>NC_064281.1:52597919-53248232 GCF_003254725.2 Canis lupus dingo
TTCTTCATCCCTTGTTATAGTCTTTGAATTAAAATCTAGTTTGTCTGATATCAGTACTTCTACTCTGGCTTTCTTTTGGCATCCATTTGCATGCCAAGTGTTTCTCTATCCCCTCACTTCTAATCTATAGGTGTCTAAAATGAGTATTTTTGGGGCAGCATGTAGATGGGTCTTGCTTTTTTTTATCCATTCTGACACCCTATGTCTTTTGATTGGAGCATTTAGTCCCCTTATATTCAAAGTAATTATTTATAGATATTAATTTAGTGTCATTTTATTGCTACTTTTGTTGTTTCTGGAGGTTTTCTCTGTTCCTTTCTAGTCATTTTATCAAAGACTTCCCTTTAATATTCCTTGCAAGGCTGGGTTAGTGGATATGAACTCCTTTAGTTTTTGTTTGTCTGGGAAACACTTTATCACTCCTTCTATTCTAAATGATAACCTTCCTGGATAGAATATGCTTGGCAGTGTATTTTTCACATTCAGCACCTTGAATACATCATGCCTCTGCCTTCTGGCCTGCCAAGTTTCTGTGGCAAGATCTGTGGCTAATCTTATTTGTCTTCTTTTGTAACTTAGGGATTTTTGTCTTCTCTGCTTTTAGGGATTTTTCTTTATCTCTATATTTTGCAAATTTAACTATGATTTGTTTCGGTGGCCTGTTTTGTTGATTTTGATGGGAGTTGTCTGTGCTTCCTAGATTTGGATGTCTGTTTCCTTTCCCAGATTGGGAAAGTTTTCAGCTATGATTTCCTTTAATAAACCTCCTGCCCCTTTTTTTTCTCTTCTTCTTCTTCTGGGACTCCTATGATATGAATGTTATTTATCTTTCATTGAGTCATTGATTTCCCTAAATCTTTCATGATCCCTCTTTTAAACAGCTTTGTTATTTTTCCATAATTCTATTTTCTATACCACTTCATCATTCCTCTGCTTCTTCCATCCTTGTAGTCACATTACATTCAGTTTAAAATCTTGTTTTTACATTTTTTATTTTGGCCTGATTGGTTTTAAGCATTTTTTATCTCTGCAGTAAGGGAATCCCTGGTGTCTTCTATGATTTTCTCAAACCAAGCTAGTTATTTTTATAACTGTTTCTTTAAATTCTGAATCAGGCATACTACTTATATCTGTTTCAATTAGATTTCTTGGCTGTGACCTTTACTTTTTCTTGCTTTGGGGATGAATTCCTTCATCTTTACATTTTTTCGGGTTTCTTCTCTGTGTTAGGAAAGCCTGTTATGTTTCCTGCTCCTGAGAGTAATGGCTTTATGATCAAGAGTTTGTATACTGTCCAGGGCCTGGTGTTTCAGGAAGTGTCTCTGGAGTATGCTGCATGCAGTCTGTTGCTGTCTTATGGATGCTCTATCCCTCAGAAAGTCTTCTACAGAGGTTCTCCTTGCTTGCAGTAGGGAGTGTTTGGACCTTTGCCAGAGTGTGGCAAGTTTTAAGTAAGTGTGCTCTGGTCTACTTGTTAGAAAAGACCTGGTGGTATTTCCACTAGAACTGGAGCTTTGCACAACTCTATCATCAGTAGACATGAAGGGTTCAGGGGTTTGCACTGGTCTTCTGGGAAATGGGCCCCTTGTGCTGGTTCTTAGGCACACTTGCCCAAGAAAAGCAGTGCCAGCAGAGTGCAGGGAAGTGGGAGTTGGTTTAAGTAGGCTAGGCAGCCAGTATTAGCACTGTGCCAGTATTAGCACTATGCTGTTTACTGATATTAGTTTATGCTGAGGGGCAGGAGAGGGACATAGCACCAGCAAGCATCTTTGTCTCAGCAGAGGGGAATCTGGCTCACTGCTATCAGGGAAGCCCTCCCAGAAGAGCAAATACTTTCCCTTCATGCATTGTAGGTATTTTTCAGATAGTTGCTTTTATACTGTCTGTGTTTGGGTTGTTTGCCTACCTGAAACAGTACAATGCACTTTAGGCTGTATAAAAGCCAGGCCAGATGAGTTTTATCATTCCAAACATTAGGGACCTGGTGTGTTGGGGACCTACAGTGGTCTTCTGGGGGAGGGTCTTGTTGCACCGGGATTGATGCAGGTTTGATCCAGAAGGGCAATCACACCAGAGCACAGGAGAAATAGTTTTGGAACAAAGTGTACTACAGAGCCAGTGTCCTGGTGAGCTGCCCTCAGCAGACGTCTCTGTGCCTATGCTGAGGGGCAGGGTGCTTACCATGACACCTCTCTCAGATGCACTCCAGTAAGGGGGAACTGTCTCTCCCAATGCAACTCAGGTGGTCCATAGACTGTGCCCTTTGACCCCAGGTTACCTGCCTGCCTTCTCTACAGGAGCACTGAAGTGCCTTCAAGGCTCTATATCATCCATGCCACGAACCTCAAAAACTGGAGTTTTTGAGGACTGATGGTTGCAAAAACTCGTGAAAATCTATCCCTCTTGTTTTCCAAGTTAATGGTTTTGGGGAAGTGTTTTCAATGCATGATCCTCTGTTCACTCCTCTCTCTCCCTTGCCTCTCCCCATAATCAGGGATCCCTCTTGAGACCAGTTTCTCCCCCAAACCATGTCTCTACACCTCCTACCTTCATATCTCCTACCTCCTCTCTCTGTCTACTTGTGCAGTTTTCTCTGTCAGTCCTCAGATTGATTTCTGGGGTATTCGCAATGGTTTGATATTTATCTACCTATGTTCAAGGGATGAGGCAAGCCTAGGGCCCACATACTGCTTCAACATTTAGCTTCCCCAGCAATGATTTTTTTTTTTTTGCTTCAGGTTAACAAGAAGCCCAACTGACTCAGTCATGTTATTAATGGCTACTTATTTTTCCTCCTGAACATCTAACTAAAGAAAATAATCATTAAGGCCCTTGGAATCTAAAGTATCAACAAACCAATTTGTTAATGCAAATGAATAGTTAACAATTTGCAACTACCTGTGTTACAGGGCACTGAATTTTAAGCTTTTCTCGTTAATAGGTAGAGCCAAACAGCAAGAACAAAACTGTACCCAAACTATACAAGATGAACAGAATTACTTTGGAATTGGAGATACCAGACAGACCAGAGTATAATCTTGGCTCTACTATTTTATACCTATATGTTATTGGACAAGTCCTTGCCCTCTCTGTTCCTTGGATTCTTCATCTGTAAAATAGGAATGATATTGTTTTCACAGGGTATTGTGAAAACTAAATGCCAATATAGACTGCAATAAAAGTAAGTACTGAGCAAATGTTAGTTCCCCTTCCTTCCCCTACACACAAAATATTTTTTATATTAAAGTATAGTTGAAACATAATGTTACATTAACTTCAGGTATATAACTCGAGGACTCAAGGAATCTCATACTTTATGCTATGCTCACTACAAGTGCAGTTAGCATCTGTTATCATACAACACTATTATAATGCCACTGAAATATATTTCCTATGATGTACATTTCATCCATATGACAGCATTCTATAACTGGAAGCCAATACCTTGCATTCCCTACCAGTCATTTTGCCCTTCATGCTATAGCCTCACATCTAGCAACCACAGTTTGTTCTCTATATTAATGGGTATATTTCTAATTTCTTTGCTTATATTATATTTTAAATTCCAAATATAAGTGAAATCATATGGTATTTGCTTTCTCTAATTTCACTTACCACAATATTCTCTAGGCCCACTGATGTTGTCACCAATGGCAAAAGTTCATTCTTTTTAGGGCTGAGAAATATTTCACTGTGTGTGTGTGTGCATCACATCTTTATCCATTCATCTATTGATGAACACCACTAACTTATGGTAGCTAATGCAAATTATGCTATAATAAACACTAGAATGTATATATCTTTTTGAATCAGTGTTTTTGTTTTCTTTGGGTAAATACCCAGTAGTGAAATAACTGCATCATATGGTATTTCTATGTTTAATTTTTTGAGAAATCTCCATACTATTTTCCACATTAGCTTCACCAGTTTGCTTTCCCACCAGCAGTGTGTGAGGGTTCATTTTTCTACCTATTCTCACCAGCACATGTGGCTTCTGTACTTTTTATTTTAGTCATACTGACTGAAAGGTGATATCTTGTGGCATATTTGATTTGCAGTTCCTTGATGACGAGTGATGGGGAGCATCATTTCACATGTCTGTTGGCCATCTGTTTGTTTTCTCTGGAGAAATGTCTGTTTAAGTCTTCTGGCCATTTTTAATTGAATTATTTGTTTAGGGGATGTTGAGTTCATATAAATTCTTTATATAATTTGGATACTAACCCTTTGTCAGACAAGGACTTTGAAAATATGTTCTCCAAATCGGTAGGATGCCCATTAGTTTTGTCGACTGTTTCCTTTGGTGTGAAGAAGTTTTCTATTTTGATGAAGTCCCAATAGTTTGCTTTTGCTTTTATTTCCTTCATCTAAAGATATCTATCTAGAAAAATGTTGCTACAGGTGATTTCAGACACATTATTGCTGTGTGTTCCTCTAGGCTTTTTATGGTTTCAGGTCTCATATTTAGGTCTTTAATCCATTTTGAATTTATTCTTCTGTATGGTGTAAAAAAGTGGTCCAGTTTCATTCTTTTGCATGTGGCTCACCAGTTTTCCCAACACTGCTTGTTCAAAAGACTGTCATTTATCCATTACATTTTCTTCCTGCTCTGTCAAAGATTAATTGAACATATAATTATACCTTAATTTCTGGGTTTTCTATTCTGTTCCATGGATCTATGTGTCTATATTTGTGACAGAACCACACTGTATGGATTACTACAGCTTTGTAATACAACTTGAAGTCTGTAATTGTGATACCTACAGTTTTGCTTTTCATTTTAAAGGTTGCTTCAGGTATTTGGAGTATTTTGTGATTCTATAAAATTTTAAGATTTCTTGCTCTAGTTCTGTTAAAAAATGCTGTTCCTATTTTAACAGGGATTTCATTAAATGTATACACTCCTTTGGATAGTATACACATTTTAACAATATTTTTTCTTCTAATCCATGAATATAGAATGTTTTCCCATTTGTTTGTGTTGTCTTCAATTTCTCTCATCAATGCTTCATAGTTTTCAGAGTACAGGACTTTCACCTCTTTGATTAGGCTTATTCCTAGGTATCTTATTGTTTTTGGTGCAATTATAAATGAGATTGATTTCTTCTCTTTCTGATGCTTCATCATTAACGTACAAAAATGCAACAGATTTCTGTATATTGATTCTCCAAGTTTACTGAGTTCATTTATCAGTTCTAGTAGTTTTCTGCTGGGGTCTTTCCTTTTTTTAAAGATTTTATTTATTTATTCATGAGAGACACAGAGAGAAAGAGAGAGGCAGAGACACAGGCAGAGGGAGAAGCAGGCTCCATGTGGGGAGCCCGACGTGGGACTGATCCTGGATCTCCAGGATCACACCCTGGGCCAAAGGCGGTGCTAAACCGTTGAACCACCCAGGCTGCCCTCTGCTGGAGTCTTTCAAGTTTTCTACATATAATATCATGTCATCTGCAAATAGGAAAGTTTGACATCTTACTTACCCATTTGGATGCCTTTTATCTCTTTTTCCTCTCTGTTTGGTGTGTCTAGGACATCCAGCGCTTTATTGAATAAAAATGATGAGAATGGACATTCTTGTATTGTTCCTAATCTTAGGGAAAAGCTGTCCATTTTTCCCCACTGAATATGATGTTAATTGTGGATTTTTCCTATATAGTCTTTATTTTTTTGATTTTTAAAAGGATTTATTTATTCATGAGAGACACACAGAGGAGAGAGAGAGAGAGAGAGAGAGAGAGAGAGAGAGACAGAGACACAGGCAGAGGGAGGAGCAGGCTCCATGCAGGGAGCCTGGTGGGACTTGATCCCAGGTCTCCAGGATCACACCCTAGACTGAAGGAGGCGCTAAACCACTGATCCACTGGGACTGCCCCTTATGTAGTGTTTATTATGTTGAGGTAGATTGAGGGCTTTTTTCATGAAGGGACATTATACTTTGTCAAATGCTTTTTCTGCATCTATTGAGATGATCATATGGATTTTATGCTTTCTTTCATTAATGTGATATATCACATTAATTGATTTGCAAATATCGGACCACTCTTGGAATCCAGGAATAAATCCTACTTGATCATGGTGAATAATTATTTAATGTCTTGTTGGATTCAGATTGCTAGTATTTTGTTGAGGATTTTTGTATCTATATTCATCAGAGATATTGACTGATAGTTCTTTTCTTTTTGTAGTATCTTCATCTGATTTTTGTATCAGGGTTATACTTACATCATAGAATGAATTTGAAAGTTTTCCATATTCTAATATGTTTTGGCATACTTTGAGTAGAATTGGTATTAACTCTTCTTCAAATGTTTTATAGAATTCACCTATGAAGCCCCATTTGATCCTGGACTTTTGTTTCTTGGGAGTTTTGTGATTACTGATTCAATCTTCTTGCTGCTTATAAGTTTATTCAAATTTTCTATTTCTTCCTGCATCAGTTTTGGTAGGTTACATGTTTCCAGAAATATATCCATTTATTCAAGATTGTCTAATTTGTTAGCATATGGTTTTCCATATTATCTTACTATTATTTGTTACAATTGTGTTGGTTGTCATTTCTCTTCTTTCATTTGTAATTTCATTTATTTGGTCCTATATTTTTCTGATGAGCCTCTTTAGAGGTTTATCAATTCTGTGGATAATTTCAAGGAACCAGATCCTGGTTTCCTTGATCAGTTACATATGTATACACAAACGCGCATGTGCGCACACACACACACACACACAACTTTTTTTAGTTTAGCTTTTAGTTCCTATATCATTTATTTCTGATTTAATCTTTACTATTTCCTTCCTTCTCCTGGTTTACATTTTGTTTGTTTTTCTTTTTCTAGTTCCTTTAGGCTTAAAGTTAGGTTGTTTATTAGAGGTTTCCTGCTTCTTAACATAGGCCCGAATTTTTATAAACTCCCCTTAGAACCATTTTACATGCATCCCAAAAGTTTTGGACCACTGTGTTTCATTTTCATTTGTTGCCATTTACTTTTTTATTTCCCCTTTACTTTCTTGAATCTGAATACTACAATCTAATTCAAAGGTTATGTGTTCTTGATTTTCCTCATTTCTTATTGTTTCCAGAGATGAGTTTGAAGCCAGCTACTATCAGAGATAGAGTTATAAGCTCACTTAAGTCCCACTCATTTGAACACAGCCCCACTTGTAATTACAAACATACTTTTAAATAGTTGATGTGGAAAGGTCACTAAGGTGGAGATGGGAAGATAACACTTTCATTTTTTATTACAGATTGAAGAAAAATTCTTTTGGTGCCACTCTGTTCTATGCTACAATTTCCTTCAACTCTAGTGAAGGATGGCAAGGGAGATAAATAACAGATGTGATCTCCTTCTAAGGACAATCATTTCAATATCATGGACAACTGGGATGATACTCCCCTTTAACTCTCTCCTCTTCAAGCTAAATGCAGACACTTTTCTATTTGAGGGGAACAGATCACCTCACAAAAAGATTTTAGCAATAACATTAACATATTAGCCTGCATAAATACATTCCTAAATTTATTGAGGAAAGGGGACTACTGTATGGCATGTACTTTACATATGTGTTCTTATTAGGTATTAAGTAGAGGAGGGAGCTGGTGGTATGGAGAAGGGCAAAAAATAGACTTCCACACCAGGTATCCCACACAGGGAAGATGAATCCCCATAAAATTTGTTCTTGAAAGTGAGACGGGCTGAATTTCATAAGTTCCTACAAATTTAAAGCTGGGAAATTAAAAAAATCAGTAGGCTCAGCTCTGGTAGAGTTTTGAGGGGTTTAGGAAGCTGAGAACCTGCTCTTAAAAGAAAAGAATCAAAAACAACGTGTTCATATGTGGCAAAGAACCAGCAATTTGAAAACTAGTAAGAGTGAAAGTGACTTACTCATTTTAGAGCATAGCCTGAAGAGGCAGAGATCACAGGGAAACCAGTGCAAAAACAAAAGAGCTATCAGTGCGATGTCACTCCCTTGCCCCTCAGCATAAACACAGGGCCATTAGTGGGGAACAGCATGGCACCCATGCTTAGTCTCTAAATTCCTTACACCAAGTCCCATCCCACCACTACTTCAGCAAGATCTGCCCTTCTCAGTCTATTTGCCCCAGTCCTGACACTTTAGGACCTCACCCTCACACTGGCACAAGCCCCAACAACACCCCATCAACAACCCATCTATAGACCTGAGTGTTTTGGGGGACCTCAGTTCCAAGGCTGGCTGAAATGGAAGATCTCATTTCCCAAGCCGACCAGCTCCATGTTATTAAAATGACAGCCACCCCTGCTGGGGGCCAAACACTGCCCACAAGAGACAAAGACAGGCTCAGAATATGACTGGACAGAAGGGAAAAAGAGTTAGACTAGCATTTAACAGCAGAGCACACTCAAAAAACACATAAGAGACACTCCATGAAACACAATGCCCTGGGGGAAAAGGGACACTGCACTGCAGGGCAGTATAGGACTTATTCTTCAAAAGGCGATGACCATGAAGAGCAGGAGACATAGCCTTTCTGAACACACAGAAACACACAGAAAAAGTTAGGCCAAAAAAGGATATAGAGACATATACCCAAATGAAAGAACAGCACCAAACCATAGCAAAAGACCCAAGAAAAAGGGATATAATTAATATCCCTGATCAAAACTATAAACGAATGATCATAAAGACACTAGCTGGACTTGAGAAAAGAGTGGAGGATATCAGTGAGACCCTTAACACAGAGATAAGAATGAACCCATTAGAGATAAAGAACACAATAAATGAAATTAAGAATACAACTGATGGAATAAATAGGTTTGATGAAACAGAGTAACAAATTAATGATCTAGAAGACAAAGTAATGGAAAGTACTCAAGATGAACAAATGAGTGAAAAAAAAAGAATTCTGCAAAACTAGAATACACTTAAGGAAATCAGAGACTCCATCAAGGGAAATAACACTAGCATTATAGGGACCCCCAAAGGAGAAGACAAGAAAAAGGGGACAAGACATTTATTTGAGAAAATAATAGCTGAAACTTTTCCTATTCTTGAGAAGGAAACAGATATTCAAATCCAGGAGGCACAGAGATCCCCCAGTAAAATCAACCAAAGGAGGAGCACACTAAGAAAAATAATATTCAAAATGGAAAAGTACCAATAACAATTTTTTTAAATAAGGAAGAGGATAAAAAAAGGAAAACCCATTAGGCAATCAGCAGATTTTTCAGCAGAAACTTTGCAAGCCAGAACTGAGTGGCGTGATATATTCAAAGTGCTGTAAGGGAAAAATCCACATCCAAGAATCCTCTATTCTCTATCCTCTATCCACTAAAGGTACCATTCAAAATAGGAGAGATGGAGGCTTTCTAACACAAAAACTAAAGAAGTTCATTATCACTAAACCATCCTGAAAAGAAATGTAAAAGGGAATCTTTGAGAGGAAAGGAAAGACCATAAGTGACAGTGTGAAAAGAAGTAATCACAGGGACAATAAAAATGAAGTATATTAGCCAAAATAACAATCAAGGCATTCACAAAATAAAAGGATGCAAAGTCTGATGACATACAACTAAAAGATGGTGGGAGGAGGAAGAAAAGTAGTGTTGAATTTAAGCAACCATCAACAATATAGACTGCTATATGCAAAAGATGGTATGTATAAACCTAATGGTAACTACAAATAAAAACCATCTATAGATATTCAAAGAATAAAGAGAAAGGAACCCAGGTTTACCACTAAACAAAGCCAGAAAACTGTTAAAGAGAAAAAGGTAAGAAAGGACCAGAGGAAAACTACAAAAATAACCACATAACAAACACCAAAAATGGCAATAAATACATATTTATCAAGGATTACATTGAACGTAAATGGACTAAATGCTACAATCAAAAGACATACTGTGACACATTATTAAAAAGGGCCCATCCGTACATTGCCTATAAGAGACTCATTTCAAACCTAAAGACACTTGCAGATTAAAATTGAGGTGATGGAGAAATATTTATCATGCAGATGGCTATTAGAAGAAAGCCAGAGTAGCAATACTTACATCACACAAAATAGACTTTACAACAAAGTCTATAACTAGAGACAAAGAAGAACACTCTATAATAAAGGGACAATCCAACAAGAAGATATAAAATTATAAATATTTATTTACTAAACATGGGAGCATCCAAATGCATAAAATAAACAATAACAAACATAAAGAAAAAAATCAATAAATCAATAGTAATAAAATGATAAAATAACAGTACAGGACTTTAAAACAACACACACATCAATGAACAAATTAGCTAAAAAGAATATCAACAAGGAAAGGGTGGCTTTGAACACTACACTGGAACAGACAGATATTAACAAATATATTCAGAACATTCATCGTAAAATAGCACAATATGCATTTTTCTCAAAGTGCACAATGAGAACATTCTTTAGCATAGATCACATATTAGGCCACAAAACATGGCTCAGCAAATTCAAAACGATAAAAATCTTACCATACATCCTTTCTGACCACAAAGCTATGAAACATGGAATCAGCTACAAGAGAATAGATGGAAAGAATACAAATATGTGGAGGTCAAATAATATGCTACTAAACAATGAATGGGTAATCAAGAAAGCAAAGAAGAAATCAAAACTACACGGAAACAAATGACAATGAAAATATAGGGGCCCAAAATATTTGTAATACAGCAAAACCATTTCAAAAAGGAAAATTTATAGAAATACAGGCCTACCTAAAGAAGCAGGAAAAACTCAAATAATCTAATCTTATATGTAATGGTCCTAGAAAAAGAACAAAAAACAAAACCTGAAGCCAGCAGAAGGAAGGAAATAATAAAGATATACAAACTGAAAAAGCAATAGAAAAGATTAATAAAACCAAGACCTGGATCCATGAAAGATCAACAGAATTTAAAATCTCTAACCAATTTTATTTAAGAAAAGGATTCAAATAAACAAAAGCACAAATGCCAGAAGAAGAAGAATAAGCAAAACCACAGAAATGCAAATAACTATAAGACAATATGATGAAAAATTATATGCAAATTCTACAACTTGAAAGAAATGGATAAATTAAACTAATAGAAACATATAAACATTCAAAACTGAAAAAGGAAGAGATACAAAACTTGAACAAACCAATAACCAGCAAAGAAATAGAATCAGTAATCAAAAAACTCCCCCAAATCAAAAGTCACAGGCTAGATGACTTCACAGGTAAATTCTACCAAACATTTAATTCATATGTATCCTGTCAAACTATTCCAAACAATAGAAAAGGATGGAAAACTTACAAATTCATTACTTGAGGCCAAGATTACCCTAATAACAAAAACAGATAAAAATTTACCATTCAAATTGTCCTCCAAAGAAAGCAGGGGTAGCCATTCTTATATCAGATAAATTAAAGTTTATCCCAAAGAATGTAGTAAGAGATGAAGAGGGACACTATATCATACTTAAAGGATCCATCCAACAAGAGGACCTAACAATCATGACTATTTATGCCCCGAATGTGGGAGCTGCCAAGTATATCAATCAATTAATAACTAAAGTTCAGACACACTTAGATAATAATACACTTATACTTGGTGACTTGAATGTAGCACTTTCTACAATCAACAAATCTTCTAAGCACAATCTCCAAAGAAACAAGAGCTTTAAATGATACACTGGAACAGATGGATTTCACAGATATCCACAGAACTTTACATCCAAATGCAACTGAATACACATTCTTCTCAGGTGCACATGGAACTTTCTCCAGAATGGACCACATACTGGGTCATAAATCAGGTCTCAACCAATAACTAAAAGACTGGAATCATCCCCTGCATATTTTCAGACCATAATGCTTTGAAAATAGAACTAAATCACAAGAAGACATTTGGAAGGATTTCAAACATGTGGAGGTTAAGGACCATCCTGCTCAAAGATGAAAGGGTCAACCAGGAAATTAGGGAAGAATGAAAAGGATTCATAGAAACTAATGAGAATGAAGATACAACCATTCAAAATCATTGGGATTCAGCAAAAACAGTCCTGAGGGGGAAATACATTGCAATACAAGCATCCATTCAAAAACTGGAAGAACTCAAATACAAAAGCTAACCTTGTCCCTAAAGGAGCTGGAGGAAAAACAGCAAATAGATCCTACACCCAGCAAAAGAAGATAATTAATAAAGATTCGAGCAGAACTGAATGAAATAGAGACCAGAAGAACTGTGGAACAGATGAACAAAACTAGGAGTTGGTTATTTGAAAGAATTAATAAGATACATAAACCATTAGCCAGCCTTATTTAAAAGAGGAGAGAAAAGACTCAAATTAATAAAATCATGAATGAGAAAGAAAAGATCACCACAAATACCAAGGAAATACAAATGATCTTAAAAACTTAATATGAGCAACTATACTCCAATAAATTAGACAATCTAGAGGAAATGGATGCATTTCTGGAAAACCACAAACTACCAACACTGGAACAGGAAGAAATAGAAAACCTGAACAGGCCAATAACCAGGGAAGAAATTAAAACAGTCATCAAAAACCTCCCAAGACACAAAAGTCCAGGACCAGATTGCTTCCCAGGGATTCTATCAAATGTTAAAAGAAGAAACCATACCTATTCTACTAAACCTGTTCGAAAAGATAGAAACAGATGGAGCACTCCAAAACTTGTTTTACGAGGCCAGGATCACCGTAATTTCAAACCAGACAAAGACCCCACCAAAAAAGGAGAATTATAGACCAATATCCCTGATGAACACAGATGCAAAAAATTCTCAACAAGACACTAGCCCATAGGATCCAACAATACATTAAGAAGATTATTCTATTGGGACTTCAAGGCAGGAAACAACAAATGTTGGAGGGGATGCGGAGAAAAGGGAACCCTCTTACACTGTTGGTGGGAATGTGAACTGGTGCAGCCACTCCGGAAAACTGTGTGGAGGTTCCTCAAAGAGTTAAAAATAGACCTGCCTACGACCCAGCAATTGCACTATTGGGGATTTACCCCAAAGATACAGATGCAGTGAAACGCCGGGACACCTGCACCCCGATGTTTATAGCAGCAATGGCCACGATAGCCAAACTGTGGAAGGAGCCTCGGTGTCCAACGAAAGATGAATGGATAAAGAAGATGTGGTTTATGTATACAATGGAATATTACTCAGCTATTAGAAATGACAAATACCCACCATTTGCTTCAACGTGGATGGAACTGGAGGGTATTATGCTGAGTGAAGTAAGTCAGTCGGAGAAGGACAAACTTATATGTTCTCATTCATTTGGGGAATATAAATAATAGTGAAAGGGAATATAAGGGAAGGGAGAAGAAATGTGTGGGAAATATCAGAAAGGGAGACAGAACGTAAAGACTGCTAACTCTGGGAAACGAACTAGGGGTGGTAGAAGGGGAGGAGGGCGGGGGGTGGGAGTGAATGGGTGACGGGCACTGGGGGTTATTCTGTATGTTAGTAAATTGAACACCAATAAAAAATTAAAAAAAAAAGAAGATTATTCACCATGACCAAATGGGATTTATCCCTGGGATTCAAGTCTGGTTCAACACTGGTAAAGCAATCAATGTGATTGGTCATACCAGCAATATAAAAAACAAGAACCATATGATCCTCTCAATAGATGCAGAGAAAGCATTTGACAAAATATAGCATCCATTCCTGATCAAAACTCTTCAGAGTGCAGGGATAGAGGGAACATTCCTCAGGATCCTAAAAGCCGTCTATGAAAAGCCCACAGACAATATCATTCTCAATGGGGAAACACTGGGAGCCTTTCCCCTAGGATCAGGAACAAGACAGGGATGTCCACTCACCACTGCT
Source organism: Canis lupus dingo (assembly GCF_003254725.2). Classification (NCBI taxonomy): domain Eukaryota; kingdom Metazoa; phylum Chordata; class Mammalia; order Carnivora; family Canidae; genus Canis; species Canis lupus. Next base: position 52,611,759 of record NC_064281.1, read on the forward strand.
ATTCAGCACCGAACTAGAAGTCCTAGCCTCAGCAATTAGGCAACAAAAAGAAATAAAAGGCATTCAAATTGGCAAAGAAGAAGTCAAACTCTCCCTCCTTGCAGATGACAGGATATTGTACAAAGAAAACCCAAAAGACTCCACCCCAAGATTGCTAGAACTCCTACAGCAATTTGGCAGTGTGGCAGGATACAAAATCAATGCCCAGAAGTCAGTGGCATTTCTATACACTAACAATGAGCCTGAAGAAAGAGAAATGAAGGAGTCAATCCCATTTACAATTGCACCCAAAAGCATAAGATACCTAGGAATAAACCTAACCAAAGAAGTAAAGGATCTATACCCTAAAAACGACAGAACACTTCTGAAAGAAATTGAGGAAGACACAAAGATATGGAAAAATATTCCATGCTTATGGATTGGAAGAATTAATATTGTGAAAATGTCAATGCTACCCAGGGCAATTTACATGATTAATGCAATCCCTATCAAAATACCATGGACTTTCTTCAGAAAGTTGGAACAAATCATCTTAAGATTTGTGTGGCATCAGAAATGACTCCAAATAGCCAGAGGAATATTAAAAAAGATAACCATAGCTGGGGGCATCACAATGCCAGATTTCAGGTTGTACTACAAAGCTGTGATCATCAAGACAGTGTGGTACTGGTAGAAAAACAGACACAAAGATCAATGGAACAGAATAGAGAATCCAGACGTTGACCCTCAACTTTATGGTCAACTAATATTCGACAAAGCAGGAAAGACTATCCACCAGAAAAAAGATAATCTCTTCAATAAATGGTGCTGAGAAAATTGGACAGCCACATGCAGAAGAATGAAACTAGACCATTCTTTTACACCATATACAGAGATAAACTCAAAATGGATGAAAGAATTCATTTGGGGAATATAAATAATAGTGAAAGGGAATATAAGGGAAGGGAGAAGAAATGTGTGGGAAATATCAGAAAGGGAGACAGAACATAAAGACTGCTAACTCTAGGAAACGAACTAGGGGTGGTAGAAGGGGAGGAGGGACGGGGGTGGGAGTGAATGGGTGACGGGCACTGGGGGTTATTCTGTATGTTAGTAAATTGAACACCAATAAAAAATAAATTTAAATAAAAAAGAAAGAACTAAATGTGAGACAAGATTCCATCAAAATCCTAGAGGAGAACCCAGGCAACACCCTTTGTGAACTTGGCCACAGTCACTTCTTGCAAGATACATCCATGAAGGCAAGAGAAACAAGCAAAAATGAATTATTGGGACTTCATCAAGATAAGAAGTGTCTGCACAGCAAAAGAAACAGTCAGAAAAACTAAAAGACAACCTACAGAATGGGAGAAGATATTTGCAAATGACCTATCCGATAAAGGGCTAGTATTCAAGATCTATAAAGAATTTGTTAACACCCAAGAAGCAAATAATCCAACGATGAAATGGTCAAAAGACATGAACAGAAATTTCACAGAGGAAGACATAGACTTGGCCAACAAGCACATGAGAAAATGCTCTGCATCACTGGCCATCAGGGAAATACAAATCAAAACCACAATGAGATACCAGTGAGAATGGTGAAAATTAAGACAGGAAACAACAAATTTGGACAGTATGTGTAAAACGGAGAATGCTCTTGCACTGTTGCTGGGAATGTGAACTGGTACAGCCACTCTGGAAAACTGTATGGAGGTTCCTCAAAGAGTTAAAAATAGGTCTGCCCTTCGACCAAGCAATTGCCCTGCTGGGGATTTACCCCAAAGATACAGATGCAGTGAAACGGCAGGACACCTGAACCCCAATGTTTATAGCAGCAATGTCCACAATAGCCAAAGTGTGGAAGGAGCCTCGGTGTCCATTGAAAAATCAATGGATAAAGATGTGGTCTATGTATACAATGGAATATTACTCAGCCATTAGAAACGACAAGTACCCACTATTTGCTTCCATGTGGAGGGACCTGGAGGGTATTATGCTGAGTAAAATAAGTCAATCAGAGAAGGACAAACATTATATGGTCTCATTCATTTAGGGCATATAAAAATTAGCAAAAGGGAATAAAGGGCAAGGAGAGAAAATAAGTGAAAATATCAGTGAGAGTGACAAAATATCAGAGACACCTAACTCTGGGAAATGAACAAGCAGTAGTGGAAGGGGAAGTGGGTGGGGGGTTGGTTAGACTGAGTGATGGGCACGAGAGCGGCACTTGGCAGGATGAGCACTGGGTGTTATGCTATATGTTGGTAAATTGAACTCCAATAAAAATTTTTTTAAATTAAAAATAATAAAATATCATGCACCATATATCAATGTTATTTAATCCTGTGATGCAAGGGTAGTTCAATGTCTCCAAATCAATTAATATGATACATCCCATCAATAAGAAAAGGATTCAAAAAGCGATCATTTCAATAGATACAAGAAAAAAAAGCATTTGACAAGGTACATCTATTAATGATAAAAAAAAGTTCAACAAAGTAGTTTTATAGGGAACATACCTCAACATAATGAAGGCCCTATATGAAAACCCCACAGTGGACCTTATAGTCAACTGGAAAAACCTCATAACTTTTCCCCTAAGATCATGAACAAGTCAAGGATGTCCACTCTCATCACTTTTACTCAACAAAATACTGGAAGTCCTAGCCCCAGCAATGAGACAATAAAAGAAATAAATAATAAAATAAAATAAAATAAAATAAAATAAAATAAAATAAAATAAGTAAAGTAAAAAGTAAAGTAAAATAAAATAAAATATAAAATAAATTAATTAATTAATAAAATAAAATGAAATAAAATAAAATGTATTCAAATTTTTAAGGAAGAAGTAAACATGTCAGTATTTGCTGATAATATGATACTATATATATAGAAATCCCTTAGGAATCCACAAAAAATTACTAAAACTAATTAATGAATTCTGTAAAGTTGCAGGATACAAAATCAATGTACAGAAATCTGTTGCATTCGTAGACACTAATAATAAAGCAGCAGAAAGTAAAATTAAGAAAACTTAACAATAGAGGTAAAAATAAGCTATACTCTGAAAACTCTAAAAGACTGATGAAAGAAATTGAAGAAACACAAAGAAATGGAAAGACATTCCGCGTTCACAGAGGGTAAAAGAATAAATATTGTTAAAATGTCTCTACTACCCAAAACAATCTACAGATTTAATCACAATACTAACACTGGGTGGCTCAGTCAGTTAAGTTTGTGACTCTTTGTTTTGGCTCAGGTCATGATCTCAGGGTCAAGAAATCAAGGCCTGCATTGGGTCTCCATGCTCAGTGAGGAGTCTGCTTTTTCCCCCCTCTCTCTGCCCATTCCCCTACTTGTGTGCTTTTGTTCTCTCACTCTATTGAATAAATAAATCATTAAAAAATACCAATAGCATTTTTCACATAAGTAGAGAGAACAATCCTAAAATTTGTATGTAACCACAAAAGATCCCAAACAGCCAAAGCAACAGCCAAACAGAAAACAGCTAACAGCCAAACAAAAAACAAAAGTAGAATTATTACAATTCTAGACTTCAAGTTATATTACAAAGCTGCAGCAATTAAAACATGGTACTGGGCAGTCCTGGTGGCTCAGCGGTTTAGCGCCGCCTTCAGCCCAGCATGTGATCCTGGAGACCAGGGATCGAGTCCCACGTCAGGCTCCCTGCATGGAGCCTGCTTCTCCCTCTGCCTGTGTCTCTGCCTCTCTCTGTCTCTGTGTCTCTTGTGAATAAATAAATAAAATCTTTAAAAAAACATTATGGTACTGGCATAAAAATAGACACATAGGTCAAATGAACAGAAGAGAAAACCCAGACATATACCCACAATTATATGGTCAATTAACCATCAACAAAAGAGGAATGGATATAAAATGGGAAAAAATGCAGTTTCTTCAAGAAATGGGGCTGGGAAAACTGAACAGCAACATGCAAAAGAATGAAACTGGACCATTTTCTTTCACCATATATAAAAATAAACTCAAATGGATTAAACACCTAAATTTGAGACCTAACACCATAAAAATCCTAGAAGAAAGCACAGGCGGTAATTTTTCTGACATCAGCCATATCAATATTTTCTAGTTATTTCTCATAAGGCAAGGGAAATAAAAGCAAAGATAAACTATTGGGACTACATCAAAAATAAAAAGATTATGTACAGCGAAAGAAATGGTCAACAAAACTAAAAGGCAACCTACTGAACGCTAGAAGATATTTGCAAATGACATATCCAATAAAGGGTTAGTATCTAAAATAGATAAAGAACTTATATACCTCAGCACCCAAAAACCAAATAATTCAATTTAAAAATCAGGCAGAAAACATAAACATTTCTGCAGAGAAGACTTCATGATGGCCAACAGACTTATGAAAAGATATTCAACATCTTTCATCATCAGGGAAATGTGAATCAAAACCACAATGAGATATCCCCTCACACCTGTCAAAATGGCTAAAATTGACAACACAAGAAACAACAGGTGTTGTCAAGGATGCAGAAAAAGGGGAACCCTCTTGCACTATTAATGAAATTGCAAAGGGGTAGAGCCACTGTAGAAAACAGCACAGCAGTTCCTCAAAAAGTTAAAAATAGAACTATCCTATAATCCAGCAATTGCACTACCAGGTATTTACCCAAAGAATACAAAAATACTAATTCAAAGGGATACATGCACCCCAATGTTTATAGTACCATTATCTACAATAGCCAAATTATGGAAAGAGCCCAAGTGTCTGTCGAGTGATGAATGAATAAAGAAGGTGTAGTGTTCACACACACACACACACACACACACACACAGAGGAATATTATTTAGCCATAAAGAGGAATGGAATCTTTCTATTTGTGAAAACATGAATGGAACTAGAGTATAATGGTAAGTGAAATAAGTCAGTCAGAGAAAGACAAATACCATATGATTTCATTCACTCATATGTGGAATATAGGAAACGAAATAAGCAAATGGAAAAAAGAGATAGAGAGAAAGCAAGAAACAGACTCTTATTTATAGAGAACTAATAGATGGTTACCAGAAGGGAGGGAGCAATATAGTAAATAAGTGATGGGAATTAAGGAGTGTACTTGTCATGATGAGCACTGGGTGACCTATGGAATTGTTGAGTCACTATATTTTACACCAGAAACTAATACAACTCTATATGTTCTAGTATACTAGAATTAAAATATAAAACTTAACAAAAAATTGTAACATATAATCTGAAAAATACTGCACAATTCTCAATAAATATTCACAAACTGAACACACTTGTGTAATCAGCACTCATATAAAAAGGCAAAATATTGTCAACACCTTTAAACGCACCATTGTGCCTGATTTTATCACTAATATCCCCACTCTTGGGTAACCAGTATTCTGGTTACCTCGAACACCATTACTTATTTTTGCCTGTTTTTGGACTTTATACAAATATGTACATATAGCAGGTAATCTTTTGTGATCAGCTTTTCCCTCCTTGATCTTATATTTGTCAGATTCATCCATGTTGTATACAACAGGTCTGGTTCATTCATTCTGCTTACTATAAAATATTGTGAGTTTGTCACAATGTATTTACCCATTAGATTGTCAGTAGGCATTATTAATCTATCTTTATAAATTTTTTTATAGCAACCCCACAAAACTGGGTTCAGAGCACATGAAATGCAAAGAGTACAATTTCTGGAGTTACAAATATCTGATTGAAGTTTGCTTCTGTCAATGACTTTCTGTCCTTGGACAAGTAATTTGGCCATTATGGGTCTCGGCTTCCTCATCTGTAGGGTGTGGATAATAACGCTTAACTGAGATAACAGAACAAGTACCTATTATGTGGTGATTATTATTATAAAGCATGTAAAATATTTGATTTTGGCTTGAAAATCATTTATGTATTACTGTCACACAGGTTAGCACTTTTTTTTTAAACACAGCTTAGCTCTTGAGCATGTTGAATACTTGACTCATTCTGCTAATACATTATGGGGCCACTGAGACTAAACAAGGGATAAGGGGATCTCACATTCAAACTGTTTATAGCTTTTGAAGGTTATTTGCTCCTGCTTCCGTCCTTTCTGTCCCAGGGTATACAGTCATATTTGGAATCCAGGCCAGACTAATAGACTCAGCCTCACATACTCTAACTATGAGGTTGCATTTTATTCCATCTTCTTTATTTTTTCAACATCATTTACCTCCAGAACAAGCCCTTTTCCTAAAGTTCTTTCTATGATCTCTGTTCATGGAGAAGAAACAACAAGACTGTCAACCTCATACATTACTGACAATGCTTATTTGCCTGACATCTGTTGGGTGAGAACACACTATATCATAGCTGTACACAAGCTCCAAGTCTCCAAAAAGTGGGTTAAATGCAGATTCAGATGTCTTAGGCAATTTGGCCCTTATTCTCACCAGAGACTACACAAAGGCTCAATTCAGTGACTGTTCTTTGGCAAGAGCATCCTTGAAAAAGAACTGAAAACATAATACTGTGGGCAATTCTGACAAGACCCAAAAAATATGAATCAAAGGGTACAAATACTTTCTCTGTCATGTGTCTATGGGGGATGACTAAGTCTTTATTCTGCCATCTCCAATGGACAGCCCAGCATTCTACAATGCAGTATGAAAGACCCATTATGAACAGAACTGGACTGAGTTTTATTCATCCTTCCTTGAACTTGGTGCAGGGGATTGGGGGGAAGTTGAATGGTGGTGAGAAGGGGAATAGTGGTAGGAAGGGTTCTGCTAGTCAACTGATAGCTAAAATACAGACATGGGAAAATACTCACAAAATTTGCATGTGCAGGGACTTTTGAGAGGTGAGAGGAATAGAAGGAATTAACCAAACAGGATTCTAGAGTAGGTAGACTAAAAAAACCTCTAAACCTAGTAGATAAGAAGTTAGGAGAAAGAGATAAAGAAGATCATCCTCAATCTATCCTAGCCACCAGAAATTAATACTTTATTAATTTCTTAATATAAGAAATGTGAAAATTCATAGACTCAGAGCCAAGAAACTTGAGTTCAAATCCTGGATTTCTCACTTGCATTTGCCACTATAAAATGAGCTTAATAATAACCAGCAACAAGATTTAATTAAGGTTCCAGACTAGAATTATAATGTTACCAACAGGAGTTGAGAGTTTAAAAGTAGTAAAGGAAGACAGAAGTGTTAATATCTCCATCTTACAAAACCACAGTCAAAAGATGAGGGAGTAAGAAATAGGGGTTAAGTATATTATTTAAAGTAACAGAGGTAAGCAACAGAAGAATTAAAAGGATGTTATAGTTATCAAAAATTAGAAGTGTTAGAATAGACAGGCTTTAACAGGATGTCTGGAGGCCTGTAAAGTGGAAGCCATGGCTCATTAACAGGAATGTTATAGACTTGTCTCGGCAGTACTCCAAAAACAAACTCACAGGAAGCCAGATCAAAGCAGACAGGGCCTAGACAAAGAAGGCCAGAGACACTGAAGAAGTAAGGGAGAAAAGGCCTGAAATCCTGCTCCCAAAGAAATCCTCCCCACAAATAATAAATATTCTACACCTTAGTTAATAACTGTCAATAAAAGATAAAGACCCAAACGCTAGGTGCAGTTCTTACTCAAGCTCACCAGCTCTCAGATATCAAGAGTATACTATCAACTTAATAACTTTTCCACTTGTACCACTAAACCACAGTGTCTGGTCCATTCTTGAATTCTTTCTTGTGATAAAACTAAGAGCCTCTGGCAACAACACAGAGATAGATGGGTTGGGAGGAGGCCTTAGGGTCTGGGGATCTCCCCAGTCTGCCCAGCAACAGAAGAAGAGGGAAAGAGAGAGGTGTGAGCAATGATCTACTCTATTTATAGTGAGACAAAACATAATTTCTCAAGTAGATAATGCAATAGCAATATAAGCATATTTTGAAGGTATGTATGTATGTATGTATGTATTTATTTATTTATGAGAAAGAGAGAGTACGAATGGGAAGGAGCTGAAGAAGCAGGCTTCCCACCGACCAGGGAGCCTGACCTAGAGTTCTGGGATCATGACCCCAGCTGAAGGCAGATGATTGAATAACTAAGCCACCCAGGCAGCCCAAAAGCATATATTTTTACAATATGAAAATAACCACCAAAAGAATACAAATGGTTAAAATTGTATAACTTTGAGGAGTAGGGAAAGAATGAAGACTATTGAGTTTTTAATAGATCTTATTATATTATTTTATTTTAAATTATTGTGCATGTGTGTGTGTTGTATGTAAGTTCAATTTTCACAGTGGAAAAAAATACTTTTTTCTCAAAATTTAAGGGTTGTAAAATGGGATTAGTTTGATTACATTGGAAATTACACACTAAAATTTGAAGAAAACACATCCATCTAATTAAGTATCCTAACTGTCATACTGAGATTAGAAGACATATCCTATTTAATTGGAAAAGGGAGACCAATCAAGTTTTAGCATAAAGAGGTAGTTTGCAAACTTTTTAGCCAAGAGAATCCTATTCTCAAAAAAAATATTGCCCCAAAAGTTCACTATATAAAACAGATCCAAGAGAAACTGCTGTATCAGAAGTTTGGCAAGAGCATCCTTGAAAAAGAACTGAAAACATAATACTGTGGGCAATTCTGACAAGATCCAAAAAATATGAGAAAATCTTCTGATGGAGATGATACCTGTGTATCATCTAGGGGTCTCCCCAGTAGGTAGGGAGTTAGGAGCCATACCAGCAGAGTTTCCCCTGGGGAAAAAAAAATCCTCTGATGGAGATGATACCTGTGAAATCATCTGGCCCATGATTCCATGTTTGGGAAGCCAACCATCGAGGCATTTAGAAGCTATTGTATAGCAAAAGCTAGTGCCCAAGGCATCACAGAATGGCTAATCAAATAGAGAAACTATTGTCTTTGTGAAATGTCTCAGTTATAAAATGGTGTTTTGAGATTCTGATTATTGAAAAAGCCTGTCCACTAGAATTCAATCAGCCAAGTTGAACTGACAACAGCGTTCACTGGCCTGCAAATGGACTTTGCAAACAGAGTAATTTGCACTACCCAACAAAATCCTAACCAATAGCTCGAAATCTATTACAAGAGCCACAGATGAAGAGTATCATTTGATTTATTACATATCATTTCCCTCCATGCATGCCCTATCACCTTTCCACAGATTTCACATAAAACATTATTTCAAGAGGTAGTATCATCAGCATCATTTCAAGAGGTTAATCCTCTTTGAACAATAATATGAGTTTATTCCAAATATGTCCCGTCTTAGTTCCCAGCACTCTCTATTATTTGCCTCCTCCTTTTTTTCTTAGACTTTCTATGACAAAAAGGCATCTCCCACATGCCGCAGAGCCAGAGACACAAATCTGGAGATCTAGTGACATGAAACCTCTACATATACCAGTAGTTATGTGGAAAACATTCATTGCCCCTATCTTTCTTTTCCTGCCTCACTCATTAACTTCTCTTCTTGTGATTTTTTAATCAGAGTAAGATCATCACGAACTGGACAATTTCATGGAGAGTGTTCTATTCTATTTTGCTGCCAATAACAATGATAATGGTGAGGGGGATAGGGATGAGGAGGATGATAACAACAACAGAAAATACTAACATGTATTACATGCCAGGTGCTATTCAAATAATTTTATATAAGTTAACTAATTTAATTAATTCTATATCTATATGTATATGAACTTTCTTCAAATGCTGCCTTACTGTTGATTTTTAATCCAGAGAATTCATGAAGTGGTAGAAGCTCCCTACCAAAAGTAATTACTTGGAACTAAATATGAGGCCTGAAACTAAAAACCTCCTAGAAGTCAACATAGGCAGTAACCTCTTTGACATCATCTATAGCAACATTTTTCTCCATGTGTCACCTTGGGCAAGGGAAACAAAAGCAAAGTTAAACTATTGGGACTATATCAAAATAAACTTTGCACAGCAAAGGAAACTATCAACAAAATGAAAAGGCAACCAACTGAATGGGAGAAGATATGTACAAAGGGTATATCTGATAAGGAGTTAGTATTCAAAATATATGCAGAACTTGTACAACTCAATATCAACAAACAAATATCCAATTAAAAAATGGACAGAGGACCTGAGGAGATATTTTTCCAAAGAAGACATAAAGATGGCCAATAGTCACATCAAAAGATGCTCAACATCACTTAGCATCAGGGACATACAAATAAAAACCATGATGAGATACCACTTCACACTTGTCAGATGGGTAAAATCAGCAAGACAAGAAACAACAGGTGTTGGCAAGGATGCAGAGAAAGAAAGGGGAACTCTCTTGCACTGTTGCTGGGAATGCAGGCTAGTATAGCCACTGTAAAACAGTATGGAGGTTCATCAAAAAATCAAAAATAGAAATACCATATGATCCAGGTATCTCACTGCTGGGTGTTTACCCAAAGGAAAAAGCACTAATTCAAGAAGATATATGCACCACTATGTTTACAGTAGCATTATTAATAATAACCAAGATATGAAAGCAACCCAACTGTTCTTTGCTAAATGAATGGGTAAATAAGATATGATACATGTTACTTAGCAATAAGAAAGAATGAGATCTTGCCATTTGTGACACCATGGATGGACATAGAGAGTATTATGCTAAGTGCAATAAGTCAGTCAAAGACAATATCATACAATTTCACTTATATGTGCAATCTAAAAAACAAAACAGGGACGCCTGGGTGGCTCACTGGCTGAGCATATGCCTTCAGCTCAGGGCGTGATCCCGGGGTTCTGGGATTGAGTTCTGCATCGGGCTCCCTGCAAGGAGCCTGCTTATCCCTCTGATTATGTCTCTGCCTCTCTATGTGTGTTTCTCATGAATAAATAAAATCTTTAAAAAAAAACCCAGAAAACAAAAAAACAAAACAAATAAAGAGCAAATGATCAAACAAAGAAACCAAGCAACCAACCAAAAGAGAGACTTAAATACAAAGAACAAACTATTATTGGTTGCCAGAGGGGAGCTGGTTAGGGGGATGAGTAAAATGGATAAAAGAAATCCAGGAGTATAAATTTCTAGTTTTTAAATAAATATTTCAACTGTAATTACTTTGTCTAGTTCGGTGCTACCAAATAGAAATTTAATGCAAGCCATATCTATAATTTTTACCTTTCTAGTAATCATATTAAGAAAAGGAAAAAGAAACAGGTGAAATTAGTTTTAATATATTTTATTTCATCCAGTATATACGAAACAGTACCATTTCAACATGTGATCAATATAAAATATTAATGAGATATTTTACATTTTTTCACACTATCTTCAAAATCTAGCACATATTTTACATTTATAGCACAGTAAATTCTGACTACTCAGTTTCTACTACTGAATAGGTACACATTTAATTGCCCTTAGAATCTCACACAGAATAATTATTTGTCCATTGTTTTCTCAGTTTCCATGAGAAAACTGAGGCCCAGAGAGAAGTGTTATCTCTCATAAGGAGAAATTAGCCTCATACTTACAATCAAGAGAAATGAATTAAAATCCAAGCTCTGTCACTTCCTGGTTGAGTGACTTTAGACACTACACCTCAATGAACCTTAGTGTCATCATCTGTAAAAATGGGGTAAGTTCTACTATACAAGCTTCAAATGAGAACATATATCTATATTTGTAAGGGCCTAGTAAAGCATATACCACTACCAGGTAAGTCACAGAGACAACTAGCAGCAGTGCTGGGCTTATTAGTCTGGGCCCAACCAAAAGATAAAATCCACTATATAGAATTATTAAACAACAAGCTTATTAAACTAAAAATATTAACTATAATACGTAAGGAAACTCTTTACAGTACCCTGAGGCTGAGGGAAGGCACCCAAGGAAGGGCAAATTTGGAAGGGGCTCCAAATTCATTGGAAAAGGTATAATTTAAGCAGAGAAGTTAGCGTAAATTGGTTTGGCATGGTGGCCTAGAGTCACTAGGTAAGCAGGAGGAAATTCTCCAGAGTGCAGGTGGTGAGCAATTAACAACCAGTGGAGTAGGAATACAGAGAGAATGGGAACATTTTAGGTTGCTTATAAGCCTTGCAGGATTAAGCTGCCTCAGTAGGAAACTTCTAGGGAGCAAGCAGGCTGTTTGGGGGCTAGCAGAGGAAACAGGGAGCAGCAGCTCTGTTATAAACCTTCAGTAAGCAGGTAGGATAGGTGCAGGGCCTACAGAGTGGAGCTGGGGGACAGCATGATTGGGGAGGCCTTCAGGGAAAGACGTAAATCGGGAGACCTGCAGATAAGTTATCACCAAGCCAGGCAGAGGCTTCAAAGGCACTGAGAGTCCATGTATTCTGGATGTGTGGCTGGGTCAGAGCCCCAACATATAGCTCACTCCCTCTCTATTGACCTCCACTTTGCAGTAGTTGGAAACTTTAGGAGAGACCCTTCTCTCTACAACATCCCTCTAGTACCCTTTATACTGAGAAGTTTAACAGATTCATCATTGGAAAGAAGAGATACCTAAATGAATTCTGTCCATTTTCATAGAACAAGTATTGAGAAGTGCATGAACTGAGATGTAATAATTTGAAAACACACAGGGGTAGACCAGAAGCTGTATTTTCTCATCCTTAGTTCACTGCTCTTTCCATTATCCTAAATTTTACTACTAAGATAATTCTAGATAGTTTCTTGAAAATAGCACTCACACTAAGAGTTGGTCACTCTCCTTTTAGGTGTGCAAGTTAACCCTACTTGTAAAGAAGCAGAAGAAAGGAAGACTGATAGGAATATAGAAATGTAACCTTTCTGTGTCTCAGTTTCTTCATTGAGCTAATGGGTATTACACATCCCACCTTATAAGTTTGCTGTAGGAATTAAGGAAGACAACATACATAAAATCTTCAGCACAGGCCTGGGACATAGGGAATATACAGTAGAAATTTGTTTCCTTTCCTTCAGATGACATAAGGTCAACCACTGCAGCATATTCTTACATTCCTTTTTCCTAATCTCATCCAGGAGTGAAAGTAGACTAAGTGTGATGATTTTCATCACATTTCATTCTTCATAATATTTATTCACTGTTACATAACAACTGTCATCTTACTTAACTATTTTCATAACACATTTGTGATTTTAAAGGTTCTTCTCTCCTTCAATTATATAATTTCACAATTAAGTACTTATGTTAACGAGATTGCAGATATACCAAGTGGAATCCAGAATTGCTGTGCTATCCAGATAAGTTATTTAACCTGAATGTCAGTCACTCAAATAATGCCCAAGTCAAACTGACTGATGTTATCCAGCAGCGATATCCACTAGTCTCTTCTTTCCTCTCTGAACTTGCTATCTTTAATCCAAAATTCTTGTCACAACATTCCAGATAATAACCAGATGGTATGTTCTTAGTCCTTTTTAGGTTCAGATGCTTGGTCAAGATGCTACATTTAGTTCTTGAAGACCATCTAGGTTACATGTTCATACATATTGGAATTCACAAAATAGGTATATACCTAGCTGAAAATAATAAATCTGACAATTTTTCATACCTCTTTATGAGACAATGAGAAATCAGATCCATGGGTTTTCAAGCTAGAAATAATCTGAGATTATCTGGCACAGTGCTGTCCAGTAGAAATTTCTACAATGATGGAAATGTTCTATGTCTGTGCAATCCAACACAGTAACTACTAATGACATGTGGGTACCAAGCACTTGAAATCTAACTAGTATGAATAAGGAATTGCATTGTTAATTTTATTTTATTTATACAGCTATGGGCTACCATATTGGACAGCAAATATCTACATAGTATGGCTTAATGGAAAGAATGTGGGACTTGAAGCTAAAAAAAAACCCTAAAGACTAAATCCTGACTATTGTCAATTTAACTTTGGTCAGGTTTTTTATCTTTCCCAAACCTCAGCTGCCTCATTGTAAGATGTAGGTAATATTAGAACCTCACACAATTGTTGTGATTAGAGAATGAATGTAAAGCAAGTAGCCCAGTGTTTGGCAAGCATATAATAAGTACCCTTTGAATAATGCCTATTATTATCAAGCTCATTTTCCAGATGGAGAAAGTGAAGCTCCAAAAAGAGAAGAGACTTATCCACAGTTGCATGGCTAGTTGGAAACACAGCTAGGAGCCAATTGCAGATTTTCTTACTGTTTAAAATGAATTTTCTTATATATATGAATCCTCCTCACCCCTGAAGAGTGAAGAGTGGTAGCCCAAACTACTCAACTGCTATTAAAAAATATATAGTTGAAGAAAATGTACCTTGGTGAAGCCTATTTGCTCCTTCCGAAAATTTTCCAGGGGTTTAATCAGCAAATCACTAGCATTGTGTACCTAGGAAAAAAAAAGAAAGAACACACAAAACAACTTTCAGATTAGAAAGGATCAGATTCAAGTTTCCTTGTTACTAAGGCATTACCCTGTAATATATCAACCTGCAAAATGTAAATTGATTTGCGTTGTTTTTTTCATTGTTGTTACTGTCTTTTTTTCCCATATTGGTCTCTTAAGATCAAATGTTTTGAGAGGAAATGAGAGAAGGAACATTAGGGGCATTTCTTTGTAACTTACTGGTAGTCTGATCTGAGTTTCTAATTGATAAATATCTATAGTTATGTCCAGAAACAGATACAGGGGGGCTGAAGTATATGTGGAAAAGAAAAAAAGAATGGAAAATGAATGAAAATACCAATTGTGCCAAGTGCAAACCATTTTATGAGAGGCAAATGAGTTAGCAGTAATGGCATCAGGATAAATTCCAGGATAAATTGTGTCCAGTCCTGCCAGGGTGTGTCATAAAATCAAAACATTTTCTTCAGAACTTAGAGTATATTGCAGCATCACAGAGAACACTGAATCAAGCCTTCAAATTACCTACATTTGCTCTGAAGCTGATAAAAACAGCCTGCCCAAGAATGAAAAATATTGACATTGTTATGGTTCTAGATATATAAAAACACTATTTGCAAACTTGACCCCTTGCTCAGAAATATATAAAGCTTGTGTTCATATAAACCTCTTGAAAGATTACACCTGTCCAAAGCAATAAGTGGGGTTTGTTTTCTTCAGTGGTGTGAATCAGCTGTATAGTAATGGAAGAACTAAGAGAATACGTCTAAAGGGCTAGATTTTAGGATCTGTTGCATTAATTTTGATATAAGACAGGGAAATAAAGAACTGCCTTCCTTGTCAAATGAGACATAAAGTGTCAGTAAGACAAGATAGATCTTCATAACAAAAGTAGAAAAAAGAGTAGAAAGCTAGTTTTGACAAGTCCTGTATTCTCCAGATTAAGAATCAGTTTTTAAACTACCACGGCAAGTTGGGGCATTAGTACATATTTTTTATCTGTGTCCTGCAGGCAATTTGGGTCTCCTGTTTTGTGTCCAGACGTGATCCAGAGTAAAACTAAATGACCAAACTCTTATCCAACCAAAACTATCAGAAGCCCTAGTATCCAAAATAAGGACACCAGTGATTCTCCTTGATGGAAAACAATAATTCTATTAAAAGTACTAGCCCATCTCTCTTGCCCAACAGACTCTACAGTTCTATGGACTGTGAATTATGCGATATCAACTTGGTGTACCTACCTAGAAACAAATTATGTCATTAGTGTCATAGTTCTAGTATAGAGTTATTTTTCTTCTCTCCTTTTGTGGAAATTTTAAAACATGGCCATAAATTCACTGACACTCCCGCCATTGAGAGGTGAGGTCTCTGTCCCCTCTGCCTTTAATATGAGTGGGTTTATTACTTCTTTGAACATAGAATATTATAGAAATGATACTATGTGACTTCTCAGACTATGTTATAAAAGGCCAGCAACTTCAACCTGGTTCTCTTGGAACACTCCCCCTGGGGATGCCTAAGCCACTCTATAAGAAGTTGGACTACCCTGAGACTACCAACCTAGAGAGGCTAAATATATACATTCTGGTCAAGTCCAGCTGAGCCCAGCCTTCCAGCCATTCCATAGAGGTGCCTGATAGGTGAGCAAAGCTGCTTTGGACTCTCCACATCAACTCACCTCCCAGGTGAATACTACTACCACATGAAGCAGAAGAATCATCCAGCTGACTCCTCCCCAAATTCCTGACCCATGACATAATGAGATAAAATTAAATCGTTTTAGTTTAAGCCACTATATTTTGGAGTAGGTTGTTAGGCAGCAATAGATAATTAGAAAAACTATTTCCACTTTCACAAAGGTAACACACAAAAAAAGGTTACCTGGAACACATTGAAGAGTTTGCCTTTAAATAAGTGAGCATGCCATTTCAAAGGAGAGTAGTGCGTGTCAAACCTCTATATGGAGATTCAGCTGAGCCCTTGCATACACAGGCAACCCAAGGATGGCACAGTTGCCAGCTTTTACGTTCCAAAGTGGATTTTCTTATATAATCAGGTGTGCCAGCAACTTCTCACACAGAGTCCATAAGGCCACTGCTTTTTGAATGTTTGGCCCTGTCTCTGTCTAGAAAACTAGTACATGATTCACTGAAATTAGAGGCCATGGTTTTCCCTTGATCATATTGGCAATATTGCTCCCAGTCTCCTACAACACAAATATATACTCTGAGCCATTTCTTCTCTTGGATATTCAGTGGTTATTATACTACTTTCTGCCAGAACACAGAGCTAGAGAAAAGATCTCACTGAAGCTTGACTCTTCTTTCTTCATTTTGTTTTATGCTTAAATTCCTTACAAGTCTAGCAACTACTCAAAAAAGCCCTTTTAATTAAACATGATCTTTATTCCCCCTTCTGATCACTGAATCCATTTCATAAGCTCTCTAAGAGTAAAGTTCCTACCTGCTATCTCAGTGTAGAATCCCCAGCATAATAAGTGACATTCTAAACACATTAATGAGTTTAGCTAACCAGGTTCCTACTGCATGGATCCCAATTAACACTAGATAGGGTATTTAGCGGATTAGAGATGGTACTCAATCCAGCAGTGTAGGTTTGCTCACGCATCTTTGATAGTTAACTAATTATCAAAAGAAGCCATTGAGAATATACTGCTTGAAATAGTATGGATCTCTTTAGGTCATTCTTTGCAGTCTTCAGAGACAGACCTTGCACATTGCTAATAGGGTCTGCTTCAGAGTCAGAAAGGCACCTAGGCAAGGCAAGCCTTAATCATATAGGAAGTCTGTTATCCAGACTTTTCAAGGCCAGATCTGAGGTAATACAATATCCCACAGGGTACTATCTAAGAACATCACAGTTGGAACGTTCCCCCTCAATTATTCCCTCCATAATTCCTTCCACAATTTAATTTCACTTACAAGAATGACTAGACATTTGCAATGATCATAAGCTAGATCTGTGAACTTCCTTCCTGTCCTAAAGCTTCTTTTGGCCTCCTCTTATATAAAAGATAAAAAGCTGTTTAGGACCTCCCAGATTATCTATATTGGAGTAAGAAGTCCTTTTACCACAGTTATAGGAAAAGGGAGAGGTTCAGTCAAGCTATGAATTCCTGGGATGTTTTGAAAGGCTTTCCTTGAGCCTAACCTTCACAGCATTCCTAGAGTTAAATGGGAAATGGGGAGCAAACACTCAATAATACATGATTGAAGAGTTGTGGGGACAAAAGGGTACAACATAGCGAAAGAAGAAAATGAGTCAGTCCTGTGGAAAAGAGCCAGCAAGAAGTGTGGGGAAAACAATATCTCAAAAGATGAGTCCTACTTTAATATTTCAGAGCTTTGTAATCAGGTAAATAAAAGAGATCAAGTAACAACTAGGGCTCAAGAGATACACAGCTGAGCTTTCTAGTGGTATGTGAATAAAAGGGAGTTGAATGCCTTTGAGATCAACATTGGCAGTAGTCCACAAACTCTTCAGGCAGAAGAAAACATTTAGTACAGTATAGATTAGCTTGGGGGGGGGGCATCTACCAGACTCCAGAGAAACTACCCATAATGTTCTCTCCTTAATAGCCTTAGAAGTAAGTCTCTTAAACTAAGAAAATTTCCAAGTCAAATTTCCATAAGCAGGATCTTGGGGGTAACAAAAGATAATAACACTCAGTGTCTTTTGTTGTTGTTGTTATTTATAGAACACTTTCATATTAATTATATCATTTGGAGTTCTTACAACAACCTTGGGAGGGGAGGATTATTTTCCTCATTATAAATATGAAAAAAGAGAAACAGCAAAATACCATGATTTATTTGAAATCAACAATCAGTGGCATTGCCATTATGAGAACCTAAGAATACTTCCCCTACCTCCAAGACCTGCTTCCAATCCCACTTCTCTAGGAGTCTAGATGAAATGGTAGCAATATTCTGAGAAGCCAGTACCACACTGTTGAAAAGGATGAGTAATGACAGATTAAAGAACCCTGGCTACTGAATAAATAGGCTTAACAAAACTGAACTGCTCACAGGAAGTCATCCTATCAAGAAAAGGATGGTGCACCTCTCACTGCCCTCTACAAAGTTCCAAAATTACCCTCACACTCCTAGGAAAAATAAATATTGATCAACTTAGGTGCTTCTACCTTTATGTCCAAATATGTCTGGCATGGGGCTAAGGACCTGCATTTCTAGCAATTTCCCAGGTGACACTGGTGCTGCAGGTGTAGGGACTATACAAAAAGATTATTTTTTAAGCTGCTAGAGTCTACACCAAAAAAATAAAATACTTAGGAATATATATAATGAAATATGTACAAGATTTATGTGAGGAAACTACAAAACTGATGAAAGAAATTAAACGGTTAAATAAATGGAGAGATAATCCATGTTCATAAATAAGAAGACAATATTTTTAGGATGTCAATTTATCCCAACTTGTTCTATAGATGCAATGTAATCCTGATTAAAATCTCAGCAATTTATTTTGTGGATATTGACAAATTGATTCGAAAGTTCATACCTAATATTAAGTCTTACTACAAACCTACAGTAATCAAAACAGAAAAAAGGGGTTATCTGAAATCTCTCTGTACTTTCTACTCAGTGTTTTTGTAAAACTAAAACTTCTCTAAAAAATAAGTCTATTAAGAAATATACTATAAATGTAAGGAAAAGTCTCCATACTGGTTTAAATAAAACAATTATATGTCAAATATACATAAAGTCTATATTATTACTTCTATAAGCAGAGAAAGAGATAAATGAATAATTTAAGAACACTATGGGCCATAATTTATTTCTACATGTTCAATAGCCTGGTTTAATGTCCTTTGAAACCCCTTCTTGCTGATATGAACAGGAATGTGATTTCCACACTAATTTCTCTCTACCTAATGCTCAACTCCTGGGGTAAAAGCTTGAGATAGAATAACCAGATCTATTTCCTAAATATCTTTACTGTTCTAAACAGCCATGAGACAGAAACTGAAACAACAGTATGAATACAATGAATGAGGACAGAAAAATCCCCACTATCAGGCAAGATATCAATTCAAGGCCCAGTATTAGTTACCTACCATCATCATCCTCTCATTTTCTACTTCGTTGAGCAATTCGGCAAATTCCTTGAAGGATTCAGCTAGAAGGACAGAATAAAAAATAAACCAAATTAACCACAGTACTTGATAGGGAAGTGGGCAGAGATCTGAGTGATATAAGTTAGGGACCAGTGCTCCAAACCGGACTGGAAACTAGAGGAAGGCATCAAACCTAAGGCCAAGAGGAGAATGTGTTCAGTACTGTTGAATGCTTTTGTTTGTTTGTTTTTTTGCAATTCCACTATCCAAAAGATTTTTTTTCCCTTCAGTTTTATTGAGATATAATTGACATACAACACTATGTAAGTTTAAGGACAGGAACTACTCTCTTGGCAACTTTCAAATATACCACATAGTCATGCTAATTAGTCATTATATTGTACATTACATACTCAGTTCTTATTTATCTTATGAATGTAAGTTTGTACCTTTTCATTACCTTCATTCAATAACTCCAACCACCACCTCTGGCAACGACAAAAATGATTTCTTTTACTATGAGTTTGTTTTTAAGGTTCCACATATAAATGAAATCATACATTATTTCTTTTTCTCTTTGATTTATTTCACTTAGCATAATACCATAAAGATCCATTCATGTTGTCACAAATGGCAGAATATCCATCTATTTTATGACTGAATAGTTCCAGTGTATGTGTGTATTATATATATATATACATATATACACACACACACATACAAACAAGTTGTTTCCACGTCTTGGCTATTGTAGATAATGCTGCATTGAACACAGGAATGCCAATGTCTCTTCAACATAATAATTTAATTTCCTTTGGATATATACCAAGATGTGGAATTGCTGGATCATAAGGTAATTCTATTCCAAATTTTTTGAGGGACCTCCATTCTATTATCCACAGTAGCTGCACTAATTTACATTCCTACCAACAGATTCCTATTTATCCATATCTTTGCCAACATTTACCATCTCTTGTCTTTTTGATGAAAGCCATTCTAAGTGAGGGAATATCTCACTGTGGTTTTAATTGCATTTCCCTTATGATTAGTGATATTAAGCGAGTTTCATGTACCTATTGGCTATTTTAATATCTTCTTTGGAGCAACGTCAATTCAAGTCTCTTGCCCATTTTATTTTATTTTTTTAAAGATTTTATTTATTTATTCGTAGAGATGCAGAGAGAGAGAGAGAGGCAGAGGCACAGGCAGAGGGAGAAGCAGGCTTCATTCAGGGAGTCTGACGCGGGACTCGATCCAGGGTCTCCAGGATCACGCCCTGGGCTGCAGGCGGCGCTAAACCGCTGAGCCACCCGGGCTGCCCTCTTGCCCATTTTAATTGAATTATTTGGGTTCTTTGTTTGTAGTGCTATTGAGTTGTTGTAGTTATTTGTATGTTTTGGCTATTGACCCCTTATCAGATATACAAATTGCAAATATTATCTCCTATTCCATAGGTTGCCTTTTCATTTTTTAAAGATTTAATTCGTTTGAGAGAGAGAGAGACAGAGAGAGACAGACACAGAGAGACAGAGAGAGAACAATCAGCGGGGAGGGGCAGAGGGAGAGGGAGAAGTAGATTCTCCCCAGAGCAGGGAACCCTACACAGGACTCAATCCCAGGATTCTGGGATCATAACCTGAGTCTACAGCAGACACTTAGCTGACTGAACAACCCAGGGACCCCTGCCGTTTTTTTGTTTGTTTGTTTGTTTGTTTTGTTTTGTTTTGTTTTGTTTTAGATTTTACTAATCTATTCATGAGAGACACAGAGAGAAAGAGAGGCAGCAACACAGGCAGAGGGAGAAGCAGGCTCCATGCAGGAAGCCCAACGCAGGACTCCATCCTGGGTCTCCAGGATCACACCCTGGGCTGAAAGTGGCGCTAAAATGCTGAGCCACCTGGGCTGCCCACCCCTACCTTTTTGTTGATTGTTTCTTTGGATGTGCAGAAGAATTTTAGTTTGATGCAGTCCTTCTTATTGATTTTTATGTTTCTCATATCAAAAAAATTGCCAAGGCTCTATCAAGAAGCTTTTTCTCTGAGATTTCTTCTAGAATTTTACGGTTTCAGGTCTTACATTTAAGTATAATCCATTTCAGGTTAACTTTTGTGAATAGTATAAGATTGGAATCTACTAACATTATTTTATATGTGAATATCTAGCTTTCCCAGAACCAGTTACTGAAGAGACTACCTTTTCTCTACTGTATATTCTTACCTCCTTCATGTTAGATTAATTGACCAGATAAGTTTGAGTTGATTTCTGGTCTCACTATTCTGTTCCACTGACCTATATACCTGTTTTGTGCCAGTACCATACTGTTTTGATTACTACATCTTTGTAATATTATTTGAAATCAGGGAGCATGATGCCTTTAGCTTTGTTCTTGCTTCTCAAGATTGCTTTGACAATTCAAGGTCTCTTGTGGTTTAATAAAAGTGTGAGGAATATTTGTTCTAGTGTGTGAAGATGCTGGTGGTATTTTAATAGGGATTGCATTCAAGTTGTAGATTGCCTTAGGTAGTATGGACATTTTAACATTATCATTTATGCCAATTTGAGAGACCTATGTCTTTCCATTTATTTGTGTCATCTTCAACTTCTTTCATCAATGTCTTATACTTTTCAGAGTATAATCTTTCACCACCTTGGTTAAATCAATTCCTACTTATTCTGGTTATTATGCTCTTGGAAATGAAATCATTTTCTTTCTTTTGCAGATAATTTATTTTTTTTGTGTTTTTTAAAACTTTTGGTTCTCTTCACCCATGTCACTCCTTACTACAAAATTTTCTGGTAAAGACTTTTTTTGGTATGTTTTTCTATTGGCATTCGATATGCCAACATATAGCATAAAATCCAGAGCTGATCCTGTCAAGTGCCCCCCTCAGTGTCCATCACACAGTCTCCCCAAACCCCTGCCAGCCTCTCTTTCCACCACCCCTTGTTCTTTCCCAGAGTTAGGTGTCTCTCATGTTTTGTCACCCTCACTGATATTTCTCACTCATTTTCTCTCCTTTCTCCTTTAATCCCTATCACTATATTTTATATTCCCAAAATGAATGAGATCATATAATGTTTGTCCTTCTCCGATTGACTTGCTTCACGCAGCAAAATACCCTCCAGTTCCATCCACATTGAAGCAAATAGTGGTATTTGTCATTTCTAATGGCTGAGTAATATTCCATTGTATACATAAACCACATCTTCTTTATCCATTCATCTTTCGATGGACACTGAGGCTCCTTCCACAGTTTGGCTATTGTGGCTATTGCTGCTATAAACATTGGGGTGCAGGTGTCCTGCTGTTTCACTGCATCTCTATCATTGGGGTAAATCCCCAACAGTGCAATTGCTGGATCATAGGGCAGTTCTATTTTTAACTCTATTTAACCCCCACACAGTTCTATTTTTAACTCTTTTTAACCTCCACAAGGTTTTCCAGAGTGGCTGTACCAGTTCACATTCTCACCAACATTGCAAGAGGGTTCCCCTTTCTCCACATCCTATCCAACATTTGTTGTTTCCTGTCTTGTTACTTCTCACCATTCTCACTGGTGTGAGGTGGTATATCATTGTGGTTTTGATTTGTATTTCCCTGATGGCAAGTGATGCAGAGCATTTTCTCATATGCTTGTTGGCCATCTCTATGTCCTCCATGTGAAGTTTCTGTTCATGCCTTTTGCCCATTTCATGATTGGACTGTTTGCTTCTTTGCTGTTGAGTTTAATAAGTTCTTAATAGATCTTGGAAACTAGCGCTTCATCTCATATGTCATTTACAAATATCTTCTCCCATTCAGAAGGCTGTCTTTTAGTTTCGTTGACTGTTTCTTTTGCTGTGCAGAAGCTTTTTATCTTGATTAAGTCTCAATGTTTTTGTTTCCCTTGCCTTCATACATGTATCTTGCAACAACTTGCGGTGGCCAAGTACGAAAAGGATGTTGCCTGTGTTCGCCTATATGATATTAATGGGTTCTTGTCTCACATTTAGATATTTCATCCATTTTTTAGTTTATCTTTGTTGTATGCTGTAAGAGAATGGTCTAGTTTCATTCGTCTGAACATGGCTGTCCAATTTTCCAAGCACCATTGATTAAAGAGACTGTCCTTTTTCTACTGGATACTCTTTCCTGCTTTGTCAAATAATAGTTGACCATAGAGTTGAGGACCCATTTCTGGGTTCTCTATTCTGTTCCATTGATCTATGAGTCTGTTTTTGTTCCAGTACCACACTGTCTTGATGACCACAGCTTTGTAGTACAACCTGAAATCCAGCATTGTGATGCCTCCGGCTCTGGTTTTCTTTTTCAATATTTCCCTGGCTATTTGGGGTCTTTTCTGATTCCACACAAATCTTAAGATTATTCATTCCAACTCTCTGAAGAAAGTCCATGGTATTTTGATAGGGATTGCATTAAATGTGTAAATTGCCCTGGGTAACATGGACATTTTCACACTATTAATTCTTCCAATCCATGAGCATGGAATATTTTTCCATCTCTTTGTGTCTGCCTCAATTTCTTTCAGAAGTGTTCTATAGTTTTTAGGGTATAGATACTTTACCTCTTTGGTGAGGTTTATTCATAGGTATCTTATGCTTTTGGGTGCCATTGTAAATGGGATTGACTCCTTCATTGCTCTTTCTTCAGTCTCATTGTTAGTGTAGAGAAATGCCACTGATTTCTGGGCATTGATTTTGTATCCTGCCACACTGCCAAATTGCTGTATGAGTCCTAGCAATATTGGGGTGGAGTCTTTTGGGTTTTCCCTGTATAATACAGTATCATGTCATCTGTGAAGAGGGAGAGTTTGACTTCTTTGCCCATTTGAATGCCTTTTATTTCTTTTTGTTGCCTGATTGCTGAGGCTAGGACTTCTAGTACTATGTTGAATAGCAGTGGTGAGAGAGGACATCCCTGTCATGTTCCTGATTTTAGGGGAAAGGCTCCCAGTGTTTCCCCATTGAGAATGATATTGGCTGTGGGCTTACTGTAAATGGCTTTGAAGATGCTGAGGAATGTTCCCTCTATCCCTACACTCTGAAGAGTATTGATCAGGAATGGATGTTGTATTTTGTGAAATGATTTCTCTGCATCTAATGCAAGGATCATGTGGTTCTTGTTTTTTCTCTTGTTGATATGATCTATCACATTGATTGTTTTAACAGTGTTGAACCAGCCTTGCATCCTGGGGATAAATCCCACTTGGGCATGGTGAATAATCTTCTTAATGTACTGTTGAATCCTATTGGCCAGTATCTTGTTGATAGTTTCTGCATATGTGTTCCACATGGATTTTGGTCTATAATTGTCCTTTTTGGTGGATTCTTTGGTTTTGGAATTATGGTGATGCTGGCCTCATCAAATGAGTTTGGAAGTATTCCATCGCTTTCTATGTTTTGGAACAGCTTTAGTAGAATAGGCATTGTTTCTTCTTTAAAGTTTGGTAGAATTCCTCTGGGAAGCCATTTGGTCCTGGACATCTGTGTCATGGGAGGTTTTTGATGACTCCTTCAATTTCTTCCCTGGTTATTGGCCTGTTCAGGATTTCTATTTCTTCCTGTTTTAGTTTTGGTGTTTGTGGTTTTCCAGAAATACGTCCATATCTTCTAGATTGCCTAATTTATTGGCGTATAGCTGCTCATAATGTTTTTTAAATCGTTCGTATTTCCTTGGGATTGGTTGTGATCTCTCCTTTTTCATTCATGATTTTATTAATTTGACTCTTTTTTTCTTTTGTTATTAATAAGACTGTCTAATGGATTATCTATCTTATTAATTCGTTCAAAGAACCCACTCCTGGTTTTGTTGATCTGTTCAACAGTTATTCTGATCTCTAGTTAATTGAGTTCTGCTCGAATCTTTATTATCTCTTTTCTACTTGGTGTAGGTTTTATTTGCAGTTCTTTCTCAAGTTCCTTTAGATTCAAGGTTAGCTTGTGTATTTGAGTTTTTTTCCAATTTTTTGAGGAAGGCTTGTATTGTGATGTATTTTCCTCTCAGGACTCCCTTTGCTCTATCCCAAACATTTTGAACAGTTGTATTTTCATTTTTATTAGTTTCCATGAATCTTTTTAATTCTTCTCTAATTTCCTGGTTGACCCTTTCATTTTTCAGCAGGATGGTCTTTAACCTCCGCATGTTTGAATTCCTTCCAAATGTCTTCTTGTGATTGAGTTCTAGTTTCAAAGCATTATGGTCTGAAAACATGCAGGGGACAATCCCAATATTTTGGTATCAGTTGAGATGTGATTTGTGACCCAGTATGTGGTCTATTCTGGAGAAAGTTCCATGTGCACTTGAGAAGAATGTGTATTCAGTTGGGTCTGGATGTAAAGTTCTGTAAATATCTGTGAAATCCATCTGGTCCAGTGTGTCATTTAAAGCTCTTGTTTCTTTGGACATGTTGTGCTTAGAATATCTGTCATTTGCAGAAGGTGCCATGTTGAAGTCTCCCAGTATAAGTGTATTATTATATAAGAATGTCTTAACTTTGGTTATTAATTGATTGATGTACTTGGCAGCTCCCACATTCAGGGCATAAATATTCATGATTGTTAGGTCCTCTTGTTGGATAGATCCATTAAGTATTATATAGTGTCCCTCTTCATCTCCTACTACAGTCTTTGGGTTAGCCTTTAATTTATCTGACATGAGGATGGCTACCCCTGCTTTTATTTGAGGACCATTTGAATGGGAAATGGTTTTCTAACCTTTCATTTTCAGGCAGTAGGTGTCCTTAGGTCTAAGGATCATTAAGCCCATTCACGTTCAGAGTTACTTGAAAGATATGAATTTAGTGTCATCACAATACCTATTCAGTCCCTTTTTTGTGTGCATTACTTCCTTGGACCTTCTCTCTTTCACAGAGTCTCCCTTAATATTTCTTGCAGAGCTGGTTTGGTGGTCACATGGTCTTTCAGTTTCTGCCTATCTTGGAAGCTCTTTATCTCTCCTCCTATTCTGAATGAGAGCCTTGCTGGTAAAGTATTCTTGGCTGCAGGTTCTTCTCATTTAGGACCTGAATATATCCTGCCAGCCCTTTCCGGCCTGCCAGGTCTCTGTGGAGAGGTCTGCTTTTAATCTAATATTTCTGCCCATATAAGTTAGAGATCTCTTGTCTCCCAGCTTTAAGGTTTTTCTATTTAGCTTTGGAATTTTCAAGTTTCTCTATTAAATATCGAGGTGTTGAATGGTTTTTATTGATTTTAGGGGGGGGGGCCTCTATCCTCGATCTGAATGCCTGTTTCCCTCCTCAAATTAGGGAAGTTCTCAGCCATGATTTGTTCAAATCTGCTTTCTGGTCGTCTGTCCCTCTCAACACCTGCTGGAACCCCAATTAAATGTAGTTTTTTTTCCCTCTGAGGCTGTCATTTCTTTCCCTTAAGTTTTCCTCATGGTCTTTTAATTGTTTTTCTCTTTTTTCCTCAGCTTCCTTCCTTGTCATCAACTTGTCTTCTATGTCACTCACTCTGTCTTCTACCTCATTAACCCTCATCATTAAGACCTCCAGTTTGGATTGCATGTCAGTTAATTGATTTTTAATTTAGGGTGATTAGATCTAAATTCTGCAGTCATGAAGTCTCTTGAGTCCTTTATGCTTTTTCCCAGAGTCACCAGTAGGTTTATTTTTTTAAAGATTTTATTTATTTATTCATGAAAGACAGAAAGAGAGAGAGAGAGAGGCAGAGACACAGGCAGAGGGAGAAGCAGGCTCCATGCAGGGAGCCTGATGTGGGACTCAATCCCGGGACTCCAGGATCACGCCCTGGGTGGAAGGCAGGAGCTAAACCGCTGCCACCCGGGGATCCCCCACCAGTAGCTTTAGAACTGTGCTTCTGAATTGGCTTTCTGATATCGAATTGTAATCCAACTTGTGTAACTTTGTGGCACAGAGTACTGTTTCTGATTATTTCTTTTGTGGTGAGTTCTTTCTAGTCATTTTGCTCAGTGCAGAGTGGCTAAAAATTGGTTGTACTGGAAAAGGAAGGAAAAAAAAGAAAGAAAAAGGAGGGGTATCCTCACCTTCTCTATACTGTAAATCCCTGACTTCCCCTGGAACTTTACAGCACTGTTTGGTCAAGAAGTTGCTCTTCCCCTGTCCTTCGAGCTGGTCTTCTGAGAATCTGCTGTGCTGATTCTCAGGTGTGTGCACCTGGGGGAGCTGCCCCACCCCCTTCCAGGTGCACGACTCAGTGGGAGCTGTTTATCCTGTGAGGCCCCTGTTCCCTGGTGGCTCCGGTCTGTCCCAGGTACAGGGTGACACCAGGAGGAACAATAGTGGCGGGGGCCAGCTCTCCACCTCTGGAGTCCGCTCCCGCAGGAACAACTGCAATCTCCCAGTCCACACTGGCCTGGATGCTCTGGGGCCGGGGGGTACTGATCTGCACAGCTTGGGGGTGCCGAGCTGCAGTAGTGTCCTCGCTGTCCTGTGCCCTCCCCACTTCCGCCTGTCCCGGGGGGAGCACAGGATCCTGGGCTGTGTCCCCCGGCACCCTGGGATCTGGGGCCTCTGCTGCTTGAGTCATGCTTCTGGGGCCATGGCGCTGAAAGGCAGTGCACAGCCCCCTCCGTCAGGAGCCGCAGCCTGAGCTTCTCCTCAGGCCCGCGCCAGGCGTGCACTCCAGCCCTTTGCAGAGATCGGCTGAGGTCTGTGGTGTGCTCTCCCCTGGGGCACACTTCCTCTGTTAGTGACTCTTGGAGACTGGAGGATCCACTGTCCCTCCTGTGGCCCCATTTCCGTGCTAAACGCCTTTTCGTCTGGGAAGAATCCAGTGAGGATTTTTAAAGTTCCTGCTTCTCCAGGGCTGGGCTTCCCTGTCCCAGGAGGCTTTTGCCGCTGCCCTTAGCCGGCTCCTCTCGGAGGTCACTCTCCCACTGGATTCTTTACTTTTTTTTTTTTCCCGTCTTCCTACCTTGTGAGAAGCGAACTCTTCTCACTGTAGCATTCCAGCTGTTCTCTCTTTAAATCTCAGGGTGAATTCGTAGATTTTCAGGATGATTTGAAGGTTATCTAGGTAATTTGGTGGGGACAGGTGACTTGGGGACCCTACTCCTCCGCCATCTTGCCCCGCCCCTTTTTGGTGAAGTCTTTAGGATTTTCTCCATATAAAATGGAGATAATTCTATTCCCTTCTTTGTAATTCTGATGCCTTTTATTTCTTTTTCTTACCTAATTTATCTGGCTAGGACTTCCAGTACAATGCTGAATAGCAATAGCAAGAGGGTACATTCGTTTTCTTTTTGATTTTAGAAGGAAAGCTTTGTAACTTTCACCACTGAGTATTATCTTAGCTGTGTGCTGTCACATATTGCCTTAATTATGTTGAGGTACATTCCTTCTATACTTAATTTATTGAGAGTTTTTATCATAAACAGATGTTGAATTCTGCCAAATGTGTTTCTTTATTATTTTTATTGGTGTTTAATCATAATACAAATAGTTTTTGTTTTGTTTGATTTAGCATTATGAAAGATTCATTTCATGATACCTTTTATTATTGAACTTTCCTAGCATATTTAAAATGTAAAATTTGATTCGTAAAAATTTCCAAACTTTCCAAAATACATTTTATTGAGTAAGTTACTTACATAGCCCTGACTTATGACAGAACTATAACAATGAGATGATGTCTGGCCTTTATTTAGTTTTGATGACCGAAGTCCAGCATTAAGGTCCTGTAGTGCAGTTATTTTGAAACTAATCTCTTTACCCCAACTTTTTTTTAAATAATTTTATTTCCTTCTGGCTTATATTCATTATGATAAGTGTATTCTTTAATCCCCAAGCCTTATTTCACCAATCTCTCCACACTCCTCCTCTCAAGTAACCATCAGTTTGTTCTCTATAACCAAGAGTTTGTTCCTTGGTTTGTCTCTCTCTGTCTCTTTTTTTTTCCTTTGCTTATTTGTTTTCTGTCTTAGATTCCACACATGAGTGAGATCATATGGTATTTGTCTTTCTCTGATTTATTTCACTTAGCAATATACTCTCTAGCTCTACCTATATTAATGCAATTAGCAAGATTTTTTCTTTTTATGACTGAATAATATACCATATAATATATATATTTATATGTAATGCAATTATTTCATATATAATATATCAACACACACACATGCCATATCTTATTTATCCATTCATCTATCAATGGCCACATGGCTGCTTTCATAATTTGGCTATGATAAATAATGCTGCTATAAACATAGGGGTTCATATATCCTTTTGAATTAGTGTTTTTTTTATTTTGTATTTTGGGGTATATACTCAGTAGTACGATTATCAGATTGTAGGATAGCTCTATTTTTTATTTTTTGAGGAACCTCCATATTGTTTTGTACAGTGGCTGTACCAATCTACATTCCAAACCAACAATACAAGAGGATTCTTTTTTTCTGCACACCTTCATAAACACTTACTTTTAGTGTTTTCTAATTTAGCCATTCTGACAGGTGTGAGGTGACATATCATTATAATTTTGATTCATATTTTCATGATGATGAATAACGTTGAGCATCTTTTCATATGTTTTTTGGCTATATTTATATATTCTTTGGAAAAATTTCTGTTCATGTCTTCTGCCCATATTTTGATTGGATTATTTGTTCTTTGGGTATTGAGTTATATCAGTTCTTTACATATTTTGGATACTACCCCTTTATTAGACACGTCATTTGCAAATATGCTCTCTCATTCCATGGGTTGCCTTTCAATTTTGTTGATTATCTCTTTTGCTGTGCAGAAACTCATTTTGATGTAGTCCCGACAGTTTATTTTTGCTTTTATTTCCCTTGCCTCAGGAGACATATCTAGAAAAATGTCAGAGATATTGCCGTTTTTTTCTCTTTAATGATTTGTGTGGTTCCAGGTCTTACATTTAGGTCTTTAATCCAATTTGAGTTTATTTTCATGTATGGTGAAAGAAAGTAGTCCAGTTTCACTCTTTTGCATGCTGCTGTTCAGTTTTCGCAAATACACTTTTTTGAGCACAGTGTCTTTTCTCTGATTGGATAGGATTTGTTCTTTAGTTGAAGATTAACTGACCATATAATAATGGGTAATTCCTGGGGTCTCAGTTCTATTCCATTCATTTATCTGTCTATGTTTTTTATGCCAGTATCATACCGTTTTGATTACTGTAGCTTTGTAATATAACTTAAAATCTGAAATTGTGACACCTCCAGTTTTGTTTCTCTTTTCCAACATTGCTTTGGCTATTAGAATTCTTTCTTGATTTTACACAAATTTTAAGATTGTTCTAGTTCCTTGAAAAATGCTGTTGGTATTTTGATAAGGATTGCATTAAATCTGTAGATAGCTCTGGGTAGTATGGACAGTTTAACAATATTTTTTCTTTGAATTCATCAGCATAGAATGGCTTACCATTTATTTGTGTTTTCAACTTCCTTCATCAGTGTTTTATAGTTTTCAGAGTATAGGTCCTTCACCTCTTTGATTGTTTATTCCTTGATATTTTATTGTTTTGGTGCAACTGAGAATGGGATTGATTTCTTCATTTCTCTTTCTGCTATTTCATTATTAATGTATAGGAATACAACAGATTTCTGTACACTAATTTTGTATCCTGCAAGTTGACTGAATTAGTTTATCAGTTTTAGTCCTTTTTGTGAGTCCTTGGGATCTTGTATATAGAGTTATCATGTTCTCTGAAAATAGTGACATTTTTACTTCTTCCTTACCAATTTGGATGCCTTTTATTTCTTTATGTTGTCTAATTTCTGTGGATAGAATTTCCAGTACTATTTTAAATAAAAGTGGTGAGTGGAAACCCTTGTCCTCTTCCTGACCTTAGGGGAAAAGTTCTCAGTTTTTCACTACTGAGTATGATATCGGCTGTGGTTTTCTTCTTATAAGGCCTTTGTTATGTTGAGGTATATTCCTTCTAGATCTACTTTGCAGAGGGATTTTTATCATGAATGGGTGTTGTATTCTGTCAAATGCTTTTTATGTATCCATTGAAATGATCATGTGGTTCTTATTCTTTCTCTTATTGATGTGATGTATCATGTTGTTTTGCAAATATTAAACCACTGTGCATCTCAGAAATAAATGCTACTTATTCATGGTGTATGATTTTTTTGTATTTTTTATTGTAGTTCAATTTGCCACCACATAGCATAACACCCAGTGCTCATCCCCTTAAGTATCCCCCTTAGTGCACATCACCCAGTCACCTCAACCCCCTGCCCACCTCCCTTTCCACCACCCTTTGTTCATTTCCCAGTTAGATGTCTCTCATGTTCTGTCACCCTCGCTGATATTTCCCACTCATTTTCTCTCCTTGCCCCTTTATTCACTTTCACTATTTTTTATATTTCCCAAATGAATGAGAACATATAATGTTTGATTTTTAAAAAAAATATATTGTTTGATTTGGTTTCCTAATATTTTGTGGAGGATTTTTACAGCTATATTAATGAGAGATAATGGCCTATGGTTCTTTTTCTGTGGTATCTTTATCTGGTTTTGGTAGCTAGGTGATATTGGCTTCACAGAATGGGTTTTCCTTCTTCTTGTATTTTTTTGGAATAGTTTGAGAAGGATAGGTGTTAACTCTTCTTTAATATTAGATAGAATTTGTCTATGAATTCTGGACCTGGTATTTTGCTTTTGTGAGTTGTCAAATGGTTTTCCTGCATCAACTGAGATGATCATTTTTATCTTTCATTCCTTTAATGTAATATGTCAAATTTATTGATATGCATTTGTTGTACCATCTTTGCACCACAGACATGTATCCAACTTGATCCTGATATATGCTTCTTCTAGTGTGCTCTGAATTCTGTTTCCTAATTTTTTCTTTTTGAGAATTTTTACATCGTTATTCATCAGGAATATTGGCCTGTGGTTTTCCATGAGTTATTTCATAGCTAATATTTAATTTAATCCTCACAAGCACTCTTAGAAGTAGCTAAGACTTCTTTCATTTTATAGGCAAGCAAAATAATTAGGAGAGAGGCAATGGGTTTGCTGTGGAAAAAAAAAAGCAGAGCTAAAATCTTGAGACTTGAGTTTGAAACCCTACTCTACTACTTACCAACCTAGATAAATCTATTAATTTAGCCCTTCCATGCCTCAATTTCTCCATCTGTAAAATGAGGATGTAAGTAATTGTTACATCAGAGTAGTTATGGAGATATAATTGAATAATGAGTTGCCAACGGACTTTTAAAGGTTAAGTGTTTTTTCTTGTTTTTTAGAAGCACTATAGCTTAGTGCGAAGCACATTTGACTTACTAGCTGTGACCTTTGATGAGTTACTCAAATTCTCTGAGACACACTTTCCTTACCTAGAAATAATAATTCCTATCTCACAGGGTTGTTTCATGATTAAAAAAGATAACATCAAGTATGATGATAAACAAGATAACATCAAGTATAGCTCCCAGAACACATGATAGTGATTCCATAAATGTTAGTTCTGTTCCTTCTTTGATTTTTATAAAGATCTTATTTATTTATTTATGAGAGACACACAGAAGCAGAGACACAGGCAGAGGGGGAAGCAGGCTCCCTGTGGGGAACCTGATGTGGGACTTGATCCCAGGGCTCTGGGATCACTACTCAAGCCAAAGGCAGACGCTCAACCACTGAGCCATCCAGGTGTCTGTTCCTTCTTTGATTTGACACCTGACTCTGGTTGCACATTAGAATCATCCGGGAAGCTTAGATACCAATTTTACCACACCTCTTCCCAGACCATTTAATCCCAAATTCACTTAATAAGTGTCATATAGCTTGGTTGGTATAATACAATTGCAGTGGTGAACACTCACAGGCTGAGTCAAGAAATAAAGCTTAACTACCTGAGAGTATATTCTTAAGTTGAAATAAAACAAAAATGAATGAAGAAAACAAAATAACAAAAATAAAACAATGCTGTGTAGTATAGAGAGCAGAGAGACCCAGGTACTCTCCTGTTTCTATTTTGTGTTATTGTTATCATGTTTACCAGTTTTCTGACCTGATTTTATCATAATTTGGACATTAGCACCAAAAACAGAAACAACACGGTAAATATCTTGTTACACAGTAATAGAAGGAGTTCAGATGGTATTATCCAACTCTTCATACAATGCTTCAAACCCTGAGGAAACATCCAATCTCTGCTCACACACTTCCAGTGACAGTAGTGATGACCAACTTGTCTTGGTGTGCCCAGGACTGTCACAGTTATAAAACTGGAAGGCCGTTATTCCAAACCATAAGCCCTAGTTTGCCCAGGACTGTAAGTCACCTAAATGACAGGGCTCACTCTCTCCTAAGACAGACCATTCCTTGCTTTCAGGATGTTTCTATTAAAATCTCCTTCCTTAATAATAAGATAAATTCCATCTGCCTGCATTCTAGTTTTGTTTCTCCTCAGGTTCCTGAAGAGTTTTAGTGGGATTATAGATATGAAAGGCATATGACATGATAGAAACATCTATCATTAAGGTAATAGATAAGGAAGATTCTAGTTTAGGGGATAGTTTAGTGAAATAAAGAGCATGACTTCAACAGAGAGAGAGGTGGACTTGCAGCTACATTTTTTTATCATCTTGCTATATAACTTTTGATTAGTGACTTAACTGAGTTTCAGTTGCCTCACTTGTCAAAGAGGCATGATAATATATCTAAAAGTGTTTTTATAAAAACTAAATCAGGGGCATATGGGTGACTCAGTGGTTGAGTGTCTGCCTTTGGCTTGGGTCGTGATCCTGGGGTCGAGGGATCAAGTCCCACATCAGGCTCCCTGCAGGGAGCCTGCTTCTCCCTATGCCTATATCTCTGCCTCTCTCTCTGTGTCTCTCACAAATAAATTTTTAAAAATCTTAAAAAAAAATAAATCAGAAGATAAATGTAAAGTGCCAATACATAGTAGGCAATAAACCTTACCCCTTCTCCCAAATCCCAACTTTCTACTCTTGTGTCACCTATTGGCAAGGTGACTGGGCAAGTAACTTCTTCTTGGACTTCATTATATATATGTTTAAAAAGATGAGTTAAATAGTTTTTAGTGTCCCTTAAACTCTGGTAACTATTTTAAAGTTCACAACTTCTCAACAGAAACAGGAAATATATTTTCAACTGGCATTGAATTAAAGAAAATATGTTGAAAGACTAGAAAATAAATATATTCTTATTAATATTTTTTAATCAAAAATAGATTTCCCTTCCCAAGAGAACTGGACAACTAATCCAGAATTCCTAGGACCAAAGAAACTAAATTGGGTCAATCCAGGACACCAGACAATGGCATTCTTTTCTTCGGAGGATCAAGCTGCTGCATTAACCCAAGGAGGTCACCTTTGGAAACACTGCAACTTAAAAGCTCAAGCTCAATATAGAGAAAAAAAAATACCCTAATCAGGAAGAGTAAATAGGGAAAAAATAGAAATGTTCACTGACCTCCTGTCCCCAAATTCTGTATGCTACTGTGAAAAGTAATAAAGAGAAACCTCACTAACGCGAATTTGAGATGCTAGAAGGAAAGGCTAGAAGTAGGAGGCATACCACTCAAAGTCAATTAAAGGATGAATCATCAATTACAGACCCTTAAGAGAAGAATCCTCAGCAAGAAAGAATCATCAATTACAGGCCTCAACAGGGAAAGATGTACATTGCATCTCCTATAGACCCACTATCCCCATCACTCAGCAAAGGAGAAACAATCATCACTCCAAACTCTTGCTTTAACTCCAGTGGACTTTAACAACCCCGTTCAACTTCCTCCTTCTCCATAAAATAATGTTTCTTTCCTTTCCTTGTTGAACTTGCCTATGGTCTTACCACAAATTCCTAGTTCTGAATTGCAATTCTCTATTATTTCCAAATCCATTTTTGATGGTAAAGTAACTGCTTTATTTTTAATGTTAACACTACAAAAGGAATCAAGGAGATTTTTTCTTATTTTGGCATTTTTCCAGGCAAGATCAGTATGCCTAAAAGAAATGTGATGCATATCATATTGGAACATTTATTTATTTTTTTTAATTTTTTATTGGTGTTCAATTTACTAACATACAGAATAACCCCCAGTGCCCGTCACCCATTCACTCCCACCCCCCGCCCTCCTCCCCTTCTACCACCCCTAGTTCGTTTCCCAGAGTTAGCAGTCTTTATGTTCTGTCTCCCTTTCTGATATTTCCCACACATTTCTTCTCCCTTCCCTTATATTCCCTTTCACTATTATTTATATTCCCCAAATGAATTAGAACATATAATGTTTGTCCTTCACCGACTGACTTACTTCACTCAGCATAATACCCTCCAGTTCCATCCACGTTGAAGCAAATGGTGGGTATTTGTCATTTCTAATAGCTGAGTAATATTCCATTGTATACATAAACCACATCTTCTTTATCCATTCACCTTTCGTTGGACACCGAGGCTCCTTCCACAGTTTGGCTATCGTGGCCATTGCTGCTATAAACATCGGGGTGCAGGTGTCCCGGCGTTTCACTGCATCTGTATCTTTGGGGTAAATCCCCAATAGTGCAATTGCTGGGTCGTAGGGCAGGTCTATTTTTAACTCTTTGAGGAATCTCCACACAGTTTTCCAGAGTGGCTGCACCAGTTCACATTCCCACCAACAGTGTAAGAGGGTTCCCTTTTCTCCGCATCCTCTCCAACATTTGTTATTTCCTGCCTTGTTAATTTTCCCCATTCTCACCGGTGTGAGGTGGTATCTCATTGTGGTTTTGATTTGTATTTCCCTGATGGCAAGTGATGCAGAGCATTTTCTCATATGCATGTTGGCCATGTCTATGTCTTCCTCTGTGAGATTTCTCTTCATGTCTTTTGCCCATTTCATGATTGGATTGTTTGTTTCTTTGGTGTTGAGTTTAATAAGTTCTTTATAGATCTTGGAAACTAGCCCTTTATCTGATATGTCATTTGCAAATATCTTCTCCCATTCTGTAGGTTGTCTTTTAGTTTTGTTGACTGTATCCTTTGCTGTGCAAAAGCTTCTTATCTTGATGAAGTCCCAATAGTTCATTTTTGCTTTTGTTTCTTTTGCCTTCGTGGATGTATCTTGCAAGAAGTTACTGTGGCCGAGTTCAAAAAGGGTGTTGCCTGTGTTCTTCTCTAGGATTTTGATGGAATCTTGTCTCACATTTAGATCTTTCATCCATTTTGAGTTTATCTTTGTGTATGGTGAAAGAGAGTGGTCTAGTTTCATTCTTCTGCATGGGGATGTCCAATTTTCCCAGCACCATTTACTGAAGAGACTGTCTTTCTTCCAATGGATAGTCTTTCCTCCTTTATTGAATATTAGTTGACCATAAAGTTCAGGGTCCACTTCTGGGTTCTCTATTCTGTTCCACTGATCTATGTGTCTGTTTTTGTGCCAGTACCACACTGTCTTGATGACCACAGCTTTGTAGTACAACCTCAAATCTGGCATTGTGATGCCCCCAGATATGGTTTTCTTTTTTAAAATTCCCCTGGCTATTCGGGGTCTTTTCTGATTCCACACAAATCTTAAAATAATTTGTTCTAAGTCTCTGAAGAAAGTCCATGGTATTTTGATAGGGATTGCATTAAACGTGTATATTGCCCTGGGTAACATTGACATTTTCACAATATTAATCTGCCAATCCATGAGCATGGAATATTTTTCCATCTCTTTGTGTCTTCCTCAATTTCTTTCAGAAGTGTTCTATAGTTTTGAGGGTATAGATCCTTTACATCTTTGGTTAGGTTTATTCCTAGGTATCTTATGCTTTTGGGTGCAATTGTAAATGGGATTGACTCCTTCATTTCTCTTTCTTCAGTCTCATTGTTAGTGTATAGAAATGCCACTGATTTCTGGGCATTGATTTTGTATCCTGCCACGCTACCGAATTGCTGTATGAGTTCTAGCAATCTTGGGGTGGAGACTTTTGGGTTTTCTATGTAGAGTATCATGTCATCAGCGAAGAGGGAGAGTTTGACTTCTTCTTTGCCAATTTGAATGCCTTTAATGTCTTTTTGTTGTCTGATTGCTGAGGCTAGGACTTCCAGTACTATGTTGAATAGCAGTGGTGAGAGTGGACATCCCTGTCTTGTTCCTGATTTTAGGGGAAAGGCTCCTAGTGCTTCCCCATTGAGAATGATATTTGCTGTGGGCTTTTCATAGATGGCTTTTAAGATGTCGAGGAATGTTCCCTCTATCCCTACACTCTGAAGAGTTTTGATCAGGAATGGATACTGTATTTTGTCAAATGCTTTCTCTGCATCTAATGAGAGGATCATATGGTTCTTGGTTTTTCTCTTGCTGATATGATGAATCACATTGATTGTTTTACGGGTGTTGAACCAGCCTTGTGTCCCAGGGATAAATCCTACTTGGTCATGGTGAATAATTTTCTTAATGTACTGTTGGATCCTATTGGCTAGTATCTTGTTGAGAATTTTTGCATCCATGTTCATCAGGGATATTGGTCTGTAATTCTCCTTTTTGTGGGGTCTTTGTCTGGTTTTGGAATTAAGGTGATGCTGGCCTCATAGAACAAATTTGGAAGTACTCCATCTCTTTCTATCTTTCCAAACAGCTATAGGAGAATAGGTATGGTTTCTTCTTTAAACGTTTGATAAAATTCCCCTGGGAAGCCATCTGGCCCTGGACTCTTGTGTCTTGGGAGGTTTTTGATGACTGCTTCAATTTCCTCCCTGGGTATTGGCCTGTTAAGGTTTTCTATTTCTTCCTGTTCCAGTTTTGGTAGTTTGTGGCTTTCCAGGAATGCGTCCATTTCTTCTAGATTGCCTAATTTATTGGCGTATAGCTGTTCAGAATATGTTTTTAAAATCGTTTGTATTTCCTTGGTGTTGGTAGTGATCTCTCCTTTCTCATTCATGATTTTATTAATTTGAGTCTTCTCTCTCTTCTTTTTAATAAGGCTGGCTAATGGTTTATCTATCTTATTAATTCTTTCAAAGAACCAACTCCTGGTTCTGTTGATCTGTTCCACAGTTCTTCTGGTCTCGATTTCGTTGAGTTCTGCTCGAATCTTTATTAACTCCCTTCTTCTCTTGGGTGTAGGATCTATTTGCTGTTTTTTCTCTAGCTCCTTTATGTGTAAGGTTAGCTTTTGTATTTGAGTTCTTTCCATATTGGAACATTTAAAGGAAAAGTTTAATTTCCTGAAACATAAATAGATAAAGCACTTTAGTGCTTGGTAGTGATCTCTCCTTTCTCATTCATGATTTTATTAATTTGAGTCTTCTCTCTCTTCTTTTTAATAAGGCTGGCTAATGGTTTATCTATCTTATTAATTCTTTCAAAGAACCAACTCCTGGTTCTGTTGATCTGTTCCACAGTTCTTCTAGTCTCGATTTCGTTGAGTTCTGCTCGAATCTTTATTAACTCCCTTCTTCTCTTGGGTGTGGATCTATTTGCTGTTTTTTCTCTAGCTCCTTTATGTGTAAGGTTAGCTTTTGTATTTGAGTTCTTTCCATATTGGAACATTTAAAGGAAAAGTTTAATTTCCTGAAACATAAATAGATAAAGCACTTTGGCTGACAGCTTAATATCACAATAACTTTATTAAAGGATGTGCAATTATCCCTAAATTGAACATGAGAATACAAAAGCTCACAGAAGCTAAGCAACTTGTTCAAGGTCACACAGGAAATAAAAGAAAATCCTACATTTCAAATTCTGACCTGTCTCGTTGCTAGAGCTAAGGCCTTGCCACTGTCACACTGCCCACACCTCTCCAGGTAGAGGTAACCAAAGATTAGGTTACTAAACATCATCTGAATAGATTATCAGAGGTGGGGGAAGCTACAACTACCAGGAGGTAGGATTTTAAAATCATTCAGGCTTCATTATGCATGAGGAAAAAAGAAAAAAAAACGACAATATTTAGCTTTAGCTAAACAGTAACATCACTTTTTTTGAGATATTATTTACATACCATAAAATGTACCATTTTAAAGTATATGAATCAGTGGTTATTAGGTATATTATCAAAGCTGTGCAACCATTATGGCTATATAATTCCAGACCATTTTAATCACTCCTCAAAGAAACTGCAAAGTCATTAGCATCACTTCCCATTCCCATTTTCCCCTTACTTTCAGGCAACCATTCATCTACTTCCTATTTCCATGGATTTGCCTATTCTAGACATTTCATATAGATATGAAATCATACAATATGTGGTCTTTTGTGATTTTCTTCCATTTAGCATAAGATTTTCAAGGTTATTCCATATTGTACGATCAATATTTCATTTTTAGTGCCACATAATTGTATGGCTGTATCATATTTGTTTAACCATTTATCACCTGAAGGACACATATGTTAGCATTTACTTGCTATTACGAATAATGATACCTAGGCATGGAATTATTGAATCATATGGTAACTCTCTGTTTAAGCTTTTGAACAATGGCCAAAACAGTATTCAAGAGGGTGGGGCAAGATGGCAGCAGAGTAGTATCCCCAAGTCACCTGTCCCCATCAGTGACCTAGATAACTTTCAAATCATCCTGAAAACCTACAAATTCCGCCTGAGTCTTAAAGAGAGAACAGCTGGAACGGGACAGAGAGAAGAGTTCGTGCTTCTAACAAGGTAAGAAGATGGAAAAAAATAAAAAAGAATCCAGGGGGGAGGAGCCCCGCGAGGAGTCGTGCTAAGGGCAGCTGAGACAGCCTCCAAGACAGGAAAGCCCAATCCCGGAGAAGCAGGAACTTTAATATTCCCAGATGGAAAGGCACTCACAGGGATCATGGGCAGGATCCCAGGAGGGGCAGTGGAGCCTCCAGGTTCCCAGAGTCACTAGCAGAGGAGGTGCACCCCTGGGGAGAGCATGCCACACAACCCGGCCAACTGCAGTAAAGGGCTGGAGAGCGCACCCGGGGAGGCCTCGGGAGCAGCTCAGTGGGCAGCTCTGGGCAGAGGGGGCTGCCTGGCCCCAGAAGCGGGATTGGAGCGGTGCAGGCCCCGGATCCCAGGGCACTGGGGTACACACCAGGATCCTGCATTTTCCCTAGCACAGGTGATGCCCAGAAGGGCATAGGACACCAAGGATGCACCTGTCACCGGGCACAACTGAGCTGTGCAGATCACCGCCCCCTGCCCCCAGAGCATCCAGGCCAGTGTGGACTGGGAGACTGGTAGTTACTGCAGGAGCTGACTCCAGGGCTTGAGAGCTGGCCGCCACCACTGTTGTTCCTCCTGGTGTCTCGCTGTGCCTGGGAGGATCAGACAACCAGGGAGCAAGGGCCTCAATGGATAAACAGCTCCCACTGAGATATGTACCTGGCAGGGGGCGGGGCAGCTCCCGCAGGTGCATATGCCTGAGAAACAGCACCACAGGCCCCTCCCCCAGAAGACCAGCTGGAAGGACAGGAGAAGAGCAAGTTCTTGAACCAGCAGTGATGGAAAGTACCAGGGGAAGTCCAGGGATTTACAGTATAGAGAACCAAAGGAACCCCTTCTTGTTTTTGTTTTTGTTTTATGTTCTTTTCCCCCCTTTTTCTTCTCTCTTTTTTTCCTTCCTTTTTCCAGTATAATTTGTTTTTAGCCACTCTGCACTAAGCAAGATGATGAGAAAAAACTCACCACAAAAGAAAGAATCAGAAACACTCTTCTCTCCCACAGAGTTATAGAATTCGGATTATAATTCGATGTCAGAAAACCAACTCAGAAGCACAATTATAAAGCTACTGGTGACTCTGGAAAAAAGCATAAAGGATTCAAGAGACTGCATGACAGCAGAATTTAGATCTAATCAGGCCGAAATTTAAAATCAAGTAAATGAGTTGCAATCAAAACTGGAGGTCCTAACGACAAGGGTTAATGAGGTAGAAGAGTGAGTGACATAGAAGACAAGTGGATGGCAAGGAAGGAAGCTGAGAAAAACAATTAAAAGATCATGAGGAAAGCTTAAGCAAAATAAATGACAGCCTCAGAAGGAAAAACCTATGCTTAATTGGGGTTCCAGTGGGTGTCAAGAGGGACAGAGGACCAGAAAGTATATTTGAACAAATCATGGCTGAGATTTTCCTAATTTGGGGAGGGAAACAGGCATTCAGATCCAGGAGATAGAGAGATTCCCCCCCCCAAAATCAATAAAAACCATTCAACACCCTGATATTTAATAGTGAAACTTACAAATTCCAAAGATAAAGAGAAGACCCTTGAAGCAGTAAGAGACAAGAGACCCCCAACCTATATGGGAAGAAGTATTAGGTGAATAGAGATCTCTCCACCGAGACATGGCAAGCCAGAAAAGGCTGGCAGGATATATTCAGGGTCCTAAACGATACGAACATACAGCCAAGAATACTCTATCCAGCAAGGCTCTCATTCAGAATAGGAGAGATAAAGAGCTTCCAAAATAGGCAGAAACGGAAAGAATATGTGACCACCAAACCAGCTCTACAAGAAATATTAAAGTGGACTCTGTAAAAGAAAGAATAAGTCCAAAGAAATAATGTACAAAAACAGGGACTGAATAGGTATTATGATGACACTAAAGTCATAACTTTCAATAATCACTCTGAATGTGAATGGGCTTAATAATCCCATCAAAACGCACAGGACTTCAGACTGGATAAAAAAGCAAGACTCATCTATTTGCTGTCTACAAGAGACTCATTTTAGACCTAAGGACA
Source organism: Canis lupus dingo (assembly GCF_003254725.2). NCBI lineage: Eukaryota > Metazoa > Chordata > Mammalia > Carnivora > Canidae > Canis > Canis lupus. The sequence continues at coordinate 52,653,822 of NC_064281.1, forward strand.
CCTACAGCCTGAAAATGAAAGGTTGGAGAACTATTTACCATTCAGATGGTCCTCCAAAGAAAGCAGGGGTAGCCATCCTTATATCAGATAAATTAAAGTTTATCCCAAAGACTGTAGTAAGAGATAAAGAGGGACACTATATCATACTTAAAAGATCAATCCAACAGGAGGACTTAACAATCATGGATATTTATGCCCCCATTGTGGGAGCTGCCATGTATATCAATCAATTAATAACCAAAGTTAAGATATTCTTTCATAATACTACATTTATAATGGAGATTTCAACAAAGCACTTTCTGCAAATGACAAATATTCTAAGCAAACATCTCCAAAGAAACAAGAGCTTGAAAAAATACACTGCACCAGATGGATTTCACAGGTATTTACAGAACTTTACATCCAAATGCAACTGAATACACATTCTTCTCAAGTGTACATGGAACTTTCTCCAGAAAAGACCACATACTGGGTCACAAATCAGGTCTCAAACTGATAGCAAAAGATTGGGATTGTCTGCTGCATGTTTTCAGACCATAATGCTTTGAAATTAGAACTCAATCACAAGAAAACATTTGGAAGGAATTAAAACACATGGAGGTTAAAGACCAACCTGCTGAAAGATGAAAGGGTCAACCAGGAAATTATAGAAGAATTAAAGGGATTCATGGAAACTAATGAGATTGAAGATACGACCATTCAAAATCTTTGGGATACAGCCAAAGCAGTCCTGAGAGTGAAATACATCACAATACAGCCTCCCTCAAATAATTGGAAACAGCTCACATACATAAGCTAACCTTGGACCTAAAGGAACTGGAGAAAGAACAGCAATTAAAACCTACATCCACCAGAAGACGAGAGTTAATAAAGATTCGAGCAGAACTCAATGCAATAGAGACCAGAAGAACTGTGGAACAGATCAACAAAACCAGGAGTTGGTTCTTTGAAAGAATTAATAAGATAGATAAGCCATTAGCCAGCCTTATTAAAAACAAAAGAGAAAAGACTCAAATTAATAAAATCACCATGACCAAGTGGAATTTATCCCCAGGATGCAAGGCTGGTTCAACATTATAAAGCAATCAACATGATAGAATATATCAACAAGAGAAAAAACAAGAACCATATGATCCTCTCAATAGATACAGAGAAAGCATTGGACAAAATACAGCATCCATTCCTGATCAAAACTTTTCAGACTGCAGGGATAGAGGGAACATTCCTCAGCATCTTAAAAGCCATTAACAGAAAACCCACAGCCAATATCATGCTCAATGGGGAAATACTGGGAGCCTTTCCCCTAAGATCAGGAACACAACGGGGATATTCACTCTCACCACTGCTATTCAACAGAGTACTAGAAGTCCTAGCCTCAGCAATCAGGCAACAAAAAGAAATAAAAGGCATTCAAATTGGCAAAGAAGTCAAACTCTCCCTCTTCACAGATGACATGATACTGTACAGAGAAAACACAAAAGACTCCACCCCAAGATTGAACTCATACAGCCATTTGGCAGTGTGGCAGGATGCAAAATCAATGCCCAGAAATCATTGGCATTTCTATACACTAACAATGAGACTGAAGAAAGAGAAATGAAGGAGTCAATTCCATTTACAATTGCACCCAATAGCATAAGATACCGAGGAATAAACCTCACCAAAGAGGTAAAGGATCTATACCCTACAAACTACAGAACACTTCTGAAAGAAATTGAGGCAGACACAAAGAGATGGAAAATATTCCATGCTTATGGATTGGAAGAATTAATATTGTGAAAATGTCAATGTTACCCAGGTGAATTTACACATTTAATGCAATCCCTATCAAAATACCATGAACCTTCTTCAGAGAGTTGGAACAAGTCATCTTAAGATTTGTGTGGGATCAGAAAAGACCCCGAATAGCCAGGGGGATATTAAAAAAGAAAACCAGAGCCAGGGGCATCACAATGCCGGATTTCAGTTTGTACTACAAAGCTGTGATCATCAAGGCACTGTGGTACTGGTACAAAAACACATAGATCAGTGCAACAGAATAGAGAACCCAGAAATGGGCCCTCAACTCTATGGTCAACTAATATTTGACAAAGCAGGGAAGACTATCCACTGGAAAAAGGACAGTCTCTTCAATCAATAGTGCTGAGAAAATTGGATAGCCACGTGCAGATGAATGAAACTAGGCCATTCTCTGACACCATACACAAGGATAAACTCAAAATGGATGAAAGATATAAATGTGACACAAGATTCCATCAAAATCCTAGAGGTGAACACAGGCAAACCCTTTTTGAACTTGGACACAGCAACTTCTTGCAAGACACATCTATGAAGGCAAGGGAAATAAAGGCAAAAATGAACAGAATGGGAGAAGATATTTGCAAATGACATATCAGATAAAGGGCTAGTATCCAAGATCTATAAAGAACTTATTAAACTCAACACCAAAGAAACAAACAATCCAATCATGTAATGGGCAAAAGACATTAACAGAAATCTCACTGAGGAAGACATAGACATGGCCAACAACACATGAGAAAATGCTCCACATCATTTGCCATCAGGGAAACACAAATCAAAACCACAATGAGATACCACCTCACACCAGTGATCATGGTGAAAATTAACAAGACAGGAAACAACAATGTTGGAGAGGATGTGGAGAAAGGGGAACCCTCTTGCACTATTGGTGGGAATGTGAACTGGTACAGCCACTCTGGAAAACTGTGTAGAGGTTCCTCAAAGAGTTAAAAATAGAACTGCCCTATGACCCAGCAATTGCACTGCAGGGGATTTACCCCAAAGATACAGATGCAGTGACATTCCAGGACACCTGCACCCCGATGTTTCTAGCAGCAATGTGCACAATAGCCAAACTGTGGAAGGAGCCTTGGTGCCCATCGAGGGATGAATGGATAAAGATGTGGTATATGTATACATTGGAATATTACTCAGCCATTAGAAACGACAAATACCCACCATTTGCTTCAAAGTGGATGGAACTGGAGGGTATTATGCTGAGTGAAATAAATCAATCGGAGAAGGACAAACATTATATGTTCTCATTCATTTGGGGAATATAAAATTAGTGAAAGGGAATAAAGGGGAAAGGAGAGAAAATGAGTGGGAAATATCAGTGAGGGTGACAGAACATGAGAGATACCTAACTGGGAAATGAATAAGAGGTAGTGGAAGGGGAGGTGGGCAGGTTTGGGGGTGAATGGGTGATGGGCACTGAAGGGGGCACTTGACTGGCTGATATGCTATATGTTGGCAAATTGAACTCCAATAAAAAAAAACAGTTTTCTAAATCATCTACAGAAGTTTGATATGAACAAACCAAAGTATGATGGGTTCCAATTTCTCCACATCCTTACCAATACTTATTATTATTACTTGTCTTTGTGTTACTCACAATCCTAGTGTGTTTGAAGTAGTATCTCATTGTGGTTTTCTTTTACCCTAATTTCTATTGGTATTGAGAATCTTTCCATGTGCTTTTTAATTTTCCATGTGCCTTTTAATTATCTTCTTTGGATAAATATTTTTTCCCTTATTTTGCCCATTTTTAAATGGGGCTATTTGTCTTTATTGTAGAGTTGTAAGAGTACTTTATATACTCTGGACAAAAGTCCCATATCAGACAGATAATTTTCAAAATTTTCTTGCATTCTGTGGATTTCTTTCACTTTCATTATAGTCTCATTTAAAGGATAAGGTTTTAAATTTTGTTAAAATCCAATTTATCTACCATTTCTTTTATTGCTTGTACTTTTTGTGGCCTTATGTCAAAATCCACTGCTTAGTCAATGTTGTGAATATTTTTATTTTTTTCTTCTAAGAGATTCATAATTTTAGCATTTACATTTAAGTCCTTGATCCATTTTGTATTAACTTTTGCATATGCTGTAAGGTAAAGGTCCAACCTCATTTTTTTCACACATGCCTATCCAGTTACCACAGCACCATTTATCAAAAAGACTATTCTTTCCCCCAATTAATGATCTTGGCACTCTTGTCAAAAACCAATTGACCATAAAATAAAGGATTATTTCTGGACTCTTCATTTTATTCTACCAATCTCTATTGTCTATTCTTATGTACCACATAATTGTGATAACAATTCCTTTGTAATGAATTTTGAAATTGGGAAGTATGCATCCTCCAACATTGTTCTTTTTAAGATTGGCTTTCAATGTCCTTTGAATTTCCATATGAATTTTAGTATCACTTTGACAATTAATGGAAAAAACAGCAGCTAAGATTTTGATAGGTACTACACTGAATGTGTAAATGGATAACAATATTAAGTCTTTTGACACATGAACATTGGGGTACCTTTGGTTTTTTATCAGGGTAATGCTGGCCCTACAGAATTAGTTAGTGGGATAATTTTTTTTAATTAAAACTTCAATCTCTTTATTTGTTATAGGTCCACTATCATTTTCTATTTCATACTTTTGGTAGTTTGTTTCTTTCTAACAATTTATTGATTTCACTAAGATTATCTAATTTGTAGGCATAGAAATGTTTATGCTATTTCTTTATCATCAGTTTTGCTTCTGTGAGATTCAATAGTAATGGCCTCTATTTCATTCCTGATTTTAGTAATTTATTAATGCTCTTGGTCAGTCTAGCTAAGGGTTTGTCAATGTTGTTTAACTTCAATAAGCAAATGCTTGGTTTTGTTGTTATCTCTATCGTTTTTCTATTCTGTATTTCATTAATTTCTTCTCTATTATTTTCTTCATTCTGTTTGTGTTGGACTTACTGAGATCCTCTTCCTTCAGTGACCTATGGTAGAATTTGCAGATATTGACTTGAGATCTTTGTTCTTTCTTAATGTAGGAAATTTGAAGCTACAAAGTTGTCTCCAGTCATTGCTTTAGCTGTATCACATAAGGTTTGGTATATTGTGTTTTTGTTATTAATTGCGAAGTATTTTATAATTTCCTATATGATTACCTCTAAATTTAATCCATTGATTATTTGGGAATATGCTATTTAACTTCCACATATTTATGACTTTTCCAAATTTCTGTTACTAATTTCTAAATTCATTCTATTGTATTCACCAAACACATTTTATATGATTTTGATTCTTTTAAACTTATTGAAGCTTGTTTTGATGGCCTAACCTATGGTCTCTCCTGGAGAATATTCTACATGTACATGTAAAATATATCTACTAGTGTTCTTTGATAGAGGGTTTTGAAAACATCTGTTAGGTATAGTTGATTTATGGTATTGTTCAAGTCTGCTATTTACAAGTTTTCCTTCCCTTGAGTTTGTTGAACTTGTTGGATGAGCAGATTAACATTTTCAACAAATTTGGCAAGCTTTGGGACTTTGATTCTTCAAATACCTGTTATGTCTTTTATATCTTCTTCTGAGACTACCATTATGTACATTCTATTATGTGTCTCTGAAGCCCGGTTCATTTTTTAAAAATTTTTCCCTCAGATTTAATAATCTCAATTCATCTATCTTTATATTTATTAATTCTATCTTCTTCTAGTACAAATTTGAGGTGAAACCCCTGTTGTGAATTTTTATTTCAGTTATTGTATATTTAAACTGCATAATTTCAAATCACTCATCCTTTTTTTATTAAACAAATTAACTGTCCAGTGCACTGCTTTGGTGCTTTTGGTTTTAATTGCACAGGAAGCACCATCAAAATAGAAGAAATGCTTAGCCTTCCCTAGTTTAAATTTGTATACGTTAAATGTTTCAATATACATGATTCTCATATTATATGCTGTACAGAAAGTTCTTAGAGAATTTCAGTGCCCTCCTTGTCCATGATTTGTTTCTATTCATCAGAGTCCTGGTGCTGCCTCACCTGCTATTATACAACAGTATAGTGTTATCAGTTTTCATTTATTTTTTCAATGTTAACTTGACTACAATATTACTTCTATAATACAAAATTAGCATTGTCAAGTCAGTGGTTTCAACTGGAGATTCACATCACTTATTTAATGGTGCCTTATCAATATACAAATATTTGTTTAGGACCTATTCCAGATTATTAATTCTCTTTACTTGGTATTCTTGGTATATTCTAACTATATGACTGGTACATTCTGTCAGTATTATTACATTGTAACTGGAGATTTTTTCTTTGTAAAGATTGTATTCATCCATCTTTATAAATTAGATGTAATATCCACTGCTTGAAAATAGAAATCATTATGTTTATAGATATTTTGTCTAAAAACTTTTCTTGGATTGATTTTTATCTTTTTATCCATGTCACAGAGACAACTACATGCCTTTGTGAGTTGCACTATTGTTCTTATAATGAACTCTCATCAGATCTTTCACTTTTGAAAATGAGCAGTAGTAAGCCACATCCATTTAAATCTTTTCCTCATCTGTAATTTTTTGTATCTTAAACTGATGCATCCAAGAAAGCACTTGCAATGGGCTATAGGCCACAGTACTTCACTATTAACAAAGAATAATTTTCTCAGAACCCCATAGAAAAGAATTGTACCATGTACTTCTATGTACGCTCTTTTGATGGCACATTTTAAAGAACTTTGAGGTTATACCAGTGAACTGAGTCAGGGTTTCGAGAACTCTAATCGAGAATCAGGTGAGTTAATGAGACTGTTAATGCACAGTCAAATGGAAAAAATTAATTACCTAGGACTGAATAAACTGATGAAGGGTGATTGAGGGTTTTGTTTGGAATATTATTGATGATATAATGTCCTATTTTTATAAATATAAGGAACCCATTTCTCTTATTTCATAAGCTATCTATAAATCATAACAATTAGTAGATTATGCTTTTATAAAATGAAATGAAACATTTCTAAATATTATCTTATTCTCTCTTCTAAAAGCTCTCCATCACATATAAATTCATATTAAATATACTTATTTCCAAGCAAATATAATTATTTGCATAAGTGTTGACAGTCTGACCTCCTTGTTATCAGGACAGGATTGAAATCATTGGTTATGCAACCAAACCCTTGACTGAAATGACATATCTGAAAATGATGTTCCTTGAGTCAGATATATGTGACCAGATATTTTTAAGCAGGAGAGGTTGACTTTATAGCCAATGCAATTCAACGCCTTCTTGGGGCAAGCAGGCTGATACCTGGCTACCGTTTCCAGCCTTATAAGTGAGTAGGAAAGTCTCTTCCTGGCAGGTCCAAATACTTTTGGAAATTTTTAGGGATCTAGGGAAAAAAGAGATTCTTCCAAATTTATAGGTACTACAGGTAAAATCTGGTAGATAATTCTTAACTTAGCTTCTTAGCCTCAAGAGTCTTCTAAAAATCCAACCTGAGAATCTTTATGAAAACTTCTAGCAAAGCAAACTTAAATAGACCCATATGGCAAATTACCATCTTGGCTACAACTATATAAATAATTAAGCCAAATCTACTATACCCTTTTGGATTATCAGTTTTGCCCTGTTTTTTTTTTTTTTTTTTTTTTTTTTTTTTTTTTGTCTTTGAGCTAATTAAGTTTTTGTACCTCTTGGTAATTGTGGACAATTTATAAGCATGCAAATTCTGTCTTGCCTGGTTGAGATTTCAGTGAATTTCTCCCTGTCTGTCAAAAAACAGTTTGGGTACCTATCTGTATATCATACTGGATCCTGCTACCTTCCCAATTTGTAAAAACCAAATTTTCAATCCTTTCCATTTCCTTTAATATCTAGTTATAATACTCCAAACTAACAATTCCAATTTTCCCCCTCTCATCTGACTCAGACTCATAAAGAACTAAAACCTGATAGCCCAGTTTCCCATAAGGATTCTGGGTTGCCTTATAACTGTCCCTCCCCACAAGATCTGAAGAAGACCTGTGAAATAAAGCCTGATAACTTGATATAAACCTCTAAAGACTCACCAAAACAGGAGACCATGCATTGGGCTAGAACTCTCCCTGGAGAAGACATTGTCTGAATTAAGGAAGACTGATGAAATGTTCAGTATGCCCTTATATGAAAGGTAAGTCTTGGCTAAGACTGGGGACACCCAGGGCACTGACAGTATGCCCTTATATGAAAGGTAAGTCTTGGCTAAGACTGTGGACACCCAGGGCACTGACACCCAACTTCTCTAAGAGTGGCACTATATAGTTGAAAGATTTTTCCCCCACTGACTTCTTGGAAACCACCGGAACCTCAGGATTTACACACTTTGATATTAGTATTTCTCTTTTTCACTTTCGGTATCGTTCCTCTTTTAAGATGCCTGATCTCCAGGACACTAAAACAACTGATTCTTGCCACTCTCTCTCAAAGAAATGATCCAACCAATTTTAGGGAAAAAACATCAAGAAAAATACTCAAGAAACTATTCCTTTCTAATTAGGTGGTTTATGACTGGCTGTGAGTTTTCAGCAATGAATATATTAATGTTGATTAAAAGTATGGGGTCTGAGAAGGGGGGAATGACAGTGGTGAGCTATCTGCTCCCAGAAAGCAGGGATCAGTGGCTGATGAGGTTTTTTACCTGCAAGTTTGACTGTAAGTCAATCTGCTTGGTCCACAGAGGACTTTATTCAAATGTTAGGATGACTGGAGTGGAAATTTGATTTGTAGTATGAGATTTAACAACACTGCTTTTTCTTTCTCCACGCATAAACAACCAACCTTCTAAAACTTAATAGATGCCACCTTCTGGGAGAAAGGTAATAAGCCAGGTGCACAAAAGAGGACTATGCTACCATTGTTCACCCAGTGGACACCCCACTTAGTGATGACAAGACGGAAACTCAGGGTTAAGATATAAGGTTCTTGGCAGACACATGGTTTGGGGGAGAAACAGATCTCAGATGCTACAAAGGGGATGGAGACCCAAACTTGGAGAAAGGCAAGAGTGAGAGGAGCACACAGGGGATCATACAAGAACACTTTCCCAAAGCAATTGGCTGGGAAATCAATTGGAGCTGAGGTTTTACTGAGATTTTACAACCAGCAGGTCTCAAAGACTGGAGTTTTAGAGCTCCACAGTATGGCTGGGATAGAGCCCATAAGGGTGCTACCCTACTCCTTGAGACATAGCAGGCAGGTAACCCAGAGTCAGATGGCATGACCTGAGGATTGCCTAAGATACACTGGAAGAGACTGTTACCTCTTCTTGCAGTGCATCTGGAGAGGTGAAATTGCCTCTCCAGGAACAAAAGAGTCATTTCACTTCTTCACCCCACAGTATAGGTGCAGACACACCTACTAAGGGTGCCTAACCTAGACATTGGCTGTTTAGCCTGCTTTGCTCCAAGTCCTGTGTCCCTGCATTCTGGCATGACTGCCCTTCTGGGTCAAAACTGTATCAGATCCTCCCTCAGAAGATTAGCACAGCAACTTGCCACAGCAAGTCACCAAAGTATGGATTATTAAAACTCTTCTGGCTTGGCTAGGATAGAACCCAAAGTGAACTGTGCCGGTCCAGGCAGGGAAGCAACCTGGAGAGAGACAGTGTGAAACCAACAATTTGAAAAACCTGGGATGCATAAGGGGAAATTATTCGCTCTTTTATGAGGGCTTCCCTAACAGCAGCAAGCAAGGACTTCCCTCTCTAGGGACAAAGGAACTAGCTGGTGCCATTTTCCTACCCTGCTCCTCAGCATAAACAAACTTCAGTAAACAACACAACACAATACCAACACTGCCAAACTAGCTTACATTGAGTCCCACCCCCCTGCATTCTGCTAGAACTGCTTTTCTCAGGTTAGTGTGCCTAACAACCATCATAGCAGATCCCTTCACAAGAAAAAAAGCACACATCCCTGAATGCACCATGTCTACTGACCAGAGAGTTATGTAACCTTCAGTTCTAGTGCAAATAGCATTAGGTCTTATTTAAAAAGCAGAACAGACCATACCTATTTAAAGTTTGCCACACTCTGGCTAAGGACCAAACACTGTCCACTACAGGTGAGAAAAACCACTGTAGAAGAGATATCTAAGGGATAGAGCAGCCAAAACACACCAGCAGAGTACACACAGTACATACTGCAGACACTCCCTAAATGCCAGGCCCTGGACATTATACAACCTCATCTTCATAAAGCCATTACTCTCAGGAGTAGGAAACATAACAGGATTTTCTAACACAGAGAAAAAGGTAGAAACCTAGACAAAATGCCAAAACAGAAGAATTCATCCCAAAAGAAAGAACACAAAAACATCATAGCCAGAGATACAATTGAAACAAATATAAATGGGGCACCCGGGTGGCTCAGTGGTTGAGTGTCTGCCTTTGGCTCAAGTCATGATCCCAGGGTCCTTGGATCAAGTCCCACATCAGGCTTCCCACAGGGAGCTTGCTTCCCCCTCTGCCTACGTCTCTGCCTCTCTCTCTATGTCTCTCAAGAATAAATAAATAATTTTTTTTTAAAAGAAACAGCTTTAAGTAATATGCCTGCTGCAGAATTTAAACCAACAATCATAAGAATACTCATGGAAGACATCAGGGAGACCCTTACCACGGAGATAAAAGAGCTAAAAACCAATCAGGTCTAAATTAAAAATGCAATATCTGAGATTTGAAACTGACTAGATATAATGATCATGAGGATAGAAACACCAAAGGAATGAGTAGGTGAAACAGAAAATAAAATTATGGAAAATAATGAAGTTGAACAAAATAGAGAAAGAAGAATGATGGATTGTAAGAACAGACTTTAGGAACTAAGTGACTCCAAAAAAAGAAAATGTAATAGCATTCATATCATAGGAATCCCACAAGAAGCAGAGAGAGAAAAGGAGCAGAACATTTACTTGAGGAAATAATAGTTGAAAACTTCCCTTATCTGGGGAAGGAAACAGACGTCCAAATCTAGGAGGCACACAGAACTCCATTGATGCTCCTGGCGCCGGGCGGCCCCAAACTGCAGATCGGCGCCCCCTACCTCCGAAGCATCCAGGCCCCTGCAGACTGGGAGCTGCGGTAGCTACTGTGGGAGCTGCCTCCAGAGCTGGAGAGCTGGCCGCCACTGTTGTTCCTCCTCCTGGTGTCACCTTGTACTTGGGACTGAGCAGGGGCCTCACAGGATAAACAGCTCCCACTGAGCCCTGCACCTGGTAGGGGGCTGGGCAGCATCCCCCAGGTGCACACACCTGAGAATAAGCACAGCAGGCCCCTCCCCCAGAAGACCAGCTAGAAGGACAGGGGAAAGCAAGGTATTGACCAAACATCACTGGAAAGTTACAGGGGAAGTCGAGGGACTTACAGTATATAGAAACAGAGAATACTCCCCCTTGTTTTTTGTTTTCTGTTTGTTTCCCCCCCCCCTTTTCTTCTCTCTTTTCTCCCTTTTCCAGTACAACCTGTTTTTGGCCACTCTACACTGAGCAAAATGACTAGAAGGGAAAACTCAAGACAAAAGAAAGAATCAGAAACAGTCCTCTCTCCCACAGAGTTACAAAATTTGGGTTACAATTCAATGTCAGAAAGCCAATTCAGAAGCACAATTATAAAAGCTACTGGTGGCTCTAGAAAAAAGCATAAAGGATTCAAGAGACTTCATGACTGCAGAATTTAGATCTAAGCAGACCGAAATTAAAAGTCAGGTAAATGAGATGCAATCCAAACTGGAGGTCCTAACAACGAGGGTTAACGAGGTAGAACGAGTGAGTGACATAGAAGACAAGTTGATGGCAAGGAAGGAAACTGAGAAAAAAGAGAAAAACAATTAAAAGATCATGAGGATAGGTTAAGGGAAATAAATGACAGCCTCAGAAGGAAAAATCTATGTTTAATTGGGGTTCCAGAGGGCGCCAAAAGAGACAGAGGACTAGAAAGTGTATTTGAACAAATCATAGCTGAGAATTTCCCTAACTTGGGAAGGGAAACAGGCATTCAAATCAAAGAGATAGAGAGACCCCCCCCCCACTAAAACCCATCAAAATCAACAAAAGCAGGCCAACACCAAGACATGTTATAGTTAAAACTGCAAAATAAAAATATATATTTTTGCAAAATGTAGTGATGAAGAAAAATCCTAAAAGCAACAATAAAAAGGAAGTCCCTAACTTATAATGGAAAACCATTAGATTAGCAGCAGATCTCTCCAGAGAAACTTGGCAAGACAGAGCAGATTGGCATGATATAGTCAGTATGCTGAATGGGAAAAATCTGTGGCCAAGAATACTCTATCCAGCAGCAAGGCTATCATTCCATATAGAAAGAGAGATAAAGAATTTCCCAAACAAGCAAAAACTAAAGGAGTTTGTGACCACTAAAGCAACTCTACAAAAAAAAATATTAAATGGGACTCTGAGTGGGAAGGAAAAACCAAAAATGGCAAAGACTAGAAAGGAACAGAGAAAATCTGCAGAGACAACAACAAAATAAATAATAAAATAGCACTAAGTATCTTCAATAATTATTCTGAATGTACATAGACTACATTATATGGTTAACTAATCTTTGACACAGCAGGGGAGAATATCCAATGTAAAAAAAGACAGTATCTTCAATAAATGGTGTTATGAAACCTGAACAGCAACACATAAAAGAATGAAACTGTACTACTTCCTTACATCATCCACCAAAATAAATTCAAAATGGATGAAAGACAAAAAAAAAAAAAACAAAAAACAAAATGGATGAAAGACCTAAATGTGAGACAGGAAACCATCAATGTCCTTAAGGAGAACATAGGCAGTAACCCCTTTGACATAAGCCATAGCAACTTCTTACTAGATATGTCTCTTGAGGCAAGAGAAACAAAAGCAAAAATAAACTATCGGGACCTCATCAAGACAAAATGCTTCTTCACAGTGAAGGAAACAAACCATCAAGAAAAATAAAAGTCAACCTTCAGAATGGGAGAAGATATTTGCAAACGACATATCTGATAAATGGTTAAAAATGAATAATACTGTTGAAAACTGGACAGAAGTCATGAATAGACATTTTTCCAAAGAAGACATGCAGATGGCCAACAGACATAAAAAGATGTAAAAAGATGCTCAATATCACTTATCATCAGGGAAACACAAAACGACAATGAAATATCACCTCACATATTTCAGAATATCTAAAATTAACAATATAGGAAACAACAGATGTTGACAAAGATAAGGAGAAAGGAGAACCCTCTTACACTATTGGTAGGAATGCAAACTGATGCAGCCACTCTAGAAAACAGCATGGAGGTTTCCCTAAATGTTAAAAATAGAAGTACCCAATGATCTACCACTTGCACTACAATGTATTTACCCAAAGATACAAAAATACTAATTTGAAGGGATACATGCACCCTGATATTTATAGTAACATTATCAGGAACAGCCAAATTATGGAAAGAAGCCAAATATCCATCAACTGATGAGTGGACAAAGAAGATGAATGGATAAAGAAGATGTAAGAAGATATATGTATCTATACACACACTCACACACAATGGAATATTACTTGGTCCTAAAAAGAATAAAATCTTGACATTTGCAATGGTGTGGATGGAGCTAGAGTATGTTTTGCTAAGCAAAATAAATCAGAAAAAGAGAAAAAGCATATGATTTCACTCATATGTGCAAGTTAAGATACAAAAGAGATAAAAATAGGGGAAAAAGAGAGAGAAGTAAACCAGAAAACAAAGTCTTAATTATAGAAACGAAACTGAGGGTTGATGGAGAGGAGGTGGGCAGGAGGCAGGGTGGGGTGGGTTAAATTGGTGATGGGTATTAAGGAGGGCATTTGTGATGAGCACTGGGTGTCATATGTAAGTGATGAATCACTAAATTCTACACCTGAAACTAATATTACATTGTGTGTTAACTAACTGGAATTTAAATAAAAACTTGAAAAGAAAAAAAATATATATATAAGGTTCTCCAATGAGATCCACCAGTTTATAAGGTTAAGTCAAGACTTAGAAATCTGCCTACTTCTCCTTCCTGATCTTTTCCCATTTGTGTATTACTCTCCATAAGCTTTAGAATACAATCCAAAATATTTCATGAGGTATTCCAGGCCCCTCAATGTATAACCCAGGTATCAGCATCATAAACCCACGCACTGTGTTTGGCCAACCAGTTAAGGGTTTTTTTTTGGTTTGTACAGTGTTTTTAACTTGATTTAACTGCCAATGTATAATGCTATGCCTAAAATATCTGGGTATCACTTTCTGGGGAAAAAATGAAATTCCGGCAATATAGGCCCACAAATTTAGATGACAACAATCCCTGGCGCCCATTCAAGGATGCTTAGATGGATCATGTCTTTTTTGTTTTCATAAGTCCTACCACTTATTACCAAAAGACAGTATATCGTTGCCGTCCTATATCCACTCTGCTTTGCTCATTTACATGACCTGCCAACACTCTAATTTAGCCTTTATGCAAACTCTCAGGTCTTAATCTCTGACTCCTTCTCCACTTTTTCCAGTTATGTTCAGTGACTTCCAGTTTCAAGAAGGATAATCTTACTCCCCTCACCTGTGCTTTTGTATATTTGCTTTTTCTATTGTATTTTCTTAATTCACATTCATCCTTTAGAAATTCAACTCAGGTCAGGACCAGGACAGGAGAGAGGCAAGCGAGGCACTTAGGGTGCATAATTTTAGGAGGCACTCACACTCTGGTGCCCACCTGCACTTTGCATGAACCTGAAAATAAGTGTTTTCTTAAATTTCAGCCCTAGCATTCTCACTAGCCTCACCCTAACCCTAGATCTAACGTAGGTATCATTTCTCTGTGGAGCCTCCTTATTTATTCTCCCCATTTCTCTCTCTTTCTCTCTCTCTCTCTGTCTCTCTCTCACACACACACACACACACACACACACAGACACACACACACACAGTAGTGTTGACTAGGAGCTACTGTGTGCCTATCTCTATCATAGTGCATAAGTACTTTGTATTGCAATTGTCTGTTTACTCATCTGCCTCCTTTAATAGCCTATGAGATCCTTGAGAGCAAGGAGATTCATTGTGTCTCTGAATCCCCAGTGTATGGCATTTAGTGGACACTTTCTACCTATTTACTAGTGAACAAATACATGGCAGGGTTCCTCAGAAAAGAGCAAGGAGATTCTCTGAAGCCTATGTGGGAAGCACCCTTCTTTCTTGCTCTTGGTACTGCAATGATACAGGAAGTTATTTGCCTATACTTCTTCCTAATACTTACCTAAATGGAAGTTCCATGAGGGCAGGGTTCATAGCAGGCACTCTTATTGGATTAGTTGAATAAATCAATTGGGCTTTAGGAGACCTTGGTTCCAGTATTAAGTCTGGAACTATCTTCATAAAATCACTAGCCCAGCTCTGGACATCAGTTTCCCTATCTGTAGAATTGGCAGGAGTGGTAGTGGGGAACCTGGTAAACTAGCCCAGTATGTTCTCATGTTCTTTCTCCACCCCTTACCATGTGTGTGTGTGTGTGTGCGCGCACACACACACCTATCTGTCTCTGACACTGGTTCTCTCTCTCATTGGTTTATGTAAAGTGTTTTAAAACAAGACTTGGTACTTGGTAAGCACTGTGAGAGTATCAGTTTATTTTTTAATCTGGAAATTCAATTTTTCAAGTAAGTTCTTACATGCTTCATTTGAGTTTGGGTAGATAGGAGAAACCAAAGATCCAAAAGAACTATTTGAAAAAAACTTGAGAACTGACATGGGGTTCCAAAGTGCTCACTGATGTTATGATGGCTGTGTAGAAATCAGAGTCCTAGGCTCCACTACAGAGATTCTGAGTCATTTGATCTAAGAGAGGTCCTGAGAATCTGCATCAATGAGGTTCAGGTCACTCTGACATATATAGGAATAGCTAAACTGGAATATTAACATTTTATTTTACATTTTCTTTTGCAGTTATTCAGGAAGTATAATTTTAAACTGACATTTTCAAAAACTTAGGTTCTACCATTTCCTGGTAAGATCAACAAATATGATATACTGAGCACCAGTCATATGTCAGACACTGAGTCTAATGACTTACATATACTCTCTGATATATATATTTATCTGATTTACTCCTCACTGTCTTGGGAAATAGATTATACTTCCTACTTTAGAGATGAGGAAAACCGGTCCAACAAGCTTAGGTAATGTTGCTAACATCCCATAGCTAATAAATCTGAACTATACACAAAAATATCTAAACACCTGAGATTTCCTTTGATTACTGAGCTATAGAGGTAGAGAAAAGGCCCGGCAATGCCAGTCGAAGGCACAGATGTCTTGCTTTAGAACATGGACAAATGTCATCATCAGGGCAGTGAGACATTTCCTCCCACTTGTCCTCATTATACACAGACTTCTCAAGTTAGTTACTAGTGCTGATCATCAAGGGAAGGGACTCCTTAGAGAAGCCTCAGGTTTTGCTTCACATCATCTAGGAATAATTCCCATCTCTGTTAGACAACTGGTATCCACAGGGGCTTAAAGGTATTGAGTCACATTTTGCAGCCATTGTGAAAACTGCATTATGGAAAGAACTGCTAGGCCCTCTTTACATATAATGTGAAATCTAAATCTCAACCCAAAATTCTATCATAAATGTACTTTTATTAATTTTTCCAGTTAAACAGAACATCTACTGACTCAGGGCCAGTAGTGTTGGCAATTAGAGGGTATGGCACAGTGTGCTATCTTAGCTTCCAAAGCAGCTGTCCTTTCCCAACAATGCCCTCCCAGTCAGCCTCTAATATATCTTCTCAAAGCCTCCAAAAGGCCTCACCTTAAACTGCTGGAGCACTGGTTGTTCTCTCTACCACCACAAATCCCAGTTCTCAAAGTAACAAATTCAACAAGGATAATAACTGTGACAGGCCAACTAAAATCTCAAAATCTTTTTTCAATACCCATCAATAAAGGTCAGTTTATGAGTCATCATCTCTAAAAGCCATGATCAGATGATAACTACAAGTTTCTGGAGTTGGTAGGCAAAAGGTAACTGAGTTAAAGTGTTGTTGCAAAGCATACATTATGAAGCAAATGTGTCACAGCTAGCAGCTTACATGGAGCTCACAGACACCCCCAAGGAACCCAGTACCACTATGGGGTCATTTTTATTTTTGTTTACAAGCCATTATGCTCAAACTCACGCCCCTTCTTTTTCCTAAATGGCACTGGTTGACATTTACGGTAAGGTAGGTGTTGTACCCTCAGTGGACCCACCCCTACAGCTCCTTGGGCATTGGTCTCACCCTTTTAAATCTAGGGGGAGGAGGCACCCAGGGCCTATGCACTCTAGGCATATAATAAGAGTGGCAGCCCTGATGATCTCAGGATTGGCTTCAGAGTCCTTCTTCTCTTGTCTTTGAAGAACAGTGCATGTTCATAGCCAAATAGCTATACGATCTGGTCTTATAGGGTCTAATAAGTCAAACAGTCTTCCTTCATTTTGTCCCATTTTTGTTTTCTATAGTCCCAGCTTGTAGTGTTTCTGCTTGTATAATTCCATCTCTATTCCTGGCTTCTATTGTGATAGTTGATTATATCCATGTTTCACACCCACATTGATCTCCTGATGCAATGGTCACTCCACCGCACCCTTGGTGTTCTCTTCCAAACACACTTTATCATATTTTGTAATATGAACAGGCAGAGAAATGTCCAACTCTTGAAGTTCTGGTTCCATTTTGTTTAATAATTCCATCTTCAATTCATTTCTCTCCTCTCAGCCTTTACTAGTAACAGGGAGAACCAAGCCATTCTTTCAACACTTTGCTTAGAAATTTCTTCAGCCAAATATTCAATTTTTTTTCAGTCAGAAAACACTACCTGCCACAAAATACTAGAACACAAACACATTTTAGCAAAGTTCTTTGCCTACTTTATAACAAGGATTGCTTTTCTCCATTGTCTAATCACATGTTCTTTATGGAAACTTTCTCTATGGCTCTCCTTTTTTTCTTTCTGAGCTCTCACAACAAATGCCTTTAAAATTCCATTCATGGCAATCTAGGCTTTTCCTAGCATGCACCTGCAAACTTTTACAGCTTCTTCCCATTACTCAGTTCCAAAGCTACCTCAACATTATTAGGGAATTGGTACAGCAGCACCTCCACTTCTCAGCACCAATTTCTGTCTTACTAAATTTAGGATGCTATAACAAAATACCATAGACTGAGTGGCTTATAAACAACAGAAACTTATTTCTCACAGTTCTGGAGGCTACAAGTCTGAGGTCAAGGTGTCAGCATAGTTAGGTTCTGGTGAGAGCCCTCTTGAAGGTTGCAGACTGACTTCTTATTGTATCCTCACATGGTGGAAGGAGGGTAAAAGTGCCCTTGGGAGTCCCTTTTATGAGGGCTCTGATCCCATTCATGAGGGGTTTCCACCTTCATGATCTAATTACCTCTCAAAGACTCCAACTCTTAATACCATAACATCAGGGGTTAGAATTTCAACATATGATTTTTGAGAGGGACACAGAACTATTCAATCTACTGCAGAGTACAAAGAAATAGAATCTTATATTAACAATGATTAAACAGTTAATATGTACTTAAACACTGTGCACATTTGGCATTGATCATCACATCCCTATTTCAAAGATGAGAAAAATTAATTCTCAGAGAGGGAAATTCACCTCCCCAGGATACAAAGATAATAAGTTCCAAAACTTAAGTTCAAATTTGGGCTGACTCTAGAGTCCATGATATTAACTTTTAAGTAAGTCATGCACTTAGACAAAAATACATTTGCAAAAGTAAAATGAAGTGGAGTGAATAAGTAAATAATCTAAATGCAAATGTGTGCCTCATTATTTATACTACCATATTTACCAAAACAATCAATTTTAGTCTCACAAAAGTACCCATTGCAGTATTATTTATAATAGTGAAAAATTGGAAATAAGCTAAATAGTTTAATAGTATATAAAGTATGGCTCCTATAATAAAAAGATCTGAATGAACCCATTATTTATTCATCCAGTAAACACATATTGAGCATCTAATATATTCTAGGTACTCCTCCACATGCTGGGGAAATAGCAGTGAATAAAAACAATGTCCTTGCCCCTCATGAAACTTACAAAGAATTTTAAGTGATATCAGAAGATGATTATGATAAACTATTAGGTTAAAAAGATAAAATTATGTATTTAGAATGAACTAAATTGCACACACATAAAAGAGATACATGAACAAAAGAAATCAAAAGTAACTTGCCAATACCATCTAATATATTGTTTCTGTGCTGGAATATCTTACTATCATAGGTAATTTTATACTTTTATATATGATTTATATTTCCTACAATGACCATTAAATAATGATAATAATAATAATAAGACATTTTTATATTTTAATGATGGGGTTCACAAATACAACTGTGTAACATACTTGTATCTGTGACATTAAATCATTCACAATAGTTCTGTGGTTCAATGTTATTGTCTAGCAAATGCTTTACACTAACTCTTTTAACTCACTGGTTACCAAACATTTTCTTAAATGACCAGAACAAATACTTTAGGCTTTGAAAGCCATCCAGTCTCTGCCACTTCTACTCAATGTTGTTCTACCACAAAAGTACCCTTAGACAATATTTTTTCTCTTAGACAATATTTAGACAACCAACAAAACTTTATTTACAAGAAAAAGAAAAAGCAGTAGGCAAGATTTGGCCCAAGGGTCATAGTTTGCTGACACTACTTTAACTTCATAAGAACTAACACAAACACAAACTGTTCAATCTCTTCATGGAAACATTCTTGATATTAACATTAACCACATTTTATAGACAAAAAATAAGGCTCACAAAAAGGAAATATCTGTCCGAGATCACACAGCTCACAGAGTGAGTGGTTAAATTCAGTTCCCAAGAGAGATGCCAAATGTCCTGTTGTCTGAAAACCTGGACATATATAAATAATACTTTTAGACATTCTAGAGATTATTCCTTAGAGGACTATTAATCTAAATCATCCTGTTTTTTTTAAATCACTCTTTAATTTATCCTTTATAAAATTATCTATTTTCATGTACTATATTCTTTAAAGAAAAAGTCCGGCGGGCAGCCGGGTGGCTCAGCGGTTTAGCGCCACCTTCAGCCCAGGGTGTGATCCTGGAGACCCAGGATGGAGGGCCACATCGGGCTCTTGGCATGGAGCCTGCTTCTCTCTCTGCCTGTGTCTCTGCGTCTCTCTCTCTCTCTCTCTCTCTCCTCTGCCTCTCTCTCTCTCTCTCTCTCTCTGTCTCTGTGTGTGTGTGTGTTTCTCGTGAATAAATAAATAAAATCTTAAAAAAAAAAAGAAAAAGTCCCGTGCAGATTGAGTCAAAGGCCTCAGTGGAGGTTTGGTATCTTCCTATTGCTTTTGTGTGAGAGGGGAATGGGACTGGGAGACAATGTTTCTTTATTCTTCTTATGCAGCCTCCCATGAGCTTGGCACTAGACCACAGAGGATGAAGATGTTCAGGTATCCAGAAACCTAGGACACTGCATGGTCTCATAACTGCCTCAAGAGGCACAAGTAGGGACATGCGGGTGGCTCAGTGGTTGAGCGTCTGCCTTTGGCTCTAGGCATGATCCCAGTCCCAGGATCAAGTCCCACATCTGGCTCCCAATGAGGAGCCTGCCTCTCCCTCTATCTAGGTCTCTGCTTCTGTGTCTCTCATGAATAAATAAATAAAATATTGAAAAAATAAAAAGAGGCACAAGTAGCTGAAGACTTACCAATGTTAATCTCATCATCAGTCAGAGTGTCTCCAATGAAATCAAACTGAAAGGACTGAAGTGTCTGAGAAAATTTCTGAACAGCTGAAGAATAATCTGCAAAATAACAGAAACAGAAGAAATGGTCAAGACTGCTGTCCTTTAACTGATTTACCCATCTCTGTTAGGGCTGATAGAAGAAAAGCAATGGGAAGTGCTCCCAGTAGTTAGCAACTTGCATTTAATACAGTTAAACAAAAGACAGACCTTCAGTAGAAGACTTTAGCAACTAAAACCATTAAAGAGGAAGGGGGCAGCTTAGTGAAGTCCTTCTTTTTTAAGTGATGGGACATGTTTTAATCTTAATTCCTGTCCTCTCTGACTCCTTCTACCCAAAGCCTGTAAGACTTAAAACTACTTATTTTTACTCCTAAAAGAGTCTTTTTAAGCATTAATTGAGCACTGATTATGGGCAATGGACTAAATGCTTTCTTACCTCTCACCAAATACCCACAATCATTCTACAATGGGAAAAAAAAAGCAGCTGAATTTTAGAGGTACTCAATGTCCCTGAGCTAGCTGGCACAGTCAAAAGTAGAAGCCAGATGGTCTATCTGTCTCTCCAGGGCCTTTTCCATGGCAACATTGGCACAACCTGGACATTTTACACATTAGCCATATGGCAGCCTGGATTGAGATACTATCTGGCAGGAAAACAAATTTAACTTGTTCACATGATATTCACCAAGGGACCTGAACGAAAGAGGCAATCAATGAAAAGCTTCAGGGTGTTATGGACAGACAAATGCTTTTACTTTTGGTGAATAATTTTGAATTTTTTTTGAATTTTATTATATAAAAATTTAATGAAGGTATAAAACTATATCACAGTTAGCCTTTAGGCAAGTTATCTTTAATAAAGTTTTTAAAATATGACCTTCACCAAGAGGTCCAGCCAAACTCTAGCCTTGCTACCCTGAGTGGTTCTCAGAGCAGAATCATCATCACCTGGGAGCTTTATGGAGATACACATTCCCAGGTCAAACCTCAGACTTACTGAATCAGAAACCGCATTTTTTATATAATCCCTAGGAGATTCCATATGCCCTTTGAAGTTTGAGGAGCACTGCTCTCACTAACTAAAGTAACCCATTAGACTGTCTTCTAGGAAAGGCCAAGGTTTTGGTTATTTTTGGTTCCCTTTTCCTATTTCTTCTTTAACTCCATAGTTTCATCATCCTCCACCTTCACATATATCAGATACATAGGCTTATTAGAGTTTTTTCTCTCAGACTAACAGAAAGGGAGACAATGTAAACAATGGCATCTATTCCTTTTAATGAAAATCTAACATGGCTAAGCACAAACAAAATAAAACATGTTCAGACATTTGGTTGGAGCAGCTTAACCTGCTTAGAATTTTATTGCCATCTTGTCTATATCCCATATCCAGAAGAGTTTATTTTCAGTATTTAGAGCCTTGACCCTTTGAATACATCACTGGCAAGGAGGCAAGGGTAGAGAAGGAGGAGGAGAAGGGGGAGAAGAAGAGGAGCAGATGGCTCAGTTGTTTAAGTATCTGATTCATGATTTCGGCTCAGGTCGTGATCTCATGGGTCTGCACTCAGCATGGAGTCTGCTTGAGATTCTCTCTCTCCCTCTCCCTCTGCTCTTCCCCTAACTCGCTTGCACACACTCTCACTCTCTTAAATAAATAAATAAATAAATAAATAAATAAATAAATAAATAAATAAATAAATCTATCTTTGAAAAAAGAAAAAGAAAGGTTTTACAAAGAGTAGGGACTGCAGACTAGGCTACCATGCCTTCTCTAATTTCCACATTTTGGAGTAACATTTTCTACTTCAAATCTGGTTCACATAAATGTGAGACAAGCATGTACACCCTGATCTCCATATCCCATCAGCAAAGAGAAAACAAAACTGGCTTCATGGCTGGAAAGCAATCACTTTTCTCTGGCCTCCTTGTTCAGCAGCAGATAAGGGCAAGCCCAGAATTCTCACATGTGCCTTCTGGGTCACTTAGAGAAATTAAATAAAAAATATTCATTATATTGCCTTTTCACACATACCTGAATTCCTTCAGTTTTTTCTTGATACAAACAAGGTACATTTATTAATCATTCCTCTTTTAGAATTATCTGAACATTTCAGAAACCACAAATACTAGGATCTTTGATATCTATATTATTTTCTAAGTAAAAGCGTGGGGTAAGAAAGGAGTTGCATTCATTCCCATTTTCACTATTTGTACCAACTTCTCATCTTCAGACAGAATTCCAGCCTGATTGAAAACACTACATTTGCACAGAGTTTGAAAATGTTTATAAAGGACTTTCCATAAGCACTCTCAGTTACTCCTTTTTAATACACAAATGTAAGTATTACTATACTTACCTTATAAACAAACATTAAAAGTGAGACAATGCAGATAAATCACATTCACAAATATAAACAAGCATAAATTAACAGCTCTTCATTGAAAGAAATCTCATATATTTGGCCTCTATACTAAGAAAAGTGCCAGGAATAAATCATGTATTTCAGATGAATGAGTTGGTAACTTTTGAACTCCAAAGATTCAACAGATAACATAGAAATGCTTGCTACATATGGAGCATTTATTTCCTTATTATACAAAAATTTACTCCATCACTCTACACCACGAACAATCATTATTTCATCTTTCCTAATACTTCTGCATCTCTACCAACCAAGCGTCTATCTCATAATTCTTCAAGCTATCTTTGAGGGTACTCTCTACACCACATTCTTATTCATGTGTCTTCTGTAATGTTTTTCCCTCACCTTACTCTTACTCATCCTAGAATGTAGTTAGATAGTGTTTTTAAGGCAACTGAAGCTTTCTGGGAATAAGGTAGAATAAAACAGGATTAATTAGTCAGGTAATTAATGTTGTATAGAAACCAATTTACTTATTATCACTATTATCTTCTATGGGATCATACTCTTACCTAAATTACTTTGGTCTGTACAATGCCTTAGAAATTTATCTATCTGTAATTCACTATTTTTGTTGCTAGGTAGATTCCATTGTATAAATATACTACAATTCCTCATTCACTATTTATGAACATTGTACAGTTTCTAGTTTTTCACTACTGTGAAGAATGTTACTTTAAACATTCATGTATAAGCCTTCCTGGGACTTATATGAGAAATTTCAGTTGATCCACATATATCTTCTAATATTTGATAACTTACTTTAAAATCCTTTTAGATTTATTTATTGCTAGCATAAAATGTTATATTAGTTTCAGCTGTACAACATAGCAATTCAACAACTCTGTACATTATGCTATGATCACTACAAGTATTGCTACCATCTGTCACCACACAATACTATTACAATGCCACTGACTATATTCCCTATGTTGTACCTTTCATCCCCATGATTTATTCATTCCATAGCTACAAGCCTGTACCTCCCACTCTCCTTCACTCATTTGGCCCATTCCCCACTCATCTCCCCTCTGGCAACCACCAGTTTGTTTTCTGTGTTTGTGGGTCTGTTTCTGCTCTTTTGTTTCCACATATAAGTGAAATCATGGTATTTGTCTTTCTCTAACTCACCTATTTCAATTAGCATAATCCTCTCTAGGTCCATCCATGTTGTTACAAATGGCAAGATTTCTCTTTTATGGCTGAGTAATATTTCATTATATATATATATATATATATATGATATTCTTTATCAATTCAGAGACACTTGAGTTGCTTCCATATCTTGCCTACTGTGAATAAGCTACAATAAAAATCTGGTAACTTACTTACTTACTTTATGTATTTATTGTACGTTTGTATTGGGAGTTTGATTTGCCAACATATAGCATAACACCCAGTGTTTATCCCGTCAAGTGCCCCCCTCTGTGCCCATCACCCAGTCACCCCAACCCCCCGCCCACCTCCCCTTCCACTACCCCTTGTTCATTTCCCAGAGTTAGGAGTCTCATGTTCTGTCAGCCTCTCTGATATATTTCCCATTCATTTTCTCTCCTTTCTCCTTTAATCCCTTTTATTGCTTTTTATATTCCCCATATGAATAAAACCATGTAATGTTTGTCCTTCTCTGATTGATTTACTTCACTCAGCATAATACTCTCCAGTTCCACCCACGTCGAAGCAAATGGTGGGTATTCTTCATTTCTAATGGCTGAGTAATATTCCATTGTATACATAGACCACATCTTCTTTTTCCATTCATTTTTCGATGGACACTGAGGCTCCTTCCACAGTTTGACTACTGTGGACATTGCTGCTATAAACATTGGGGGGCAGGTGTCCCCACATTTCACTGCATCTGTATCTTTGGGGAAATCCCCAGTAGTGCAATTGCTGGGTCATAGGGCATATCTATTTTTAACTCTTTGAGGAACCTCCACACAGTTTTCCAGAGTGGCTGCACCAGTGCACATTCCCACCAACAGTGCAAGAGGGTTCCCCTTTCTCCACTTCCTCTCCAACATTTGTTGTTTCCTGTCTTGTTAATTTTCCCCATTTTCATTGGTGTGAGGTGGTATCTCATTGTGGTTTTGATTTTTATTTCCCTGGTGGCAAGTGATGTGGAGCATTTTCTCATGTGCTTGTTGGCCATGTCTATGTCTTCCTCTGTGAAATTTCTGTTCATGTCTTTTGCCCATTTCATGATTGGATTGTTTGTTTCTTTGCTGTTGAGTTTAATAAGTTCTGTATAGATCTTGGACTTTTTTTATTTTAAATTTAACCAATCAAATGGATGTGTGGCATTAGCATGTGGTTTTAATCTGCATTTCCCTGATGGCTAATGGTGCTAATTAGCTTATCATGTACTTATTGGGCATTTATAATCTTTTCTTTCATGAAGATTCTGTTCATATTCTTGCCTATTTTAAACTTGAGCTTTTGTCTTCCTATTGTTGAGCTATTATTGATCTATTAGATTTCTTTAGATATCCTGGACACAAGTTTTTTTTGTCATATACGTATATCATATGACATTATATTATATTATATGATATATATATATATATATACACCATATATAATATATATATATATATATATAATATTCTCTAAATAAACTAAAGGTTTAACAATCTAAGGATTCTCTATTCAAGATAAATTGAATCTTGGGATGCCTGGATGGCTCAGTGTTTGAGTGCCTTGTTTGGCTCAGGGCATGATCCTGGAGTCCCAGGATCAAGTCCCACATTGGGGTCCCTGCATGGAGCCCGCTTCTCTCTCTGTGCCTGTGTCTCTTCCTCTCTTTGTGTCTCTCGTGAGCAAATAAATAAAATCTTAAAAAAAGATAAATCAAATCTTGAGAATACCAATGTACTTGGTTATACATTAAGGAAACCTAATAAAATCACTCTCTCCCCAGCTCAGCTGTAGCACTGAAAACCAACAGCTTCACAACTATGATAGCTATGAAAACCAACAAGTTAGTGGCCACCAGAGAGGGCAGAATGCAGTTGGAGTTTTACAAGCCTGTACTCTTGGAGAATATCACTATTTGTCCATTTTAACAGGTCCTGAAAGCTCCATTCTTAAGGCTAGTCTCTGTTCTAACATTAAGTTCATTCTGTGTTAAACAGTGATGTTATTGGGGCATTTGTAAAAAATAATCATATAAATTTTTAAAATATTGTGGTAGTCCAAGACAATGTAAAAGTTGGAGTTATCAAGAGGTTGACCAAAATATTTGGTGTGATATTGTGATTTATAAAAAATATATATTTGACCATTCAGATGATCAGACTATATTTCTTATATATATTTGGTCTTCATACACAATTCCCAGCTCACAGCTCCCAAAACCCCTGAAATTTCTTAATGATGAGAGCCATAAAATTGTCTTTTGTTAGGTTAATGCCATGACTTTTGAACCACACCTAAAAATGGAGACTGGTTGCCAGGAGAACTAACCATGTAATTAGAGTATTGGAACTTCCATTCTCATCCCCTGACCTCGGGGGAGGAGAGAGAGAGACTGGAGATTGAATCAGCCACCAATGGCCAATGATTTAATCAACCATGCTTATTTAATGAAGCTTCCACAAAAACCCAAAAGGAACTTCCAGGCTAGTGAATATGTAGAGAAGTGGGGAGAATGGTATGCTCAGAGAGGTCATGGAGGCTCCACACTCTTTCCCCATAATATGCCCTATACGTACCTTCTATATGGCTGTTCTTATGTTATATTCCTTTATAACAAATCGGTAATCTAATAAGTAAAATATTTCTTTGAGTTCTGTGAGTCATTCTAGAAAATTAATCAAACCTAAGAAGGAACCTCTGGTTTATAGCCAGTTGGTCAGAAGCACTGAACTTGTGATAGACAAATGAAAGCAGTAGTACAGTCTTGTATAACCAAACCCTTGACCTGCAGAATCTGGTTTCCAGGGAGATAGTGTCATAATTGAGTTGAATAGTAGGACATCCAGCTGGTGTTCAGAGAATTGCTTGTTAGTGTGGGGAATCCACTCCCAAAAATACATTAGAGTTGGGCCCAGGAACCCAAAATGCTTCATAAAACATTAGAGAATGACAATTTGGAGAATGACATGTGCAAAGGACCTATGCAAAGCTACAACCTATTCCTAAGAGTCTAGAAAGACATGTGCATGTGAAGGAATGTGTGCACACCCCAAGCTATGTCTATGTTCATGAAAGATTTGAGAAGGCCCTAATCTCTCACTTCTATCTAACCTTGAGGCCCTGAACAAGCAGGGAGAGAATGGTAGGAAAAGTTGTAAATTGACTGGCTGAATGTTACAGGCATGCCATAACATACACCAACAAAGCCCTTCACCAAAGCGTGAGGAACTTGCTGGCTTGATATTTCATGGAATACTTGTCTAATCAGTAGGCGATCACTAAACTAGCCTACCAAAGACTTCAGTGGCCACACACAACAAGAAATATAGATTATAATACAGAATTAGTTCAAGAAATCAATAAACAAGGAAACAACTACAGACACATAAATCATGGAAAAGAGTGAGGATATCATTCTGAGAATTATCACATTATATATTAAATGTGCACTTTTCAACAAAAATTAGGAGACACACAGAAACAGGAAACATTGGCTTATATTTTAAAAATGTAATCAACAGGGGATCCCTGGGTGGCTCAGTGGTTTAGCGCCTGCCTTTGGCCCAGGGAGCGATCTTGGAGTCCCGGGATCGAGTCCCACGTCCGGCTCCCAGCATGGAGCCTGCTTCTCCCTCCTCCTGTGTCTCTGCCTCTCTCTCTCTCTCTCTCTCTCTCTCTCTCTCTGTCTATCATGAATGAATGAATGAATAAATAAATAAATAAATAAATAAATAAATAAATCTTTTAAAAATGTAATCAACAGTAACTGTCCATGAGGAAGCCCAGACATTGAAC
Source organism: Canis lupus dingo (assembly GCF_003254725.2). NCBI lineage: Eukaryota > Metazoa > Chordata > Mammalia > Carnivora > Canidae > Canis > Canis lupus. The sequence goes on from NC_064281.1 coordinate 52,681,832, forward strand.
TTACTAGATAAAGATTTTAATTAGTTATTCTAAACATGTTCAAAGAATTTAAAAGAACTATGTCTTAAAAAAAGAAAAAAAACAACCTAAAGGAGAGAATGAGAATAATGTATCACCAAATACAGAATATCAAAAAAGAGTTGGAGAATATTTTAAGAAAACAAAATAAAAACTCTGTAGTTAAAACTACAATAATAGACATGAACAATTTACTACACAGGGTCAAGATTAGAATGGGTAGATGGAAGAATCAGTGAAGCTAAAGACAGGCCAACTGAGATTACTAAGTCTAGGGAACAGAAAGAAAAAGAAATGAAGAAAAATGAATAGAACCACAGAAAAATTTGAGGCACCATAAACATAACAACACACACAATAGGAAACCTAGAATAGGAAAGGAAGAGGAAGATAGAATATTTGTCACATTTGATAGAAATAAAATTCATCATCACTCTCAACAAGCTCAATACATACCTAAAAGACTATAAACTCAGACATACACATCTAAAAATATCATAGTCAACTGCTGAAAAATAAAGAAGGGGACAAAATGTTTTAAAAAGGCAAAAGAAAAAGACTCATCATGAACAAGGAATCCTCAATAAGATTAACAGCTGAATTGTTCATCAGGAATTATTCAGGATCAAACAGTGAAGTACCATGTTCATAATGCTGGGGTGGAGGGAACTATCAAGATAATGAGTAAGGGACAGGAAGGCTAGGTAGGGAAAGACACGTAGGGGGCTACATGACTAAGCTCACAGAAATCCCAGATATGAAGAAATGTTATAGACAATATATTAATCAGACAGAAGGGGAGGTAACAAATCCACCATATTTATTCTAAATATAGACAGGATATTTTCATGATACTTAAAAATGTACCACATTTGTCTTATGCATTATTAACAAGAAATTTACCAAGTTCCCTGGTCAGTTTTAGAAAACTGACCATAAAAGCCTTCAGTGGCAACCCATTCAGGATCCCTCTCACTCTAGAGAGCTTTTTTTCTTTCCTTTCTGTTCTCAACATCACTTAATAAACTTTCACTTCACTTCACACTTTTGTGTCTGTGAAATTCATCCCTGGACTGTGAGACAAGAACCCTGTAATCCTGTAATAATAATAATCCACATCTAGAAAAATTAACCTTCAAAAATGAAGATATTCCCAGTTAAACAAAAACTGAATTACTTGCTAGCAAATCTGTCCTACAATAAATACTAAAGGGAGTCTACCAGGCTAAAATCAAAGAAAAACATAACAGGATTTAGGAAGATGGTGCCAGAACAGAAAGACCCTAGGTAGGTCTAGTCCCATGAATACAATGAGATAATTATCAAATCATCCTAAATACCCAATAAATCAATCTGAAAATCAATAGAACAAACTCCACAGCTAATGGAAGAGAAAAGACTACATTGAAAAAGGGTAGAAGTAAGGAGACATCTTTGGGGGAGAAATGGATTAGGAGTGCTTCAGAAGGGAGGGAGCCAGGGTCACAGAGAAGGGCAAGAGACAGAGAAGGATACAGGGGAACACACAAGGAGAACGTTTTCCCAAAGCCATTGATTCTGAAAATAAGAGGGCTGAGTTTCCTGAGCTGCAACCAACAGGGCTTAAAGCCTGGAGTTCTAAATGTCAGCAGGCTGGGCTGGTATGAGCCTTCAAGGAACTGCACTGCTCCTGGAAAGATAGGCAAAAAATTGGGAGGCAGACAGCCTGGAAACAGCAATCTAAAAAAATGCCTAGAACCCACAAGGGGAGATTATTCATTTTACTGTGAGTGCTTTCCTGAGAGACAGTATTCACAGAGATGTTCCTGGGGACAGTTGGCTGGTCACATTTCATTCCCCTCTCCCCTCAGTATAAACACAGATCAACCAGCAGGAAGAAGTACAGGGCCTACACAGACTGCCTACCTTGATTACAATATCCACACCCTTGTGCTCTGGTGAGACTACCCTGCTCAGTCAAGATTGCATCAGTCACAGCACAGCAGGACCCTCCCCCAAAAGTCCAGCATAATCCTCTGCATATATCACATCTCTAAAGCATGAACTATCTAAGGTCAGAAGCCTTGGCAGAGATAGAGCCCAAAACTCACTGTGCTGCTCCTGGTGAGAAGTCAGTCAAAAAACCCTGAGGCAGACAACTTGGAAAAAAAAATCTCAAAATTGCCTAGGGCACAAAGGGGGAAGACTATTCATTTTCTCAGAGAGCTTCCCTAAGAGGCAGCCTTCAAAGAAATACCTCTCCAGTAACAAAAAAGCTGGCTAGAGCCATTTCCCTCCCCGTATCAAGCATAAACACAGAGACACCTACAGGAAACAGTTTAGGGCTGACACAGGCTGCATAACTTGCTTACACTCTCAGACCCCTGCATTCTGGCGGAACTGCCTTTCTCCATCAAGCTTGACTCAGTCGCAGCATGGTGCGTCTTTTCCCCAGAAGACCAGCAGAAACCCCTATCCACACCACCTCTCCCAAACAGAGAATATCAAATGCTTCAGTTCTAAATAAAGTAAGATCCAATCTCTTTACATGAGCAGACCACAGCAAACCTAGTTAAAATTTTCCAAACTCTGGCCAAGGACCAAACTGCCCACTGCAGGCAAGGAAAGGTTTACTGATGACTGGTCTGAAGGATAGACCAGTCCATAGCATTACAACAGAGCATACAGTACACACCAGAAATACACCCTAAAGCACCAGGCCCTGGACACTACACGACTACTTCTTCATAAAGCCATTACTCTCAAGAACAGGAAATAAAACAGACTTTTCTAACACAGAGAAGACAAAGACTTAGAGAAAATGCTAAGATGGACGAATGTATTGCAAATGAAAGAATAACATAAAGCCTTAGGCAGAGATCTAAGTAAAACAGATATAAGTAACATGGCTGATAGAGAATTTAAAGCAATCATCATAAGGATACTAAGAGGGCTTGATAAAAAAATGGAAAACATCAAGGAGAATTTTATCTCAGAGATAAAAGTTAAAAAAGAATCAATCAGAAATTAACAATACGATAATTAACACTGGAAACAAGCTTGATACAATGAACAGAAGGCTGAAAGAACAATTATGAAACACAAGAATAGATTTAAGGAACTCAGTGATACCACCAAATGTAATAACATCCATATTAAGGAGTCCCAGAAGAGGAAAAGAGAGAAAAGGAGGCAGAAAATTTATTTGAGGAAATAATAGGTGAAAACCTCCCTAACTTAGGGAAAAACAGAGACCTTGAGATACACAAAACACATAGACCTCTCACACAACCAACAAAAGCAGGCCAACACCAAGACATATTGTAATTAAATATAATAATAACAAAAAAAGTCATAAAAGCAGCAAGAAAAGGGAAGTACTTAATCTACAAGACAAGATGCATAAGGCTAGTGCAGTTCTTTCTTTTTTTAAGATTTTATTAATTTATTCATGAGAGACATAGAGAAAGAGAGAGGCAGAGACACAGGCAGAGGATGAAACAGGTTCCATGCAGAGAGCCCAATGTGGGACTCGATGCCAAGATTCCAGGATCAAGCCCTAGGCCGAAGGCAGGCACTAAACTGCTGAGCCACCTAGAGATTCTCAAGTGCAGTTCTTTCAACAGAAAATTGGCAAAGCCAGAAGTCAGTGGCATGACAAATTCAGTATGCAGAATGAAAAAAAAAACTGTAGCCAAGAATAGTCTATCCAGTAAGGCTACCATTGAGAATAGAAGAGTTAAAGACTCTCTCAGACAAATAAAAACTAAAGGAGTTCATAGTCACCAAACCAGCCCTGCAAGAAATATTAAAGGGGACTCTGAGTGGAAATGAAAGGTCAGAACTGACAAAGACAAGAAAGGATTATAGAAATCTCCAGAAACAATTATGAAACTAGTAATAAAATAGCACTAAATACAGAACTATCAATAATTACTCTGAATATAAATAGACAAAATATTCCACTCAAAAGACATACTGTCAGAATGGAATAATAAAAAAATAACCAAGACCCTATATGTGCCTTACTCATTTGAGACCTAAAGATGCCTACAGATTAAAAGTAAGGGGATGAAGAAACATTCATCATATTAGCAGACATCAAAAGAAAGCCAGTGTAGCGATATGTACATTGAACAAACTAGACTTTAAAACAAAGACTGGGGGTGCCTGGATGGCTCAGCAGTTGAGCGTCTGCCTTTGGCCCAGGTCATGATCCTGGAATCCCAGGATCAAGTCTGACATCAGGCTCCCTGCATGGAGCTTGCTTCTTCCTCTCCCTATGACTTTGCCTCTCTGTGTGTGTGTGTGTGTCTCTCATGAATAAATAAATAAAATCTTAAAAAAAACAAAGACTGCTGAGTGAAATAAGTCAACCAGAGGACAATCATCATATGGCTTTACTTATATGTGGGATATAAGAAATTGTGAAAGGCACTATAAGGGAAAGGAGGGAAATTGAGTGGGGAAAAATTAGAGAGGAAGACAAACCATGAGAGACTCCTAACTCTTGGAAACAAAGGGTTGTGGAAGGGGAGGAGGCTGGGAGGATGGAGTGGCTGGGTGATGGGCACTAAGGAGGGCACTTGATGGGATGAGCACTGGGTGTTATACTATATGTTGGCAAATTGAATTTAAATAAAAAATTTAAAAATAGATAAAGACTGTAACAAGAGACGAAGAAGGGCACTATATAATCATAAAAGGGAAAATACAACAAGAAAATCTAATAATTTTAAATGTTTATGTACCCAACATGGGAGCACACAAGTATATAAAGCAATTAATAACAAACATAAAGAAGCTCATTCATAATACTACAATAATAGTAGGGGACATTAACATTGCATATACATCAATGGACAGATCATCGAAACAGAAAATCAAAAAGAAAACAATGGTTTTGAATGATGCACTGGACCAGATGCACTTAACAAATATATTCAGAACATACCATCCTACAGTAGCAGAATATACATTCTTTTCAACTGCACATAGGTCATTCTCCAGAACAGATCACATATTAAGTCAGAGAACAATACTCAATACATATAAAAAAGACTGACTCATACCATGCACTTTTTTCTGACCAGAACACTATGAAACTTAAAGTCATTCACAACAGAAAAATTTGGAAATACCACAAACACATGGAAGTTAGACAACATGATACTATACAACAAATGAGTCAACCAGGAAATCAAAGAAGAAATAAACAAAAAATCACGTGGAAACAAATGAAAATAAAAACACAATGATCCAAAACCTTTGATATGCAGCAAAAGTGGTCCTAAGAGGGAAGGATATAACAATACATGCCTACCCACAAGAGACAAGAAAAATTTCAAACAAACAACTTAATCTTATACCTAAAGGAGATAGAAAAAGAAAAACAAATGAAGCATAAAGTTAGCAGAAGTAAAACAGTAATACATATTGGAACACAAATAAACGTGTTCTATATGTGATTCTATAGAGAAACTAAAAACGTAATAGAAAACATCAATGAAATCAGGAGCTGGTTGTTCAAAAAAAAAATAAAATTAATAAACCCCTAGCCAGACTTACCAAAAGGAACCAAATAAATAAAATCACAAATAATATCGTGGAAGTAAAAACAATTATAATAGAATATTATGATAAACTATATGGCAACTAATTGGAAAACCTGGAAAAATGTATAAATTCCTAGAAACACAAAAATTACCAAAACTGAAATAGGAGAAAACAGAAAACTTGAACAGACTGATAACCAGCAAAAAAATTGAATCAGTAATAAAAAATCTCCTGACAAAAATCCTGGGCCAGGTGATTTCACAGGTGATTTCTACCAAACATTTAAAGAAGATATAAGACCTACTTTTCTAAAATGATTCAAAAAAATAGAAAAGGAAGTAAAACTTCCAAATTCATTCTACAAAGCAAGAATGTTCCTAATATCAAAACCACACAACGATTCCACCAAAAAAAGAGAACTACAAGGCAATATCCCTGAAACTAGATGCAAAAATTCTCTATCAAATACTAGTGAAGAGCATCAAACAATACATTAAAAGAATCATTTAACACAATCAAGTAGGCTTTATCTTGGGTTCCAAGTGTGGTTCAATAATTATTTATCAAGCATTGTGATACATGACACAAATAAAAGAATACCCGAGAACCATATGATCATTTCACTAGAAGCAGAAAAAGCATTTGACAGAGTACATCCATTCTTTATAAAAACTCTCAACAAGAGAACAAACTGCAACATAATAAAAGCCATATACAAAAAACTACATGTAATATCATCCTCAGTGTGGAAAAACAGAGCTTTTCTTCTACAGTCAGGAAAGAGACAAGGATGTCCACTATCACCACTGTCATTTAGATAGTACTGGAAGTCCTAAACACAGCAAGCATACAATAAAAAGAAAGGAATGCAATCAGAATCAACAAGGTAGAAGGAAAATATTCATTATTTGCACACGACATGACACTACATAGAAAACCCCAAAGCCTCCACCAAAAACTTGCTAGAATTAATACAGGAATTTGGTGATGTTACAGGATACAAAATCAACATACAGAAATTTGTTACATTTCTATACACAAATAATAAAGCAGCAAAAAGAGAAATTAAGGAATAAATCTCATTTACAACTATGCCAGAAGCCTTACGATACATAGGAATAGACCCAAAGAGGTGAAAAAAAAATGTCCTCTGAAAACTGTAAAACACTGATGAGAATTTTGGAGGAAAGATGGTGGGAGAGTAGGGGACCTCATTTGCTCAGGTCCCTTGAATTTAGTTAGACAGATCTCAAATCATTCTGAACACCTATGAATTTGACCTGAGATGTAAGAAAAGAATGGCTGGAATTCTAAAAATAAAAAAGGGACCACTATTTGCAAGGTAGGAGATGTAGAGAAATGAATCTGAGATGATATTTCAGAAGATAATTGTGTGGGGGGAAGGAGCTATGGAAACACAGCTACCAGATAGGGAAATAACCTCGTGCAAAAGTGGAACCTCTAAATATCTATTCCAATGAGGGACATTGCCTGAAAGGTGCTCAGGTGATGAAGTAAAGCTGAATCCTAGGTGGAACAATGTGGTCTCAGGATCCCTGGGGTCACAGAAAGAATAGGGGTGCCTGAGCAGGCAGAGTTCCCAAGCGGTGGAGTAGAGAATCCAGTTATCTTCACTGAGCCCAGGAGGGGCCTCTCAGCTCAGTTCTCCATGAACTGCAAACCAAGGCATGATCCCGAGACAGTTCTCTGTGCAGGCTGGCAAAGAATAGAAATGTGGCAAACCTCCAGGGGTGGTACAGGTGCATGTATTACCCAGATACACGCTCTCCCTGCAAGGGACCTGCAAAAAGCAGAAGTACAGCAACCCGTCGCCTTCCCATGGGAGGAAGAGTGTGGACATCCACCAAAGGAGAATGCAGAGTTTGGCACACACAGAAGTGAAGACTGCTTATTCCTGAGGGTTTGCTGAAGAAAAGGGCCATGAACTTTCAGTTCCTGGGCTGGAGATCAGTGGGACTATTTTTATTTTTATCCTCAAAATAGGGCCTGAAAGTCTCCAGGGAACAAAAGACACACAAAGCAACCAGAACAGTTTACATTGTGCATAGCCCCCAAGCAAGGGGCACTGCAATCCTGCCTAGGCAAAGACATGTGAAAATAAGCACAACAGGTCCCTCTCCCAGAAGATCAGCTGGAAAAACAGGTAAACACAATTTATGGGACACGCAAGATTACAAAACATCAGCACTGGGGGAAAAGTGTGGATAGAATTTGAGATTTTTTCCCCATGATTAATTTATCGTTCAGTTTAAAATTTTCCATTTCTTTTTTCTTTTTTTCTTTTCAACTATATTCTTTTTTTTCTCAAAACTTTGTAAGTCTTTTTTAACTTTATTTTTTCACAGTTCTATTTTATAGAAATAATCTTCATTTTTTTACTTCCTTTCACTGTATTCAATCTTATTTTTCTATATACATAAGTTTTGCTTTCTTTACAATTTTGGGATTTAATATTGTCTAACAAACAAACCAAAATACAACCAGAATCAAGTGGATCAGCATGTTTTATACATCTGTGAGGTCATATACTCTCTTCCATTCCCCCATTTTATTTTTAATTTTTCTTTTTTTACTTTCTGACCTCTTAAGATTTATCTAGTGTGTATTTCACTTGGGTAGTGGTAGATATTTTTTATTTTGTTGTCTTGTTTATCCATTCTTCTCTGGGCAAAATGACTAGAAGGAGGAAATCACAACAAAATAAAGAACCAGAGGTAATACTCATTGTCACAGATCCAATTGATATGTATAAGTAAAGGTCAGAGTTAGAATTCAGGATAATGATTATAAAGTTACTAGCTAGGCATGAAGAAAGCATAAAAGACACTGGAGAATCTCTTACTGTAGAAATAAAATCTAATTAGGCTGTAATTAAAAATCCTTTAACTATGATCCATTTTAAACTGGATGCTCTAACAGCTAGGGTAAATGAGGCAAAAGAGCATCAGTGACATAGAAGACAAGTTGATTGGGGAAGGATTTGAGAAATCAGTAATGCCATGAAAGGAAACAATATTAGAATTATTGGGATCCCAGAAGGAAAAGAAAAAGAGAAAGAGAAGAGAGAGAGCAAGAGAGAGCACCCACAAGTGAGCTAGAAGGTGTATTTGAGCAAAACATAGCTGAGAACTTCACTAAACAGGGGAAAGAAACAGGCATTCAAGTCCAAGAGGTAGAGAGGAACCCTTTATAAATCAATAAAAATATATGAAAACCCCAATATATAATAGTGAAGCTTGCAAATTTCAGAGATAAAGAGAAAATTCTGAAAGCAGCTAGAGGCAAAAGCATCTTAACCTACAAGGGTAAAAAGATGAAGCTGGCAGCAAACCTCTCCACAGAGACGTGGAATGCCAAAAAGGGCTGGCATGATATATTCAGGGTACTAAATGAGAAAAACATGCAGCCAAGAATACTTTATTCCAGCAAGGCTATCATTCAGAATGGAAGGAAAGATAAAGAGCTTCCAGGACAAAATGAAACTAAAAGAATTTGTGTTCAGTAAACCAGCCATCACAAGAAATATTAAAGGTGATCCTGTAAGCAAAGAGAGAGCCCAAAAGTTACATAGATCAGAAAGAAACAGAGACAATCTATAGAAACAGGGACTTTACAGGTAATACAATGGCACAAAATTTGTATCTTCAAAAGTGACTCTGAATGTAAATAAGTGAAATGCTCCAAACAAACAAACAAAAAAAAACCCCACAGTGTCAGATAGGATAAAAAGGCAAGACTCATCCATGTGCTGTCTACAAGAGATTCATTTTAGACCTAAGACACCTCCAGATGAAAAGTGAGTGGGTGGAGAATTTGAAATTTTGAGTAATTTGTCATGCTAATGGACCTCAAAAGAAAGCAGGGGTGTCAATTCTCTTATCAGACAAATTATATTCTAAACTAAAGAATATCATACTTAATGGGTCGACCCAACAAGAAAATCTAACAATTATGAATATTTACATTCCTAACATGAGACCAGCCAATTATATAAACCAACTAATAACCAAATTAAAGACATACATTGATAATAATACAATAGTAGTAATGAACATCTTCACCCCACTCACAGCAATGGACAGATCATCTAAGCAGAAAATCAACAAGGAAACAAGGGCTTTGAATAACACATGGGACCAGATGGACTTCACAGATATGTACACATCATTCCATCCTAAAGCAGCAAAATACAGATTCTTCTTAAATGCACATGGAACATTCCCCAGGATAGATCACATACTGGGTCACAGATCAGTTCTCAACTGATACCTGCATAGTTTCAGATAATTTCCTGCTTATTTTCAGACCATAAAGCTTTGAAACTTGAACCCAATCACAAGAGGACACTTGGAAGAAACTCAAACACATGGAAGTTAAAGAGCATCCTAATAAAGCATGAATGAGTCAACCAGGAAATTAAAAACAAATTAAATAATTTCATGGAAACAAATGAAAGAAACAACTGTTCAAAACCATTAGGATATATAGCAAAGGTGGTCCTCAAAAAGAAGTACATAGCAATACAAGCCTTTCTCAAAACATTAGAAAAGTCTCAAACACACAACCTAACTACACCTAAAGGAGATGGAGAAATAATAGCAAATAAAGCCTAAACCAAGGAGAAGAGAAATAATAAAGAATCGAGCAGAAATCAATGAAATAGAAACCAGAAGAACAGTAGAAGAGAACAATGAAACTGAATGCTTTTTATTTGAAAGACTAATAAGATGATAAACCCCTAAACAGACTTATGAAAAAGCAAAGTAAAAGGACCCAAAATAATAAAATGATGAATGAAAGAGAAAAGATCATGATCAGCACCAAGGAAATACAATTTTAAGAACATATTATGAGCAACTATATTCCAACAAATTAAGCAATCTGGAAGGATTCAATGTATTCCTGGAAATTTATAAGCTACCAAAACTGTAAAAGGAAAAATAGAAAACCAGAAAGCATCCATAACCAGCAGGGAAATTGAAGCAGCAATCAACAATCTCCCAACAAACAAGAGTCCAGTGCCAGATGGGAGCCCAGGGGAATTCTACAAAACATTTAAAGAAGAAATAATACCTGATATTCTATTCTTTACAAAAATAGAACAGAAGAAAAATTTTCAAACTCACTCTATGAGGCCAGAAGTACCTTAATCACAAAATCAGACAAAGATTCCATCAAAATGAATTACAGATCAATATCCCTGATAAACATGGATGTCAAAATTCTCACCAATAATACTACCCAATATGATCCAAAAGTATATCAAAGGATTATTCACCACGATCAACTGGAATTTATTTCTAGGCTGCAAAGTTGGTTCAATATTCACAAATCAATCAATGTGATACATCACATTAATAAAAGAAAGGATAAGAACGCTATGATCCTCTCAACTAATTCAGAAAACATTTGACAAAATGCAGCATCCTTTCCTGATTACAACTCTCCGCAGTGTAGGGATAGAGGGAATATACCTCAATATCATAAAAGCCATCTATGAAAATCCCACAGCAAATATCATTCTCAATGGGGAAAATCTGAAGGCATTTCCCCTAAGATTTGGAATGTGACAGGGATACCCACTCTCACCATTGTTGTTCAACATAGTACTAGCTTCAACAATCAGAAAACAATCAAAAAATTAAAAGAATTCAAATTGGCAAAGAAGAGGTCAACCTCTCTCTATTCACAGATGACTTAATACTTTATGTGGAAAACCCAAAATACTCCACCCCAAGATTGCTAGAACTCATCCAGCAAATCAGCAACATGGGAAGATATAAAAATTAATGTACAGATAACAGTTGCATTTCTATATACTAACAATCAGACTGATGAAAGACAAATTAAGGAATCAATCCCATTTAAAATTGCAACAAAACCTGTAAGAAAGCTAGGAATAAGCCTAACCAAAGTGGTAAAGAATCAGTACTCTAAAAACTATACAAACCTTATGAAAGAAATTGAGGAAGACTCAAGGAAATGAAAAAATATTCTATGCTCATCGATTAGAAGAATAAATATTGTTAAAATGTCTATGCTACCCTGACCAATCTGCACATTCAATGCAATCTCTATCAAAATACCATTGTCATTTTTCACAGAGCTGGAACAAATAAACCTAAAATTTCTATGGAACCAGAAAACACCATGAATAGCCAGAGGAATGATGAAAAAGACATAGCTGGTGGCATCCCAATGCCAGACTTCAAGCTATATTAAAAATTTGTGATAATCAAGACAGTATGGTACAGGCACAAAAACAAACATACATGAATCAATGAAATGGAATAGAGAACCCCGAAATGGACTCTCAACTCTATGGTCAACTAATCTTTACAAAGCAGAAAAGAATACCAGTGGAAAAAAGTCCCTTCAATAAATGCTGCTGGGATTCTACAACCATATGTAGAAGAATGAAACTGGACCATTTAAGAAAATGCCATATGCAAAGATAAACTCAAAATGGATTCAAGACCTAAATGTGAGAAAGTAATCCATCCAAATCCTAGAGGAGAATACTGACAGCCACATCTTTCACCTCAGCCATGGCAACTTCTTGCTAGACAGGTATCTAAAAGCAAGAGAAACAAAAGCAAAAATGGACTATTGGGACTTCAAGATAAAAAGCTTACATGAAGCAAAGGAAACAGTCAACAAAACTAAAAGGCAACTCATCCAGCAAATCAGCAACATGGGAAGATATAAAATGGGAGAAGATGGGAGAAGATATGTGCAAATGACATATCAGATGAAATGCTAGTATCCAAGATCTATAAATAATCTAACTCAACATCCAAAAAGAAAATAATCCATTCAAGAAATGGACTTAACCCAGGGCATGATCCTGGAGTCCTGGGATAGAGTCCTGTGTGAAGCCTGCTTCTCCCTCTGCCTGTGTCTCTGCCTCTCATTCTCTCTCTGTGTCTCTCATGAATAAATAAATAAAATCTTAAAAAAAATAAATGGGCTTCAGACATGAACAGACATTTCTCTAAAAAAGACATACACATGGTCAACAGACACATGAAAAAAAGCTCCACATGACATGGCATCAGAGAAATACAAATCAATGCCACAATGAGATACCACCTTACACCAGTCAGAATGGATAAAATTAACAAGACAGGAAAAAACAAATGTTGGCAAGCATGTGGGGAAAGGGGAACCCTCCTACATGGTTGGTGGTAATTCAAGCTGGTACGGCCACTCTGGAAAATAGTACGGAGGTTACTCAGAAAGTTAAAAATAGAGGTACCCTATGATCCAGCAATTGCACTATTCGGTATTTACTCAACAATACAAATGTAGTGATCCAAAGGGGCACCTGCACCCCAATGTTCATAAAAGCAATGTACACAATAGCCAAACTGTGGAAAGAGGTGAGACATCAACAGATTAATGGATAAAAAAGATGTGAAATATATATACAGGGATCCCTGGGTAGCGCAGCAGTTTGGCGCCTGCCTTTGGCCCAGGGCGCAATCCTGGAGACCCGGGATCGAATCCCACATCAGGCTCCCGGTGCATGGAGCCTGCTTCTCCCTCTGCCTATGTCTCTGCCTCTCTCTCTCTCTCTCTCTCTCTGTGACTATCATAAATAAATTAAAAAAATTAAAAAATATATATACAGATATATATTCATATATATTCATATATACATGAATATTACTCAGCCATCAGAAAATAAAAATACTTACCATTTATATCTATGTGGATGAAACTTGAGGGTATTATGCTATGTGAAATAAGTGAATCAGAGAAAGACAATTATCATATGGTTTCACTCATATGTGGAATATAAGAAAGAGCACAGAAGATCATAAGGAAAGGGAGGGAAAATTGAATGCTAAGTCATCAGAGAGGGAGACATACCCTAAGAGACCCTTAACTACAGAAAACAAACTGAGGGTTGCTGGAGGGGAGTCGACTGGGGGGGATGAGTAATTGGGTGATAGGCATTAAGTAGGGCACTTGATGTGATGACTACTGAGTGTTATATGTAACTGATAAATTACTGAACACCAAATCTGCAGTTAATGATGTATTATATGTTGGCTAATTGAATTTAAATAAAAAAAAACTCTGATGAAAGAAATTGAAGATTACACAATGAAATGGAAGAATATTTCATGCTTATCAATTGGAAATTCAAAAATTATTAAACTGTCTATATTGCCCAAAGCAATCTACACATATATTTCAATCCCTATCAAGCATATTTCAAAGCTAAAATAATAAATCTTAAAATTTGATTGGAATCAGAAAGCACCCCAAATGGCCATAACAACTTGAAATAGAAACACAAAGCTGGAGGCATCATAATTCCAGACTTCAAATTATATTACAAAGCTATAGAGATCAAGACACTATGATACTGGCACAATAATAAACACAGATCAATGAAACAAATGAGAAAACCCAGAAATTAAATTAATTTAATTAATTAATTAATTAAAATTAATTTGTTCCTAATTGTAGGAACAAATATGCAATATGAAAAAAGACTGCCTCTTCAACAATTGGTATTGAGAAAACTGGACAACATACAAAAATATAACTGGACCACTTTCGTACACCAGATACAAAAATAATTCAAAATGGTTGAAAGCTCTAAATGTGAGACAGGAAAACCATCAAAACCACAGAGGATAATGCAGGCAGTAACTTCTTTGACATGGGCCCTAGAAAGAGCTTTCTAGATATGTCTCTTGAGGCAAGGAAAACAAAAGATAAACTATTGGGACTTCATCAAAATAAAAAGTTTCTGCACAGCAAAGGAAATAACAAAACTAAAACGTAACCTATAGAATGGGAGAAGATATCTACAAACAACATATCTAAGAAAGGATATGTATCCAAAATATATAAAGAATAAAGAACTTATGAAAAACTCAATACCCCAAAAACAAATAATCCAAGTAAAAAAATAGCAAACAATATAAATATACATTTTTTTTCAACAAAGGCATAGACAAACAGATGGCCAACAAACACATGAACAGATAGGTGCTCAACATTGCTCATCATCAGGAAAATACAACTCAAAATTACAATGAGATACCACCTCACACTTGTCAGAATGGCTAAAAAAATAATACAAGAAACAACAGGTATTGGAGGATGTAAAGAAAGGGGAAACCTCCTGAACTCTTGGTGGCAATGTAAACTAGTGCAGCCATTCTGGGAAACAGTATGTAGGTTTTCGAAGATGTTAAAAATAAAACTGCTCAATGATCCAACAATTGTACTATTAGGTATTTACCCAAAGAATATTTAAATACTAATTTGAAGGGATATATGCACCCCAATATTTAATGTGGCATTATTTACATGACAAAATTATGGAAAGCTCTGAAATGTCCATCAACTGATAAATGGATAAAGAAGATAATGTTGTATATATGTGTACATGTATACATATGTATGTGTGTATATATACATATACATATAATGGAATATTACTCAGCCATAAAAAGAATGAAACCTTATGATTTGCAATGTCATGGATGCAACTAGAGTATATTATGCTAAGTGAAATAAAAGAGTCAGTGAAAGAAAGATCAATACCATATTATTTAACACATATGTGGAATTAAAGACATATAACAAAGGGTGATAGGTGGAAAAAAAGAGAGAAGGAGGCAACTCAAAAAACAGACTGTTGGAATGCCTGGATGCCTCACTAGTTGAGCGTCTGACTTTAGTTCAGGGCGTGATCCTGGACTCCTTGGATCAAGTCCCCCATTGGAACTTGCTTTACCCTCTGCTTATGTCTCTGCCTCTTTTGCTCTCTCTCTCTGTATCTATCACAAATAAATAAATAAAATATTTTTAAAAGAAACAGGCATTATTTTCCATATTTTTATTGGATTTCAATTTGCCCATATATAGTATAACACCCAGTGCTCATCCCGTCAAGTGCCCTCCTCAGTGGCCTGTCACCTAGTCACCCCATCCTCCAACCCACCTCCACTTCCACTACCCCTTGTTTCCCAGAGGTATGAGTCTCTCATGTTCTGTCAACCTCTCTGATTTTTCCCACTCATTTTCTATCCTTTCCCCTTTATTTCCCTTTCAATATTTTATATATTCCCTGTATGAATTATATGGTTATATAATGTTTGTCCTTCTCTGATTGACTTACTTCACTCAGCACAATACCCTCCAGTTTCATCCACGTCAAGGCAAATGGTGGGTATTCGTTATTTCTAATGACTTATATTCCATTGTATAAATACACGACATCTTCTTTATCCATTCATCTTTCGATGGACACTGAGGCTCCTTCCACAGTTTGACTACTGTGGACAATGCTGCTATAAACATTGGGGTGCAAGTGTCCCAGGGTTTCACTGCATCTGCATCTTTGGGGTAAATCCCCAGCAGTGCAATTGCTGGGTCGTAGGGTAGCTCTATTTTTTTTAATTTTTATTTATTTATGATAGTCACAGAGAGAGAGAGAGAGAGAGAGAGAGAGAGAGAGAGAGGCAGAGACACAGGCAGAGGGAAGAGCAGGCTCCATGCACCAAGAGCCTGATGTGGGATTCGATCCCGGGTCTCCAGGATCGCGCCCTGGGCCAAAGGCAGGCGCCAAACCGCTGCATCACCCAGGGATCCCAGGGTAGCTCTATTTTTAACTTTCTATGGAACGTCCAGAGTTTTCCAGACTGGCTATACCAGTTCAAATTCCCACCAACAGTGCAAGAGGGTTCCCCTTTCTCCACATCCTTTCCAACATTTGTTGTTTCCTGTCTTGTTAATTTTCACCATTCTCACTGGTGTGAGGTGTATCTCACTTTGGGTTTGATTTGTATTTGTATTTGTATTTCCCTGATGGCAAGTGATGCAGAGCATTTTCTCATATGCTTGTTAGCCATGTCTATGTCTTGCTCTGAAATTTCTGTTCATGTCTTTCGCCCATTTCATTATTGAATTGTTTGTTTCTTGGGTGTTGAGTTTAATAAAGTCTTTATAGATCTTGGATACGAGTCCTTTATCTAATAGGTCATTTGCAAATATTTTATTCCATTTCTGTACATTTTCTTTTAGTTTCCTTGACTGTTTCTTTTGCTGTGCAGAAGCTTTAATCTTGATTAAGTCTCACTAATTCATTTTTGCTTTTATTTCCATTGCCTTCATAGATGTATCTAGCAAGAAGCTGCTGTGGCCAAGTCCAAAAGGGTGTTGCCTGTACTCTCCTCTAGGATTTTGATGGATTCTTGTCTCACATTTAGATCTTTCATCCATTTTGAGTTTATCTTTGTGTATGGTGTAAGACAATGGTCTAGTTTCATTCTTCTGAACGTGGCTATCCAATTGTCACAGCACCATCGATTGAAGAGACTGTCTTTTTTCCAATGGATAGACTTTCCTGCTTTCTCAAGTTCTGCTCGAATCTTTATTAACTTCTTCTGCTTGGTGTAGGTTTTATTTGTTGTTCTTTCTCCAGTTCTTTTAGTTTTGAGGATAGCTTGTGTATTTGAGGTTTTTTTCCCAATTCTTTGAGGGGGGCTTGGATTGTGATGTATTTCAGTCTCCGGACTGCTTTTGCTGTATCCCAAAGATTTTGAACAGTTGTATCTTCATTTTTGTTAGTTTCCATGAATCTTTTAAATTGTTCTTTAATTATCTGGTTGACCCTTTCATCTTTTAGTAGGATGTTATTTAACCTCCATGTGTTGGAGTTTCTTCCAAATTTCTTCTTGTAATTGAGCTAAAGTTTCAAAGCACTGTCATCTGAAATTATGCAGGGGACAATCCCAATCTTTTGGTATAGGTTGAGATCTGATTTGTGACCCAGTATGTGGTCTATTCTGGAGAAAGTTCCACGTGCACTTGAGAAGAATGTGTATTCAGTTGTGTTTGGATGCAAAGTTCTCTAAATATCTGTGAAATCCATCTGGTCCAGTTATCATTTAAAGCTCTTGTTTCTTTGGTGATGTTGTGCTTAGAATATCCATCATTTGCAGAATGTGCTGTGTTGAAGTCTCCTACTATTACTGTATTATTATGTAAGTGTGTCTTTACTTTGGTTATTAATTGATATACTTGGCAGCTCCCACATTCAGGGCATAAATATTCATGATTGTTAGGTCTTCTTGTTGGATAGACCCTTAAAGTATGATATAGTGTCCCTCTTCATCTCTTACTACAGTCTTTGGGATAAACCTTAATTTATCTGATATGAGGATTACTACCCCTGCTTTCTTTTGAGGACTAAAAGAAATGGTAAATTCCTTTTATTTGAATGGTAAATGGTTCTCCAGCCTTTCTTTTTCAGGCTGGTGGTATCCTTAGATCTAAAATGAGTCTCTTGTAGACAGCAAATAGATGGGTCTTGCTTTTTTTTATCCAGTCTGAAACCCTGTGCCTTTTAATGGGGTCATTAAGCCCATTCACGTTCAGAGTTACTGTTGAAAGATATAAATTTAGTGTCATCATGATACCTATTCAGTCCCTGTTTTTGTGGATTGTTTCCTTGGACTTCATCTTTCTTTTACAGAGTCCCCCTTAATATTTCTTGCAGAGCTGGTTTGGTGGTCACATATTCTTTCAGTTTCTGCCTATCTTGGAAGCTCTTTATCTCTCCTATTCTGAATGAGAGCCTTGCTGGATAAAGTATTCTTGGCTGCATGTTCTTCTCATTTAGGACGCTGATTATATCCTGCCTGCCCTTTCTGGCCTGCCAGGTCTCTGTGGAGAGGTCTGCTGATAATCCAATATTTCTCCCCCATATAAGTTAGGGATCTCTTGTCTCTTGCTGCTCTAAGGATTTTCTCTTTATCTTTAGAATTTGCAAGTTTCACTATTAAATGTCAAGGTGTGGAACGGTTTTATTGATTTTGGGGGGGACCTATCTCCTGGATTTGATTGCCTAAGAAACAGACTCTTAACTATAGAGAAGAAACTTACGGTTACCAGAAGGGAGGTAGTGGGACAATAGGTTAACTAGGTGTTGTGGTATAAGGAATGTACTTGTCATAATGAGCATAAGCTGAATTGTGGAAATGTTGAATCACAAGATTGTTTACCAGAAACTAATATAGCACTTTATTTTTAAGTAACTGGAGTTTAAAGAAAAAAAATAATGGGACACTAAACCATAACTTCATCTACATGAAGAAAGAAATAAGTGGTACTGGCAAATGAAATACACAAGTAAATATAGAAGACAGGATAAATGCATTTTATTTGTAACTCTCTTCTTATATATGTTTAGAAGGAAACTGTATAGCAATAATTATAAAATAATATTTGTGGAATTATAATAATATAATAATAATTACAATATAATATACAAAGTATAACTTTTATGAAAATACAGGTACACAGGAAAGGGGAGGTAACTTAGCTACTGGACAAAAGATTTTTATGCACTCAGAATTGGTATTACTCTACCCTACATTGTGTTATTAATGTATTCATTATAATTCCTAGGACAATCATTAAGAAAATAGCTAAAAATATATAGTAAATTGAACTAATTATAGAGTATACTGGAAAACCTACTTTACACAAAGGAAAGCAATAGTGGTAGAACAGAGGAACAAAGTCTGTATGAGGCAAAATGTCAGGTGTAAATCCTACCTTGTCTGTATTAAATTAAACATGAATATAGTTTTAAAAAAACAACAACAATCAAAGCCAGGGAGTGGTAGAATTGATTCAAAAAGTGAGTCCACTAGAGGCTGACCTAAAACAGTTTTTTTTCTCTAATAGACATGAATACTTCAAAAGTTAAAGGATGGGGAAAGATAATCTATGCAATTATTATTCAAAGGAAGAAGGAATATTTATAATTCAACAAAATATACCTTAAGACAAGAATTGGGACTAGAGAAAAGGAACATTTCCTAATGATAAAACTCTCAATCCAACAGAACGAAATCATAATTATAAAAAGACATTCATCTATCAACAGAGATATAAATACATGCAGCAAAAACCTTACAGAAATGAAAGTAGGCAAATCAACAATAACAAATGAAGAATTTAATATCCCAATCTCAATAATGGATAGAAAAATTAGAATGAAAATCAACAAGGAAATAAAAGACATTAACAGCACTATGAACCAATAGATATAACATCTATAAAACATTCCACCCAACAACACAAAAATACACCTTTTCCTCAAATGCACAAGAACACCCTCAAGAAAACACCATATGCTAGGCCTCAATAAATTTAACGGAATTGAAATCATACAAAATTTGTTCTCTTACCATAGCAGAATGAAATTAGAAATCAACAGGAGGTTATTTTGAGACCCATAAATATGTAGAAATTTAACAACACACTTCTAAATAGGAAGGGATCAAAGCAGAAACTACAAAAGAGAAATTAGAAAATACTTTGATATAAGTGGAAACAAAAATACAACATACCAAACTTCTGTGATAAAATTAACACAGTGCATACAAAGGAAATATATGGTTTCAAATTCCTATAATAAAAAAGAAAAAATATTTCAAATCAGTAACATGTCTATAGCAAAGAAAGTAGAAAAAGAATAAATCATTAATACAAAGCACGTAGAAGGAATGAAATAATAAAAATGAGTAGAAATTAATAAAATATAATAGAAAATGGTAGAGAAAAAGTAAAAACAATGACACCAAATCATCAAAATTAACAAGCTTTTAGTTACTATGAACAAGAAGAAAAAGGGAAAAGATTCAAATTACTAAAATCATGGATGAAAGATGAGAAACATCACTAACCTCAGAAATAAAAAGTATTATAAAGGAATATTATGAGCAGTTAAACACCAATAAATTAGATGAAATGGATAAATTCTTAGAAACACACAAACTACTTAAACTGACTCAAGAAGAAATAGAAAATATTTATGGACCTATGACAAGTAATGAGAATAAATTAGTAAATAGAAAAAAAAAATATCCAGACAGAAGTCTCGGTCAGAAAGCTTCACTGGTAAAACATTACAAAACCACTTTAAAAAAGAATCAACACTAAACCTCCAAACTATTTTCACTAAATAGAACACATAGGAATACTTCTTGACTCATTCTGCATATTATCCTGCTACCAAAACTAGACAAAGACATCCCAACAAGAGAAAATTACAAACCAATATCCCTTAAGAATAAAGATGCAAGTGGCACCTGGGTGGCTCAATTGGTTAATCATCTGACTTTGGCTCAACTGATGATCAGAGGGTCCTGGGATCAAGCCCTGCATTGGGTTCCTGAGTTAGCAATAAGTCTGCTTGTCCCTATCCCTCCTGCCTCTTGTACTCTCTCTTTCCTCTCTCTTTCAAATAAATATATAAAGTCTTCAAATAAAATAAAATAAAAACAAAGCTGCAAAACTATTCTAACAGAACTAGCAAATTTAATCCAACAACATATAAAAGTATTATCTACCATGAGCATGTAGGACTTCAGGAATAAAAAGTAACATGTAAAAGTCAATCAATATAATACACCAAATAAATAGAATTAATTAATACCATATCAATAGATACAGAAAATTATTTGATGAAATCCAGCACCCACTTATGAGGAAAACACTCAACAAACTAGAAATAGAAGGGAACCTCGTAAAAACCATCTACAAAAGAATCACAATTGCCATCATACTTATGAGTGATTAAACACTTTCTCACCAAGGTCAAGAAAACAAGGATATGTTCCCACCACCCCTTTTCAATAATCTACTGAAGTGTAAAGCCAAAACAATTTGGTAAGAAAAAAAAACATATAAGCCATCCAAATTTGAAAAGAAATTGTAAAGCTTGCAAATAACATGATTTTACAAAGAGAAAAACCTATGTACTCAACAAAAACATTACTAAAACTAAGAAACTACTTCATGTTGTAGAATATAAGATCAAGATAAAAAAAATCAATTGTATGTTGAATTTCACAAATTACAGATTTTGGATACTAACCCTTTATCAAATATGTCATTTGCAAATATCTTCTCCCATCCCAAAGGTTGCTATTTAGTTCTATTGATGATTTCCTTTGCTGTAAAGAAACTTTTCATTGTGTTGGAGTCATAATAGTTTATTTATTCTTTTGTTTCCCTTGCCTCAGGAGACATATCTAGAAAGACCTTGCTCAGGCCCATGCCAAAGAAGTTACTGACTGTGTTCCCCTCTCTGATTTTGATGGTTTCTTGTCTCATATTTAGGTCTTTCAACTATTTTGAATTTATTTTTGTGTAAGGTATACAAAAGTGGTCCAGTTTCATTCTTTTGCATGTTGCTGTCCAGTTTTCCCAACACTTTTTCTTGAAGAAACTGTCTTTGTTCTCTTGCATATTTTTTATGTTTTGTAGAAGATTAAAATGACCACATGGTTGTGGCTGCATTTCTGGGTTTTCTATTCTATTCCATTGAATGTGTGTATTACTGTGCAGTACCAGTGTCTTGATCACCACACTATTTGTAATATAACTTGAAGTCTGGAATTGTGATGCCTCCAGCTTTGATTTCCTTTAAAAGATTGCTTTGGGTATTCGGGGTCTTTTGTGTTTCCACACAAATTTTGAGATTGTTTGTTCTAGCTCTTTGAAAAAGGCTGGTGATGTTTTGATAGGGATTGCATTAAATGAGTAGATTGCTTTGGGTAGTATAGACATTTAAAAAATATTTGTACTTTCAGTTGATGAGCATGGAATGTTTTTCCATTTATTTTTGTCATCTTGAATTTATTTAATCAGTGCTATAGTTTTCAGAGGACAGATCTTTTACTTCTTTGTTCAGGTTTATTCCTATGTATCTTATGGTTTCTGGTGTAGTTCTAAATGGTAAAGGTTCCTTAATTTCACTTTCTCCTGCTTCATTAATGGTGTTCAGAAATGCACGATTTCTTTTTTTAAAGATTTTATTTATTCATTTGAGAGAGAGGAGGGTGCAGGAGCTGGGGGGAGGGGCAGAAACAGACTCCCTGCTGAGCAGGGAACCCAATGCAAGGCTTGATTCCAGGGCCAGTAGATCATGACCTGAGCCAAAGGTACATAGTTAACTGACTGAGCCACCCAGACACCCCAAAATGCAACAGATTTCTGTACACTGATTTTGTATCCTGAGAATTTATGAATTCGTGTGTCAGTTTTAGCAGTTTTTTTGGTGGAGTCTTTCAGGTTTTCCACATAGAGTATTGCCATCTGGAAGTAGTGAAACTTTTTACTTCTTCCTTGTTGATATTGATGTCTTTTATTTCTTTTTGTTGTCTAATTGCTGTGGCTAGGACTTCCAGTACTATGTTAAATAACATTGGTGAGAGTGGACATCCCTGTCTTGTTCCTGACCATAGAGGAAAAGTTCTCATTTGTTCTCCATTGAGGATGATATTAGCTGTGGGTTTTTCACAGATGGCCTTTATTACCTTGAGGTACCTTCCCACCAACCTTACTTTGTTGAGGGTTTGTATCATGAATGGATGTTGTATTTTCTCTAATGCCTTTTCTGCATGTTGGGGGATGTCTGGGTGGCTCAGTGGTTGAGAGTCTGCCTTTAGCCCAGGGCATGATACTGGAGTTCCAGGATCGAGTCTTGCATCAGGCTCCCTGCGAGGAGCCTGATTCTCCCTCTGCTTATGTCTCTGCCTTTTCTCTGTGTCTCTCATGAATAAATAAATAAAATCTTAAAAAATAATATATTGTTGGGTTCTGTTTGCTAGTATTTATTGAGAATTTTTCCATCCCTATTCTTTTTTTTAAAGATTTTATTTATTTATTCATGAAAGACACACACACACACAGAGAGAGAGAGAGAGGCAGAGACACAGGCAGAGGGAGAAGCAGGCTCCATACAGGGAGCCTGATGTGGGACTTGATTCCGGGACTCCAGGATCATGCCCTGGGACCAAGGCAGGCGCTAATCCACTGAGCCACCCAGGGATCCCCTCCATCCCTATTTATCATAGAAATTGGCTTGTAGTTCTCTTTTTTGTGGAGTCTTTAAGTGGTATTAATATGGATAATGCTGGCACCATAGAATGAACTTGGAAGTTTTCTTTCCTTCTTATTTTTTGGAATAGTTGAGTAATAGGTATTAAATCTTTAAATGTTTGGTAGAATTCACCTGTGAAGCCATCTTTTCCTGGATATAATTTTCTGCCCCCTTTTCTCTCTCTGCTTCTTCTGTGACTCCTATAACACAAATATTATGTTTGATGTAGTCACCAAATTCCCATGAGTCTATTCTCATGTTTGATAATTCTTTCTCACTTTTTTTACAGTTTCATTATTTTCCTGTAGTTTCCATATCACTTATTTGTTCCTTTGATTCTTCCATCCTTATGTTCATTACATCCAGTCTGATTTGAATTGCCTTTATTGCCTTTTTCGTTTCTGACCCATTTTTAATTTTTTAATCTCTGCGATTAGAGTTTCCTTGAAGTCTTCCATTCTTTTCCCAAGCCTAGCAAGTATCCTTAGGATTTTTGCTTTAAATTTTCCCTCAGGCATATTGATTATATCTGTTTTGATTAGATCTCTGGCCATGACCTTACCTTGTTGTTTCATTTAGGATAAATTCCTCCATCTTGGCATTTTGTCTAAATCTCTTACTTCTTTGTTGTAGAAAACCCTGTTCTGTTTCCTGATCCTGAGAGTAATGGCTTTATGAAGAAAACGTCATATACTGTCCAGGGCCTGGCCCTTCAGAAATTGTCTCTGGTATGTGCTGCATGCACTCTGTGTTGTGTTTTGGCTGTTCTGTCCTTTAGGCCTGTCATCTGCAGAGGCTCTCCTTGCCTGCTGTGAGCAGTGTTTGGACCTTTTCCAGAATGTGGTGTTTTAACTAGGTGTGCTCTGGTCTGCTCGTTAAATGAGACTTGATACTACTTCCCCTAGAACTGAAGCCTTGCAGAACTCTATGGTCAGGAGATGTGGTGGAATGGGCAGAGGTATCTGTTGGACTTCCGGAGGAGGGGCCCACCATGCTTGTCCAGGCAGGCCACTATTAGCAGAGCACAGGGGTGTGTGATCTGGTGTTAAGCAGGTCATAAAGCCAGTGCGGGTGCCATGCTGTTTACCACATATGGTGACTCTGTGTTAATGCTGAGGGGTAGAGTGGGGGGAATGGCATTAGCCAGATCCTTTGTCCCCTGAGAGGCATATCTGTGAATACTACCATTTAGGGACATGCTCCAAGAAGAGGGAGTAATCTCCCCTCTGTGTCCCAGGCATTTTTCCTAGCACTGATTCCACGATGTTTGCCTCTGGTTTGTTTGCTTTCCTTCCCTCCAGGAGCAGCGCAGTCCAGCCAAGCTTGCTAACTTTTAAAAAATCTAGGTTTTAGGGAGTTAGTGTAGGCAGGAGCCTGCCCTAGTCTTCTGGAGGAGTCTTGCTGCCCTGGGACTAAAGGAAACTTTACTGAGAAGCGCAGTCATGCCAGAGTGCAGGGCCATGGGATTTGGAGCAAGCAGGCTAGCCAGCCACTGTAGGGGCCAAGCTGCCCTTCACAGGTGGTTCTGTTTATATGCTGAGGGGTGGGGGAGGGAAATATTGCCTACTGGCTCCTTTGTGTTTCCCTGTGAATGCTACCTCTCAAGCAAGTGCTTTAAGAAGAGTGAATAATCTCCCTGCTGTATGACTGAGGCTTTCCTCAAATCACTGTTTCCTTTCAATCTGCACCTGGCTTGTTTGCCTGCTTTCTCTCCCTGAGTAGTGCAGTGCCCTCAGGGCTCTATCCCAGCCAAGCCCACCAACCTTTAAAACTCAGTCTTCAAGCCCCACTGGTTGCAAAACCTCAGAAAAATCAGCCTCTCTCATTTCCCCAGGCAGTGGCTCCGGGGAAGTGTTCTTCTTATGCATTCCCCTGTGTGCTCCTCTCTCTCTCTCTCCTTTCTCCATAACCAGGGTTCCCTCCCCTCTGTAGTACCAGCAATCCCATTCTCCCCCAAACCACATCTCTGCCTTCCTACCTTCTTCCATATGGCCTCTTCTCTCCCTCTAGTTGTGAAGTTTGTTCTATCAGTCTACAGATTGACTTCTTGGGTATTCAGAATGATTTGATAGCTAGTTGTGTTGGAGAGACAAGATGAGCCTAGTGTCCTACTTTGCAGCCACCTCAGCTCCTCTCCCTAAGGCTACTACTTATACCACAATAAATTGAGCGACAAAGGTGTCTATGCAGACATCTAAAAAGGCCAATACAAGAACCATCACCTTTTCTGTCCTGTATACACATAGAGATATCTCATCAAGGCCAAAACGTATCAGTCTTTAATTTATTTAATAATGAGAGACACAGAGAGAGAGAGAGAGAGAGAGAGAGGCTGAGACACAGAGGGAGAATCAGGCTCTGTGCAGGGAGCCTGACATGGGACTCGATCCCGGGACTCCAGGATCACGCCCTGGGCCGAAGGCAGGAGCTAAACTGCAGGGCCACCCAGAGATCCACTGTATCACTCTTTAATAGGCTCATACTTTGTTGCCTTGTCTTTTAGACATGCAGGCAGGTAGCAATCTTTATTTAAAAGACTTTTCCCATTTCTTATAACTACTTGCAAATAGTAACTATCTGGGAATTCTGGTGATGGCTTCCCAGACATTGCTCTGCCATCAGTCTAGAAATTGTCCCATTTTTAAAAACCTTTATTATTCCTAGTCAACTTAGAATAACCCTCTTCAGCAGTGTGGGGATCCTCTTGCCCCTACCAGTCTAGTAGATCAATGTCAGGATAGGCCTATAGATGCAAATAAATATCATACTATAACATCCAAAAAGTGTATGGTATGTTTTAACTATATATAATATGGAAAGAGTTTATATGCATTTAATGTAATGCACAATTATGCTATCTTCTGAGAGTAAATCTGTGACTATTCTGTAATAACTGTCTCATATCTTGGGTACCTGAGTGGCTCAACAGTTGAGTGTCTGCCTTCAGCTCAGGGCATGGTCCCAGGGTCCTGGGATCGAGTCCTACATCAGGCTCCCTGCATGGAGCCTGCTTCTCCCTCTGCCTGTGTCTCTGCCTCTCTGTGTCTCATGAATAAGTAAATAAAATCTTAAAAAAATAACTGTCTCATATCTTTTCTAGATAAGATTTGCAATAATTAGAAATTGGAAAATAACATTTAAACTAATCAAGTTGAAATTGTCAAAAAAGGAGATTCTTTTACAAAATTACTAGAAATAATAAGGGTGAAAGGTAGTGACTGTGTATGAAAAGTAAATAGGGAAAATAGAATATATTTTTTGATAAGGAAAGGTATAAAGGACATGGTAGGGGAGTTGGTAAAGGAAAAAAGCATGCAGTTTTGTCCTAAAGTAAAATAATTGTTCCAGGAAAACGATAGGACAAAACATAAACAAATATAGAGTGCTGTAAAAGGTTTATGGAATAGAAATTTGGAGAAGAGAATTATATCTATGAATAGAAATTTGGAGAAAAGAATTATGTATATTATCAAGTTAGCTAAAGATTGAATTGTTATTATAACAGTTTTAAAATTAGGCCTTAATAGCAATAATATATTTATGTAAAACTAAAAGTTATATTTTACTTGTTAAAAGGACAACACTTTCTTGGAGTATTGAGTTGCTTTTAATAAGATATTGTGAAAGGTTTTCTTTATCTTTCAAAGTAATATTTTTAAAAGATTTTATTTATTTATTCATGAGAGAGAGAGAGAGGCAGAGACACAGGCAGAGGGAGAAGCAGGCTCCATGCAGGGAGCCTGAGGTGAGACTCGATCCTGGGTCTCCAGGATCACGCCCTGGGCTGAAGGTGGCGCTAAACCGCTGAGCCACACAGGCTGCCCCTCAAAATAATATATTTAAAAAAACAAGGATTTTGTGTTTTATCAAAATAACTTCCTGTACAATTATGTAGCCCCTATATTTGTCCTTGAAATTTTAAAAAAATATTTATTTACTTATTTTAGGGAGAGAGTGAGTGAGCGTGAGTTGGAGGGGCAGAGAGAGAGAGGGAAAGATAATCTCAAGCAGAGTCTGCACTAAGCACAAAACCCAACATGGGGCTTAATCTCACCACCCTGAGGTCACGACCCGAGCTTAAACCAAGAGTCAGATGCTTAACCAACTTTGTGATCAAGGCTCCCCATCTTTGAAATATTTTATTGTCACAGTGGTCAAATAGATAATTAAATACTGTTTCATAATGATCTGTGACCCTATTTGGTCAAGTAATCCAAAATTTTTTGATATTTTTGACAAACTTCCCCAAATCGAATTCTAGTAGACCTTTTTTTGTTATATATATATATATTACATATATATATATATATATATATGTAACAAAAAACATATATATATATATATATTATTTCAGTCTACTTGACACACAGGTTACATTGGTTTCAGGTGTACAATAGAGTGATTCAAAAGTTTATACATTATTATGTTCACAAGTGTAGCTACCAACTATCTTCATACATAGCTATTACAGTATCATTGATTATATTCCTTCTGTTGTGCCTTTTATTCCCATGATTTATTCATTCCATAACTAGAAACCTGTATCTCCCACATCTCTTCATCCATTTTGCCCAACCCCTTCCCCAATAATTGAGTTGTAGATGTTCCTTGGAACTTTTCAAAAGATTCGTTCCCTCTCCTTATAAAAAATGAAATGTTACAATAATTATGATTACCTAATGTTAATATACATAGTAAGCATTGTCAAAAAGTAATACTTCATTAATGTTATATTTGTACAGGCATATATTCTACGTGTTCTACAGATAATGTATTATTCTTAAAATCTTGATATGTCCTGGCATAAAGATAATTCTAGTTATTATCATGAAATGGCACAGCCACAGAAATCAGCAAATATGCTTGGCTGTTGCATTATAACGAACTCACTTCGAATCTCCACTGATATTTGTTAAGTCTTTTGTCATTTGTGGACAGTTATTGTTTTAAGTGCTTCATCTTCAAAAAGATTTATAATTTAACAAGTACTCTTAAACACAGGTTTTGATAAATTTAAGATCATAACACTGAAGTGGGTAAAAATTTCTCAAACTCTAATAGAAAACTGATTTTTCCAATGTTTTGTTTTTCAAGTTTAAAGGGACCCCTTTTTCACCTCTCCTTTAAGCTATTTATAACTTACAACTTGGTAAAGTCTTTACAACAAAGGTTGAAGCTTTACCTTTTTCTCCTTATCTTATCCCTCCAGAATTCTGAAACTCTTTTAAATATTCTTATTTTCCATGACAATGTGTGTATTTGCATAAATTCAATAAAACTCTGTTCTCCTTGTAACAGGATGTCCACTGCACCTCACCATTGATTATTCACTAAACAGGGAGTAATGTAGATAACAATAATACCACCTGTTGCACATGGATAAATTCCTCTAGGAAAGCAGAAACACAATAGCATAAAATCAGAAAACAAGTACACTGGCTACAATGAATTTCACCTAAAGACCCCAGGTCTTTTAATCTACTTACATAGTTTGGGCACTTGGTTTAGAATTATACAAATTGTACTTGTCATATTACTTTTAATTATTCTTTATATAATTATTTTAAAACTTTGTACCTATTGCCTGTCAAATCTCTGCAAAGTAATGCACCAAACAGGGTGATGATAGCTCAGTGTTTTGAGATGGTCTCCAATGCTTATGACTTTAATAAGATATACACTTTAGATTAGAAGAACATGAATGTTATCTCTACTACCCTCCTTGTTACATAAATGTGACCTCAATGGTTTCCAGTCATTACACACTAAACTGGTTTCATTTTTTTTTACTACTCTGTAATTTAATGATTCTTTTTTTAAAGATTTTATTTATTTATTCATGAGAGACACAGAAAGAGAGCCAGGCAGAGACACAGGCAGAAGGAGAAGCAGGCATGCAAGGAACCCGATGTAGCACTCGATCTGGGGGTCTCGGGGTCACACCCCAAACTAAAGGCAGACGCTTAACCACTGAGCTATGCAGGCGTCCTGTAATTTAATGATTCTTTTTTTTTAAGATTTTATTTATTTACTCATAGAGACAGAGAGAGAGGCAGAGACACAGGCAGAGGGAGAAGCAGGCATCATACAGAGAGCCTGACGTGGGACTCGATCCAGGGTCTCCAGGATCACGCCCTGGGCTGCAGGCGGCACTAAACCGCTGTGCCACCGGGGCTGCCCTAATTTAATGATTCTTAAATGCATATCCAGACTTATTCTTTCTGCTGTATCCAGCTCAGTCACATGCTTTATGTTTTCCCATATGACCATGCTTGGCATCACCAAAATTCACAAAGCTGATACCCATATGAACCTACATTCTTACCTAGGATACCAGAACAGGATAATTAATGTCCCCATCTAAGGTACATGAGGAAAACAGAGCAGGTATTAAAGACCATTCTGGCAATGAGGGGTCAAATGTTGACCTGTGATGTTTTACAGAGAAGATATCTCAATCAAAAGGGGGAAGTGAAAAATTGTATAAAATCTCTGAACATATAGACTCTATTTTAGGACTAAATACTTCATCCTTTTTTAAAAAATAGGGACTACATTGAACTATTGAAGTGGGAAGAAGTATACAACTGAACACAAGACTGCTACGCCCACATTATTGAAAAAATTGGACACTGCGCACATATATCTTCCTAATAACAGACAAAGGGTATTCAGAAAACCAGTGAGTTATAAAATGTAATTATATCTTCCAATCGTAACTTTTGGAAAATCTTAAAAAAAAGACCTTGAGAATTTTAAAGAGAATTAGTCAAGTATTTTATAAAATATCATCCAATCAGAATTTTCTGATATTTCTCTCATAACCCAGGGTTATATGTTTTGGGGAGTAAAACACAAAAGTGCCATTCTTATCACATCATATCACCCGCACACACTATCAACATGACTTATCATTGCTGATGTTGACATTGTTTACTTGGATAAAGCAGTGTTTGTCAAGATTCCCCACACTAAAATTGCTGTTTATATTGTATCTTTGGAAGGAAATCAGTGTGTACAGCCCACACTCAAAGAGAAGAGAATTATGCTCCACCTCCTTGAGTGTAGAATATCTACATAAATTATTTCCCAACTGATTTTTATCAAAAGTGTAAAAATTATTGTTTGAAAGGATAGCTTTTTCAGCATAAAGTGCTTGAGCCATTAAACATGAGGCATAAAAATGAACCTCAACCCAAAACTCACACCTTATATAAAAATTATCTCAATATGGGCCATATCCTTAAACCTAAAACAAATCTTTTTAAAATTTTCTTAAAATCTTCAGGTGGTAGTCCTTGCTGAAGTGTTCTTAGACTTGATACTTAAAACATAATTTATAAAAGAAACATATCAATAAATGGAATTTCATCAAAATTTTAAAATTTTACTCTGCAAAAGACACTGTTAATAGGATGACAACACAAGTTATAGACCGAGAGAAAATATTTACAAACCATATATATCAGAAAAGTTTCACAGAATATAGAATATATAAAAAATACTTCAAATTGAAAATTAAATACAAACAATCTAAATACAAACAATCCAAACAGAAACTGGGCAAAAGATATGAAGAAATACTTCACTGAACAGGATATATGGATTGCAAATCAGCACAAGATATGATACTCAACATCATTAGCTATTTGGGAAATGCAAATTAAGATGCCAATGAGATATTGCTATATACTTACCAAAAGAGCTAAAATTGAAAATAATGACAATATCAAAAGCTGACAAGGATGCAGAAAAACTGAATCTCTTACACTATTGTTGCAAATGTAAAACTGTAAAACCACTATGGGAAACATGTTGAATTTTTGTTTAAAAACACCATAAAATCCAGCATTTGTATTCCTGGGCAGTTACCCGAAGAAATGAAAATACATGCCTACCCCAAATCCTCTATGTGAATATTTATAACAGCTTTTTTAGTAGTAAAAACCTGGAAACAACCCAGATCGCTTTCATCAGGTGAGTGGTTAAACAATCTACAATATATCCATACCAAGAAATGTTACTTGATAATAAAAAGGGATAAACTATTGATACACACAACTTGAAAGAATTTCCAGAAAACTGTTTTGAGTGGAAGAAAAAAAGCCAGCCTCAATAGATCATATACTATATAATTCCATTTGTATAGCATTCTCAAGATGACAAAAATATAGAGATGGAGAACATATTCTTGCATGCCAGAGGATAAAGATGGTGGCTGGAAGGTGGCTAAGTGCAAATACAAAGGGGTGGCATGATCTTTGTGGCAATGTGCTAGTTATATATCTTGATTGAAGTTATAGTTACATGAGTCTACAAGTGTGATGAAATGCATAGGACTTTACATACACATTATGCCAATGTCAGTTTCCTGGTTTTGATACTATATAATAATTACTGAAGAAGCAGCCATTGTGATAAACTCAATGAAAAGTACAAGGAACATTTTTGTACTACCTTTATAATTTCCTGTGATTCTATAATTACTTCAAGAAATATATTTTTAAAAAACTGAGAAAATTATTCAATTATTTATTGGCCTGATAGAAAAACCAGTTTTAGCCACAGTGGCTTCCTTTCTGTTCCTTGAACTTACCACAAATATGCACTCTTCAGGGCCATAAAATTTTCTCTAGATGTCTTCACTGAAATGTCACTTTACCAGAGAAACTTCCTTATAAATCCTTATCTAAAATTGCATATAACCTACACATACATATATAATATACACTCTATCCTCATTCATGATTATTTTCATCATTAGCATTTGTCAATATTTAACATACAATATATTTAATTATCTTGTTTATGATGTCTTCTTCCTAGTAGAATATAAAGTTTAATGAAAGCAATGATTTTTACCTACTTTATTCATTATTATCTCCACATTTATTAATACATGGAACACAATATGGAATTAATAAATACATGTTGAATGAGTGAATGATAAAATGTACATGGAAAGAAAATTATAGACCAAATTCATTCATAAAGATAAATGCAAAAATCCTAAACAAAATATTGGTGTATAAGTAATGCATAATAAAGTCACTGTAAGAAGGAAATCCTGCCACCAACATGAATGGACACTGAAGGCATTATGTTAAGTGAAATAAGTCAGAGAGTGAAAAACAAATACTGTATGATTCACTTATATGTAAAATCTAAAAGAACAAAAAAACAAAAAACAAACCTACCAATCTCAGGAAAAGAGATCAGATTTGTGTTTACCAGAGGCAGTGAGTAGAGGGTGGGAGCCTAGGGGAACTAGAGGAAAGGGACAAAAGATACAAACTTCCAGTTTTAAGATAAATAAGTACCTGGGAGGCAATGCACAACATGATGACTGTAGTTAACAGGGCTGTATG
This sequence comes from Canis lupus dingo, assembly GCF_003254725.2. Classification (NCBI taxonomy): domain Eukaryota; kingdom Metazoa; phylum Chordata; class Mammalia; order Carnivora; family Canidae; genus Canis; species Canis lupus. The sequence goes on from NC_064281.1 coordinate 52,714,703, forward strand.
GTATAAATATAAAGTTTGCTAAGAGTAGATCCTAAAAGTTCTTATCACAAGGAAAAGAACATTTTCCTCTTTTTTATATATATACATACAAGGAAATGGATACTACATAAACTTATTGTGGTATCCTTTTTTAAATATAGGTAAATCAAGTCATTATGCTACATATCTTAAACAATGGTATATATACATATCTTAAACATAGGCAATGCTGTTTGTCAACTACATTTCAATAAAACTGAAAGAAGTCACTATACATCATGTTCAAGTAAAGTTTATTATAAGAATTCAAGGATAATCCAATGTTTAAAAATCTATTAGTATAATTAACCATATTTATAAAATGAGGATACAAAAAAGTGTGGAGGCCGAGAAAAATCAAGGCCATTCCACCTCTAGTTTAGCATTAGCACAAGTACAGCCATCTTAGGCCCCTGTGAATAAGAGGTGAACTTTGTAGGAAAAACTGCAGAATGACCTTGGCAGGGAATCCCATATCAGAAAGACAACAGAGCTCAGAATTACCCTTGGCAGAGAATCCCTATCAGAAAGACAACAGAGACCAAGCCCTTGGTAGAAAGTCCCATATTAGAATGAGAACAGAGCTCAATGCCCTTGAAAGCCCCATATAAGAATGAGAAGAGAGCTCAATGTCCTTGAAAGACCCATATCAGGATGTAAACAGAACTTGCGAAATTCCTCCACCCCTTCTGAAAATCCCCTAGACCAGCCTATAAAAAAACCCAGCTGTAACCCACTTCAGGGTCCAAGTCCCTGCTCCGCTGCGTCGGGTACACTTGGACCCACGCTCCAGCTTGCTAATAAACCCTGATGGCTTGCATCGGTGTCAGCTCCTTGGTGGTTTCTTGGATTCGCTTGGGAACAACAAAAGCGCTTGATAAAAGTACCACACTCATTCATATTCATTATTATCAAAAAGGAAAAAAAAACAGCATAAAATGAGAAAGGGGCTTCCTTAACCTAACAACTACTATCTACCAAAAGCATCAAACACCAAATGTAATGGTGAATTTTTAGAAACAGTCCCATTAAATACAGACTAAATCGAGGACATCCCTATAACTCTTACTAACAAACATATGTAATTCTAGCCATTGCAGTTAGACAAGAAAAAGAAATATGAAATATAAAGCCCAGAAAGAAAGTCTTAAAATTATAGGTGACATAATTTACTACTTAACCAATACAAGCAAACCTACAGGCAAAGCATTAGAACTAATGAGACTTCATCAAGGTTTCTATAAAAAGATCAACACATAAAAATTAATAAAATTCTTATGTGCCAAAAAAAACTAGAAAATATAGATTAAAGGGATTCATTATAGCAACTAAAAGAATAAGCTACCTTGAAGTAAATCTAAGAAAAGATGTGCATGAATTTTATATAAAAAAATTTAAATAACGTTGAAATACACAAATGTCCCCATATCAACATAGCAATGACCCATTCATTTCCATACATGGAAAAACTGAATTATCATAAAGGATCAGTTCTCAATCTATAAATTCAATGCAATTCTAATCAGTAGGATTTTTTTATGGAAGTTGACCAACTCAATCAATAAAAACATGCCAGTCCAGGGCAGCCCCCGTGGCACAGCGGTTTAGCGCTGCCTGCAGCCCAGGGCGTGATCCTGGAGACCTGGGATCGAGTCCCACATCAGGCTCCCTGCATGGAGCCTACTTCTCCCTCTGTCTGTGTCTCTGCCTCTCTCTCTCTCTGCCTCTCTCTCTCTCTCTCTCTCGTCTCTCATGAATAAATAAAATCTTTAAAAAAAATGCTAGTCCAAAAGAAGATGAAGAAGAAAAGTGCCAGTCCAAGAAAAGTAAGAAAAGTAATAAAAAGTTGGCCAAACTCTCCCTACCAATAGGCTAGAATTGTTTTTGTTTTAATAATAAACTTATTTTTTATTGGTGTTCAATTTGCCAACATACAGAATAACACCCAGTGCTCATCCCATCAAGTGCCCCCCTCAGTGCCCGTCACCAATTCACCCCCACCCCCCACCCTCCTCCCCTTCCACCACCCCTAGTTCATTTCCCAGAGTTAGGAGTCTTCATGTTATGTCTCCCTTTCTGATATTTCCTACCCATTTCTTCTCCCTTCCCTCCTATTCCCTTTCACTATTATTTATATTCCCCAAATGAATAAGAACATACACTGTTTGTCCTTCTCCGATTGACTTATTTCACTCAGCATAATACCCTCCAGTTCCATCCACGTTGAAGCAAATGGTGGGTATTTGTCATTTTTTTTTTTAGGTGCTTTGTCATTTCTAATGGCTGAGTAATATTCCATTGTATACATAAACCACATCTTCTTTATCCATTCATCTTTTGATGGACACCGAGGCTCCTTCCACAGTTGGGCTATTGTGGACATTGTTGCTATAAACATCGGGGTGCAGGTGTCCTGGTGTTTTAGGCTAGAATTGTTATACGCAGTAACAATTAAGACACTATACGTCCAAGGAGAGACAGATAGCCAGATGGACATTGTAAGTGAAGAAACAGATCCAAATATATATATATATATATATATATATATATATATATATATATATATATATAAAATAAATAATATAAAAATATATATATATATAAAATTAGTAGATGACAGAAGAAGCATCACAAACCAGTGTAAAAAGGATATAATATTACATAAAATATGTTGGGACAATCAGATCTCCATATAAACCATTAGATACCTATCTGACAACATACACAAAATAAAACTAGATGCATTATGACCTAAATGTGAATATCAAATCTTTAAAACTTGTAGAAGAAAACAAGAAAATATCTTTCTAATGTTAGTGTAACAATATTTAAGATGCAAAATGTGCAACTAATAAGGGAAAATATGAATATACTTAACAGTTAAAAACTTCTTTATGACAAAAGTCACCATAAACAGAGACTAAGAAATAGGAGGAAGTTATTTGTAACATACTTGACAGAATTAACATCTGAAATATAAAAATAACACTTAAAAACCAATAATAAGGGTGAAGAAACAGGAAGACAAAATGGGTAAATAATACAAAAATAAGCACTTCACAGAAGTTGAAATACAAATGGCCAATAAACATATTGCAAAATGCTCAATTAACAGTTTAAGAAATATAGAGTCTGGTCCAAAATGTGCCTCTTTGCCATTGTATATCTTCTTTGGAGAAATGTCTGTTTATGTCTTCTGCCCATTTTTAAATTGTATTATTTGTTTTTTGGGTATTGATTTGTATCAGTACTTTATATATTTTGGATACTAACCCTTTATCAGATATAACACTAGCAAATATCTTCTCCCATTCTGTAGGTGTATCTTTTAGTTTTATTCATTGTTTCCTTTGCTGTGCAGAGCTTTATATTTTGATGTAGCCCTAAAAGTTTATTTGTGCTTTTATTTCCCTTTCCTCAGAAGACATATCTAGAAAAAAATGTTGCTATGACTGATGTCAGAGAAATTAATGTCTGTGTGTTCTTATAGGATTTTCATGGTTTTAGTACTCACATTAAATTCTTGAATTCATTTTCAGTTTCATTTTGTGTATACTGTAACAAAGTTGTCCACTTTCATTCTTTTGCATGTAGCTGTCCAGTTTTCCCAAAATCATTTGTTCAAGAGAATGTCTTTTTTCCATTGCACTTTCATTTACACCTTTGTTGAAGTTTAATTGACCATATAATTATGGGTTCATTTCTGGGTTCTCCATTGTTATATGTGTCTTTTTTTTCTTCCAATACCACACCGTTTGATTATTACCGATTTGTAAAATACCCTGAAGTATAGAATTGTGAAACCTCCAGTTTTGCTTTCCTTTTAAAAGATTGTTTTGATTTGTATTTCCCTGATGGCAAGTTATGCAGAGCATTTTCTCATATGCATGCTGGCCATGTCTATGTCTTCCTCTGTGAGATTTCTGTTCATGTCTTTTGCCCATTTCATGATTGGATTGTTTGTTTCTTTGGTGTTGAGTTTAATAAGTTCTTTATAGATCTTGGAAACTAGCCCTTTATCTGATAGGTCATTTGCAAATATCTTCTCCCATTCTGTAGGTTGTCTTTGAGTTTTGTTGACTGTATCCTTTGCTGTACAAAAGCTTCTTATCTTGATGAAGTCCCAATAGTTCATTTTTGCTTTTGTTTCTTTTGCCTTCGTGGCCACTCTGGAAAACTGTGTGGAGGTTCCTCAAACAGTTAAAAATATACCTGCCCTACGACCCAGCAATTGCACTGTTGGGGGTTTACCCCAAAGATACAAATGCAATGAAACGCCGGGACACCTGCACCCCGATGTTTATAGCAGCAATGGCCACGATAGCCAAACTGTGGAAGGAGCCTCGGTGTCCAACGAAAGATGAATGGATAAAGAAGATGTGGTTTATGTATACAATGGAATATTACTCAGCTATTAGAAATGACAAATACCCACCATTTGCTTCAACGTGGATGGAACTGGAGGGTATTATGCTGAGTGAAGTAAGTCAGTCAGAGAAGGACAAACATTATATGTTCTCATTCATTTGGGGAATATAAATAATAGTGAAAGGGAATATAAGAGAAGGGGGAAGAAATGTGTGGGAAATATCAGAAAGGGAGACAGAACGTAAAGACTGCTAACTCTGGGAAACGAACTAGGGGTGGTAGAAGGGGAGGAGGGCGAGGGGTGGGAGTGAATGGGTGACGGGCACTGGGGGTTATTCTGTATGTTAGTAAATTGAACACCAATAAAAAATAAATTAAAAAAAATTAAAAAAATAAAATAAAAGATTGTTTTGGCTATTCAGGGTCTTTTGTGGTTCTATACAAATTTTAGGATGGTTTCTTCCAGTTCTGTACAAAATGCTGCTGGTATTCATAGGTAATTGCATTAAATCTGTAGATTGCTTTGGGTAGTACGGACATTATAACAATATTTTTCTTCTAACCCATGGGCATGGAATATCTTGATATTTTTTGTGTCATCTTGATTTATTTCATCAGTATTTTATTGTATTCAGAGTATATTGTATTGTATTCAGAGGTCTTTCACCTCTTTGGTTAAGTTTATTTCTAGGTATTTTATTCTTTTTGTTGCAATTAAATGTGATTCTTTTCCTAATTTCACTTTCTGCTGCTTCATTATAAGTGCATTAAAATGGAAGAAATTATCTGTCCATTGATTTTGTATCCTAAAAATGTATTGAATTCATTTATCAGTTCTAGCAGCATAGTAGTGGTGATATTAAGGTTTTCTATATATATTATCATGTCATCTGCAAATAATGAAAGTTTATTTCTTCCTTGCCAATTTGGATACATTTTACTTTTTTTGTTGTTTGACTGCTGTGGCTAGCACTTGCAGTACCATGTTGAATAAAAGTGTTGAGAATGGTCATCATTGTATTGTTTCTGACATTCTGGGAAAAGTTCTCAGTTTACTGTCATTGAGTAAGATGTTCACTGTGAGTTTTTCATATAACGTGTTCATCATATTGATGTATGAACCATCTAGACCTATTTTGTAGAGGGGTTTTTTTTATCATAAATGGATGTTGTACCTTCTCCAATGTTTTTTCTGCATCTACTGAAATGGTCATATGGTTCTTATCCTTTTTCTTATTGATGTAATGTATCAAATTGATATCTGAATGCTGAGCCACCCTTGCATCCCAGGAATAAATCCAACTTGATCATGGTAAATGATTTTTTAATGTACTGTTGGGGTCATTTTGCTAGCATTTTGTTGAAGAATTATGCATCTATGTTCATCAGAGATATTGGCTAGTATTTCCTTTTTGATGGTGTCTTTATCTGGTTTTGGCATCAGGGTAATGCTGGATTCATAGAGTATATATGGAAGTTTTCCTTCCTTCTCTACTTTTATAGAAATGTCTAAGAAGAATAGGCATTAATTCTTCTTTAAATGTTGGTACAATTCACCTATGAAGCCATCTGGTCCTAGAATTTGTTTATTGGGAGTCCTTTGATGACTGATTCAATTCCCTTGCTGGTGACCAGTCTGTTCAAATTTTCCAATTTTTCCACATTCAGTTTTGGTAGTTTATATGTTTCTAGAAATTTATCCAATTTTTCTAGGTAGTTCAATTTGTTGGCATATAATTGTTAATAATATTCTCTTACATTGTTTCTATTTTTGTGATATTCATTACTATTTCTTTTCTTTCATTTGTGATTTTGCTTCTTTGATTACTCTTTCTTTTTGAGTACTCTGGCTAGAGATTTATAAATTTTGTTGGTATTTTCAAAGAACCAACTCCTTCTTTTATTGATCTCTTCTACTGTTTTTATTTTTTTAGTTCCTTTATCATATATTTCTGCTCCAACCTTTATTATTTCCTTCCATCTGGTGGTTTGGAGTTTTGTTTGTTCTTTTTCTAGTGCCTTTACGTGTAAGTTTAGGTTGTTTATTTGATTTTTATTGCTTCTTCAGGTAGGCCTGTATTGCTATAAACTTCCTTCTTAAAACTGCTTTGGCTGCATCTCAAAGATTTTGGATGGTTCTGTTTTCATTTTCATTTACTTCCATGAGACTTTTTATTTCTTCTTTGATTTTCTGGTTGTTCCATTCATTATTAGGAATATGTTAACTAACCTCCATATATTTGTGCTCTTTCCGGATTTTTTCTTCTTGTTGACTTCTAGTTTCATAGCACTGTAGTAACAAAAGAAGCACAGAATGCCTTCGATTTTTTGGAATTTGTTATGACTTGTTTTGTGGCCTAATATGTGTTCAAATCTGGAGAATGTACCATGCACACTTGAATAGAATGTGTATTCTGCTGTTTTAGGTTGAAATGTTTTGAATGTATCTGTTAAGTCGCTCTGGCCTGGCGTGTTATTCAAAACCACTGATTTCTTGTCAATTATCTATATGGATGATAATGTTCATTGATGTAAGTGAGGTGTAAGTCCTCTCCTTTTAAAAAAAGAAAAACGTCCTCTACTCTTACTATATTACTATCGATGAGTTCCTTAAAGCTCGTCACTGATTATTTTATGTATTTGGGTGTTCCCATGTGGGGACATAAATATTTACAACTGTGACATCCTTTTTTTGTTTGTTTCCCTCTTTATTAGTCTATAATGTGCTTATTTGTATCTTCTTACAGTATTTCCATTAAAGTCTATTTTGCCTGATATAAGCATTCCTACCCTGGCTTTCTTTTAATATCGACTTGCATGATAAATATTTCTCCATTCCCTCACATTCAATCTGGAGCTGACTTTACAACTAAAATGAGTCTCTTGAAGGCAGTGTATATGGATGGGTCTTGTTCCTTTTTTTAATCCATTCTGTTATCCTATGTCTTTCTTTTATGTTTTTATTTAAATTTCAGTTAGTTAACATACAGAGTAATATTAGTTTCAAGTGTATAATACATAGCAATTCAACACTTCCACATGACACCAATTGCTCATCACAGGTGCATTAATTCTCCTTAATCCCCATCACCAAATTCATCTACTCCCATCCACCTCCTCTCTGGTAACCATCAGTTGTATTCCTTAGTTAAGAGTCTGTATCTTGGTTTGCCTCTCTCTCTCTCTCTCTCTACTCATTTAATTGTTTCTTAAATTCCACATATGAATAAAATCCGATGGTATTTGTTTTTCTCTGACTTATTTTGCTTAGCATAATACTCTCCACTTCCATCAACATCATTGCATGTGGCAAGGTTTCATTTTCTTTTATGTCTAAGATTCCATTGTACATATTTACCATATTTACTTTATTCATTCATCAGTTGATGAACACTCCAGCTGTTTCCAAAATTTGGCTATTGTAGATAATGCTGCTTGCTTTAAACATTGGGGTACTTGTATTCCTTTTAACTCTTTGGTTAAAAAGCTAGTAGTACAATTGCTATATTATAGTTCTATTTTTAACTTTCTGAGAAAACTCCACACTGTTTTACAGATTAGCTACACCAGTTTGCCTTCCCATCAACACTGCAAGACATTTCCCCTTTCTCCACATCCTCAACAATACCTGTTGTTTTTTGTGTTGTTGATTTTAGCAATTCTGATAGGTGTGACATGATATCATCACTGATCATCCTATGTCTTTTGATTAGAGTGTTTGGTCTACTTACATTCAAAATAATTATTGATAAATATGTATTTACTGCAATTTTGTTATTTTTTTTGTAGTTGTTTTTGTACTTTTTTTCTGATCCTTTCTTCTCTTGCTCTTTCATGGTTTGCTGGCTTTCTTTAGTGAGAAGCCTTCATCTCTTTCTCTTTATTCTCTGCATATTAGTGGTTTTTGATTTGTGGTTACCATTGGGATTATATATTACCTTTTTGCATATAGCAGTCTATATTAAGTTGATGGTTTCTTAAATTTGAACCCATTCTTTACTCCTCTCCTGTGTATGTTCTAAGTATATAAAGTTATATTTTGCATCCTTTTATTTTCTGAATTCTTCGACTGATTTTTACAGATATAGTCACTTCTACTGCTTTTGTATTTCCTGCTTTTTATACTCTCTTCTATGGTCTTATGCTTCCAGTCAAAATGTTCCTGCTCATATTTTTTATAAGGTTATTTTAGTGGTCATAAATTCTCTTAGTTTTTGTTTGTCTAAGAAACCTTTCATATCTCCTTCTATTCTGAATGATAGCCTTAATGGCTTTAGTATTCTTGGCTGCAGACTTTCCCTTTTTACCACTTTGAATATATCATGCAACTCTCTGCCAGCCTGCAAAGATTCTACTGAAAAGACTGCTGATAGCCTAATGGGGTTTCCCTTGGATGTAACTATATTCTTTTTCCTTGCTACTTTTAAAATGTTTTCTTCATCAACTTCTTGCCATTTTAATTACTATATATCTTACTATGGGATTACTATATATCTTATCTTGGATTTATATTGTTAGAGAATCTGTGCCTCCTGGATCTGGATATTTGTTTCCTTCCCCAGAATACGGAGAAATTTTCAGCTACTATATCTTCAAATAAATGTTTTGCCCCCTTTAATCTCTCTTCTTTTTTTGGTATCCTTATAATGCAAATTTTAATATGCTTGATGGGGACCCTGAGATCCTTAAGTCTACTCTCAATTTGCACATTTTTTCTCACTTGGTCTGCTTGATTGCTTTTCATTACTCTGTCTTAAGGGCATTAATTCATTCCTCTGATTCCGCCAGGTTGCTCTTTATTCCATCAAGTGTATTTTTAATTTCATTTATTGTATTCTTCATATCTCTGATTGTCTCCCTTTTAATTTTTTAAATACCTATTTTTTAAGGGCCTTACATATAAGTAATGGAGGATATAACCTCCATTTTTCTCGAGTTCACTGAGTATCTTTATTATTTTTAATCTTTTTATCATTACTTTAAATTCTCTATCAGGCATATTACTTTTATCCATTTCACTTAGGTCTCTTGCTATGGTTTTGTACTGTTCTTTCATTTAGAAAATATCCCTCTGTCTACTCATATTGTCTAATTCTCTGTGTCTGTTTTGGTGTATTATGAAAGTCTCATATGTCTTCTGTTCTTATAGGTAATGGCCTTATGAAGAAAAGGTACTGCAATTCCCTGTAATGCAGTATCCCCTGTTCCCCAGGACCTGTCACGTCAGAAACTGTCGACTATGTGTGTTGCCTATGCCCTCTTGTTCTGTCCTGGCTGCCTTTTCCTACAGTGCAGTCATCTATAGAGGCTCTCTTTGCTCTTTGCCTGGGCAGCATTTTGTCCCAGCTGTGGTGGGGTATGTTTTAACAAGATGCACACTGGTGTTCCTGACAGCTGAGACTTGCCACACAGACACCAGACCTGTAGCGGTGGAAAAAGTACAGGCCAGTGTTCTTCTCTAGGATTTTGATGGAATCTTGTCTCACATTTAGATCTTTCATCCATTTTGAGTTTATCTTTGTGTATGGTGAAAGAGAGTGGTCTAGTTTCATTCTTCTGCATGTGGATGTCCAATTTTCCCAGCACCATTTATTGAAGAGACTGTCTTTCTTCCAATGGATAGTCTTTCCTCCTTTATCGAATATTAGTTGACCATAAAGTTCCGGGTCCACTTCTGGATTCTCTATTCTGTTCCACTGATCTATGTGTCTGTTTTTGTGGTTCCTCAAACAGTTAAAAATATACCTGCCCTACGACCCAGCAATTGCACTGTTGGGGGTTTACCCCAAAGATACAAATGCAATGAAACGCCGGGACACCTGCACCCCGATGTTTATAGCAGCAATGGCCACGATAGCCAAACTGTGGAAGGAGCCTCGGTGTCCAACGAAAGATGAATGGATAAAGAAGATGTGGTTTATGTATACAATGGAATATTACTCAGCTATTAGAAATGACAAATACCCACCATTTGCTTCAACGTGGATGGAACTGGAGGGTATTATGCTGAGTGAAGTAAGTTAGTCGGAGAAGGACAAACATTATATGTTCTCATTCATTTGGGGAATATAAATAATAGTGAAAGGGAATATAAGGCAAGGGAGAAGAAATGTATGGGAAATATCAGAAAGGGAGACAGAACGTAAAGACTGCTAACTCTGGGAAACGAACTAGGGGTGGTAGAAGGGGAGGAGGGCGGGGGGTGGGAGTGAATGGGTGACGGCACTGGGGGTTATTCTGTATGTTAGTAAATTGAACACCAATAAAAAATAAATTAAAAAAAAAGTACAGGCCACAGATGTGGTATTGGCAACATTTGCACTGGTCTTCTGAGGAGTATATCTACAGTGTTGTGGGCTGAGGTAAGCATGACATGGAAGGGTAGAAATGCTGAAGCACATGGGGTCAGATATTAGTACAAACGAATTATGTAGCAAATGTCAGCATTATACTAGTTCCTGTTAGGTGTCAGTGTGGTTATGCTGGGGGAGGGGGTTATGCAAGGAAAGGCATCTGTCAGCTCCTTTGATGCTGAAGGGGTCTCCCTATGATCCCTTTCTCTTGACATACTCTGAAATGAGTAAATAACTCTCCCTCCTATGTACCCCATAGGTTTTTCAAACTGGTGGTTCTACACTATATCTCCATGGGTTGTTTGTCACACTGAATCTTTAAAAGTGGGGACTCAGATTCCTAGTCCCACCTCAGGTTTTCCCAGAGCTCAGACTACTGATTTTTTAAAATTCTAAGTTTTAAGTCTCACTGGTTGTAAGAACTGATAAAATTCAGCCCCTCTCACTTTCAAAGCCAAATATGGGGATTGTTCTTCCCCATACAGGTCCCTAGTGTGAGAGTCTTTTTCTCACCCTTTCCTGTACCACTGGCTCCCTCCCACCCACAGATGGCCACAGTCTGTTTCACTCCTAAACTGTGTCTCTGCCCTTTCTACCTTCTTTGATGTGGCCTCTTCCCTACCTTTAGTTGTGTAGTTTGTTCTACCAGACTTTGGGTCATTTTATATATTATTTATTCTGATGTAAGTGTTATCTTGTTGTATGTATGGGATGAGGCAAGCTTAGGGTCCTCCTACTTCACAATCTTTCCTGCCTCACTCTCAGTGTTTTATCTTTTACCTTTTTTTCCCTTCATTTTTCTTTTTTCTTTTCCTTTTATTCCATGTTTTCTCTTTGTTCTTCATATTCTTTAAAATGACTTAGTTTGAAAAAACTATGGTCATATAAAAGCCTCGGCCCTAGAACTCCACAAAAAATAGTTAGGTAGCTGCTGGAACACTTTCCAGGTGGGAGGGGCCAAAAGACATGGTCTATAGTCCCCCCTCCCCGGCCTTGAAAACACAGACTAGTGCACAGCCTGGACACTTTAACTAGCCTGCTGCCTCAGTGAATCCTCAGGCTTCTAGCCATAGACATCCAATGAAGGTAATCATGAAGTGGTGCACATTGGGACACCATTGGTTAGCACTCCCTACAGCCTCAGCCTTCATGCCTGGGTGACATGGATGCAAAGTACCACAAAACACTCCAGGCCCATGCCACTTTGGTTTCAGAATGCATTTGGTGCCAAATACTCCAAAACCTCTTAACTGATGTCATCCGCAGATTTAGTTACCCAGCCAGGGTGCTCCCCATGTTGAGGGCTCTGGGAACCCAAGCCTATGACTGCACTGATTTCAGCCACTTCGCCAGGGCTCCCCAACGTGGAGCATCCTGGAGTACACCTGCCTGCACTGGCCTCAGCTCTAAACCAGTTAGGGAATCCCCTAATAAACACCTTGCGACGCTACAGATTGCACCCATTTTTAGCTTCACTTGTCCTGACAGGGATCCACTGTGTAAAAAGCCCCATGACATCCAGCTCCTGCCAGCCAGGAAAAGTCACCAGGCCCACACAGACTACATACAGCACAATCATGCACAGGCAATTCCTTCAAGTTTAGGAGAGGTAGCTAGTCCAACAAATTCATAAATACAATTATAGAAAGCCATGAAAAATGGGGAGAGAGAGGAATATGCTCCAAAAAAGGACAAGAGAAAAGCGTCAGAAAAATAACTACATGAAATGGAAATACACAATACGCCTGATAAAGAATTTAAAGTAAGGATCTTAAAGATGCTCACTAGGCTGGAATGAAGAGTGGATAAACTCAGTGAGATCTTTAATAAAGAACTAAAAAATATTTTAAAAGAACCAATCAGAGTTGAAGAATACAGTAACTTAAGTAAAAAAAATATACACTAATGAGAATCAATAGTACATTAGCATATGTAGAAGATAACAGCAATCTAGAAGACAGGGTAAGGGAAAGTACCCAAGTTAAATAGCAAAAAGAGATGAATAACAAAGTAAAAATGGGGACAGTTTAAGGAATCAACTGGACAACATCAAGTGAATAAACATTCACAATATAGGGGGCACTGAAGAAAAAGGGGGAGAAAAGGAGGCAGAAAACAACTTTAAGTAAATAGCTGGAAACTTCCTTAACCTATGGGAAAAAAAAAATCCAAGTCCAAGAATACCAAGGAGTTCCAAACAAGATGAGGCCAAGGAAGTCCATGTCACAAAACAAAATAATTAAAATATCATTCATCATGATAAAGTAGGATTTATTCCAGGGATGCAAGAATGGTTCAGTGTTCATAACTCAATCAACAATCAACATGATACATCACATCAACAAGGGAAATAATTAAAACCATATGATCATCTCAATAAATACAGAAGAAGAATTTGATAAAGTACAATATACATTCATGATAAAAACTCTCAACAAAGTAGGTTTAGAGGGAATATGCCTCATCCTAATAAAGGCCACATATGAAAAACCAACAGCTAACATCATACTCAATTGTGAAAAGGTATGAACTTTATTTCTCAGCAAAAGACAAGGATGTCCGCTCTTACTTTTATTCAACATAGAACTGGAAATCCTAGACACAGCAATCAGATAAGAAAAATGAATAAGAAGCATTCACATTCGTAAAGAAGAAGTTAAACTGTCACTATTTGCAGATGACATGATACTAATGACAAAGGAGAAAAAGAATTAAGAATACAATTTATAATTGCATCAAAAAACTATGTAGGAACAAATTTAACCAAAGAGGTGAAAGACTTATACTCTGAAAACTATAAAACACTGATGAAAAAAATAGAAGATGACACAACCAAATGGAAAGATACTCCATGATTATGAATTAGAAAAACCAACATTGTTAAAATGTCCATATCACACAAAGTAATCTACAGATTTAATGCAATCCATATCAAAATACCAACAGCATTATTCAAAAAAACTGACACAAATAATCGTAAAATTTGTATGTAAATGCAAAAGACCTAAGTTGCAATCTTGAGAAAGAAGAACAAAGCTAGAAGTATTATAATTCCAGATTTCAAGATATACTACGAAGCTTAAGAGATAAAAACAGTATGATACGGACACAAAAACAGACACATAAATCAATGCAAAAAGACAGAAAACCCAGAAACAAACCTATGATAATGTAGTCAATTGATCTATGAAAAAGGAGACAAGAATATACAATGGGGAAGAGACAGTCTCTTCAATAGATGCTTCTGGGCCGGGATGCAAGGCTGGTTCAACAATCATAAAGCAATCAATGTGATTGATCATATCAGCAAGAGAAAAAACAAGAACCATATGATCCTCTCGATAGATGCAGAGAAAGATTTGGACAAAATACAGCATCCATTCCTGATCAAAACTCTTGAGAGTGTAGGGATAGAGGGAACATTCCTCAGCATCTTAAAAGCCATCTACAAAAAGCCAACAGCAAATATCATTCTCTTTTTTTTTTTTTTTTTTTTTTTTGCAAATATCATTCTCAATGGGGAAACACTGGGAGCCTTTCCCCTAAGATCAGGAACTGGACAGGGATGTCCACTCCCACCACTGCTAATCAACACAGTACTAGAAGTCCTAGCCTCAGCAATCAGGCAACAAAGAGAAATAAAAGGCATTCAAATTGGCAAAGAAGTCAAACTCTCCCTCTTCATAGATGACATGATACTGTATGGAGAAATCCCAAAAGCCTCCACCCCAATATTGCTAGAACTCATACAGCAATTTGGCAGTGTGGCAGGATACAAAATCAGTGGCATTTCTCTACACTAACAATGAGACTGAAGAAAGAGAAATGAAGGAGTCCATCCCATTTACAATTGCACCCAAAAGCATAAGATACCTAGGAATTAACCCTACCTAAGAGGTAAAGGATATATACCCTAAAAACTACAGAACACTTCTGAAGGAAATTGAGGAAGCCACAAAGAGATGGAAAAATATTCCACGCTCATGGATTGGAAGAATTAATATTGTGAAAATGTCAATGCTACCCAGGGCAATTTACACATTTAATGCACTTCCGATCAAACTACCATGGACTTTCTTCAGAGAGTCGGAACAAATCATCTTAAGATTTGTGTGGAATCAGAAAGGACCCCAAATAGCCAGGGGAATATTGAAAAAGAAAACCAGAGCTGGGGGCATCACAGTGCCGGATTTCAGCTTGTACTAAAAAGCTGTGATCATCAAGACAGTGTGGTACCAGCACAAAAACAGACACATAGATAATGGAACAGGATAGAGATTCCAGAAGTGGACCCTCAACTTTATGGTCAACTAATATTCGACAAAGCAGGAAAGACTATCTGTTGGAAAAAAAGACAGTCTCTTCAATAAATGGTGCTGGGAAAATTGGACATCCACATGCAGAAGAATGAAACTAGACCATTCTCTGACACCATACGCAAAGATAAACTCAAAATGGATGAAAGATGTAAATGTGAGACAAGATTCCATCAAAATCCTAGAGGAGAACACAGGCAACACCCTTTTTGAACTCGGCCACAGTAACTTCTTGCAGGATACATTTATGAAGGCAAGGGAAACAAAAGCAAAATTGAATTATTAGGACTTCATCAAGATAAGAAGCTTCTGCACAGCAAAAGAAACAGTCAACAAAACTAAAAGACAACCTACAGAATGGGAGAAGGTATTTGCAAATGATCTATTAGATAAAGGGCTAGTAACCAAGATCTATAAAGAACTTATGAAACTCAACAGCAAAGAAACAAACAATCCAATCATGAAATGGGCAGAAGACATGAACAGAAATCTCACAGAGGAAGACATAGACATGGCCAACAAGCACATGAGAAAATGCTCTGCATCACTGGCCATCAGGGAAATACAAATCAAAACCACAATGAGGGGATCCCTGGGTGGCGCAGCGGTTTAGCGCCTGCCTTTGGCCCGGGGCGTGATCCTGGAGTCCCGCGATTGAATCCCACATCGGGCTCCCTGCATGGAGCCTGCTTCTCCCTCTGCCTGTGTCTCTGCCTCTCTCTCTCTCTCTGTGTGTGACTATCATAAATAAATAATAAAAAAAATTTAAAAAAAAAACACAATGAGATACCACCTCACACCAGTGAGAATGGTGAAAATTAACAAGACAGGAAACAACAAATATTGGAGAGGATGTGGAGAAAGGGGAAGGAACCCTCCTGCACTGTTGGTGGGAATGTGAAGTGGTACAGCCACTCTGGAAAACTGTGTGGAGGTTCCTCAAACAGTTAAAAATAGATCTGCCCTATGACCCAGCAATTGCACTACTGGGGATTTACCCCAAAGATACAGAAGCAGTGAAACGGCAGGACACCTGCCCCCGATGTTTATAGCAGCAATGTCCACAATAGCCAAACTGTGGAAGGAGCCTCAGTGTCCATCGAAAGATGAATGGATAAAGAAGATGTGGTCTATGTATACAATGGAATATTACTCAGCCATTAGAAACGACAAATACCCACCATTTGCTTCGAGGTGGATAGACCTGGAGGGTATTATGTTGAGTGAAATAAGTCAATCGGAGAAGGACAAACATTATATGGTCTCATTCATTGGGGGAATATAAAAATTAGTGAAAGGGAATAAAGGGAAAGGAGAGAAAATGAGTGAAAATATCAGTGAGGGTGACAAAACATGAGAGACACCTAACTCTGGGAAATGAACAAGGGGTAGTAGAAGGGGAGGTGGGTGAGGGGTTGGGGTGACTGGGTGATGGGCACTGAGGGGGGCACTTGGCAGGATGAGCACTGGGTGTTATGCTATATGTTGGCAAATTGAACTCCAATAAAAAATTTAAAAAAAAAAATAAAGGGATTTTCATGTGTAAACAAAAAAATAGATGCTGCTGGGAAAACTGGGCTGTTACATCTGAAAGTAAAAACTGGACTGCTTTTTAACACCCTACAAAAAAAAAACCTCAAATGGATTAAAGACCTAAATGTGAGACCTGAAACCATAAAAATATTACGAGAAAATACAGGTAGTGATTTCCCTGACATCAGCCCTGGCACCATTTTTCTAGATATGTCTCCTAAGGCAAGGGAAACAAAAACAAAACAAAACAAAACAAAACAAAATAAAACTATTAGGACATCATCAAAAGGATTTTGAACAGGGAAGGAAACCACCAACAAAATGAAAAGGCAATCTACTGAATAGGAAATTATATTTGAAAATGATATATCCAATAGGGGGCTAAATACAAATCCAAAATATATAAAGAACTTACACAACTCAACATAAAAGAAAAACAATCTACTTTAAAAATGGGCAGAGGACCTGAATAGACATTTTTCTAAAGAACACATATAGATGCCCAACAGATACATGAGAATATGCTCAATATCACCAGTAATTGCACTGCTGGGGATTTACCCCAAAGATGCAGATGCAATGAAACGCTGGGACACCTGTACCCCGATGTTTATAGCAGCCAAACTGTGGAAGGAGCCTCAGTGTCCATCAAAAGATGAGTGGATAAAGAAGATGTGGTTTATGTATACAATGGAATATTACTCAGCTATTAGAAATGACAAATACCCACCATCTGCTTCAACGTGGATGGAACTGGAAGGTATTATGCTGAGTGAAATGAGTCAATCAGAGAAGGACAAACATATGTTCTCATTATTTGGGGAATATAAATAATAGTGAAAGGGAATAGAAGGGAAGGGAGAAGAAATGGGTAGGAAATATCAGAAAGGGAGACAGAACATGAAGACTCCTAACTCTGGGAAATGAACTAGGGGTGGTGGAAGGGGAGGAGGGCGAGGGGTGGGGGTGAATGGGTGACGGGCACTGAGGGGGGCACTTGACGGGATGAGCACTGGGTGTTATTCTGTATGTTGGCAAATTGAACACCAATAAAAAAATTAATTTATTATTAAAAAATAATAAAAAAATAAATGTTAAAAAAATATATCACCAATAATCAGAAAAAAACACAATGAGATATAACCTGTTAGAATTGCTAGAATTAAAAATACAAGAAATAAAAAATATTGGCAAGGATGTAGAGAAAAAGGAACACCCATACACTGTTGGTTAAAGTGTAAATTGGTACAGCCACTGTTGAAAACAGAATGTGGCTCCTTAAAAAATTAAAAATAGAAATATTATATGATTTAATAATTCCACTACTGGGTGTTTACCCAAAGAAAAATCAAAACACTAATTTGAAAAGATATATGTATCCCTATGTGCATCACAGCATTATTTACAATAGCCAAGATATGGAAGCAAACTAAGTGTCCATCAATACATGAATGGATAAGGAAGATATAGTGTATACATACACAAGCACACACACACAACACAGAGAAAAAGGTTGTAACAACATGGATAGACCTAGAGAGTATTATGCTAAGTGAAGTAAATCAGATTGAGAAAGTCCATCACCATATGATTTCACAGTTATACATGGAATCTAAAAAACAAAGGAATGACAATATAAAAAAAAGAATCAGACCTATAAATGCAGATAACAAACCAATAATGACTAGAGAAGAGAGAGGTGGGGGCATTGGAAAAAATGGCTGAAGTGGAGTAGGAGATAAGAAGCTTCCAGTAATGGAATAAACAAGTCATAGGAATAAAAGACACAGCATAAGAAATATATTCAATGATACTGTAATAGTGTTATATGGTGACAGATGGTAGCTACATTTGTGGTGAGCATAGAAAAACAAAATAAAATTGAATCACTGTGTTGCACACCTGAAACTAATGTAACATTATGTGTTAACTATACTCAAATTTTTAAAAAAGGAAATTAAAAATTAAGCAATAATGAGATTCCATTTCATACTCATCAGATTGGCAAAATTTTTCAGGAATAATATCAAACATTGAGGATGTGGATAAATGGAGAATCCCATATTTGTTGGTGGAAGTATAAATGCATATAACCACTTAGGATTGTAATTTGGAAATATCTGGTAATGTCAAAAATGTTCATTACCTGAGAAACTCTTGGACATTTCCCAGGAAGGCATATATGATTATGTTCATTGGCTCATTATTGACAATAATGAAAAATCAGAAACAGCCTATTAGCCCATTAATAGTGAAATAGATAAATATGTGGTATGTAGTAGGATTGAATGTTCCTGATTTGCCACAAAGATAAGAGCTTTCCCCCCTCTCCTTTTTCTTAGTTTATGTCGAGAAAATTTCATTCTAAAGCTGCCTTTTGTCCCTTTGGTATGTATGTGAATATTTATAAAAGCTAAATAAGCATTATAACCCAGGAATATTTTTCTTAGAGGCCTGGGAGCAATCTCTTTGAAATACTAACATCAAGGAAGATGAAGTCCTTATCTCTCTGTTACCCTGGAAGTTTACTCTAGGTGTCTTGCTTAAAGTTTTAATTGCCTGCTAGTCATAGAGATTTTAAAAAGTTTTATTTTTTCCTTTTGATAAAGGCAATTTAAATGCATGGCCACTTCAATTACCAGGTGAATTTTGGAGGATCTGTGTATATTTAATAGTGCTGTCAAGTCACTTTACTTGAGGAAAAGTTATGGTTTAGCTAGGACATGTATATAATGGATTGTACCTGCTTGGTTATATAAAAGGATGAGATTTCTTTCTCTTCTTGCAATCTTAATAGTAGACTGCCTATTATTTACATCCCAGTTTAGTTTAATGCTTATTCAGTAATAAAACAGTTTCCTTTCTCTTATATATTTACAAAAAGTTTTATTTCTCTTCTATATTTGCCCAGGATTTCCTGGGTTAGTAGATTTTATTTTTAATTTCCCCAACAATAATCATAACAGAAGTATACTATTCAGTATTAAAAGTGAATAAATAATATATATATATATATACATATATATATATATATATATCAACATAGAAGTATCTAAACATCTGAAAGGGATAATTCTGAGTGAAAAAGTAACCTCAATAGTCCATGTGGTATGATTTCATTTGTGAAAAAATTTAAATAAATATATATAAATATATTATATTTATAAATATATGTTTTATAACAATTCTGATATATATGTTACAGAGAGAGAGAGTGAGTGAAAGTATGGCCAAGAAGGATACATATCCGATTCAGCATTGTGGTTGCCTTTATTGAGGACTAGATAGAGAAGTAAAAGCAGACTTCACTATCTCTGTGTTATTTTATTTAGAAAAAGAGAGCAATAAAAAACAAAAAGAGCAATGACAAATGTTCATCTTCAGAAAATGGATACAACAATGTTTATTATATGACTCTCCATAGTTTTTAATTTGCATTAATAATAGTATTACTACTACTACTACTACTACTACTACTACTACTACTAATAATAATAATAATAAATATGTTTGGTTTTTCCCTGTTGTGGAGGCCGAGAAAAATCAAGGCCATTCCACCTCAAGTTTAGCGTTAGCACAAGTACAGCCATCTTAGGCCCCTGTGAATAAGAGCTGAAATTTACAGGAAAAACTGCAGAATGTCATTGGCAGGCAATCCCATATCAGAAAGACAAGAGAGCCCAAGCCCGTGGTAGAAAGTCCCATATTAGAATGAGAACAGAGCTCAATGTCCTTGAAAGCCCCATATCAGAATGTAAACAGAACTTGAGAAGTTCCTCCACCCCTTCTGAAAATCCCCTAGACCAGCCCATAAAAAACCCAGCTGCAACTCACTTCGGGGTCCAAGTCCCTGCTCCGCTGTGTCGGGTATACTTGGACCCAAGCTCGAGCTTGCAAATAAACCCTCATGGCTTGCATTGGTGTCGGCGCCTTGGCGGTTTCTCAGATTCACAATCTTGGGCACAACACCTGTGTCTGCTGTTCTCTTTCCAAAGCAGATACTTTTTCCCCCCAAGTTTCCTATATGTTTGTGACAGCAATTGACAGTTCAGCACTCACTAGCAGCTGGGGCTAGGGAAACAGACAGAAATCCAGAGAAAATGTGAAAACCTGGCACCCAAATAGGCATAGGCATCAGTCCTTTCTGGCTTGTTGTGACTTATGGAAGTTGATTGGAATTCCAAGTTCGGTGAGATGCCTTCTGGCAGAAATCTACCATTGAGATCCTTTTGTAAAGTTATCACTAATAGTAAACATGTGGCCATAGGCCAGGGAAAGGTTATACAGCTTGGGTATTTAATCTGCTCCTCATACTGCAAGGTCCTGCTTAGTCTTATTAACATCTGAAAAGTTTGTCTTTTTCAGATTTGCTGGGTACTGGGCCATTCTCTGATTCCCAAGGGAAAACTCCAATTTTTCCTTGGCAGAGCCTCTGCAAAAGACTCAGCCTTTGAGAAAACAAAGAAGGAGACTTCTAGGCCAAAAAGGACTGAGGGAAAATCTTTCTAAGCTCCCCACTATTTCTCCTATTCTAATTGGTCATTTGTGAAAACTGTTTTAAAAGCAGAGAGCCCATAGCTGCTGCTATGCCAGTACAGAGACCTACAGGAGGTAAAGCAAAACAGATTCTGCTGCCTGGATGTAGAAACAATAGCAAATATTTTTGTGGGGTAAATTGCTTTCTTTAGCATAGGAAAACAAAATTCTTCAAAAACTGACTACTCCATTACTGGCTAGCTTCTAGGTCCAGTCAAACTTACAGCAAAAGGAACCAAAATACTGAAAATTTAAGCTGACATTCTGGCCCCTGTTAAATCACAATTACAGTATATATAATGTGACCAAGAAATGCATGTAACTGTAATATAAGGAACAATATGGAGCCAATAAGATTGGTACTTTAAAGCAAATACAACTATGTACATGCACATACTCATATCCCAAGTATGAAAGGACTGTAACAAAATACTTTAACTGAATTTTATGCTCATATTAACAGTGAGTACCTCTCTATCAGAAAATAAATGTGTCCTTAATTTAAGAACCTCCTCTACTGACTTTTAAGAGTCTCTAATCACACTTCTAAGGATCAATATTGTCTGGGAAATTTTATCTAATTCAATTGGTATTTTCTTTTTTTAATATTTTATTTATTTATTCATGAAAGACACAGAGGAGAGAGAGAGGCAGAGACACAGGCAGAGGAAGAAGCAGGCTCCATGCAGGGAGCCTGATGTTGGGCTCGATCCTGGGATTCCAGGATCACACCCTGGGTCAAAGGCAGGCACTAAACCGCTGAGCCACCCAGGGATTCTCTCAATTGGTATTTTCTAATCAGGTCCAATCCAATCCAATCAGTTCTAATCTGATATTGATTTTGATGGTTAATCCAATCCAAAAAGATACCTGCTTCTCTAATTCTTAAAGTTCAAAAGGAAAACAACTTTTATAGCTTTTAACAATCATTAAATTTCACACCAAACCACACATCTTAGACAGATGTCTAAGACTAAAGTAAAAAAGATATTTAAAACGTTTTTTTTTAAATAAAACTGCTTATTTTAAAATGAGAAGATTGAAGTTAAAAGTTAAAGTTAAAAGTTAAAAGAGGAAACATGATTTCCTCTATGTCATGGAAGTAATACTGTAATGCCAGAGCTAAATATTAATATCTTCTAACTACTGGTAGGACAAGACCTGATGTTGTGCTTTTCTCTGTGAAGGAGGTGTAAGAATGCAACAAAATTCTCTTAGTATTTTAATAAACAGCATTCCTTCTTTAGTTCTCAATACTGAATTTTGATATAACTGGATTTTTATGTGGTTAGATTTTGGTATAGATGCATTTTGATTTAGTTGAATTTTGATGTAATTTGATTTTTTTAAAAAATGTTTTGTTTATTTATTCATGAGAGACAGAGAGAGAGGCAGAGACACAGGCAGAGAGAAGCAGGCTCCATGCAGGGAGCCCAATGTGGGATCCCGGGAATCCAGGATCACGCCCTGGGTCCAAGGCAGGCACCCAACTGCTGAGCCACCCAGGCATCCCATGATGTGATTTGATTTTAATGCTGGATTTCAATGTTTGGATTCTAATACAGTTGGAAAACCAAACTGAATTGCTACATAATTCTAACACCACTTGTAAAGCGATTAGGGACTAAATGAGATAACATATACAGAGTTCCTTGCCTAGAACAGATGCTCAATAAGTTTCAGGTTTCTCTGTCTATAACGATGGCTTACATGTGCATACAGGCTTAAGAGTTTACAAAGGAGCTTGGGCCTAAATTCTCTGATTAGTCTCACAACTGTGTGAGTTATATAGAGTAAATATTCTTCTCCTTAGAAAAAAGAAAGGTAAAAATGTCTCAATGGAAATAAGTAAAACCCCAGAGCTGGCCAGTGAGAGGTCCAAAACTCACTGGGAGTCCTTTTACGACAAATCGCACAAAGTTCTTTTCCTATGCCAGTAGCTCTCAAACCTCAAAGTGCATCAAAATCAATAGGGAAGATGGATATTGTTAAAACACAGTCTACTGTGCCCCACCCCTACAGTTTCTGATTTAGTAGGTGTGAAATAGTAGCTGAGAATTTTCATTTCTAATGTTGTACTCAGTGATGCTAATGCTATATTGGTCTAGGGAACACAGATCTACACCATACTGACAAGTCAGGAATACATAGTCTAACATGGGTTAAGAATCTCAGGAATAACATCACTCTTGCTTACAGTATCATAGAATGTCAGAGCCACAAGGGACCTCAGAAAACTCTAGTCTAGTGGTTATAGCACCTGGTTTATTATTAAAATAACATGGTATGATTTTTTCAAAATCAACTTTACCTGGCTCCACCCTCAAAGATGATTTAAATTGCAAAGGTAAGATCCATGTTCATTTTACAGAAAAAAAAAAAAAACTAAAGGACTTCTTCAGGCTGAAAGCAACTGAACATAGACAGTAATTCAAAATCATATGAAAAATTCAGATCTCTTGTGAAGTAATGCAATTAAGAAACAATATAAATGCATATTTCTTCTTTGTTCTTTTAACTGACGTAAAAAGCAATTGTGTAAAACAATATGTATATAATTGCATTTTGGGGTCTGTACCATAAGGATACATATTTTATAATAAAATCACAAAGAAGTAAGGTAAAAGCAAAGCTATAATAGAGTAAGAAAATGATAAAAAATGGTAACTTAAATCTATAAAAGCAAATAAAGAGAACCAGAAACTGTACCCAAGAAGGTTAATACAACTAACTCTATAAGTATACGCCTATTCTCCTTCTTCTATCAACTTCTTTAACAAAGTTTCATAAGGTAATTATTATAATAATGTATAACTGGGTTTTTAACAGATGTAATATGTATAACAATAATAACAATGATAGCATTCAATACAAAATAAAGCAGCAAAGGAATATATGAACAAAGAAGGAATGAGATATTAAAAAGTAAAATGGCAGAAATAAATCCACTACATCAAAAAACATTACATATGAATTGATCAAATAACCTAATCAAAAGTCTGAGTGCAAACTGGATTTTTAAAAAAATTCAACAGTATACTGCCTATAGGAAACACATACTACATTCAAGACACAAATAAGTTGAAAGTAAAAGATGAAAAAGATAAAGAAGATGCTTTAGTAGTTATGTAAGCATCGGATGAAATACATTTCAGAGCAAAAAAAAAAAGATACTGGAAATGATGAAGGAAATTTTATAATGATAAAAGGGCCAATCTATCAGGAAGGTTATAACCATTATAAACATATATGGTTTATGGTTTATAGCCATTATAAACATATATGAACCTAACAATAGAGCCCCCAAAGTACATGTAACACAATGACAAAATTGAAAGGAGAAATAAACAATTCAACAATTATCACTGGAGAAACCAATAACCTACTTTTAAGAATAGTTAAAACTAGACAGAAAATCAATAAGGAAATATAAGTCTTGAAGAACATCATAAACAATTATACCTCACATACCTCTACTGAACACTCTGCCCAACAACAGCAGAATACACATTCTTCTCAGGTGACATAGAATATACTTCCATATAGACTGTATGCTAGTCCATAAAACAATCCTCAAAAACTTAAAAGAACTGAAATCACATGGAATAATACTAGAAATTACTAATGGAAATAAAGTTGAGAAATTTATAAGTATGCAGAAAATAAACATACTACTAACTAGTAAATAGGTAAAATGAGAAATCACAAGGAAAATTAGAAAATACTTTGACATGGATGCAAATGGAGACAAAACACACAAAAACACAGGCATGTAGTTAAAGCAGTGCTTTTAGTATAATTTATAGCTACAAATATTTATATTAAAAAAGAAGAAAATGTCAAATCATTAACTAATCTTTCCACTTAAGATACTGGAAAAAGAAGAACAAGATAAAAATAAAGCAAAGCATAAGCAAAAAAATACTAAAGATTAGAGCAGAAAATTTGAAAAGAACATTTTTAAATACAGAAAATGCAAAAGTTAGTTTTTTAAAGAAATCAACAAAAATGACAAACTTTTATTTAGCTAGACTAACCAAGAAAAAAGAAAGAAAGCTCAAGGAGCCATCATCACGAATGGAAGAAGGAATATCAATATAATGTTATAGAAATAAAAACAACTATTAAGGAGTACAATAAACAACTGTATGTCAAAAATTAGATAATATATGAGATTCAAAAATCTTTGGAAGACACAGAATGCTAAAACTAACTCAAGAATAAAGAGAAAATCTGAATATACCTACAACAGGTATGTTCAGAAATTAAATTTGTATTTTTTAAAAGATTAAGTTTGTAATTTTAGAATTTTCCATAAAGAAAATTCAAAATCTAGAAGGCTTCACTGGGGAATTCTGCCAACATTTAAAGAGCATGCACTGTAGACATATCAAACTCCAATAAAAAAAAATATATACAAAAAAATTCACAGGAAAGTGGATGGTAAACAGACAAAATAAAAAAATAAAAAGAATAGACCTGCTCTACAACCCAGCAATTGCATTGTTGGGGATTTACCCCAAAGATACAAATGCAATGAAACGCCGGGACACCTGCACCCCGATGTTTATAGCAGCAATGGCTACGATAGCCAAACTGTGGAAGGAGCCTCGGTGTCCAACGAAAGATGAATGGATAAAGAAGATGTGGTTTATGTATACAGTGGAATATCACTCAGCTATTAGAAATGACAAATACCCACCATTTGCTTCAACGTGGATGGAACTGGAGGGTATTATGCTGAGTGAAGTAAGTCAGTCGGAGAAGGACAAACATTATATGTTCTCATTCATTTGGGGAATATAAATAATAGTGAAAGGGACTATAAGGCAAGGGAGAAGAAACGTGTGGGAAATATCAGAAAGGGAGACAGAACGTAAAGACTGCTAACTCTGGGAAACGAACTAGGTAGGGGTGGTAGAAGGGGAGGAGGGCGGGGGGTGGGAGTGAATGGGTGACGGGCACTGGGGGTTATTCTGTATGTTAGTAAATTGAACACCAATAAAAAATAAATTAAGAAAATAAAAATAAAAAATAAAAAAATAAAGAGTGTGCACACATGTGCTCACACACACAAACAGACTCATAAATACAGAGAACAAACTGATTTTGCCAGAGGGAATGGAATGAGAGTATGGGTAAAATAGGTAATAGGGATTAAGAGGTATAAACTTCCAGTTATAAAACAAATAAATTATGGGGATGAAAAGTACGTATAAGGAATATAGTCAATAAAATTCTAATAATTCTATATGGCGACAGAAATTGCTCTTATTATGGTGAGCACTGCACAATGTATAAAACTGCTGAATCAATACGTAGTACACCTGAAATTAATATAACATTATATGTCAAGCATACTTCAATGAAAAAATAAAATGTAATTTTTTAACTTAAAAAATAAAAGATGTCAGAGAAAGCAGAGTGACAGAGAATGAACTCAATGGCCAAAACTACATGTAGAAATAAGAATTAATAAAAATTCTTAACAAAAGCTCTTCCAAAAAGTTGGGAAAAAAAGAAAATACCTCCCAACTTGTTCTATAAGGCCAATATTACCCTGATATAAAAACAAAAGTTATCATAATAAATAACCTTTATAAATATAAAAGCACTATAAAAGAAACCCTTATAAATATAAAAGCAAAATCCTCAATTACAATAAAAACAAAAGTAGTAAACTGGTTGCAGCAACATATAAAATGGATTATGCATTATGGCCAAGAGGGATTTACTTCAGAAATGTATGGGTGACTCAACATGAAAATCAATGTCATGCAATACATCAGTAGAATAACAAAGAGTGGGGCACCTGGGTGACTCAGTCAGTTAAATGCCTAACTCTTAATTTCAGCTCAGGTCATGATCTCAGGATAGAATAAAGGAGAAAAACCACAATCATCTCTGTTGATAGAAATGAAGTATTTGACAAAATTCAACAATTTTCATTATTAAAACACTCAACAAATTAGGGATAGAGGAATTTCCTCAACCTGGTATAGGTCATCTATGAAAAACATACAGTTCACTTCATACTTAGTAGTGAAAGACTGAATAAATTCCCCCTAATTTAAGAATGAGACAAGGATGTTCACTCTTACTAGTTCTATTCAACATTATAGTGGAGATTCTAGCCAGGGTATGTAAGGAAGAAAGGAAGGAAAGGAAAGAAAGGAAGGAAGGAAAGGAAGGGAAGAAAGAAAAGAAAAAAAAGAAAAGAAAAGAAAAGAAAAGAAAAGAAAAGAAAAGAAAAGAAAAGAAAAGAAAAGAAAAAAGAAAGAAAAGAAAAAAGGAAAGAAAGGAAAGGAAAGGAAAGGAAAGGAAAGGAAAGGAAAGGAAAGGAAAGGAAAGGAAAGGAAAGGAAAGGAAAAAGAAAGGTATCCAGATTGGATAGGAAGTAGAAAAACTATATTTGCAGATGACATGATCTTGTATACAGAATATTGAAATGGAATCCAGTAAAAAAAAATCAATTAGAACTAATAACTTCAGCAAGGCTGTAGGTTATACAATAAGTATATAAAACAAATCATGTTTCGATATACTAGCAATGGATGATCCAAAAATGAAATTAAGAAAACCATTTCATTTACAATAGTAACAGATTCTGAACCCAATTTCAATGTGTTTATGTATGCTGCAGGGGGCAGATGCCCACACAAAGAATTTAATTTTAACACTATCTACCAGGAGATAGAATCAGATTCCATGGGTCAAGGAGTCAGCCGCACAAGACTTCCCTCCACATGAGAGGCCAATTTGAAGTTAAGAAGTTCCCAGAAAAAAAAAAAAAAAGAAGTTCCCAGAACCCCTGTCTAGGGTTTGATTAACATGCTAGAGCAGCTCACAAAACTCAGGAGACCCATTTACTTAACAGATTACCAATTTATTACAAAGGATATTTAAGAATCTGATTTCTGGGAAAGATGGTGAAATAGGAAGACCCTAAGCTCATCTCATCCAATGGATACAACTAGATAACACCCACATCAGTGCAAATAACCAGAAAACACCCCCCAAAGATTGGCACAACAGACTCCACAGCTAAATGTAGAGAAGAGGCCATATCTAAGAGGGTAGGAAAGGCAGAGGTGTGGTGTGGAGCTAAACTGACCTGCGGGGCTGTCCCAGAGAGGAAAGGATGCCACAGGCATCCAGAGGGGAGACAGACCCTCACACCAGGTAACCCAGGCAAAAGGAACCTGCACAGGGAAGATGAATCTCTGTAACATTTGGCTTTGAAAACCAGAAGGGCCAAATTTCACAAGTTCTTACAATCAGCAGAGCTTAACATCTAGAACTTTAAAAATCAGCAGGTAGGACTCTGGGAAAGACAGGATTGCAAAAGAAAACTGAGTCACCACCCTTAAAGAGACAGCACAATGAACAGTCTTGGGGAGACAGAGCATGGAACCAGCAGTTTGAAAAATACTTGGGCTATACAAGAGAGAGATGTGCTTACTAATCTCAAAGTTATGCTGGAGGGGCAGGGATCTCTAGGAGATTTTTCCAAGAACAAAAGAACTGACAGGTACCATTTGCCTCCCCCACACCCAACCTAGATACACAGACATGGTGGAGAACAGTGAAGCACAAAAATCACTACCTCACTTGCTAACAAGAGGCCCTGCCCCATATTCTCCTATGGACACACACCCTCCAGCCAAGCTTCAGCTTCAAGTCCTCTCCACAGCAAACATGAGCAATCCTTGCTAATATGAGGCATTCAGCCCCATGTTCTCCTGCAGAACTGCCCCCACCATTACATCTTTGGCTGGAGCCCATCAAAAGCAATGCCATAACATAACAGACACATGAAAAGATGCTCATTATCACTTACAATTAAGGAAATGGAAATCAAAACTATAATGAAATATCACTTCACCCCTGTCAGAATGGCTAAAATCAACAACACAAGAAACAACAGGTGTTGACAATGATGTGGGGTAAAGGAACACTCATACATTATTGGTGGGAATGCAAACTAGTGCAGTCACTCTGGAAAACAGTTTGGAGCTTCCTCAAGAAGTTAAAGTAGAACTATCCTATGATCCAGCAACCACACTACTGGGTATTTACCCGAAGAATACAAGAACACTAATTCAAAGGGATACATGCACCCCTGTATTTATAGCAGCATTATTTACAATAGCCAAGTTATGGAAACAGCCCAAGTGTCCATCAACTGATAAACTGATAAAGAAGATATGGTACAAGTTTACCATCACCAGAGTGAGGGGAGGAGCAAGATGGCGGAAGAGTAGGGTCTCCAAATCACCTGTCTCCACCAAACTACCTAGAAAACCTTCAAATTATCCTGAAAATCTATGAATTCGGCCTGAGATTTAAAGAGAGACCAGCTGGAATGCAACAGTGAGAAGAGTTCACGCATCTATCAAGGTAGGAAGACGGGGAAAAAGAAATAAAGGAACAAAGGCCTCCAAGGGGGAG
The DNA here is from genome assembly GCF_003254725.2 of Canis lupus dingo. Lineage (NCBI taxonomy): Eukaryota > Metazoa > Chordata > Mammalia > Carnivora > Canidae > Canis > Canis lupus. The sequence continues at coordinate 52,744,278 of NC_064281.1, forward strand.
GGGCCCCGCGAGGAGCCGGGCTGAGGCCGGGGCGAGTGTCCCCAGGACAGGAGAGCCCCGTCCCGGAGACGCAGGAGCTGCACCGACCTTCCCGGGCGGAAAGGGGCTCGTGGGGAGTGGGAGCAGGACCCAGGAGGGCGAGGATGCCCTCGGGCTCCCTGGGACAGTAACAGCAACTGCGCGCCCAGGAGAGTGCGCCGAGCTCCCTAAGGGCTGCAGCGCGCACGGCGGGACCCGGCGGGACCCGGAGCAGCTCGGGGGGCTCGGGCGGCGGCTCCGCGGAGGGGGCTGCGCGGCCCCGGGAGCAGCTCGGAGGGGCTCGGGCAGAGGAAGAGGCTCCGTGCGGAGGGGGCTGCGCGGTTCCAGGAGCAGCTCGGAGGGGCTCGGGCGGCGGCTCCGCGGAGGGGGCTGCGGCCCGAGAGCGCGAATCCAACAGCGCAGGCCCCGGACCACAGGGCGCCGGGACACAGCCCAGGATCCCGCCTCCCCCGGGAAAGGCAGAGGCCGGGAGGGCCCAGGACAGCCAGGACGCTCCTGCCCCAGCTGAGCAGATCAGCGGCCCCGCCCCGGAGCCTCCAGGCCCTGCAGACGGAGTTCCTGCCGGAGCTGAATCCAGGTTTCCAGAGCTGCCCCGCCACTGGGGCTGTTCCTCCTGCGGCCTCACGGGGTAAACAACCCCCACCGAGCCCTGCACCAGGCAGGGGCACAGCAGCTCCCCCAACTGCTAACACCTGAAAATCAGCACAGCAGGCCCCTCCCCCAGAACACCAGCTAGACGGACAACTTCCAGGAGAAGCCAAGGGACTTAAAGTACACAGAATCAGAAGATACTCCCCGGTGGTTCTTTTTTTTGTTTGTTTTTGTTTTTGTTTTTGTTTTGTTTTGCTTTTTGATTTGTTTCCTTCCCCCACCCCCTTTTTTTTCTCCTTTCTTTTTCTTTCTCTTTTTCTTCCCTTTTTTTTTTCGTTTTTTTTTTTCTTTTTCTTCCCCTTTTTTTTTTCTCTTTCTCTTTTCTTTCCTTCTTTCTCTCCTCTCTTTTTCTCTTTTTCCCAATACAACTTGCTTTTGGCCACTCTGCACTGAGCAAAATGACTAGAAGGAAAACCTCACCTCAAAAGAAAGAATCAGAAACAGTCCTCTCTCCCACAGAGTTACAAAATCTGGATTACAATTCAATGTCAGAAAGCCAATTCAGAAGCACTATTATACACCTACTGGTGGCTCTAGAAAAAAGCATAAAGGACTCAAGAGACTTCATGACTGCAGAATTTAGAGCTAATCAGGGAGAAATGAAAAATCAATTGAATGAGATGCAATCCAAACTAGAAGTCCTAACGACGAGGGTTAACGAGGTGGAAGAACGAGTGAGTGACCTAGAAGACAAGTTGATAGCAAAGAGGGAAACTGAGGAAAAAAGAGACAAACAATTAAAAGACCATGAAGATAGATTAAGGGAAATAAACGACAGCCTGAGGAAGAAAAACCTACGTTTAATTGGGGTTCCCGAGGGCGCCGAAAGGGACAGAGGGCCAGAATATGTATTTGAACAAATTCTAGCTGAAAACTTTCCTAATCTGGGAAGGGAAACAGGCATTCAGATCCAGGAAATAGAGAGATCCCCCCCTAAAATCAATAAAAACCGTTCAACACCTCGACATTTAATTGTGAAGCTTGCAAATTCCAAAGATAAAGAGAAGATCCTTAAAGCAGCAAGAGACAAGAAATCCCTGACTTTTATGGGGAGGAGTATTAGGGTAACAGCAGACCTCTCCACAGAGACCTGGCAGGCCAGAAAGGGCTGGCAGGATATATTCAGGATCCTAAATGAGAAGAACATGCAACCAAGAATACTTTATCCAGCAAGGCTCTCATTCAAAATGGAAGGAGAGATAAAGAGCTTCCAAGACAGGCAGCAACTAAAAGAATATGTGACCTCCAAACCAGCTCTGCAAGAAATTTTAAGGGGGCCTCTTAAAATTCCCCTTTAAGAAGAAGTTCAGTGGAACAGTCCACAAAAACAAAGACTGAATAGATACCATGATGACACTAAACTCATATCTCTCAATAGTAACTCTGAATGTGAACGGGCTTAATGACCCCATCAAAAGGCGCAGGGTTTCAGACTGGATAAAAAAGCAGGACCCATCTATTTGCTGTCTACAAGAGACTCATTTTAGACAGAAGGACACCTACAGCCTGAAAATAAAAGGTTGGAGAACCATTTACCATTCGAATGGTCCTCAAAAGAAAGCAGGGGTAGCCATCCTTATATCAGATAAACTAAAATTTACCCCAAAGACTGTAGTGAGAGATGAAGAGGGACACTATATCATACTTAAAGGATCTATTCAACAAGAGGACTTAACAATCCTCAATATATATGCTCCGAATGTGGGAGCTGCCAAATATATAAATCAATTATTAACCAAAGTGAAGAAATACTTAGATAATAATACACTTATACTTGGTGACTTCAATCTAGCTCTTTCTATACTCGATAGGTCTTCTAAGCAAAACATCTCCAAAGAAACGAGAGCTTTAAATGATACACTGGACCAGATAGATTTCACAGATATCTACAGAACTTTACATCCAAACTCAACTGAATACACATTCTTCTCAAGCGCACATGGAACTTTCTCCAGAATAGACCACATATTGGGTCACAAATCAGGTCTGAACCGATACCAAAAGATTGGGATTGTCCTCTGCATATTCTCGGACCATAATGCCTTGAAATTAGAACTAAATCACAACAAGAAGTTTGGAAGGACCTCAAACACATGGAGGTTAAGGACCATCCTGCTAAAAGATAAAAGGGTCAACCAGGAAATTAAGGAAGAATTAAAAAGATTCATGGAAACTAATGAGAATGAAGATACAACCGTTCAAAATCTTTGGGATGCAGCAAAAGCAGTCCTAAGGGGGAAATACATCGCAATACAAGCATCCATTCAAAAACTGGAAAGAACTCAAATACAAAAGCTAACCTTACACATAAAGGAGCTAGAGAAAAAACAGCAAATAGATCCTACACCCAAGAGAAGAAGGGAGTTAATAAAGATTCGAGCAGAACTCAACGAAATCGAGACCAGAAGAACTGTGGAACAGATCAACAGAACCAGGAGTTGGTTCTTTGAAAGAATTAATAAGATAGATAAACCATTAGCCAGCCTTATTAAAAAGAAGAGAGAGAAGACTCAAATTAATAAAATCATGAATGAGAAAGGAGAGATCACTACCAACACCAAGGAAATACAAACGATTTTAAAAACATATTATGAACAGCTATACGCCAATAAATTAGGCAATCTAGAAGAAATGGACGCATTCCTGGAAAGCCACAAACTACCAAAACTGGAACAGGAAGAAATAGAAAACCTGAACAGGCCAATAACCAGGGAGGAAATTGAAGCAGTCATCAAAAACCTCCCAAGACACAAGAGTCCAGGGCCAGATGGCTTCCCAGGAGAATTTTATCAAACGTTTAAAGAAGAAATCATACCTATTCTCCTAAAGCTGTTTGGAAAGATAGAAAGAGATGGAGTACTTCCAAATTCGTTCTATGAAGCCAGCATCACCTTAATTCCAAAGCCAGACAAAGACCCCGCCAAAAAGGAGAATTACAGACCAATATCCCTGATGAACATGGATGCAAAAATTCTCAACAAGATACTGGCCAATAGGATCCAACAATTCATTAAGAAAATTATTCACCATGACCAAGTAGGATTTATCCCTGGGACACAAGGCTGGTTCAACACCCGTAAAACAATCAATGTGATTCATCATATCAGCAAGAGAAAAACCAAGAACCATATGATCCTCTCATTGGATGCAGAGAAAGCATTTGACAAAATACAGCATCCATTCCTGATCAAAACTCTTCAGAGTGTAGGGATAGAGGGAACATTCCTCGACATCTTAAAAGCTATCTATGAAAAGCCCACAGCAAATATCATTCTCAATGGGGAAGCACTGGGAGCCTTTCCCCTAAGATCAGGAACAAGACAGGGATGTCCACTCTCACCACTGCTATTCAACATAGTACTGGAAGTCCTAGCCTCAGCAATCAGACAACAAAAAGACATTAAAGGCATTCAAATTGGCAAAGAAGAAGTCAAACTCTCCCTCTTCGCCGATGACATGATACTCTACATAGAAAACCCAAAAGTCTCCACCCCAAGATTGCTAGAACTCATACAGCAATTCGGTAGCGTGGCAGGATACAAAATCAATGCCCAGAAGTCAGTGGCATTTCTATACACTAACAATGAGACTGAAGAAAGAGAAATTAAGGAGTCAATCCCATTTACAATTGCACCCAAAAGCATAAGATACCTAGGAATAAACCTCACCAAAGATGTAAAGGATCTATACCCTCAAAACTATAGAACACTTCTGAAAGAAATTGAGGAAGACACAAAGAGATGGAAAAATATTCCATGCTCATGGATTGGCAGAATTAATATTGTAAAAATGTCAATGTTACCCAGGGCAATGTACACATTTAATGCAATCCCTATCAAAATACCATGGACTTTCTTCAGAGAGTTAGAACAAATTATTTTAAGATTTGTGTGGAATCAGAAAAGACCCCGAATAGCCAGGGGAATTTTAAAAAAGAAAACCATATCTGGGGGCATCACAATGCCAGATTTCAGGTTGTACTACAAAGCTGTGGTCATCAAGACAGTGTGGTACTGGCACAAAAACAGACACATAGATCAGTGGAACAGAATAGAGAATCCAGAAGTGGACCCTGAACTTTATGGGCAACTAATATTCGATAAAGGAGGAAAGACTATCCATTGGAAGAAAGACAGTCTCTTCAATAAATGGTGCTGGGAAAATTGGACATCCACATGCAGAAGAATGAAACTAGACCACTCTCTTTCACCATACACAAAGATAAACTCAAAATGGATGAAAGATCTAAATGTGAGACAAGATTCCATCAAAATCCTAGAGAAGAACACAGGCAACACCCTTTTTGAACTCGGCCATAGTAACTTCTTGCAAGATACATCCACGAAGGCAAAAGAAACAAAAGCAAAAATGAACTATTGGGACTTCATCAAGATAAGAAGCTTTTGCACAGCAAAGGATACAGTCAACAAAACTCAAAGACAACCTATAGAATGGGAGAAGATATTTGCAAATGACATATCAGATAAAGGGCTAGTTTCCAAGATCTATAAAGAACTTATTAAACTCAACACCAAAGAAACAAACAATCCAATCATGAAATGGGCAAAAGACATGAACAGAAATCTCACAGAGGAAGACATATACATGGCCAACATGCATATGAGAAAATGCTCTGCATCACTTGCCATCAGGGAAATACAAATCAAAACTACAATGAGATACCACCTCACACCAGTGAGAATGGGGAAAATTAACAAGGCAGGAAACCACAAATGTTGGAGAGGATGCGGAGAAAAGGGAACCCTCTTACACTGTTGGTGGGAATGTGAACTGGTGCAGCCACTCTGGAAAACTGTGTGGAGGTTCCTCAAACAGTTAAAAATATACCTGCCCTACGACCCAGCAATTGCACTGTTGGGGATTTACCCCAAAGATACAAATGCAATGAAACGCCGGGACACCTGCACCCCGATGTTTCTAGCAGCAATGACCACGATAGCCAAACTGTGGAAGGAGCCTCGGTGTCCAACGAAAGATGAATGGATAAAGAAGATGTGGTTTATGTATACAATGGAATATTACTCAGCTATTAGAAATGACAAATACCCACCATTTGCTTCAACGTGGATGGAACTGGAGGGTATTATGCTGAGTGAAGTAAGTCAGTCGGAGAAGGACAAACATTATATGTTCTCATTCATTTGGGGAATATAAATAATAGTGAAAGGGAAAATAAGGGAAGGGAGAAGAAATGTGTGGGAAATATCAGAAAGGGAGACAGAACGTAAAGACTGCTAACTCTGGGAAACGAACTAGGGGTGGTAGAAGGGGAGGAGGGCGGGGGGTGGGAGTGAATGGGTGACGGGCACTGGGTGTTATTCTGTATGTTAGTAAATTGAACACCAATAAAATATAAAAAAAAAAAAGGAAGATATGGTACAATGAAATATTATTCAGCCTTAAATAGGAATGAAATCTTGCCATTTACAATGACGTGAATAGAGCTATAGAGTATAATGCTAAGTGAAATAAGTCAATCATAGAAAGACAAATTCCATATGATTTCACTCATATGTGGAATGTAAGAAACAAAACAAAAAAGCAAAGGGGAAAAATAAGAGAGAGCAAGAAACAAGATTCTTAACTATAAAGAGCAAATTTATGGTTAATGGGGTGAGGATGGGTTAACTATGTGATAGGGATTAAGGAATGCACTTTTAATGATGAGCACAAGGTGATGCATGGAAGTTAAATTTACATTACTATGTTGTACACCTGAAAATAATATAGCACTAACGCTAACTATACAAGAATTGAATTTTTTTAAAAAGTATGAGAAATAGTAACACATGAAGAACGTAGGTGAAGGGTATGAAGTTTATATCAAAATTCCTTGTACTATTTTTGCAACTACTCTATAAATATAGAAATATAAAGTTAATGAAAAACCTCAAAATTGTATTTATATAATAACTAAATATATATTTTTAAAAACTGGAATGATAGAAACTTTTTTTTCAGTTTGTACCTTTCAACCACCTTCACCCAATTCTCACATTCCTCACCCCTGCTTCTGGCAACCACCAATCTGTTCTCTGTTTTTATGAGTTCCATTTTTTAGATTCCACATATAAATGAAATCATACATGAAATTTTTTTCTCTGACTTATTTCACATAGCACAATGCCCTCCAGTTATAGACATGCTATAATCACAAATAACAGGATATCCTTCTTTTTATGGCTGAATAATATTCCATTATATATAAATATATATATATATATATAATACATATTATATATATATCACAACTACTTTATCATTTCACCCACCACTGAACATTTAGGTTATTTCCATGTCTTGGCTATTATGAATAATGCTGTTATGAACATGGTGCAGATATCTTGTTTTCTTCAGATATATTATATACCCAGACATGGGATTGCTGGATCACATGGTAGTTTTATTTTTTTAATTTTTTGAGGAACTTCCATACTATTTTCCATAGTTGTTGCAACCAATTTACATTCCCACCAACAGTGCAAGAGGGTTCCCTGCCCTCACACCTTCCCCTTTCTTCCCTATCTCTTGTGTTTCTCATGAAAGCAATTCTAACAGATGCAAAGTGACATCTCATCTTGGTTTTGATTCTCATTTCCCTGATAATTAGTGATGTTGAGCTCTTTCCATGTACCTGTTAGCTATCTGTATGTCTTCACTGAAAAAATATCTTACTCAGATCTTCTACCTATTTTTTAATTGGATTTCTTGTTTTTGTGTACTGTTGTATTAATAGTGGTTGAACTAGAGTGGTGGCATCCTTAAGTGATTCTGTTTCCTCTTCTTTTTTTCCAAATATTTTTGATGTAGTTACATTACCTTTATATTGAAAAAAATTATTCAAGAACACACATGAAATATATATATATATATGGATAAAACTGGGCAAGAACATAGAAAATTTAAAAGCTAAGCTTATGGATAAAAAAATTTTCAATATTATTACAATAATATTTTGATAGTAATTAATTACCCTTTTTGAAGAAAGCACAGAGACAATTAGAGATACAAACTGAATGGCCTTGAGATACACATATTTGGTGGTGTTCCAGCTAAAATAAAATAGCAGTGGAGTCCTCTGAGCACTGAATGATTGTGAGAACTGATGAGCTGAAGAGAAAAGTGACAAAGAAGACAAACCTCAATAGGAGAACAATAGAGTCTGATGAGAAATGAACAAGCAAAGAAACAACTGTGAAATTCAAGAGAAAACAAAGGGATCTACAGAAGTGGCAAGTGCAGCATGACCTAGTTTGTAGCATGAAACAATCTAATTAGGCAATAGGGAGAGAATGGGAGCCTCTCCTGGAATGCAGCAGATGGCTAGGAGTGGCTGCTTCAGCAGAATGCTAAAAATGCCCTTAGAACCTAGGATATCAACACAAGAAGATTCATAAGAGAAACTGATATAACCTCTGACCTTGCATAAGGGGAAATAAAGGCCCAGAGAGCAGAGGAAGCATCTTATGAAAAGTCCACAGTGAGTTCTGGAGTACTAGGACTTAATCCCAGGCCAGAACCCTCTCCACCAACACCAGCTGCTTTCCCCAAAGTGTTATGCTAAGAATGTCACTATTTTTATGAGGAGAATCTAAAACTCCCAATCTTACAATTGACCCTTGAACAACACAGGATTGAATTGCATGGATCCACTTACACAGGGGTTTGTTTGGTTTTCATAAATATGGTACAGTACTCTAAATGTATTTTGTTTTCCTAATAACATTTTCTTTTCTTTAGCTTACTTTATTGCAAGAATAGAGCATATTATACATAAAACATTATGCAGTATGTGTTAATTGACTATTTTATGTTAACAGTAAAGCTCCAAGTCAACAGTAGACTATTAGCGAAGTTTTGGGGGAGTCAAAAATTATATGTGGATTTTTTTTACTGCACAGGGGAGAGGGTCACTGCCCCTAAACCCCACATTGTTCCTTGGTCAAATGTACTCCAAATTGGGTTCATCATAAAAACCAGGCAATATTCTCAATTTCTCTATAGAGAACATTTCTGGGAAAATAATGCAGTTTCTTTAACTTGAGATAACTGCTCATGTGTATATACAACACAGGACTAAGGTATGAGAAGCAAATGCATTTTTGTGGACCACCTCAAATTTGTAAATATGATAACTGCTGTATGTCATAGGAAAGACACATATCCAGAGCCAAACTCCTTCACCTACCCTCTGGCTTCTACCTAGACATATTCTCTAGTGTGTTTAGTACAACTAAACATGGCAGGAAGCCTAAGCTCCTAGTAGTGTCTGCCACTGTACAGCTAAATGATCTTAGTTCCATTTCCTTCATCAATAAAACCGGGGACTATTCTAGATGACTTTAAAGGTCTCTCCGAGTTGTAACATCCTATGATTCTGTGAATCTAAATTAACACTATTATCTTCAAACTTTCAAAACCTCCATATTAAATCCGTATTTTCCTATGAGAAAATTAGGAACTCTCCTCAGAGAAACCAGTGGGCCCTAATGGCCTAAATTCAAAATCTAGGAGTTGAAGTTATGAATTATATTTCTAGCTCTAATAACTAGTTCTCCAGGTGAACCAGGAAGAAGTTCCAAAGCAAGGAACCATTCTACCCTGGGTCATTTGGTCAGTCAAGATAACATGTGAGAACACTGATTTTGCAAGAATTTTGATGAGAAAATACTCATGGATTTTGGAGATAAAAGGTATCTTCAACAACCGAGCAACACTTTAACAGAGTAACCAATCAAAAAAACATTTTGGCCTGGGAATCAGTAGACCTGGAATCAGTCCCAATGTGCCAATTACCAGTGTGACCTTAGTAGGAACAAGAGGCTGGGAGCAGGGAGGACACTAACATTCACTGAGTACCTATTATGTGCCAGGCATATAATATATCTGAAAATGATAAGGAAGGACTATCTCCCCAGGATGTATTCCAGCTTAAACATCCAAATTTAATCTCTATCAGTGCTTAAAGAACAAAGTAGAAAAGCAGATGGATTCAATCATGCAAAATGTATTTGGAATTTTGATTTTATAACAGGCTTTAAAACAAACAAAGTTAGTGAAGGTGGATGGCATAGCTGACAGACAGTATGCCATATAATTAAATTTTCAGTAGGAAACTAGTCAGTATGAAAGCAGAAAATGGAGAAAAGGGATAAGATAATCAGTACATGAACATGACCTGAGCAAACAAACAAACTAGGGGAATAATGAATCATGAGATTAAAAATAAATAAAAAGGGAGCTTATTAAACATTTACCAAAAAATCAAAACTATCTACAAAATATAAGATATGTTTAGAAAAAAAGACTGAAAGAAAACATGTCCAAAAAAAGTGGTTGTTACTGGGGACTGTGCATGGTTGTTACTTTCTTATTTATATCTTCTGTATTTTCCAAGTGTTCTTAGCAAGCATGTATTGATATTACTATTATAGTGGGAAGGAGGATAAACCTCATGTAAAATGTTTATTCAGCATGTATTTTGTGTCAGGAACTATTACAAGCACTAGAGCTACAAAGACAAACATGAGAGCAACAGTTTGATATACAAAAGATTTCTTAAAAGAGTAATATATATTTGGCTATGACTACAAAAATAAAGACGCATTTACCCAGGTGAGAAGGGATGAGGAAATTCTAGGCAAAGGATATAGAAGATACAGAGACAATGAATATGGAAAAAGATTAGAAAAATTCTGAGAACCTCAAGCAGTTAGCAAGTAGAGGGTGTGGGAAAGAATAGTAGGAAATAAATCTGGAAAAGTCTTATAAGTAGAAGACCAACTATGAAGAGCCTTGTATGTCACACAAGAAGTGTAAATCGCAAAAAAAGAGTTTAAATTTCAACCTATAAAAGCTTTTATGAACCAAAGAATAACCAAATCACATTTCTACGGTATAAAGTACTTTTTAACATACCAAGTATTTCTAAAATGTAAGACTACCCCTGCCGTATTTTTTATCTTTTATATATTATCTTTTAGTTGGCTTCTTTATTTACCAGAAATTCTTATGGCTTCCCTCAACCAGATTTCAATAACATGAAAATGTCAGGAGAGGGGGAAGAAAGCAGCAAGAAAGCAGTGTTAATTCCTCTCTCTCACTATAAGTTCAAGGATACTCTCAAAAAAAGAATTACAAAATTCTCATTTGTCTCTTATTAGTTCTAAGTGTCTCAGACAATAAGGAACAGCACTAATTGAAAATATTCTATCCTGCTATTACCTTAAGGACATAAGTACATTTCTATTAATAAAGAGTATGTATTCCAAATTTGGGTTCACTAAGAACGGTGACCATACATGGCTAGTTGTAAAGATGCCTATCTTACCCATTAGGCCATGTGCTACCTGTAGGCTGCACTGTGTCTACTTCATCTCTCTATCTCCTAGGCCTAGCACAATACTTCATGGTAGCTTCATGGCACCCAGGTGGGTAAAACCCTCCTAAGAGTCTTAAACTGTATAAAATTTCCCACAGAATATTCATTTTTTTAAAAGATTTCCCTGTTAAGAAGATTTAGATGTTTGTTCCTGAAAAAATCCTTTAGAAGCTTTTTTTATTTCATATTAATTTAACAAAAGAAATGGAGGGGAAAAAGAAACAAGCCCTTTCCAAAGCACATTACTGTTAGTAGGAAGTAAATTATCAGCAGAGCCCACTGATTTGCTATGCACCTATTTCTCATAAGCTTTAATCTGTATGTAAAGGAATATCACTAGGGCTACAATTACAATGTATTTATGGGTAGAAAGATGAGGACGAGGCCTAGATACTTACCTCAGCTATGAGAAAACAATCCCTTATTAAAATAAACAAAAGGCCTAGAATGGAAAGCAATTTAGGTTTCATTGGGAATTTTGATGAAACTAAAACACAAAATCTTTCATAAAGTCTTTTCAATGTCAGAATTAGATAGGGCTTTAATATACATTAGAAAGTGAGGGAGTATGTTTTAAAACTAGTTACAGGAAAAAGCAACATCCAAGAGAAGAGGATCATCTTAATGCTTTGGGATGAGGAAATAGAAGGTTGTTCATAGAGGGAAAGAAAAGTATCTGCATTAGAAAGACACATAAAAAAATCAGAATATCAGGGAGATTAAATGCAGGTTTTTAAAACACTTTTATTGATATATACTTCATATATCATAAAATTCACCCATTTGAAATTAAAAAGGTAATTTCTTGTTTTTTGTTTCCTACTTAAAACAAATTACACTTTTTAGAACATTAAAATATGGTATTTTCAAATAATGTCAAAAATGATAATTCTTTATAATTCCCCCTCAAATTAAATCATTTGCAAGATTCTATTCTACTTTCATAATTTTCACCGTATAACTTCTTCATTGCAATGTCCATAATTGTTTTAAAATATATTAAATATAGCTATACAACAAAGCATGCAGCAAGTCCTTTTTTCCTACTAAGATATAATCTTATAAAAAGTTAGCAGTAAAGCAAAATCGACAGTCAGTTCTTCCAATGCTACCAATTCAACATTCCAGATCACAGTGATGAACACTCCTCAAAATGGATGTTCAAACCCAAAAAAGTTACCAAAAGTTTATTATTTCAAAGAATGAGGCTTCTGACTCAGATATACATTTTGAATTCACAATTATTCATACAAATTCAGTATCTATTGTGACAAAAGAGCACTGCAATAATTTTAGTCATTAATAGTGCCTCTGGACAAGGCACTGTTGAATAGCATTTGAAAAGCCATGATGAAATAAAAAGAACACTGACTTTGTAGTTCAAATTCTAGGAGATAGTTCTTACTGTCTGTGTGACCTTACAGTAGTCCTTATCTCTAATATTCCATACCTCTAGGCCAAACACTCCTTCAAATGACATGGGCACAGATATCCTAGGCACATTTTGGGGGACTGGCATAAACAACCAGACTCTTTCTCCACACACACAACTGTTAGGCCCTGTAGGGTGCTCATAAGTCAGTAGCATGAAGGTGGAAAATTTGAGGAGTAGAACAGTTTCCCTGCATATTATTCAGCCTATATTTGTTCAAGCTCCACTGAGCTCCTTTACTTAAAAGATCCTGAAGAGCTTTACATTTTACATTACTGTGAGTAGAGAAGATTCCTCTTGAAAAGTAGACACAAAGTGAAATCTTTCTAGCTACATTAGAAAACCTGGTAACTATAACCTAGAGTCTGCAAGAAAGTGGATTCATTTTAAGAAACAAATAGTGGAAATTGATAGGTCAGAGACAGGGAAAAAATACAGAAGTACCTAAAACATAACATCTGTCCAATGGGGGAAGATTAATGTCTGCTGTGGAATACAGACCAATAAAATCTGAACATGGTCCTGACATTTGATAATTTAAGTTTCTGGCTGATAAATGTGGCTTAATTTCTCCCTTTCCACTTGTATTTGGATGTAGGCTATCCATGGCAGGAAGAAAACCCCAGATGCTTTCAAGATGAAAGATTTTCCTATTTCAAGGAAATGAGGAAAAAAGCCCTTTCTTAGCTGAGCTTTGAGACTGCTGTACAAGATCAGTATTCTTCTTTCTGGGTCATTTCGAAGTCAAGTTTTTCTCAGAGAAGGTGGTTACAGAAAGAGATTCAAAATATAGCAATTTCTGGTGCTAATTTTAAATTGTACATTTCAAATGAAGATAAACCTCAATGTTAAGTTTGTCTACCTATTTACCAGATAAAAATGGGCTGATCAAGTATAATGGTTAATTTTATACTTCAACTTGGCTGGGCCACAGTGCAGATATTTTGTCAAACATTTTTCCTGATGTTTTTGTGATGGTGTTTTTGGATAAGATTTACATTTAAATCAGTAGACTCTGAGTAAAGCAGACTGCTCTCCATATTGTGGGTGGGCCTCATCCAATTAGTTGAAGGCCTGGACAGCCCAAAACATTAACTTTCCCAACCTGCAGCAAGAGAGAATTTTCCAGGAGACTGCCTTTGAACTTTATTTCCAATATTGGCTCTTCCTGGTTGCTTTAGTTTTAATGTTTGTGACCCTCCAAAATTCATATTTTGAAACCTAATACCCAGTTGTAATGGTGTCAGGAGGTAGTGCCTTTGAAGGGTGCTTAGGTCAGGAGGGTAAAGCCTTCATGAATAGAATTCATGCTCCTATAAAAGAAGTCCTAGAGAGCTCACTTGCTTCCTTCTGCCACATGAGGTTACAGCAAAAAGGCACCATCTATGGAAATCAGACCCTCCCAAAACACTGAATCTGCTGGCACCATGATCTTCGTCTTCCTAGCCTCCAAAACTGAGAGAAACAAATTTCCATGGTTTATAAGCTACCCAAGTCATGGTATTTTTGTTATTTAGAAGCCCAAATGGGCTAAGACACTGGGTCAACTGAAGATTGCCTTTGTACTAGAACTGCAACTCTTTCCTAAGTCTCCAACCTACTGGCCTTCCCCAACAGATTTTGGATTTGGCAAGCCTCCACGATTGTGTGAGCCAATTCCTTAAAATAAATAACTTTCTATACATATACACATCCTATCACTTCTGTTTCTCTGGAGAACCCTAACCAATACATCAAAGTCTCCCCTCCAAATGCAGAGATTTTAAGAACAGGCTCTACAATGTGGCTGAACCTTGCAAAAATTATGGTAAGTAAAAATGAAGGAAAAAAGGAAAGAAGGAAGGAAGGGAAGATAGAATTAAGTCACATTGATCACATAGAAACTCTATTCAAATGTCAGAGTAATATTCAGGTTTTACTAGCATATATTCCACTTTTCAGCCCCATCCTCTTTCTCCTTTTTTTCTACTCTAATGACACAAATATTAGACATTTTATTATAATCACAAAGGTCCTTTAGGCTCATATTTTTCATCTATTTTTTTCTCTCTTATGTTCAGATTGGTAAGTTTCTATTGCTCTATCTTTAAATTCATGAATTCCTTCCTCTGCCCTCTCCAATTCTGTTCTTGGCTTTATCCATTGAGTTTTTCATTTCAGCTATTTTTCTATTTTATTTTAAGATTTTATTTATTTATTTCAGAGATAGAGATAGAGATAGAGATAGCAACAGAGAGACTAAGAGAGGGCACAAGTGGGGAGGAGAAGGAGAATCAGGCTGTGCAGGGAGCCTGAGGTGGGGCTTGATACCAGGACCCTGGGATCATGACCTGAGCTGAAGGCAGATACTTAACCTACTGAGCTATCCAGGCTCTCCTATTTTTCAATTTTCAATTTTCATTTTATTTTTCTATTATCTATAGTTTGCTAAGATTTTCTATTTCTTCATCTGTTTCAAGCATATGAATAATTGTTTATTATAGCAATTTTATGATGGATGTTTAACATTTAATGATTCTTGGTATAACAAAAGATTTTTTATTATATCCTGGGTATTTAAGGTATTTTGTAATGAGATCCTTAATCTCACTAAATCTTGTGTTTTAGCGAGCCTCCTCTAACACCTCTCTGATGGATGAAGGAAAATGCCATTATTGCCAGGTCCTGGGAAAAATCAATGGCCTTGGCCTTCACTGACACCTAAAAGAGGAAGGGTTTCTCCTTACTGCTACATAGATGGGGGAGTTCAGGTTCTCCAGTACCTCAATAGGCTTCCATTGATGCTACTTAGCTGGAAGAAGTAGTTAGCGTGCTTCCTTAATTTCATTCAGGCAAGGATGGCCAAGATTCCCTAGTTTTTGCTGGCAATAATGGAGGTAGAGTCTTAGATTTTTCTGTAGTGTCTGAATTAAGAAGACTAGGTATTATCTAAAATTTTTTGTCTGGCTGCCCCTAGAGAGTATAGGCTTATCTTAGGTTTTCATTTTTGATTTTTGCTTCTGACTATTGCCATTATCTGGTTGTCAGCTTCTACAGCTCCCAGACTAGGTACATAAGACCAAAAGAACACCCAGGGAATTCATCACCATGTATTCCTCAGGTCAAGGTTCCTAGCCAGTTTGTCTACTTGTCTCTACTCATAGTCTTGTACTATAATTGTTTTATATATAATGTCCACAGTTCTTATTTGACATGGCAGGAGGAATAGGAAAAACTGCATCTACTTTATATTTACAGAAGGGGAAATCCCTTAGAACGTGTGTGTGTGTGTGTGTGTGTTGCATAATCTTTTCTAAAATTTATATAGGATAAACATTTTAACATTTTCATTTTCAAGCAAGTATCTATTATGATAATCAACAAAAAAAAGTCACCCTAGACTCCCATTCTAAACACCAGGTCATAAGCTCCATTTCTAGCTTCTGGGCTGGTCATGAGAACCTACTCTGAGTATAGCTCAGTACCAGAAGTTATAGTGATAAAAGATGAATAAAATGTGATTCTGGCCATTGGGAAGTTTACAATACATAAAGTGGAGAGAAGCAGAGAAGAGACCACCACAATCTTGAATGAAATCAGGGCTCAAAAAAAGAGTTGCTTTGTGATGGTACCTAGGAAAGAATAGTGAACTTGGCCTAGGGAGCTTTTGAAAGGTTTCCTGTTGGTGACCCATCTGGAGGGAGGAAAGAAACTACTGCTAATTGATTTCCTATCATGTATTAGGTACTGCCCTGGGTACTTTATATTATCTCATATCATCCTAACAATCCTATGTAAAAGGTGATATCCTGTTTTACAAATGAGAAAACTAAGGCTCAGACATGAGTTCTCAACAGCAGAATAAAGTTCATGCAGCAGTGATCTGAATGAAACTTCATAATAGAACTTGTTGCATTGTTGGGCACAACACCAAAAGTGAACCTGAAAAACCCATTTGCAATAAAAATCTGGTTTGATAAGATGGTACAGATACAAGAAGGACTAATACTACAGGTTAAAACATCTCTGCCTACAAGGCAGCCCAGGTGGCTCAACACTTTAGTGCCTCCTTCAGCCCAGGGCGTGATCCTGGAGACCCAGGATACAGTCCCATGTCAGGCTCCCTTGCATGGAGCCTGTTTCTCCCTCTTCCTGTGTCTCTGCCTCTCTCTCTCTCTCTCTCTTTCTCTCTCTCTCTGTCTCTCATGAATAAATAAATAAAATCTTTAAAAAAATAAATAAAACATCTTGCCTACCAATACAACAGTAATTTGCTAGAGTCTTCAAAACCATTTGAAATTGTGATCAGTAACCAAGTTCAGAAGATTCAAATAAGTATATCCCATAATACACTAAAGAGTTGCATAATGAAGAAACATAACATAAAATGGAATTCAAATAGTATTTAGTACCAGGATTAGAAAGATGACTTTCATTCAAGCCCCATCACCAGCACCTTCCAGATGTGTGACCTTCGTCAATTCAGAAATCTTTATAAACCTCAGTTTCTTCATCTATAAAAAATTTAAAATGAGGACAAAAGCATCTGTTTTGTTGCTTTATGATTCTGTCATAAGGATTAAAATGACCTCTTCCATAAAAATAATTTCTATATCAGTGATGTCCAATAAAAAAGGATGTGTGCCACAAATGCAAACATGTATGTAATTTTAAACTTTCTAGTAGTCACATTAAAAAGGTAAAAAGAAATGAATTAATTTTAGTAATTTTATTTAACTCAATTTACCCAAAATATAATTTCAACATGCAATCAATATAAAAGATGATATTCTGTATCTATAGATGTAAAAATGAGATATCCTATTTTATCACACTAAGTCTTTGAAATCCAATATATATTTTACACTTACAGTACATCTCAATTCAGACTAGCCACACTTCAACTGCTCAATAGCCACATGTGGTCATGCCTACCATATACACATAGTACACAAGGTAGTTCTAGACATAACAATATGTGGACTACCTGGGTACAAATCCCATTCTACCACTCTACCAAAAATTGAATTGCCACCTAATGGACTTCCCTTAAGCCATCTTTAGACTCTCTTTAGAAAGGTAGAAAATGTAGTACTTAAGAGCATATATTCTGGAAACAGCTTAGCCCATTACAGACTTTTTAACTTCAAAGTAAGCTCTTTAACTTCTCTTTGCATCAGTTTCCTTATCTACAAAATGAGAATAATTATACCTACTTTATAAAATTGTTTTCAGGATTAAATTAGCATTATAAAAAATACTTAGTATACTACCTGGAATATAATAGTGCCTTACTATTTATTGAGTTGTTATTATAACTAAAATAATAATTATTACCCCCAGCCCTCCAAGCCTTATAAAATAAAGTACTGTAGATTGCATTTTATTCTATTGTATATTATTGCTAAATTTTATTAAATTTAGTCCAAATACAAGGCATTGCACTGTTTGTTTTTTAAAGATTTTTTTTAAAAATCTTTAAAATCATCAGGGGGTGCCTGGGTGGCTCAGGGGTTGAGCATCTGCCTTCAGCTCAGGGCACGATACCGGAGTTCCAGGATCGAGTCCTGAATCAGGCTCCCCACTCTCCCTATGCCTATGCCTGGCCTCTCTCTGTGTGTGTCTCATAAATAAATAAATAAAATCTTTAAAAAAATATTTTATGCCCTGAGCCGAAGGCAGACGCTCAACCACTGAGCCACCCAAGTGTCCCCAAGGAAGTGCACTGTTAAGTGCTATATGCATGCTGCCAAACTGCAGGCAGAGAAAGGAGGAATTGTTTCCACTTGGCAAATCACAAGAGGCTTCTTTGAGGAGGTGGTTATTTTAAGGCTTTTACGATCTGTATAATCTCAACAGCTAAAAAATGGGAATGATATACCCAGCAAAAATATATATATTAGCCACAAAGAATAAATGTAAGAAAGTACACTTTCAAAGAGTAGTAGGTCTTCTAGATTAGCAAGAGCAGGTTCACATTGGGACGTAATGAAAGATAACACTCAGAAAAGCTGACCAGGCCAGGCCAGTTCATGGAGGTGCTTGAACACCAGGCTCAGATATCCATATTTACTGAGTACATAATAGCGTCACTGAAGGGATGCTTGTACAAGGGATGCTTGTTCAAGGGATGCAATGGTTCTCAACCCTGGCTACACACTAGAGCGACTTAAAAGCTTTAAAATTTCCAGTACACAGAATGAATCTCTGACCAATTAAATCAGAATTTCAAGTTGTGTATCTGAGTCATCAGTATTTTTAAAAAATTCCCTTGCTAATTTCTATTACAACCAAGGTTAAGAACTACTGCTCTCAGGAGGCTTATTCAAAAAACTGTCATCCTTGACAAGGAGACCAGTTGAAGGTAAAAACATCTCTTCCAGGATGAAGAGAAATAGAAGAAATATTCTTCTCAGGATACCTGGGTGGCTCAGCAGCTGAGCATCTGCCTTTGTGATTCCGGGTTCTGGGATCAGTCCTGTATAGGGCTCCCTGTGGGGAGCCTGCTTCTCCTTCTGCCTATGTCTCTGCCTCTCTCTTTATGTCTCTTATGAATAAATAAATAAAAATTTTTTAAAAAGAAATATTCTTCTCTTTCAGGAACAAGAAAGATATCTCTTCCACATTCTAAACAAAGGATCTACTATAAAGAGAGTTTGGTGAACACAAATGGTATTCTCCACCATAAAATCTTAGTCCACAGTTAAACGCAAAAAGGAGTCTAAAATCCATGCCAGAGTCAAAGGAGGACATAACTCTGGTATATAAGTTAGGAAATAAATAAGCTGTCTACAAAAGAAAAAAAAAAGAACACAAGCTATCATCTCTGTTTAACTTTAAATATTTACTGAACTACAAATACATGTTAGGCAAGTTTCATTCATGTTAATATAATAATTATCAAGACTATAGCCATCATTTTCCTGAAAACTTATGATATATCAAGCACTATTCTTATGGCTTATAAGGATTCTCTAATTTACTACTCATAACTACATTGTGATAGAAGCCACTGTTAGTACCAGTTGAGGAAAATACTGCTGAGAGAGGTTAATTAACTAACTTCCTCAAGGCCAAACAAATGTTAAGTGTCAGAGCCAGGATTTGAATACCAGCCCATTTGACTTCATGATACCAAAACCTGTGCTTAGCCAACTTACTTGCTACTTGATGATTTTGTGATTTACTTTGCATATTAAGCATCACATTTTCAGATAAGAAAGCTGAAACTTAGAGTAAATAACTTGTCCCAAATCAAACAACTATTAAACAGTGGGAATGTGATTCCAATTTAAGAATACCAATACCAAAAAACCCTAGGGTTAATTCTCTTAACACCACCTCATATATGTCTTCTTCCTATTCTCCCAAAATGGTAGCCCTGGTCAGTTTGGAAGACATTTTTTCATCTGGAAGAGCCAAGGAGGCTAGGGTTTCCCTTTCTAACCAAAGGTTTTGTTTTCTAGTCATCTCTGCTCTATTATTTTATTCATACTCTCCTTAGCAATGGTTACTCCCTTCAAGTATGAAAAAAACATTTTTGATGCACATCATCCCCAAAATTTTGGACCTTTTCCTGTGTTTGTAATGGTAATTTATAATATCCACCAAGTAAGAAAATGCAAGTACATTGCTATCTATTATTTATATAAACTTTTAAAATAGTGTTCATATTATTATTCTACAGATAAGATTTAGGGTACATATGGATTTGTTGATGCTTTGTAATAAACACAAGTCTCCAGTGGTCTCAAATTCATAAGACCTATGGCTTTAAAAAAAAAAAAAAAAAGACCTATGGCTTTTATGAAACAGGGTGACTAGAATGAAAAATGAGTAGTTTTATTTTGGTGAGGAAGCACAAGAGATCACAGAAGGAAAATATTATAGATCATTAAAAAGGAAACTCCCCTGAAACATGAGCTTCCTGGAGCATATCACAGACAGACCCCCCAAAAAGCATATTCACATCCATCCTACATTCCGTAGTGATACTCATGACTTACTAGGAATCATCTAGAAGAGAAGAGCCCGATTGCCCATGTTCAAATCTCTACTATGAAAGCTAATAGCTTTGTGGCCTTAGGCAAGTTACTTAAGCTGTTCCTCAGATTCCTCTTCTGTAAAGTGAGCATGATATTAACACACTAAACTTACAGATTTTTTGAAGTACTTGTGATAGTGCCTGGCATGTAATAAGTGCTTGCAATTTACAAACTACTTGGGTAACGAGATAAATCATCTCAATTCTCTTAAAACAACTGGCTCAAGCTATAAAAAGAAAGCTTCTAAGAACTTCCTGGTTTCTAGTCAGGTGTGTAAGGGGCATGGAAGACATCACTATAATTGTCATAATAAAAATAAGGTGAACAAACTGAAAATCAATAATTCTTCTTAGATTCATCAGATAATTGAGGTCACAGGACAAACTGGGGCCCCAAATTTTGAAAGACAGACAAAAAAAATCATATCTTGGTAGAGCATAAGCTCAGGAGTACAAACCCTCATTGGAGCCAGTACCAGGGTAAGAAAACAAAACTATAATTGATAAATTTCTGAAGGATCAGTATGGAAAAGTTTGAGATTTAAAAGATTTGGTGGGGGGCAGTCTTAGGGAATTCCCCAACAATTCTGGAACCCTACCAGGTTCTCAAAATGAAGATCAGAGAAAAACTCCTTTATGTTTCCAGTAAGAGGAGGGGGAAAACAGCCATTTTAAAATACATCCAGAACATTTTACTCTTCTTAACAAGATCTAAACTCAAGGGAAATTATTTTATTTTCTTTTTTAAAGATTTTATTTTTATTCATTCATGAGAGACACAGAAAGAGAAGCAGAGACATAGGCAGAGGGAAAAGTAGGCTCCCCGTGGGGAGCCTGATGAGGGATTGGATCCCAAGACCCGGGGATCTTGACCTAAGCCAAAAACAGACGCTCAACTACTGAACCACCCAGGCATCCCAGGAAATTATTTTATGAGAGCCTAACTGACTAGGATTTCATCAAAGCCTAACCAATATGAAGAAAGGAAAATTCCCAATGCAAGCAAAATTTAGCCATTCACATAGAGAAATGAAAGTACTCAACTCTGGAATCTACTTTTCCATGCAGGGAAAGTAAAATACCAACTCTAGGTCCCACTAGCATTCCTCTCTAACCCAAGGTAAGAGAACTGAGAAGCACTTGCAAAGGTCACATCCCAGGGGCACAGAATCACTAAAGCACTAAATTCTAAACATATGACTACTGAATGCTTCTCATCCTCCCCTCTTCCCAAAATTGAGCACAATGTCAATAGGGGTTATATATAATATGAAGAAAATACAACTGAAAGCACTGTACCTTTCAAACCTTATTTAAGAATAAATCACTAAAGAAACCCAAAGACAAAAGAGGAGACTAAAACAAGGATAGTAAAGGAAATTTTACCCTCTATTTTAAAGATTTTTTATTTTATTTATTCATGACAGATACACAGAGAGAGAGAGGGGCAGAGACACAGGCAGAGGGAGAAGCAGGCTCCATGAAGGGAGCCTGATAGGGGACTCGATCCCGGGTCTCAAGGATCACACCCTGGGCTAAAGGCAGTGCTAAACCACTGAGCTACCCAGGCTGCCTGAAATTTTATCTTCTGACACCTCCAGAAATAGCAAACAGCAATACAACCCAAGTCTTAACCAGATAAACATAAAGCCTCACATTAATGGTACACTTACCATAGCACATTTTATCTAGTACATTATGCCTGACATTTAACAAAAAAATTACAAAGCATATTAAAAGACCAAACACACACACACACACACACACACACACACACACACACAATTTCAAGAGACACAGCAAGTTTCAAAACTAGACTCTGATGTTTCACAAATGTTGTAATTGTTAAATCAGGAATTAAAAATATGACTAATATGCTAAAGGACTCTAGTGAAAAAAGTGGACAACATGCACAAACAGATGAGAAATCTCAACGATGTGACCAACAGAAAGAAATCAAAAGGAAATGCTAGAAATCAAGAATAAAAAATGAAGAAAGCCTTTTATGGGCTCATCGATAGACTAGAATAGGCCAAAGAAAGATTAATAAGCTTAAAGGTAAGTCAACAGAAACTTCCAAAATTGAAACGCAAAGAGAAAAAAAATTAAAAGACAGAATATCCAGAAATGGTAGGGCAATTAAAAATGGTATGACATATGCGTAGTAAATTACCACTAAAAGAAGACAAAAAAGAACAGAAGAAATATTTGAAGCAATAATGATTGAGAATTTCCTCCCAATTATTTTCAGAAACCAAACCATAGATCTAGGGGGTTCAATGAACATGAAGCATGATAAATACCAAAAATTCCTACCCCTAGATATATCCTATTCAAACTGCAGAAAATCAAAATAAAGGGAGGGGGAAAAAAAGCAAGAAACCAGAAGGAAAAAAAACACCTTACTTGCGGAGGAACAAAGATAAGAATTTTATCCAAATTCTCCTTAGAAAGCTTGCAAGCAAAAAATTAAAAAAAAAAAAAGAAACCATGCAAGTAAGATAAGAATGAAATAAAATATTTATCAAGCTGAGGTGAAAAAAAACCTACCAAAATAGAATTATCTGCAATGCAAAATTATACTTCAAAAGTAAAGGAGAGGGGTACCAAGATGACTCAGTCTATTAAGTGTCTGCCTTGGGCTCAGGTCGTGATCCTGAGGTCCTGGGATCAAGCCCTGCATCAGGCTCCCTGCTCAGCAGTGAGTCTGCTTCTCCCTCATCCCCCACCCCTACTTGCCCTTGCTGTCTCTCTCTCTCAAATAAATAAAATCGTTCTTAAAAAAAAATAAAAGAGAAATAGGCCTCTTGAGAAAAATTAAAATTGAGAGAATCTGTTGCCAGTAGACTTGTGTTTTTTAAAGATTTTATTTATTTATTCATGAGAGACATAGAGAGAGGCAGAGGGAGAAGCAGGCTCCATGCAGGGAGCACGATGTGGGACTCGATCCTGGAACTCCAGGATTACACCCTGAGCCGAAGATAGATGCTCAACCACTAAGCCACCCAGGCATCCTGCCAGGAGACTTGTTTTGCAAGAAATGTTACAAGTTAAGAGAAATAAAATTTTGGTCGTACAAAAAGAAAGTAAAAACAATAAAGAACAAATAAATGATGGTAAAATAAAACCTTTTTTTATTCTTAGTTGATATGAAAGTTAGCTGAGAATAAAAATCAAGACTATGTATTATGTGATTATACTGTAGGGATAAACGAAAGAAATGACAGCAATTTTATAAGGGACGAGAGGGAGGAATTTTATCATGCTTGCACTATATATAAAACTATAGAGTAATTTGAAAGTGGACTTGTATTATTTATAAATATATATATTGTAAATTCTAGGGCAACCAAAAAAGAAAGTTTTAATATAAGTATAATTGATATCTTAAGACAGAAAATAAAATGGAAACATAAAATGCTCAGTTATAACCACAGAAGTCAGAAAAAGCACAATAAAAAAAAGAAATAAAAAACAAGGGCAGTGAATAGAAAAGAGTAGTCCAAATAGTCCAAATAAATAAATGAACTATCAACAATCACAACATTACTGGTCTAACTACAGCAATTAAAAGACAGAGACTATCATATCAGAATAAAAAAAAACTCCCAAATACATATTGTTCTCAAGAAACCCACTTGAAATATAAAGACATAGATAGATTAAAAGTGTGAAGAAAAGTATGCCATACTAACATTAATTATAGAAAGCTGGATAAGCTATATTAATTTCAGACCAAGATTACTTCCAACCAAGAAAAATTATTTGAGAAAAGAAGGGTACTACATAATGATAAAGAGGTCAATTCTCCAAAAAGATGTAACAATCCTTAATGTCTATGCACCTGACAATAACACATGAAAATATGGGAGGCAAAAACTAATACAACTGCAAGGAGAAATAATAAATTCACTATTACTATTGGAGGCTTCAACACTGCTATATCATTAATGAATAGATCCAGCAAACAGAAAATCAGTAAGAAAATAGTTGAACTTAACAGCAGTATCAGTCAATATTTATAGAATGCTTCTTCTAACAATCATAGCATGATACATATTAGTCTCAAGCTCACACAGAACATTCACCATAATAGATTACATTTTGAGACATATCTAAAGAAAATGGAAATTATACAAAGTATGCTCTTAAACCACATGGAATTAAACTAGAAATAAATAATAGCAGAAAGATCTAAAAATATGAAAATATGTGGAGATGAAACTAAAACCTCTAAATAACACACAAGTCAAGAAAGAAGTCTCAAGAAAATTTTTAAAATATTTTGAACTAAGTGAAAATGAAAATACAACTTATCAAAACATTGTGGGATCCAGCAAAGCAGCACTTGGAAGTAAACCTA
Organism: Canis lupus dingo; assembly: GCF_003254725.2. Classification (NCBI taxonomy): domain Eukaryota; kingdom Metazoa; phylum Chordata; class Mammalia; order Carnivora; family Canidae; genus Canis; species Canis lupus. The sequence continues at coordinate 52,769,188 of NC_064281.1, forward strand.
TAACCCTAAATGTATATATTTTATTTTTATTTATTTATTTTTTAGAAAGGGAGGGGGTAGAGGCAGAAGGACAGAATCTAAAGCAGACTCCATGCGCAGCGCAAAGCCCAACAAGGGCTCAATCTTACAACGCTGACATCATGACCTGAGTCAAAAGCAAGAGCCTGATACTTAAATGACTGAGCCACCCAGGTGTATATCATGTATATAATTCAAAATGAAGAAAGAGGGATAAGATGACGGAAGAGGAGGGTCCCCAAGTCACGTATCCCTACCAACTTACCTAGATAACTTGCAAATCATCCTGAAAACCTATGAATTCAGTCTGAGAATTAAAGAGAGAACAGCTAGAATGATATAATGAGAAGAGTTTGTGCTTCTATCAAGGTAGGAAGACGGGGGGGGGGTGGTGGATAAAGAAATACAAAAGTATCCAAGGGGGAGGGGCGCCCATGAGGTGCCAGGCTAAGGCCCAGGGGCAAGTGCCTCCAGGACAGGAAAGCACAGTTGTGGAGAAGCAGGAGCTTTACCAATCTTCCCCGACAACCGAAAGGCGCTCACCGGGAGCTCGGGCAGTATCCCAACAGGGACGGGGAGGCCCTCAGGCTCCCAGGGGCACTAACAGAGGAACTGCGCCCCAGGGAGAGCGCGCCACACACCGCGGCCGAGCTCCGTAAAGGGCTGCAGCGAGCAGCTCGGGCAGCGGCTCCATGCGCAGTGGGGGCTGCGCGGCCCCGGGAGCCCGAGTCCAGCGGTGCAGTCCCCGGGGCACAGGGCGCCGGGGGACACAGCCCAAGATCCGGCGCTCCCCCCGGACCAGGCAGAAGCCGGGAGGACACAGGACAGCGAGGACGCTACTGCCACTGGGCGGCCCCAAGCTGTGTAGACCAGCACCCCACGCCCCCGGAGCATCCAGGCCCCTGCGGACTGGGAGCTGCGGTAGTTACTGCGGGAGCTGACACCAGAGATGGAGGGCTGGCCGCCACCACTGTTGCTGTTCCGGCTGGTGTCACTTTGTACCTGGGACTGAGCAGGGGCTTCACAGGATAAACAGCTCCCACTGAGCAATGCACCTGGCAGGGGACTGGGCAGCTCCCCCAGGTGCACACACCTGAGAATCAGCACAGCAGGCCACTCCCCCAAAAGACCAGCTAGAAGGACAGAGGAAGAGCAAATTACTGACCAAGCAGCGCTGGAAAGTTCCAGGGGAAGGCGAGGGATTTACAGTATATAGAATCTGAGGATACTCCCCCTTGTTTATTGTTTTCTATTTGTTTCCTCCCCCGCCCCATTTTTTTTCTTTTTTTTTTTTCCTCTCTTTTTTCCTTTGTAGAGTACAAATTGGTTTTGGCCACCCTGCACTGAGCAAAATGACTAGAAGGAAAAACTCACCACAAAAGAAAGAATCAGAAACAGTCCTCTCTCCCACAGAGTTACAAAATCTGGATTACAATTCAGTGACAGAAAGCCAATTCAGAAGCACAATTATAAAGCTACTGGTGGCTCTAGAAAAAAGCATAAAGGATTCAACAGACTTTATGACTGCAGAATTTAGATCTAACCAGGCAGAAATTAAAAATCAATTAAATAAAACACAATCCAAACTGGAGGACTTAACGATGAGGGTTAATGAGGTAGAACGAATGAGTGACATAGAAGAAAAGTTGATGGCAAGGAAGGAAACTGAGGAAAAAAGAGACAAACAATTAAAAGATCATAAGGATAGGTTAAGGGAAATAAATGACAGCCTCAGAAGGAAAAATCTACATTTAATTGGGGTTCCAGAGGGTGCCTAAAGGGACAGAGGACCACAAAGTGTACTTGAACAAATCACAACTGAGAACTTCCCTAACTTGGGAAGGCAAACAGGCATTCAGATCCAGGAGATACAGAGATCCCTTCCTAAAATCAATAAAAACCGCTCAACACCTCCACATTTAATAGTGAAACTTGCAAATTCCAAAGATAAAGAGAAGATCCGTAAAGCACTAAGAGACAAGAAACCCATAACCTTTATGGGGAAAAGTATTAGGATAACAGCAGACCTCTCCAACGAGACATGGTAAGCCAGAAAGGGCCGGCAAGATATACTCATGGTCCAAAATGAGAAGAACATGCAGCCAAGAATACTCTATCCAGCAAGGCTCTCATTCAGAATAGGAGAGATAAAAAGCTTCCAAGATAGGCAGAAACGGAAAGAATATGAGACCACCAAGCAAGCTCTGCAAGAAATATTAAGGGGGATTCTGTACAGAAAGAGGAAGCCCAAGGAAACAAAACACAAAAACAGGGACTGAAGAGGTATCATGATGACACTAAACTCATATCTTTCAATAGTAACTCTTAATGTGAATGGGTTTAATGACCCCATCAAAAGGCGCAGGGTTTCATACTGGATAAAAAAGCAAGGCCCATCTATTTGCTGTCTACAAGAGACTCATTTTAGACATAAGGACACCTCTAGCCTGAAAATAAAAGGTTGGAGAACCATTTACCATTTAAATGATCCTCCAAAGAAAGCAGGGGTGGCAATTCTTTTATCAGATAAATTAAAGTTTATCCCAAAGACTGTAGTAAGAGATGAAGAGGGACACTATATCATACTTAAAGGATCTATCCAACTAGAGGACCTAACAATCATGAATATTTATGCCCCGAATGTGGGAGCTGCCAAGTATATCAATTAATAACCAAAGTTAGGACATATTTAGATAATAATACACTTATACTTGGTGACTTCAATGTAGCGCTTTCCACATTTGACAGATCTTCTAAGCACAACATCTCCGAAGAAACAAGAGCTTTCAAAGATACACTGGACCAAATAGATTTCACTGATATTTACAGAACTTGACATCCAAACGCAACTAAATACACATTCTTCTCAAGTGCACATGGAACTTTCTCCAGAATAGACCACATACTGGGTCACAAATCAGGTTTTAACTGATACCAAAAGATTGGGATCGTCCCTTGCATATTTTCAGACCATAATGCTTTGAAACTAGAACTCAATCACAAGAAGAAGTTTGGAAGGATTTCAAACATGTAGAGGTTAAGGACCATCCTGCTAAAAGATGAAAGGGTCAACCAATAAATTAGGGAAGAATTAAAAAGATTCATGGAAACTAATGAGAATGAAGATACAAGCATTCAAAATCATTTGGGATACAGGAAAAGCAGTCCTGAGGGGGGAATACATCGTAATACAAGCATCAATCCAAAAACAGAAAAGAACTCAAATACAAAAGCTAACCTTGCACCTAAAGGAGCTAGAGAAAAAACAGCAAATAGATCCCACACCCAGCAGAAGAGAATTAATAAAGATTCCAGCAGAACTCAATGAAACAGAGACCAGAAGAACTGTGGAACAGATAAACAAAACCAGGAGTTGGTTCTTTGAAAGAATTAATTAGATAAACCATTAGCCAGCCTTATTAAAAACAAAGAGAAAAGACTCAAATTAATAAAATCATGAATGAGAAAGGAAAGATCACAACCAACACCAAGGAAATAAAAACAATTTTAAAAACTTATTATGAGCAGCTATACGCCAATAAATTAGGCAATCTAGAAGAAATGGACACATTACTGGAAAACCAGAAACTACCAAAACTGGAAGAGGAAGAAATAGAAAACCTGAACAGGCCAATAACCAGGGAGGAAATAGAAGCAGTCATCAAAAACCTCCCAAGACGCAAAAGTCCAGGTCCAGATGGCTTCCCAGGGGAATTCTATCAAACGTTTAAAGAAGAAACCATACCTATTCTACTAAAGCGGAAAGATAGAAAGAGATGGAATACTACAAAACTCGTTCTATGAGGCCAGCATCACCTTATTTTCAAAACCAGACAGAGACCCCACCGAAAAGGAAAATTACAGACCTATATCCCTGATGAAAATGGATGCAAAAATATTCAACAAGGTACTAGCTAATAGGATCCAACAATACATTAAGAAGATTATTCACCATGACCCAGTGGGATTTAACCCTGGGATGCAAGGCTGGTTCAACACTCATAAGGCAATAAATGTGATATCAGCAAGAGAAAAAACAAGAACTATATGATCCTCTCAATAGATGCAGAGAAAGCATTGGACAAAATACAGCATCCATTCCTGATCAAAACTCTTGAGAGTGTAGGGATAGAGGGCACATTCCTCAGCATCTTAAAAGCCATCTATGAAAAACCCACAGCCAATATCATTCTCAATGGGGAAACACTGGGAGCCTTTCCCCTAAGATCAGGAACAAGACAGGGATGTCCACTCTCACCACTGCTATTCAACAGAGTACTAGAAGTCCTAGTCTCAGCAATCAGGCAACAAAAAATAAATAAAAGGAATTCAAATTCGCAAAGAAGAAGTCAAACTCTCCCTCATCATAGATGACATGATACTGTACAGAGAAAACCCAAAACACTCCACCCCAAGATTGGTAGAACTCATAGAGCAATTCGGCAGTGTGGCAAGATACAAAATCAATGCCCTGAAATCAATGGCATTTCTATACACTAACAATGAGACTGAAGAAAGAGAAATTAATGAGTCAATCCCATTCACAATTGCACCCAAAAGCATAAGATACCTAGGAATAAACCTAACCAAAGAAGTAAAGGATCTATACCCTCAAAACTACAGAACACTTCTGAAAGAAATTGAGGAAGACACAAAGAGATGGAAAATATTCCATGCTCATGGATTGGAAGAATTAATAGTGTGAAAATGTCAATGCTACCCAGGGCAATTTACACATTTAGTGCAATCCCTATCAAAATACCATGGACTTTCTTCAGAGAATTGGGACAAATCATGTTAAGATTTGTGTGGAATCAGAAAAGACCCCGAATAGCCAGGGGAATATTAAAAAAGAAAACCATAATTGGGGGCATCACAATGCCAGATTTCAGGTTGTACTACAAATTGTGGTCATCAAGACAGTGTGGTACTGGCACAAAACAAGACACATAGATCAATGGAACAGGATAGAGAATCCAGAAGTTGAACTTTAACTTCATGGTCAACTAATATTCGACAAGCAGGAAAGACTATCTACTGGAAGAAAGACAGTCTCTTCAATAAATGGTGCTGGTAAAATTGGACATATACATGCAGAAGAATGAAACCAGACCATTCTCTGACACCATACACGAAGATAAACTCAAAATGGATGAAAGATCTAAATGTGAGACAAGATTCCATCAAAATCCTAGAGGGAAACACAGGCAACACCCTTTTTGAACTTGGCCACAGCAACTTCTTTCAAGACACATCTATGAAGGCAAGGGAAACAAAAGCAAAAATGAATTATTGGGACTTCCTCAAGATAAGAAGCTTTTGCACAGCAAAAGAAACAGTCAACAAAACTAAAAGACAACCTACAGAATGGGAGAAGGTATTTGCAAATGACGAATCAGATAAAGGGCTAGTATCCAAGATCTATAGAGAACTTATTAAACTCAACAGCAAAGAAACAAACAATCCAATCATGAAATGGGCAAAAGACATGAACAGAAATTTCACAGAGGAAGACATAGACATGGCCAACAAGCACATGAGAAAATGCTCTGCATCACTGGCCATCAGGGAAATACAAATCAAAACCATAATGAAATACCACCTCACACCAGTGATCATGGTGAAAATTAACAAGACAGGAAACAACAATGTTGGAGAGGATGTGGAGAAAGGGGAACCCTCTTGCACTTTTGGTGGGAATTTGAACTGCTGCAGCCACCCTGGAAAACTGTGTGGAGGTTCCTCAGAGTTAAAAATAGATCTGCCCTACTACTCAGCAATGGCACTGCTGGGGATTTACCCCAAAGATATAGATGCAGTGAAAATCTGGGACACCTGCACTCCGATGTTTATAGCAGCAATGTCCACAATAGCCAAACTGTGGAAGGAGCCTCGGTGTCCATCGAAAGATGAATGGATAAAGAAGATGTGGTCTATGTATACAATGGAATATTAATCAGCCATAGAAACGACAAATACCCACTATTTGCTTCGACATGGATGGAACTGGAGGGTATTATGCTGAGTGAAATAAGTCAATCAGAGAAGGACAAACGTTATATGTTCTCATTCATTTGGGGAATATAAATAATAGTGAAAGGGAATAGAAGAGAAGGGAGAAGAAATGTGTAGGAAACATCAGAAAGGGAGACAGAACATAAAGACTCCTAACTCTAGGAAAAGAAGTAGGGGTACTGGAAGGTGAGGAGGGCGAGGGGTGGGGGTGAATGGGTGATGGGCAATGAGGGGGGCACTTGCCGGGATGAGCACTGGGTGTTATGCTATATGTTGGCAAATTGAACTCCAATAAAAAAATAAAAATTAAATTTAAAAGTTGTGGCAAAATACACATAACATTAAAAGAAATGAATAAAGATTAAAAATCAGTAATCTAAGCTTCCCTTAGAAAACAAGGAACAGAATTCACTACTGAAAAAAATCAATTAGGGGATCCCTGGGTGGCGCAGCGGTTTGGCGCCTGCCTTTGGCCCAGGGCGCGATCCTGGAGACCCAGGATTGAATCCCACGTCGGGCTCTCGGTGCATGGAGCCTGCTTCTCTCTCTGCCTGTGTCTCTGCCTCTCTCTCTCTCCCTCTGTTAAATAAATAAATTTAAAAAAAAGTTGTGAAAAAATCAAATTCAAAAAATAACTCAATAAAAAAATTTAAAAATCAGATTTTTGAGAAGATCAAGAAAATTGATTAACTCTAGCCAGATTTAGCTAGGAAAAAAAGGAGCAAGGACACAAATTTGTAATGTCAGAAATGAAAGAACCACCTCTCAAGCATATTAAGAAGATAATAAAAAATATTATAAACAACTTCATGTCCATAAATTTGAGGACATAAATGAAATGGATCAATTCTTTCAAAGATGCAATATACCAAAACTCACACAGCAAAAGATAGGTCATTTAAATAGGCCTATATCTAATAAAGAAATTGAATTAAAAAATAATAAACTTGCAGGGTGCCTTATTGGTTCAGTTGGAAGAGAGAGTGACTCTTAATCTCAGGATTGTGGGTTGGAACCCAACATTTGGCAGAGATTACAAAAAAAATAAATAAACTGGTAATAATAATAATAATAATAAAAACTTCCAAAAGTAAAAGTACAAAGCTGAGATGGGTACATTGGTGAGTTCTACCACTCATTGAAGAAATTATACAAATTCTCTATGATCTCTTCAAAAAATTAGAAGCAAAGGGTATAAAATCTAACTCATTCTAATGAAACCAGCATACCTTAATACCAAAAACAGACAAAGGCATTAGAAGAAAGGAAAATTAGGGGCACCTGGGTGGCTCAGTTAAGTGTCCCACTCTTGGTTTTGGCTCACATCATAATCTCTGGGCTGTGGGATCAAGCCCTACATTAGGCTCCATGCTCTGTAGGGTGTCTACTTAGGATTCTTTTTCCCCCTGCTCCTCCTCCCAATCAAGCATATTCTCTCTTTCAAATAAAATAAGAAATCTTTTTAAAAAGAAGAAAGGAATGTTACAGACCAATATGTCTCATGAATGTATATCTAAAAATCCTCAACAGAGTGTTTACAAATGGAATCCAACAATGTATAAAAATGATATACCACAACCAAGTGGGATTTGTTCTAGGTATACAAGGCTGGTTCATCATTTAAAAACCAATTAATGGGCAGCCCTGGTGGCGCAGTGGTTTAGCGCCGCCTGCAGCCTGGGGTGTGACCCTGGACACCCGGGATGGAGTCCCACATCAGGCTTCCTGTATGGAGACTGCTTCTCCCTCTGCCTGTGTCTCTGCCTCTCTCTTTGCTCTCTCTGAATGAATGAATAAATAAATCTTTAAAAATAAATAAATACATAAAATCAATTAATGATAATTAATCATATCAATATACTAAAGAAAAAAATACATGATCATATCAATCGGTGCAGCAAAATCATTTGACAAAATCCATCAGTTATTGATAACTCAGGAAACTAGAAATAGAGGGGAACATCCTCAACTTGATAAAGAGAATCTACAAAAAGCCTGCAGGTAGCATTGTATTGTACTTAATGGAAAGAAACTACAACCTTTCCCACTGGATCAGGAGCAAGACAACCACTCCTTTTCAACTGGAAGTCCTAGATAATGCAATAAGATAAGAAAATGAAATAAAAGGAATACAGATGTAAAATATACAGGTAAAATAATGTCTTTGTACACAGATGACATTGTCTATATAGAAAATCCCAAAGAATTGGGGCTTCCGGGTGGCTCAGTCAGTTAAGTATCTGCCTTCAATTCAGGCCATGATTCCAGCTGGGGTCATGGAATCAAGCCCCATATCGGGCTCTCTGCTCATCACAGAGCCTGCTTCTCCTTCCCCTCTGCCTGCAATTCATGCTCTCTCTCTCTCTCTCTCTTTTCGCTCTCTCCATGTCAAATAAATAAAATCTTTAAAAAAGAGAAAATCCCAAAGAATCAACAAAAATCTCCTGGAACTAATAAGGAATCATAGCAAGACAGAAGGATAAATGCTAATAATATACAAAAGTCAACTTTTTTATATATCTATAAACAATTAGAATAGGAAAGTTAAAACATTTACATTAGCAATATTACACTACATATTAACTAACTTTAAATTTAAAAAATTTACATCAGCACCCAAAAATGAAATGTTTAAATATAATAAAATATGTACAATGTATGAGAAAAATATGAAATTCTAATAAGAGAAAAATATAATAAGTGAAAAGATATTACATATACATGCACAGAAGGACTCAAAATTGTCAATATGCAAATTCTTCCCACTTGATTTATCGATTCTATGGAAAGTGATTCTAATGGTTATATGAAAAGGCAAAAGGCCAAGAATAGCCAATATAATATTGAACAATATTATAAGGATAGAGGATTGACTACCCAACTTAAGACAATGAAACTACAGTATCAAGACTGTTTTGACAAAAGGATAGATAAATAGACCAATAAAAGAGGCCCATGAACCCAGAAATAGATACATATAGATATAGTTAATTCATCTTTGACAAAGAGTCACAGGAAATTTAATAGACAAATGACAGTCTTCACAAAAAAAATGGTGTTGGAACAACTGGATATCTGGATATGCAAAAACAGCTGGAACAACTGGATATACAAAATAAAGAAGGATGTAGATCAAGACCTTATACCTCTCACAAAAATTAACTTAAAATGGATTGTAAAAATAAATATAAAACATAATACTATGAATCTCCTAGCATATGAAATAGAAGAAAATCTAGGTGCCCTTGGATTTGTCAATGACTTTTTAGGTATAATAGCAAAAACACAACTCATGAAAGAAAAAAATTGTGAAGCTGGACTTCATTAAAATTAAAAACTTCTCCTGGAAGATACTATTAGGAACATGAAGAAACAAGCCACAGACTGAGGGAAAATCTTTATAAAACACATCTGATAATCATAGACATCCAAAATATACAAAGTACCCTTAAAACTCAATAATAAGAAAACAAACAACCCAATTTAAAAATGGATGAAAGATCTGTAATGACATCTCACCAAACAAGATCTACAAATAGTAAATGATCCTATGAAAAGATGTTCAACATCACATATCATTAGGGAATTACAAATTAAAATAACAATGTGGTACCACGATATACCTATTAAAAAGGCTAAAAATTTTCAAAACACTGACAAGTCCAAATTCTGGCAAGGATGTGGAGCAACCGAAACACTTAATTAGGGGTACCGGAGTGGCTCAGTCAATTAATCATCTGCACTTGGCTCAGGTCATGATTTCAGGGGTCCTGGGATCAATCCCAGGGTTGGGCTCCCTGCTCAGTGAGGAGTCTGCTTCTCCCTCTCCTTCTGCCCCACCCCTGCTTGTTCTCTCTCTCTGTCTCTGTCTCTGTCTCTCTCTCTCTCTCTTTCTCAAATAAATAAAACCTTTTTTTAAAAAAGAAACATTTACTGCTGAGAATAAAAATAGTACACTCACTTTGGAATATAGTTTGGCAGTTTCTTAAAAAAGTAAACATACTTTTTACCATATGATCCAGCAAACACTCTCCTTGGTATTTACCCAAATGAGTTAAAAACTTATGTCCCCACAAAAACCTGCACACATATGTTTATACAGCTTTATTCATAATTGCCAAAATTTGGGAGTAACCAGTATATCATTCAGTAGGTGAATGGATAAACTATGGTATAACCAGACAATAAAATATTAAAAAATGCTTTCAAGCCATGAAATAACATGGAGAAACTCTAAATGCATATTGCTAAGTGAAAAAAGTAGCCAATCTTAAAAGGGTCCTACCATATGATTCCAACTACATTACATTATGAAAAAGAGAAAACTATGGGGAGAATAAAAAGATAAAGGATGGCCAAGGACGGAGTGGCATACAGGAAATGTTTAGAATATAACAACTATTCTGTATGCCACTCTAATGATGTATATATGTCATTACACATTTGTTAAAGCCCAGAGCATGTACAATATAAAGAGAAGACACTTATGTAGACTAAGCAAGATGTTAATATGAGAAAGGTGGGGGTGTAGTTAGGGAGCATATGAAAACTTCTATACTCTCAACTCAATGTTCTGGAAAAATAAAGCTGCTCTAAAAAATTAAGTCTACTAATGAAAAAGATATACGGTTTGAGGCAATCAGGAAAATGTAAACTTAGACTGGGTAGTAAAGGATATTAAGAAATTACTGGCAATTTGTATTGCGTATGATGATCTGTAGTGGTTACATATATTTAAAAAGTCCTTATCAGAGATGTATACTGAAATATTTGTGGGAGTAATGACATACTTGGGACTTGTATTAAAATACTCCAGGAAAAAACTGTGTGTGTGTGTGTGTGTGTGTGTGTGTGTGTGTGTGTGTGTTGGTAGGGTGAGGTGGGAAATACATGAAATAAGATTGACAAAATGGTAACTGGTGGATACATGGGGCTCATTTATACCAGACTCTGGTTTTGGTATGTTTGAAATTTTCCACGATATATTTTTTTAAATATGTGTGTATTGAAATACCAGAAGAGCTCACTTTCCTTTTAGCCCTAAATATCTTTTATCCTATAGCCTGGATTATGCCCACCATTACTCAATGCATGTACTGTGTGGGAAGCTGGGTTTTCTCAATAATTAATAAAAATGCATTCTTCCCAATCTCTACTATCCACTCACAAGAACAGCTTGTCATGGATCTTTTTCTAGAAGCTCTTATCATGTCTTCAGTGATTTTGCCCACTGGGTGGTTTTCATAATCTCCTTTTCCTTTAGCCCAACACCAATTGTCTTTGATGGGATGCTTAAGGCAGTAGTATCTCTATGATTTTAAACTTCCATTGAAATAATTATTTTTATATGTTTGTGTTTCAGCTAGAGCAATAACACTTCCCCTCAACATCTACTGCAATGTTTCAAGTTTGTGATATACAGTTAATATGGTAGAAAGATGGATTTTAAAGTAATGGCAAAGAACATTAATTCCAAAAACAATTTTTCCAAAGTATACAGTCTTAACACCAAGTCTTGGTTATACGAATTGACTGCTTACAAAAGGACCTAGTATGCTGAAAAAGCTAGTAGAAGACCAAGGGGGCAAGTATATAGAGGCATGGTTAATATAAGGAAGCCATTACATGGTTAATGTAAGAGAACATCAACAGGAAGCAAAAATCTCATAATGTACAATCTGACATGAAGTAATGATCATTTTGTTCATTTTCCATAAGCAGCTGTGTTCTCCTCACTGAGCATAAGGAATGTCTCTCTGACCAATTATAGCCTATTACATTTTCCCTCATCCACACACAAATTCAGGAAGAGAATAATGCTAATCTAATTTTACAAAATAATATAAACATATACAAGGTTTGAGTTGAGATGGGAGAATGCCAGTGAATAAACTTCTCTCCAAGAAGTAGAAAACTACCAATTAGTGGATATCTACCATCTACCAACCATTAAACTTAGAAGTAATATCATTTCACCCTCTAAATAACTGTAATAAGAGACAAAGTAGGACACTATACAATAATAAAAGGGACAATCCAACAGGAAGATACAACAGTTGCAGATATTTATGTATCAAACATAGGAGCACCCAAATACATAAAAGAGTTAATAAAAAACATAAAGGAACTAATTGATAATAATAATAATTGTAAGGGACTTTAAGACCCCACTTACATCATTGGATAGATCATATAAACATAGTCAACAAGGAAACAATGTCTTTGAATGATCACTGCACCAGAAGGATTTTAACAGATATATTCAGAACATTTAATCCTAGAACAACACAATGCACAGTCTTTTCAAGTGGACAAAGAACATTTTTCAGAATAGATGACATATTACCCACAGAAAACTAGCCTCAACAAATTCAAGAAGATAGAAGTCATACCATGAAACTTTCCTGAACACAGCACTATGAAACTAGAAGTTAACCACAAGAAAATTTCTGGAAAGATCACAAATATAGGGAGGTTAAATAACATGCTACTAAACAATGAATGGGTCAACTGGGAAATAAAGAAGAAATTAAAAAGTACATGATAAAAATGAAAATCAAACACAATGATCCAAAACTTTTGGGATGCAGCAATGCAGTTCTAAGAAGGAAGTATATAGTAATACAGGCCTACCTCAAGAAGCAAGAAAAATCTCAAATAAAAACCCCATCCTTACACCTAAAGCTAGAAAAAGAAAAATAAACCAAACATAAAAACAACAGAAGGAAGGAAATAATAAAGATTAAATGATATAGAAACTGAAAAAAAAGAACAGAATAATGAAATCAGGAGCTGATTCTTTGGAAAAAAACCAATAACATTGATAAACCTTCAGCCAGACTTATCAGGAAAATGATAAAGGACTCAAATAAATAAAATCACAAATAAGAAAAAAAATAAAAATAAAAAATAAAAAAAATCACAAATAAGAGAGGAGAAATAACAACCAACACCAGAGAAATGCAAATAATTCTAAAAGAATATTATGAAAACCTATATGGCAACAAATTTGGCAACCTAGAAGAAATGGATAAATCTCAGAAATATATAAACTACCAACACTAAACCAGTAAGAAATGAAAAATTTGAACACTGATTACCAACAAAGAAACTGAATCAGTAATCAAAAACTCTCAACAAAGAAAATTCCAGGAACACGTGGTTTCATAGGCAAAGTATATCAAATATTTAAAGGAGAGTTGATATCTACATGAGTCTTAAAAGTTAATACCTATACTACTAAAACTATTAAAAAAACAGAAAAAGGAAAACTTCCAAATTTATTTTATGAAGCCAGCAATACCTTGATACCAAAACAAGAAAAAGACACCACAAAAAGAACTACAACCAATGTCTCTGATGAACACAGATGTAAAAATCCATAAGTACTGTAAAATGAATGCAACAATACATTTTAAAAAATTATTCACAAAGATTAAGTGGGATTTATTCCTGGGTTACAAGGGTAGTTCAATATTTGCAAATCAATCAATGTGATACATCACATCAATAAGAAAAATGATAAGAACCATATAATTATTTCAGTAGATGCAAAAAAGGGATTTCACAAAGTACAACAACCATTCATTATAAAAATTTTCAACAAAGTACGTTTATAGGGTACATACCTGAACATAATAAAGGCCATTTATGAAAAAACCACAACATCCTCAATGGGGAAAAACTGAGTGCTATTCCCTAATATAAGGAACAAGACAAAGATGTCCACTCTCTCCACCATTATTCAACATAGTACTGGAAATCCTAGCCACAGCAATCAGACAACAAAAAGGAATAAAGGACATCCAAATTAGTAGACAGAAGTAAAACTTTCACTAATTACTGATGACAGAATACTATAAACAGAAAAACGTAAAGACTCCAGGAAAAACCTCCTAGAACTACTAAACAAATTCAGTAAATTCACAGGATAAAAAAATCAATGTACAGAAATCTGTTACATTCATATATACCAATAATGAAGCAACAGAAAGATAAATTAGGAAAACAATCCCATTTAGAATTTTTTTAACATTGGCTGTTGCAACTTTTTCCTAGATAGTTCCCCTAAGGCAAGGCAAACAAATGCAAAAATAAACTATTGGGAGTACATCAAAATAAAAAGCTTCTGCACAGCAAAGGAAACAATCAACAAAACTTAAAGGAAACCTGCTGATTGGGAGAAGATAATTGCAAATGACATACCTGATAAAAGATTAGTATCCAAAATATATAAAGAACTTATAAATCTCAACACCCAAAGAACAAATAACCCAGTAAAAGCAAAAATGGGCAGAAGACATGAACAGACATTTTTCCAAAGAAGACACGTGAAAATATGCTCAACATCACTCATCATCAGAGAGATACAAATCAAACGTACAGTGAGATATCACCTCACACTTGTCAGAATGGCTAAGATCAACAACACAAGAAACAACAGGTGATAGCAAAGATGTGGAGAAAAATAAATACTCATATACTGTTTGTGGAAATACAAACCGGTGCAGCCACTGTGGGAAACAGTATGGACATTCCTCAAAAAGTTAAAAATAGAACTCTTATGATCCAGCAATTGCACTACTAGATATTTACTTGAGAATACAAAAACACTAATCCAATGCCTATAGTAGCATTATTTACCATAGCCAAATTATGGAAGCAGCCCAAGTGTCCATCGATTAATGAATGGATAAAGAAGGGAATATATATATATATATATATATATATATATATATATATATATATAATTGTTCACATAATTGAACATTGTTAAGCCATTGAAAAAGAATGGAATCTTGTCATTTGAAGCGATTTGGATGGAGCTAGATAGTATAATGCTAAGCAAAATAAGTCAGAGAAAGACAAATACCCTATTGGTTTCACTTATATGCAGAACTTAAGAAACAAAACAAATGAGCAAAAGGGAATAAAAAGAGAGAGAGAGACAAACCAAGAAACAGACTTTTAACTATAGAGATAAAATTGATGGTTACCTGAGGGGAGGATGGCGAGGGGATGGGTGAAATAGGTGTTGTAGCTTAAGGAGTGCACTTGTTTATAGCAGCAATGCCCACAATAGCCAAACTGTGGAAGGAGCCTCAGTGTCCATCGAAAGATGAATGGATAAAGAAGATATGGTCTATGCATACGATGGAGTATTACTCAGCCATTAGAAACAACGAATACCCCACATTTGCTTCAACGTGGATGGAACTGGAGGGTATTATGCTGAGTGAAGTACGTCAATCAGAGAAGGACAATCATTATATGGTTTCACTCATACAGGGATTATATGAAAGGGATTATAGGGGAAAGGAGAGAAAATGAGTGAGAAAAATTAGAAATGGTGACAAAACATGAGAGACTCCTAACTCTGGGAAACGAACAAGGAATAGGAAGGTGAAATGGGTGGGGGGATGGGATGACTGGGTGACGGACACTGAGAGGGGCACCTGACGGGATGGGCACTGGGTGTTATACTATATGTTGGCAAATCAAACTCCAATAAGAAAAAATACAAAAAAAAGAAGTGCACTTGTAATGAGCACTGGGTGATGTATTGAATTTGCTGAAACACTATATTGTAAAACTGAAACTAATATAACACTGTAGGTTAACTGGAATTAATTTTTTTAAGATTTATTTATTTATTCATAAGAGACACAGACTGAGAGAGAAAAGCAGAGACATAGACAGAGGTAGAAGCAGACTCCTCTCAGGGAGCCCGATGCGGGACTTGATTCTGTATCCCAGGATCACAACCTGGGCTGAAGGCAGGTGCCCAACCACTGAACCACCCAGGCATCCCTGGAATTAAAATTTTTGAAGAATGTAATCAGAAAGTAACATTAGCAAACTGTCAGAGTAGGCAGCTCAAAGCTCTAGACCCACTCCATCCAGAAACACAAGAAAGCAAAAATGAAAATGTCATAACCAATATAATCAGAACTCTGGAAAACAGTCAAAAGTTTACACTCACCAAACCAATGCTGAATCAAAAATAAGCAAACCTCACAACAGTAAGAAAGTTTTGTGGAATTTTTAAATTGCCTTTTACCCATTCCATCCCAGATGCAATGGCATTTGTGGTCTTAAAATGGTGGCAACCTGTGTTCCCAATGTGTGACCTTAGCCCTTGGTTCTAGAAGGTGCAGATCAGATTTTATTCACAAATCATCATGTATACCTGTTTGAACATGTCAGAGAGACACCTGAAAGTCTGAGATCAGGTGCTTCTGTTTGTTTTGCTGAACTCAAAAGTCAAGCTAGGAAAGTGGTTGGGCAATTCTTGAAAATACTAGGAGTTGAACTAACAATCCCCTCATGCCTAAAGCAGATTATGTTGAAATAAACAATACACTGCCTAAGGCATGGAAGCAAAAGCTGAGGGAGAGTTTCCTTGGAAAATCTGAATATTTAAAACTGTGTATATGGGGAATCAAACAAACCACATTCATGCCCAGGGCAATATACATATTCAGAAAATACCTGAGAAGACCCTAAGCTTTCACCCTGGGCAAATCCTTAGTCAGTGCAACCCTGGCTAAATGTTAAAGGATGACTCAAGTACAGGGACATTCAGGAAAGACTGGGAGAGGTATTTGTTTATTGGTTTGTATATTTGTTTTTAGCTTTTGGCTTTCAAGAAAATCTGTCAAAATTCTAGTTGAACACAAGCTAAGTAACAGAGACATTCGTGACCCCACAGGATATGGACAAATAGTTTTTAAAAAGAAAAAGAAAATCCTGTGGAAGGGAGAGAATCTAATTTCCAGAGTTACCACCTTATAATATTCAAATGCTCACTTTTCAACAAGAAAATCACAAAGCATATAAAGAAACAAGAAAGTATTGTCCAAAGGAACAAAATAGTCAGAAATTGTTCCTAGGATGTTCACATATCAGATTTACCACGCAAAGATTTCAGAACAGTGACTATTTAAAATATGCTAAAAGAGTTCAAGGAAAACACATAGCAATAAAAAAATTAGGAATATGATAAACAAAATGAGAATATCACTAAAAATATAGATATTGAAGAGTGACTAGTGTCTAGGAGACCTGTGAGACACCATCAAGCAGACAAGCATATACATTACAGGAGTGCCAGAAAGTGAACAGAAAGTAAAAAGGACAGAAAGTATATTTGAAGAAATAATAGCCAAAACCATGTCAAATTTGATGAAAGATAAAAATCCATACATCCTAGAAGCTCAACAAAGTTCAAGGAGAACAAACTCAAAGAGACTCATACCAAGACATATTGTAATAAAACTGCCAAAAGCCAAAGATAAAGAGAGGATCTTGAAAGCAGCAAGAGAGAAGTGACTTGTCATAGAAGGCTGGTATGATTAACAGCCAATTTCCTATCAGAAACCATGGAGGCCAAAACTATCCATAAAAATGAGGGAGAAAATAAGACATTCCCAGATAAACAAAAGCCGAGGGAGTTAATTATCACTATACTTTCCCTATAAGACATGCTAAATGGACTCCTTTGGGTTGAAATAAAAGGACACTAGAAAGTAACTCAAAACCATAAAAAGAGCTAAAGATCTCCTGTAAAGGTAACTATATATGCAAATATAAAAGCTAGCATTTTTGTATTTTTGGTTTATAACACCACTTTTTAATTTCCTACATGATTTAAAAGACAAATACAATCAAATAATTATATATCTATGTTCTTGGACACAGTGTATACAGATGTAATTTGGAACAATACACAGAGGAGAGACAAAGCTATAAAGTAGAGATTTGTATGCTATTGGTACTAAACTGATATCAATTTAAGCTTGCTGGTTATAAATTAAGTATGTTAAATGTAATTCCCAAGGTATCCACAAATATATATTTTAAAAATAAATTTAAAAGGAACCGAAATGGGAAATAAAACAGCACACTACAATAAACTCAATGCAAAAGAGGGCAATAATAGGAAATGAGGGACAAAAATAGTGTAAGACATACAGAAAATAGCAAAATGGTAGAAGTATGTCCATACCTATCAATAATTACTTTAAATGTAAATAGATTAAGCACTACAATAAAAAGGTAGAACTCATAGAATGGATCCATAGAATTACATAATCCCATAGAATTTAATCCATAGAATGGATTAAAAAACAAAATCCAACTACATGGTATCTACAACAGACTCATTTTAGACCCAAAGATAGAAATGCATCCAAAGAAATAAAAGATGGAAAAAAATGATTCCATGCAAATAGTAAACAACAGTATGGTATTGGCATAAAAACAGACACATAAATTAATGGTACAGAATAGAGAGCCCAGAAATAACCCTACACATAGATGGTCAACTAATTTATGACAAAGAAAGCAAGAATATACAATTGGAAAAGGAAAGTCTCTTAAAAAAATGGTACTGGGAAAACTACACAGCCACATGCAAAAGAATGAAACAAGACTACTATCTTACATCATAAACAAAAATTAACTGAAAATTGACTAAATGTAAGACCTGAAACCATTAAACCCTTAGAAGAAAATATAGATGATAAACTCCTGACATCAGTCTTGGCAATGATTTTTTTCCATCTGACTCCAAAAGCAAAGGCAACAAAAGCAAAAATAAACAAGTGGGACCACATCAGACTAAAAAATTTTTGAACAGCAAAGGAAATCATCAACAAAATGAAAAGGCAAGCTAGTGAATGGGAGAAAATATTTGTAATCATATATCTGTATAAGGGGTTAATATCCAAAAAAATAAAAATAAAAATAAAGAATCCATTCAACTAAATAGCAAAACAAAACAAAACACAAAAACAAAAAACACATGTGATTGAAAAATGGACAGAAAATCTGAATAGACATTTTTTTTTACATTTAAATCCAAGTTAGCTACCATACAGTGCATTAGTTACAGGGGTAGAATTCAGTGATTCATCAGTTGCATATAACACCCATTGCTCATTATTTCAAGTGCCTTCCTTAATGATCATCACTCAGTTAACGCATCTTCCTCCCATGTCCACTCCAACAACCCTCAGTTTGTTCCCTATAGTTAAGAGTCTCTTATTGCTTGCCTCTAGCTCTGTTTTTATCTCATCTTTTCTTTCCCTTGCCCTATGTTCACCTGTTTAGTTTCTTAAATTCTACATATGAGTGAAATCATGGTTATTTGTCTTTCTCTGACTTATTTCACTTTGCATAATACACTCTAATTCCATCCACGTTGTAAATGAGAAGATTTCTCTCTTTTCGATGGCTGAACAATACTGCATTATGTATATATATACATACCACATCTTCTTTAGCCATTTGTCCATCAATGGATATCTGGGCTCTTTCCATATTTTGGCACATGTGGACATTGCTGCTATAAACATTGGGATGCATGTGCCCCTTTGAATCACTATTTTTGTATCCTTTTGATAAATACCTAGTAATGCAATTGCTGGGCCATGGCTATATTTTTAACTTTTTGAGGAACTTCCATACTGTTTTCTAGAGAGGATGCACCAGTTTGCATTCCCATCAACAGTGTAAGAGGGTTCCCCTTTCTTTGCATCCTTACCACAATCTGTTGTTTCCTGAGCTGTTAATTTTAGCACCGAGTAGACATTTTTCCAAAGAAAACCTACAGATGGCCAAAAGACACGTGAAAAGATGCTCAACAACACTAATCATCAGGGGAATGCATATTGAAACCACAATGAGTTATCACCTCATACCTATTAGAATGCTAGTATCTAAAAGACATGAAATAAATGTTTGCAAGGATGTGGGAAAAATGGGAAGTCTTGGGCAATGTTGGTGAGGACATAAAATGGTATAGTCACTATGTAAAACAGTATGGAGGTTGCCAAAAAAATTAAAAATAAAACTACCACATGATTTAGCAATTCTACCACTGGGTATTTATCTGATGAAAATAAAAAACCTAACTCTGCTCTGCACCTTATGTTCACTACAGCATTATTAATAGCTAATATATAGAAACAATGTGTATCCATTGATGGATAAATGATAAAAGATGTGGGGTGTGTGTGTGTGTGTGTGTGTACACAATGGAATACTATTCAGCTATAAAAAGAGACTATTTGCAAACAGTAATCAAAATGGAGTTGAGGTGGATATAGTAATAACAAACATAATAGACTAAGTCAGAAACTGACAAGGACATCAAATCCATTCAATGAAGAAAGAACAGAGTAGAGTGTTCAACAAATGTGGCTGGGACAAGTGTATTTCCACAGGCAAAATAATCAATTTGGACCTTTACAATACGTCACATCCAAAATTTATCCTAAATGAGTAAAACCTAAAATAAGAGCTAAAAGCATAAAACTGTTAGAAGAAAACATGGGGGTAAATTGTCATGACCATGGACTTGACAATGAATTTTTAGATATAATATCAAAATCATGAGCAACAAAGAAAAATAGAAAAATTGGATTTCATCAAAGTTTGTACCATCAAGAAAGTGAAAGATGGCCTACAGAATGGGAAAAAACATTTGGAAATCATATATCTGATAAGGGTTAATAGCCAGAACATAGAGAACTTTACAGCTCAACAACAAAAAGATAAACAACACAATTCAAAAATGAGCAAAGGACTTGAACAGACATTTCTCCAAAGACACACAAATGGAAAATAAGCATATGAAAAGCTCATTGTTAGTTATTAGATAAATCAAAATAAAATCTATAAAAATATATCCCCTTCATACCTACTAGGATGTTTTTTTTAAATAACTAGCAAGTATTGGTGAAGATATGATGTTTGAACCCTTGTACATTGCCAGTGGGAATGTAAAATGGTACCACTGCTGTAGAAAGTTTGAAAGCTCCTCAAAAAGCTAAATGCTGAATTACCATATGAGGGCACCTAGGTGGCTCAATCAGTTAGGCATCAGATTCTTGATTTTGGCTCATATCTTGATCTCAGGGTGGTGAGACTGAGCCCCTTCTGTTGGGCTCATGGCCAGCACAGAGTCTGCTTGATATTCTCTCTCTCTCTCTCTCTCTCTCTGCCCTTCCATCCACTCACTCTCTCTCACTCACTGTCAGATAAATAAATAAAATTTTTTAAAAGAATTACCATATAACCCAGCAAATCTACTCCTAGATACATAATCAAAAAGAATGACAACAGGTATGCAAACAAAAACTTGTTCACAAATGTTCACAGTAGCCAACATGCAGAAGCAACCTAAATGTCTATCAATAGATGAATGAATAAACAAAATGTGAAATATACATACACACAAACCATAGAATATTCATTACTTGGCAATAGGAAGAAATGACATAGTAATGTGTGCTACAGCATGAATTAACCTTGAAAACATTATGCTAAGTGAAATAAGCCAGCTATAAAAGGACAAATATTATATGAGTCCACTTATATGAAAGAATAGGAAAATTCATAGTGACAGTAGGTTAGAGGTTAGTAGGGGCTGAGGGGAGAGCAAATGGGGAGTTGTTTAATGGTTACAGAGTTTTTGTTTGGGGCGATGAAAATATTTTAGAAACAGTGGTAATGGTTATACAACATTATGAATGTAATGCCACTGAAATGCACACTTATAAATGTTCAAAATCACAATTTTTGTTATATATATTTTCCAAAAATAAAATTTTTTTTAAAAGTAGGCAGTCTGCCTCAGGACCAGTCCTATGCTCCTGATCACTATGGGTAATAACCCAGTCCCCTCCAGTTCGAAGTCCCTGACAGCTTCCACATCTATAAAATATGAATAAAAATCCCTGGCCCACCTCTCTTGACCTAGTTGTAAGAACCAAATTAAATAGGGAACAACAAAGGACTTTCTAAACTGCAAAGCACTTAAGTACAATTATTATCCTGGAGGTTTACACATAAACCACCACAATAAGATGATTTTCAGTACTGTGCAATAAAATATATTTGTTTTACTATATCCTGCAGCTCAGAGACAAGCTCAGTTGCACTATCAGTTTCCAAAGACCCAACCCATAAGTAAAACTTCTCACTTGACCAGACTGATAGGAATCTCTGGTCAGACTGGTTGTGACTACAACTTTTCCATTTAACAGTATACTTCCTTCAAGCTATCTTACACATTCTTAACACAAAAGATTAATTCATGCAGGATCTCAGAATAAAGACCAAAGAGGAAGTAAGAATCAAACAAAAAAGCAAGCAAACAAACAAACAAACACACACACACAAAAAAAAACATTGAAGCTTCCAGCTCTTTCTCAGGGAGTCTAAGGAGAGTTCCTGAGGAGCCAACAAGGTATGCAGTGCAGCGAGCATAGTGGGGATCAACAAAGCGGCAGTAGTATCCACCTTTTGAAATGGTTTCCAGACCAAGACCTACCACAGGCACAATCAGCTTCCTGAGGTTTTTCAACATTTACAGCTTTATTAGGCAGTATGTTTTAGAAAGCCTTCCCAGAGGGCACCTGGCACATCACCACACTATTGGCACCAAAGCAGAAGTGCTCACAGCAAAACCAAGGTCTTGGACTAAATTCACTTAGAGAAGAGAGGGAAAAAAACTCCCCACACAGCTCATAAAGAGCATCCTGAAGTGAAAAGCCAAGGCTAAGACCTTTATAAAAGGCTACAAGGCCAGAACTCAAAAAGAGTGTATTTCAATATTTTGCTTTATATACACTCAAAGTCCCCATTTCCTCTCACCTATTCGGAAAAAATTTCCTGAATTCCCTCTTCCATAACATTCGACTTCATTTTTTATTTCCTGTTTTTGGATATACACATTCTTGCCTTGTATTGAATTGGCTTTGGCCTCAGCTCTCCTCCCCACTGGGAATTGATGTTCCTTCCTCACTACAAGTACTTTTAGTCATCATCTCAATAGAACCCATCTTCCAGAACCCTATCTTAGCACTGATCCATGTTCCCTAATATCCTTGGAAAGGACTAAAAGAAATTAAAAGAGGCAATGTATTATATGTTATAAAATTTAGTTAATCATAAAGTAAAATACCAAAATTTGAAATTTATGAAGTAATAATAATGGCTACTACTAGGTGTTTACACATATAGCTTGGAATCCTCACTTCAACATTAGAAGTTAGGTCCTATTATTATCCCCATTTTTAAAAAGATTTTATTTATTTATTTGACAGAAAGAGAGCACAACCTGGGGGAGCAGCAGGGAGAGGGAGAAGCAGACTCCCTACCAGGGAGTGAATGCGGAGTTGGATCCCAGGACCCTGAAATCATAACCTGAGCCAAAGGCAGACACTTAACCAACTGAGCCGCTCAGGTATCCCGTTTATCCCCATTTTTGAGGAAAGAAAAGTGAGGCCATGAGAGGTTAAATGATTTACCAAGGTGTCACAGTTAAGAAATGGCAGAGATTTTTCAACAAATGTTGTAGAGCAATTGGATATCCATAGGCAAAAACAGTTTCAAACTAAACTTTGTACCTTATAGATGCAAAATATGACCATATGTCAAAATATGTCAAAATAGACCACAGATCTAAAAGTTTTAAATGTAAAACCTAAACCTGTGACACTTCTACAAGAAACTATAAGATAAATTTTTAGTAATCTAGGGTTATATGTATGATATGTTCTTGGACACCATAAGCTCAATACATAAAGAAATGAGAAAAATTTCAAAAAAAATAAGCCACAGACTAGAAGAAAACATTTGTTAATTACATATCTAACAAAGGACTCATATCCAGAATACATAAAGGATTTACTAAACCTAAAAGTAAGAAAACAAACAACCCATTTAGGCAATGGGCAAAACACTTGAGCAGATACTTGGTGAAAGAAAATATACGGATGGCAAATAAGCACAAGAAAAGATATTTAACAACATTAGCTATTAAGGAATAGCAAATTAAGCCCCTGATGAGATATCACTACATACTTATTGTAGCATGGCTACAATAAAATATAGCAACAATACCAAGTGCTGGCAAGGATACAGAGAAAATGGAATTATCATACATTGTTAGTGGGGATATAAATTGGTATAGCCACTCTGAAAATTGGTTAGTCAGTTTCTTATTAAACATGTACATATATGAGCCCACAGTCCCATTCCTGGGCATGTATCCTCTAGAAAGGAAAACTTGCATTCACATGAAAACCTGTATGACAATGTTTAAAGCAACTGTATTTGTAATTACCAAAAACTACAAACAATCCAAATGCCCCTCACTGGAGAATGGATAAACAAACTAGTATATTCAATGAAACACTTAGATGGATCACAAGGGCATCATGATGAGTGAAACAAAATCCAATCTCAAAAGTTCACGTACTATATGATTCCATTTAATGAATATTCTCAGAATGACAGAATTATAGAGATAGAAACAGATCAGTGGTTGCCCGAGGTAAAAGAACTTGAAATTGAGACTTAGGAAATCCTGCAGATATCTTTGGAAAATATGCCAGCAGCTATAGCTATATATGCAGAGATAACAGGAAATCTTTGCTGAGTAATCACATGGTGTACTACTGAAACTTTTTCAAGAAACTCTTATGACAAATGCTAATATGATGTGTAACCAAAATCGTAGAATGTCAAGGACTTTCTGCAGGAAAATCTTTCAAAACAAGAAGAAAAGATTCCTGAAGGCAGCAAACACCAAATTTGTGCAACTCTGCCTTAGTACCTGGATCATAGCAGACACTCAGGAAATGTCTGTTTTCGGTAATGTTGAAGATCAGGAGTTCACTAGACTTCTCCCAAACTGCACTGTCCATAAATATGCTGAGGTACTCTATTTGATTTAGGTAAAAAGGCTAACATTTATAGAGTGCTTACTATGTACTAAGAAGTGTCATATATATATATTATGTATTACATAATATTACATATTATTATGTATTACATATTATATATATGACATACATATATATTCATGTAATTCATGAATTCTCAAAATTACCCTATGAGGTAGAGATGATTATGATCCTCATTTTACAGATGAGAAAAGTGAGTCACAGAGAGATTAAAGGACTTTCTTCCAGGTCCCATTGCCAAAAATAGAAGGAGCTACAATATAATCTGAACCTAGAATTATGTTCTCATAATTGTTATACAACCTTATCACTATATTTTACAATCTTTCTTTGGTACACTCTTCAGTCACTAGGCCTCTGGTTTATGTTTAGGTTCATTAAAGATGCATAAATATAAGACTGTTGAAAATTTTCTTAGATTGTTATCTAAAAACTAAGGATCTGTATAGTTAGGATTTCTTCAGTCAGCAAGCATTTATTTAATACCAATTCCAGCACTAAGTACCAGGAAAGTAAGACAAAATACAACCCTACTTCCAAGGAGCTTATTCTGGTGATGGTGACTCACATGGAACAAGTGCAATTCAGTGCAGTAACTCTGATAGTGGGAGAAATATCAGAGAAGGCTTCTTGGAGGAGAGGGATACATGAGTTAAGGATGTGAAATTAGGTATTGTCAAAAAAATAAGGCAGGGAGGGGTGCTTCAGACAGAAGGAAATGTAGCTGCAAAGGAATGAATAATAGAGACAGAGAGAAAAACAGACTGAGAGACAGAGAAATGTCAGTGACAAATGGTTCAGTGTGGTGGGAAGGCTGGTTGCTAGACAGGGCAAGGCTGCAGAAGGAGTATGGCCAGTACTATATATATACTACCTACTCCACAACCAAGTTTCCCTTCTTTCATGCTGGCAGTCTTGAACAAGGAAGAAAGAAAACTTCCTGGGGTAAAAAGAGTTATTGATCATCAGTGCATTCCCACTATCTAAGATAGTATCTCTTATAGAGTTCCTTGTATTAATCGTACTTCTGATTTAAAATTGTAATTTATGACTTTGTTGACACAAAATTTAGATGCTACTATCAGAACT
The DNA here is from genome assembly GCF_003254725.2 of Canis lupus dingo. Classification (NCBI taxonomy): domain Eukaryota; kingdom Metazoa; phylum Chordata; class Mammalia; order Carnivora; family Canidae; genus Canis; species Canis lupus. Next base: position 52,795,068 of record NC_064281.1, read on the forward strand.
GTAGATGGACTAAAAGGAATGAAAATACAATTTTAACAGGCACTGTCCATAATAATAACTCTTTACCTTGTACAGTCTTACACAACTAATAAAATTTTTATTCATATTATGTCAAGTAATCCAGAAAACACTCTTGTTAGTTAGTGATTTCTACAGAGGAAACAAAGCTTAGAGAATTGAAGTGACCTAAGATTACTGACAGAGTCCAAATAATATGGATACAAATCCAGTGATTTTTCCACAATACCACAGCAGCTAGACCCAGAATAACAAGCCAGACTCAGCTCTGACCTTATCTGCCTCTATGCTTCTCCACACCTAACCTCTCACTTCTATATCATTTTTTCTTAGGCAATCCCAAGAATAAATGCTACACCAAAACATAATATGTGAAGTTAGTTAACAGCTCTCTGCTATCTAAATGAAAAGTTAAAACTATACATTTACAGCCACTACCTCCAACACACACACTATCCTCTCCTTAATCAATCATACAATCTGATTATATATCTGATTTATTTGTCATCTATTTCCTCAAACAGAATTTAAGTGTCTTCGAGGATAGGGATTTTCGTCTTCTGCCTACTACTCTACCCAAATGTCTCCATGAGTGCTAGTGCATAGTAATTGTTCAATAAATATCCATTAAATGAATGAATGTACTCTTCCATTTGATATTCATGGCCCTTCACAGTTTGACTTGCACCATGATCTCCCTCACCATCTCCCAATTTCCATCCTATCTCCAGATCCTCCTGACATATTTCCAGGCCTTCCCAACCCTGTGCCTTTGATGTTTTTCTCATCCACATTTAGGTAGAAACTACTTCTTTCAAAAGTCTTCTTTAACAACACCAGTCCATATTAATCTCACCTTCCACTAGGCTTAACAGTATCAATCATCTGTGGCAAGTGTATGGCATCTCTAAAGTATGGTGCTGGGGAACACGGGTGGCTCAGTCAGTTAAGTGTCTGCCTTCGGCTAAGTTCATGATCTCAGATCCTGGGGTCAAGCCCCACATGAAGCTCTCTTCTCAGCAGGGAGTCTGCTTCTCCCTCTCTCCCTGTGTGCTCTCTCTCTCAAATAAATAAATATAATCTTTTTTAAAAGTAGCATTAAGTTAATTGCTACTTAAAAAAAAATAAAGTCTGGTGCTACATTATAAACCAGCAGCCAACTAGAGTGGAAACCTCTTAAGGATATGATGTCTGTTTTAGTCCTCTCTGTATGCCACTTTGCTTCAGAACCAGTAACTGATATGTAGCAAATAATCAATAAATACAGATTTACTTACCTATCATTTTCATTTTATTTGAATGTGGTTAAAACACAATGTTACATTAGTTTCACATGTACAACATGGTGATCTGACAAGTGTAAATGTTATGTTCACCACAAGCGTAGCTACCACCTTTCACCATACAATGCTATTACATTATCACTGACTATATTCCATATCCCGTGCCTTTTATTCCCATGGCTTATACATTCCAAAACTGGAAGTCTGTTATTTCCCACACTACTCTACACCCATTTTGGCCATCCTTCCACCCCCCTTCCCTCTGGCAACTCAGGTGTTCTGTGTGTTCACTCACAACTTTATGATAGAACATCTCAAACCATGATTGACATTGATGAAAAGTAGGGAAGACTGTTGATCCAATCACATGACCAAACTGTAACAGGGTTATGATTTGTTAAAAGGTATGGAGTCAAGGAAGAGGAGGGGAAGATGTTGGCAGTGTACAAAGACCCTACACTCACCTCCTCCCATGAACACAAATAGACAACTATCAAATCATCCTAAATAGCCCAGAAATTGACCTGAATACTGACAAAATAACCCCACAACTTAAAGTAGAAAAGAGGCCACATCAAAGAAGATAGGGAGTACAAAGATAGAGATTGGGAGAAAAAAAAAGATCATGGCCACTGCAGTGAAAGGTAGCTACAGCATAGAGAAGGGCAAGAGACAGACTAGCAAACAGGAAGCCAAACACAGGGAAAATGAATCCCCATAGCAATTGGTTTGTAAGGCATGAGGGGCTGAATTCCATGACTTCCTGCAACCAGCCTGGAGTTTTAAAGGGCAATGAGCTTGGCACAGATACAGCCTGAAGTGCATTGTGCTGCTTTGGAAAGAAGGAAGACAAACAACCCCTCTGTGCCTAAAGTGCATTGTGCTGCTTTGGAAAGAAGGAAGACAAACAACCCCTAGACACTCAACACTGAAATAGCTACCTGAAGAGCACGTAGGCCCATACTGGGGAGGGTATTTGCTCATTTTGGAGCATGTCCCAGAGACAGAGCATTTGTGGAGATACCCCTCTGGGAACAAAAAACAAACAAACGAACAAAAAACTGGCGGATACCATTTCTCTGTGCCATCTCTCAGCATAGAGAGCCACCTATTGGAACAAGCACAGAATTGATACTTGCTACCTAACTTGCTTACACCAAGCCCCACCTGCCCATACTACAGTGAAATCACCCTTCCCAGTCACACTTGACATGGCAAGACTCTTCTCCCAGAAGACTGACCCAAACCCCACCTCATACCATGTCTGCTGACCCAGGAGTTTTTCAGAGTGGCAACAGGTCTCATGTGACAAGCAGACCAGAGCATACCTAATAAAAACTTACCAGATTCAGGCCAGGGACCAAATACTTCCCATAACATATAAAGAGAGCCTCTGAAGACAACTGGTCTGAAGGATAAAGCAGCCAGGACATAAATGCAGTACACACAGAACGCACATTGGAGACACTCCCAGTACTACCAGGCCCTGAGAAACGGGACAGTATATGGAACAGCAAAATAAGACCTCTTCTTCATAACACCATTACACTCAAGAACAGGAGATATAGCTGACTGTCCTAACAAACGGAAACAGGAACAGGAAGAGACAAAGTAAGAAGACACAGAAATCTGTCCCAAATGAAAGAAAAGGACAAGGTCATGACTGGAAATCTAACCAAAATAGATATAAGTAACTTGCCTGATGGAATAATTGAAGCAATGATCATGAGGATACTCAAAGGACTTGAGAAAAGAGTAGAAGGCATCAGAGAGACCCTTAACACACAGATAAAAATGAACTAATCAAAGATGAAGAGTACAAAAAACAAGATTAGAAACATGCTTGATACAATGAACAGCAGGCTGGAAGAAGCAGAAAAATGAATTATTGACCTAGAAGACAGAGTAATGAAAAGTAACCAAGTTGAAGAAAAAAGAGAAAAATAATGTAAAACAAGAACAGAGTTAGGGAGCTCAGTGACTCCATCAAACATAATAATATTCATATTATAGGAGTCCCAGAAGAATAAAATAGAGAAAAGGGGGCAGAAAATTTATCTGAAAAAATAGTTGAAAACTTCCCTAATCTAGAGAAAGAAACAGATATCCAAATCCATAATGCATGGAGAACTGCCAACAAAATCAACAAAAGGATATCCATACCAAGACTATTGTAATGAAATTGCAAAATACAGTGATAAAAATTTTTTTAAAGCAGCAAGACAAAAGAAGACAGTAACATGCAAGGCAACCCCCATTAAGGCTAGCAGCATATTATTCAGCAGAAACTTTGCAAATCTGAAAGGAACAGTATGATTTACTCAAAGTGCTTAATGGGAAAATCTGCAGCCAAGAATATTATATCCAGCAAAGTTATCATCCAGAATTAAGAGATAAAAGTTTTCCAGAAAAACAAAAATGAAAGGTCTTCATGACCATTAATCAAAACCTGAAAGAAATATTAAAGGGGACCCTTTTTGTGAAACAGAAAGATCAAAAGTGACACTATCAAGATAGGCAACACAAAAGCAGTAAAAGTGAATATTTCCATAAAAAAATCAAGGAACTCACAAAATAAAAAGATGTAAAACATGACACCATATATCTAAAATATGGGGAGGAGAAGGAGTACTGAATGAGTTCAAACTTAAAGGACCATCAACTTAATATAGACTGCTATAAGGAAATACTATATACAAACCTCATGGTAATCACAAATCAAAAACCACTAATAAATATGCAAGGAATGAAGAGAAAGAAATGCAAATATTTCACAAAAGAAAACCAGCAAGTCATGAAAGAGAGAAAGGCAAAAAAAAGGTCAGAGAAAATAATCCGAAACAACTACAAAACAAGTAATAAAATAGCCATTCATATATATCTATCAATAATAACTTTCAGTGAAAATGGACTGAATGCTCCAATCAAAAAACATAGGGTGGCAGAATGGATAATTACAAAAAAGACTCATCTGTATACTTCCTAAAAGACACCCATTTTAGACCTAAAGACACCTACAGATTGAAAGTGAGGGGATGCAGAAACATCTATCATGCAAATAGATGTCAAAAAGAATGCCAGAGTAATGATACTTATATCTTACAAAATAGACATTAAAACAAAGAGTGTACCAAGAGACAAAAGACAGTATGCAATAATAAAGGGGATAATACAACAAGAAGATATAGCAATTGTAAATATTTATGCACACCAAGTCACCAAATGGGAGCACCCAGATACAAAAAACAAAACAAAACATGATGGAAAAAAATCAATTATAATACAGTAATGGCAGGGGATTTTAACACTCCACTTGCATCAAGACAGACCATCTAAACAGAATATAAACAAGGAAACAATGACTCTGAATGACACACTGGAACATGTAGATTTAAAAAATATATTCAGAATATTCCATCTTAAAACAGCAGAATACACAGTCTTTTCAGGTGCACACAGGTCATTCTCCAGAATAGATCACATAGTAGCCTCTAAAACAAGCCTTAAGAAATTCAAGAAAATGGTAGTCATGCCAAGAAACTTTTCTACACAATGTTATGAAAGTAGAAGTCAACTACAAGAAAATTTCTGGAAACACCACAAATACATGGAGGCTAAACAAAACACTACTAAACAATGAATAGGTCAACAAGGAAATAAAAGAAGATATTTAAAAGTACATTGAAACAAATGAAAATGAAAATGCAATGTTCCAAAACCTCTGGGATGCAGCAAAAGTGGTTCCAAAAGGGAAGTTTCTAGCAATACAGGCCTCCCTTAAGAAGCGAGAAAAATCTCAAATAAGCAACCTAACCTTATATCTAAAGGAACTAAAAAGTACATTGAGAAATACTTAAAACCATCAGAAGGAAGGAATAATAAATATTAGAGCAAAAATAAATGATAAACTAAAAAAAAAAAACAATAGAACATATAAATGAAACCAAGAGCCGGTTCTTTAAAAAAAAATCAGTAAGATTGATAACCCTCTAGATGGACTTACCAAGAAAAAAAGAAGACTAACAAAGAAGAAATCACAAGTGAAAGAGGAGAAATAACAAACAGCAGCACAGAACAATTGTTTGTCTCTTACAAACAATTCTAAGAGAATATGAAAAACTATATGGCAACAAACTGGACACTCTAGAAAAAAAATGGATACATTCCTGGAAATACATAAACTACCAAAACAGAAAATGGACGAAATAGAAAATTTGAAGAGACCAATTATCAACAAAGAAATTGGATCAGTAATCAAAAACTCCCAACAAGCAAAACACTAGGGCCAGATGTCTTCAGAGGCATATTCTACCAAATATTTAAAGAAGAGTTAATACCTATTCTTCTCAAGTTCTTCTAGAAAGTAGAAAATGGAAAACTTCCAAATTCACTCTGTGAGGTTAACATTACCCTGATAACAAAACCAGATGAAGATACCACAAAGAGGGATGCCTGGGTTGCTTAGCGGTTGAGCATTTGTCTTCAGCTGGGGGTGTGATCCCAGAGTCCCAGGATCGAGTCCCGCATTGGGCTCCTTGCATGGAGCCTGCTTCTCCCTCTGCCTATGTCTCTGCCTCTCTCTGTGTGTCTCTCATGAATAAATAAATAAAATCTTCTAAATAAAAAAACATCACAAAGAAAAAAGCAACTAAGGACCAATATCTCTGATAAACACAGGTGCAAAAATCCTCAAATACTAGCAACCCAAATACAACAATACATTAAGAGAATCATTCAAAGATCAAGTAGGATTAATTCCTGGAATGCAAGGTTAACTCATATTCACTAATCAATCAGTGTGATACATCACATCACTAAGAAAGGGTAAGAACCATACTGTCATTTCAATAGATGCAGAAAAAGCATTTTACAAGGTATAACATCCATTCATGATTTTAAAAAAAAAAAAACCTCAACAAAGTAGATTTAGAGGGAACAGATATCAGCATAATAAAGGCCATCTATGAAAAATGCACAGTGAACATCATTCTCAATGGGGAAAAATTGAGAGCTGCTTCCCTAAGGTCAGGAACAAGACAAAAATGTTCACTCTCAAAACTTCTATTCCAAATAGTACTGGAAGTCGTAGTCACAGCAATAAAACAACAACAAGAACAAAATAAAATGAATCCAAATTGGTAAGGGAGGAATAAAACTTTCACTATTTGTACATGACATGACTCTGTCTATATATATAATAAAAAAAACCTCCACAAAAAAAACTGCTAGAACTGATAAACAAATTCAGTCAAGTTACAGGATGCAAAATTAACATATAGAAATCTGTCACATTTCTATACACCAATAATGAAACACTAGAAGAAGAAATTGCATAAACAATCCCATTTATAATTGCAACAAAAAATAAGATACCTAAGAAAAAACTAACCAAAGATATGAAAGACCTGTACTTCAAAAACCATAAAACACCGAGGAAAGAAAATCAAGATGACAGAGAAATGGAAAGTCATTCCATGCTTCTGGATTGAAAGAACAAATATTGTTAAAATGTCTACACTACCCAAAGCAATCAACACATTTAATGCAATTCCTATCAAAATACTCACAGCATTTTTCACAGAATTAGAACAAGCAATCCTAAAATTTGTTTGGAATCACAAGAGATCTTGAATAACCAAAGCAATCTTGAAAAAGAAATGCAGGGATCCCTGGGTGGCGCAGCGGTTTGGCGCCTGCCTTTGGCCCAGGGCGCGATCCTGGAGACCCGGGATCGAATCCCACGTCGGGCTCCCGGTGCATGGAGCCTGCTTCTCCCTCTGCCTGTGTCTCTGCCTCATTCTCTCTCTCTCTCTCTGACTATCACACATAAATAAAAATTAAAAAAAAAAAGAAAAAGAAATGCAAAACTGGAGGCATCATAATTCTGGACTTCAAGTTATATTACAAAGCTATAGTAATCAAAACAGTATAGCACATGTACAAAAATAGACACATAGACCAATAAAACAGAAGAGAAAACCCAGAAATAAATCCACAATTATATGGTCAACTAATCTTCCACAAAGCAGGAAAGAATATCCAATGGGAAAAAGTTTCTTCAACAAATGGTGTTGGAAAAACTGGACAGCAATATGCAAAAGAATGAAACTGAACCATTCTCTTACACTGTACACAAAAACAAATTCAAAATGGATCGCATAAATGTAACACCTAAAGCCATAAAAATCCTAGAAGACAACACAGGTAGTAAATTCTTTGACATTGGCTATAGCAACTTTTTTCTAGATAGGTCTCCTGAGGCAAGGGAAATAAAAGCAAAAATAACCTATTAGTACTATATCAAAACAAAAAGCTTCTGCACAGCAACAGAAACAATCAACAAAACTGAAAGACAACTTACAGAATGGGAGAAGATATTTGCAAATGACATATTCAAAAAGGGTTCGTATCCAAAATATATATAAAAAAAACAAAACTCAACACTCCAAGAAACAAATAATCCACTTTAAAAATGGGCAAAAGTCATGAATATATATTTTTCCAAAGAAGACATATAGACAGCCAACAGACACATGAAAAGATGCTCAGCATCACTTATCATTAGGGAAATGCAAATCAAAACTATAATAAGATATTGCCTTATATCTATCAGAATGGCTGAAATCAACACAACAAGAAATAGGAGATGTTGGCATGTGGAGAAAGGGAAACCCTCTTGCACTGCTGGTAGGGGTGCAAACTGGTGCAGCCACTCTGGAAAAAAGTAATGGAGGTTCCTCAAAAAGTTAAAAATAGAACTACCCTACAATCCAGCAATTGTACTACTGGGTATTTATCCTGGAAATACAAAAATACTAATTCAAAGGGATACAGGTGCCACTATGTTTATTGTAGCATTATTTACAATAGCCAAGTTATGAAAGGAAGCAGCAAAAGTGTTCATTGATTGATGAATGGTTAAAAAAGATATGGAATATATATACAATGGAATATTATTCATTATTCATATAAAGGAATGAAATTTATCCTTTTCTAACGACATGGATGGAGCTAGACAGTATAATGCCAAGCTAAATAAGTCAATCAGAGAAAGACCAATACTATATGTTTTCACTCATAGCTGAAATTTAAGGTGAGCAAAAGGAAAAAAAGACAGACAGAGAGAGAGCAACAAACCAAGAACAGACTATTAACTATAGGGAACAAACTGATGGTTACCAGGAGAGGGAGTTGGGGGGTGGGTTAAATAGACGATGGGGATTAAAGAGTACACTTGTGATGAGCACAGGGTGATGTATGGAAGTATGGAATTACTATATTATACATCTGAACCTTATATAAAATACATGTTTACAAACTGTAATTAAAAACTTAAAAAATGCTATGTGCTCAAATAGTCTGAATTTGAAGCCAGGCTTCACCACTTAAAAACTGTTTGATTCTGAACAAGTTTTAAATGTCTCTATACCTCAGTTTCCTCATTTGTAGAATGGGGATAGCTTACAGGGTTGTGACAAGTATTAAATAAGAGAATACATGTAAATATTCAGTCCAGTGCACAGAATAAGCTCTCAACAAACATTAGTTATCATGATTGACATTGGCCTAGGCTTAACAGTAGGCCTCTGTAATGGGTACAAGGTTTCTCTTTGGAGTGATGAAAATATTCTAAAATTGACTGTGGTAAAGGTTATACAACCCTATGAATGTACTAAAAAACAATGAATGGTACAGTATGAATGGGTGAACTGTATGTTATGTTAATTATTAAAGGTATTTTAAAAATAACCCCCAAAACAAAATAGGCCTTGGATCTATCTACTCATTAATTGGAACAGAAGGTAGAACATAGAAGAGTCTCTGCCCAAAAGCAAATTATTAACTCTATTTGTCCAAAGCCTGTAGAATACATGAGGTTTACTTTCTTTTCTGGTGATAGGCAAAACCTTTGTAGTTGTGGCCCACCTAAGAGGAAGGGTGAAGTTCACCATGTTAAACATAAAGATTACATTAAAAACGCTACTGAATGAAATCAGAGATAAAGGGGTAGAAAAACATCACTTCTCATCTCAGACCAATTACAAACTGCCTAAGTCTACTTGGGAAACATTTTGGCATGATCAAAATGGAATTAAACAGGCAGTTGGAGGAAAATCCTCCAAAGGGAAGCTCAACATGGAAAACAGGAGAAAAATAAATGGAAAACAACAGGCTGTCCAGAAGAGAACAAGTCCTCAGGGATCCTCCAACAGCTCCAACTTATTTTTTCAATTCTTTCTCTTATCCATGAGAAATATAATCATATTTGGTAATCTTGGGCAGAAACCGCATGGCAGAGAAGACGGTTCTGTGTTTATTTATTTGCCTCAATATCACTGGTGAAAAATGTAAGACCTAGATGCCACTACTTGACCTGGGAATAAGTTCAGAATCATTTCCCCAAGCAGGAAGTCCACACAGAGCATGAGGAGTCCACACTGACCTCGGCTAAATAACTAGCAAATGACAAGTTTATATGTCATCTGTAACTTATGGAGGAAGGGAAGAGTGACTGAAGAAAAAATAAAGCAGCTGGTGATTACACCTGATTCCTAGTGAACACCGGGAAGGAGAAAATGGGTTGTAAATACTTCATTGCATTCAACTTAAAAAAAAAAAAAAGGCCTCTTTCCAGATCCTTAAGCAATTTTCTTCATGTTACCACCTCTTCCCATTTATATTATTTCAAAAGCAGAGGTTTGTGAAAGGTACTATTTTTCTAAGCTGTCGCAGAGTAGACATGAGCTAAAGTTCTTGGTTAAATAAAAACTGAAGTATACCATTCTTTAAATTCCAGATGCTACTACTTTTTGATCATATGCATGCCTAGGAATATCTTCCCAACAGTCAAAACTCCCTAAAAGTACAAAAGACATCGACCTAAAAGTAATTAAATGAGCTCTTCAAAATGGCAGGAAAGGACACTAGGCAAATTTCAGGAAGGCTGAATTTTAGTCCAGTTTTATCACTAGTTGCGTAACCTTCAGCAGGTCTCTTTAGTCCTCAGTCTCTCCCTCTAAAATATGAGTTTAAAAATACATAATTAGTTCTCAATCTCAAGGTAGTACTATAGGGACACTTGGAAATATGTGGAGGTGATTTTGTTTGGCACAATGACCTGGGGAGAGCTACTGGCATTTATTGCAGGATACGGAGGGACAGAAAAGATACTGTACAGCTCGCCATGCCCAGAACAGATAAACACAGTGAAGAACTCTTCTGTCCAAAATGTCAAGAGCATATTAATCTCCCTTCCCAGAAATAACTGGACAAAATAATTAAGATCTTGTCAACTTCTAAAATCCTTTGACACAGGCAAATGTAACAAAAAATACTGCAATACTGTGTTTGTCCTATTAAGACTAAACGGTAAGGAAACTAGTCATATTTTGCTTGGTAAATGAAGATAAAAGAAAGATGTGGTTTATGTATACAATGGAATATTACTCAGCTATTAGAAATGACAAATACCCACCATTTGCTTCAACGTGGATGGAACTGGAGGGTATTATGCTGAGTGAAGTAAGCCAGTCGGAGAAGGACAAACATTATATGTTCTCATTCATTTGGGGAATATAAATAATAGTGAAAGGGAATATAAGGGAAGGGGGAAGAAATGTGTGGGAAATATCAGAAAGGGAGACAGAACGTAAAGACTGCTAACTCTGGGAAACGAACTAGGGGTGTTGGAAGGGGAGGAGGGCGGGGGGTAGGAGTGAATGGGTGACGGGCACTGGGGGTTATTCTGTATGTTAGTAAATTGAACACCAATAAAAAATTAAAAATAAATAAATAAATAAATAAAAAAGAAATTACTCTGCATTTTATGCTCTACAATGCGTAATTAACAAAATCTCTTCTAGAATAGATCTGAATCTGGAAATGAACCTTACAACTGAAGACACATTAGACACACACACACACACACACACACACACAAAAACTATTAACTGCAACCAGATGTTCCTTAACAACCATTTATTTAAAAAAACACAAACAATAAATTCCATTAGACTTTGTTGTTCACATTTGAAATCCAAGTGAAACTAAACTAGGAACAAGTAAGAAAAGGGGTTGGAAAAGTGTTCATACAACAGCAAAATTTTTACTCTGTTGGATCCATGTGTTTCAGGCCAATAAAAAAACATGAGTGGCTGTGTATCAGCTGCATCCTGAAAGTCAAGAAGGTGGAGTTGAAGAGGTTTTACTTATTAATATAATTTATTATTTTTAATGCTTGCTCTGAAATTCTTCCCACAAATCTGTATGATGTACTCTAATTTATGGATCAGAAACAATGAGCTACTTTGTGTCTGCCACTTATCAATCTGAAGGTAAATCAATTGGAATAAAAATTCAAATTCCGGGGTGTTAACCATAAACTGTTGTAAATTGATAATGAACTCACTGATATAATGCCAGCAGCCAGGAGGAGAACATAAAAGCCTCTAGCACATCAACAGAAGAAGGGCCAAAAATTAAGTGGGATCTTTTGAGAAAATGGCCTTGAGAAAAAAAAATAGCTTTCATGAGTTTTCTGGGCACAAACTATAACTCCATCCATAACCATTACTCATCAAAGCCAAATTTAACCCCTTCCAGGAACCAGCCAAGAGTTTATAGTAAATAAATCCTTTCCCTTTAAGGATGTATTTCATAAAGCAGTTATGTTCTGTGACAGAAAAAGCAGATCTCTGTGGAAATACCCACCTTGGTAGCAGTCTCCTAGAATACAGCTTAGAATTCAAGAAATTTAAAAATCATGAATTCATGCTAGCAGTTTTCTGCCTTTTTTGCCACTGGACTCACTGCACTGGTACCCACACCCTAGGGTCTAATGTTTCAAAATAAGCCAAATCCAGTACTGAACGATTATCCTTACTATTTAGTAGTGTCTTCTAAGAATATTTTACTCTCAACAAATTCTCATCCATACTGGGGAACTAATATCTGTATTTGGCTCTGACTAATCAATTATTTTCCTTGCCACCCACCAGTTGACTTCTTGCCAATCAATCTGCAACTGCTATTAATTTTCAAAGACCAATGTGGCCCTTCTAAAGGACCAGTCGTGGGGCACCTGAGTGGCTCAGCGGTTGAGTGTCTGCCTTCGGCTCAAGTCGTGACCCCAGGGTCCCAGGATGGAGTCCCGCGCTGGGCTCCCTGCATGGAGCCTGCTTCTCCCTCTGCCTGTGTCTCTGCCTCTCTCTCTCTCTGTGTCTCTAATGAATAAATAAATAAACTCTTTTAAAAAAATGAAGGACCAATCATGTGGGTCAGTTTATTTTGAAAACTAAATAAGGAAAGGGAGAGGCAAACATCTTGTCTCCATCTAACATTTGCAAAACGTGAAATATAAGAAAAACTTAGGTAAACTCTAGCAATTTTAATGCCCAAGCAAATCAATTATCAACTGTCAAAATGCTTCCTTCTCTCACTTCTGCCCTCACAAATCAGAGAAATAAGCATAGGGAAATGAAGTTTTTCTCATGCTATGCAGCCGATAAAAATTCTAGACTGACAAAAACTACCCTTGTTTTATTCAAATCAAATAGGCATTTCAAATTTTATTACATCCAAATAAAACTCTCAATATTTTCTATCTATCTCTCTCTCTCTCTCTCTCTCTCTCTCTCTCTCACACACACACATACACACACACACACACACACACACACACATACACCAACCAGGTGCTCAAGCCAAAAACACTCATCCTTGATCTCTCTCTGCCTCCCTTTCCCTCCCTCTCCCTTCCCTTCTAGCTCTCTTAGCCAATTCATTGGCAAGTAATAAATAATGATGGTTCCAGGGGACTTTTTTGTTTAAAAACCATCTCAGGGCCTGATCCTGAGTTGACATCAAGTGTCAGACACTTAACTGACTGAGTCACCCAAGTGCTCCAATGGCTCGTTTCTAAACATATCCTGAATCCCTATGCACTTCTCACCACCTCCACCACTACTTTAGTCCAGACCACCAGCATCTCTTACCCAGATTATTGCAATAGCCATTTAACTGATTTTCCTGCTTCTTCTCTTATTCCTATAATTCATTAAACTTACAGAAGCTACAAGTAACTTCTAAAAATACATTACATATGATATTTTCTATCCCATTATCTTGTATTTTTTCATAGAACTAATAACTATCAAGAAATATCTTATTATAGAGAACAAACTGATGGTTAACAGAGGGGAGGAATTGAGGAACTGGGTGAAATGAGTGATGGTGATTAAGGGGGGCACCTTTGCGGATGAGCACTGGGTGATGTATGGAATTGCACTGTACACCTGAAACTAATATAACATTATATGTTTACTGATTAGAATTAAAATAAAAACTTAAAAAAATAGATACCTTAATCTTTTACTACTATATTTTATATACTATTCTTATATTTTATGTTTCTCCCCATCAAAACTCAAGCTACATAAGAGAAAGTACTTGGTCTCTTTCACCACTGAATCTGCAGTACCTAGAACATTTCATGGCATACAGAAGATGTTCAATAAATATTTGCAGAATTAATGAATGAATGATTATTGAACAATATTTAGTGAGCACTTACTTCACAAAACAGTGCTAGGTGCTATGGGTGATGGATACGAAGAAGACATGGTCCCTGACTTGGAAGGGCTCATATGAGGGATATATACATAAATAATTACAATACAATGTCATGAATGTAACAATAAAAGTAAAAATCAGAGGACCTGGAAAAACAAAACAGGGCTCATCTGACTATGATTAGGTGAGATGGAAAAGCTTGACAAAAGAGAATAAATTTGAGTAGGAACTTGAAAAATATAGATTCCCAGACTGAGAAAATGTTCAATGTGTATGACAGGTAAAGGGGAACAGCACAGGCTGAGAATGGAGGTGTAAGCAAGGATATGGAGCGTAAGAATAACAACAATGTCCAGGAAAAATTAAGTAATTTGGTGGCTAGAATGGAGGATATATATGGGAGGAAAAGCTAGGAAAGGAAGCTTAAAGAGATGGGTGGCAGTCAGATTATAAAGGATCATACATTGTTAAGGAATTTGGTATTAATTCCTGTATCCAAGGAAAAGTCAAGTACAAGTAAAGAGTGAGAAGGATCCGTCCATTCAACAAATGTTTACTGAGTGTCTAAACAGATTCGTTTTTAAGTAAGATAATACAGGGACACCTGGGTGGCTCAGTGGTTGACCGTCTGCCTTTGGCTCAGTTTGTAATCCTGGGGTCCTGGAATCAAGTCCCACATATGGCTCCCTGCAGAGAGCCTGCTTTTCCCTCTGCCTGTGTCTCTGCCCCTCAATCTGTGTCATAAATAAATAAATATTTAGTAATGAAGATAACATAGACAATAAGGGCAAGAATGCAGCAACATTGGGAATAAACTAAAGGGAGGCAGAAAAATAAGAAAGATGCTATCAATAGCATACTGTTTTGATTACTACAGCTTTATATCATTTTTTACTCTTTACTTTTTTAACATTTTATTTGAATTCCAGTTACTAAACATACAGAGTAATATTATTTTCAAGTGCACAATATAGGGATTCAACACTACCATACAACACCCAGTGTTCATCTCAGCAACTGCACTCCTTAATCCCCATAACCTATTTTACTCAGCCCCCCACCCACCCACCTCCCTTCTGATAACCGTCAGTTTATTCTCTATGGTTAAAAGTCAGCTTCTTGCATTAACTCTCTCTCTTCTTCCTTTTGCTTCCTTGTTTAGTTTCTTAAATCCCATATATAAGTGAAATCATATGGCATTTATCTTTCTCTGAGTGATTTTATTTTGCTTAGTATTATACACTCTAGCTACATCTATGAATTTGCAAAAGGCAATATTTCATTCTTTTTTACACACACATGTATGCATGTGTGTATATGCATATACACATATGTATATATACATATATGTATATATACCTATGTGTATACACACATGTGTATATGTACACACACATATATATGCCACATCTTCCATATGAATTAATCAGTCAATGGAAATTTGGGCTCTTTCTATAATTTGGTTGTACTTGATAATGAGGCTATAGATATTGAGGTGCCAGGGCACCTGGGTGGCTCACTGGCTGAGTATCTGCCTTTGGTCCAGGTCATGATCCCAGGATCCTGGAATCGAGTCCCACATCAGGCTCCCCACAGGGAGCCTACTTCTCCCTCTGCCTATGTCTCTGCCTCTGTGTGTGTGTGTGTGTGTGTGTGTCATGAATAAATAAAATCTTTAAAATAAAATATTGGGGTGCCTATTTCCCTTTGAATTGGCATTTTTGTATGCTTTGTGTAAATAACTAGTGCAATTGTTGGACTATAGGATAGTACTACTTTTAAATTTTGAGGAAACCCCATGTTGTTTGCAACATAGACTGCACAAATTTATATTCCCACCAACAGTGCAAGAGGTTCCTCCTTTCTCCATGGATCCTAACCAACACCTGTTGTTTCTTGAGTACTTGACTTTAGCCATTCTGACAGGTGTGAGGTAATATCTCATTGTAGTTTGTATTTGTAATTCCCTGATGATCAGTGATGTTAAGCATCTTTTCGTGTGTCTGTTAGCCATCTGGATGTCTTTTTTGGAAAAATATCTATTTATATCTTCTGCCCATTTTTTATTGGATTACTTGTTTTGGGGATGTTGAGCTTTTTATAAATATTGTTGAGCTTTTTATTTATATATTTCAGACACTCTTTATTGGATATGTCATTTGCAGATATCTTCTCCAATTCAGTAGGTTTCCTTTTAGTTTTGTTGTGTCCTCTGTGCAGAAGGGTTTTATTTTCATGTGGTCCCAATAGTCTATTTTTGTTTCTTTTTCCCGTGTCTCAGAAGTCCTATCTAGAAAGAAGTTGCTATGGCCAAAGCAAAAGAGATTACTGCCTATGGTCTCCTCTAGGATTTTTATGGTTTCAGGTCTCAAATTTAGGCCTTTTGTCCATTTTAAATTTAGTTTTGCAAATGGTGCAAGAAAGTGGTTCAGTTTAACTCTTTTGCATGTTACTATCCAGCTTTCCCAATACCATTTGTTGATAAGACTACCTTTTTTCCATTGGATATTTTTTCCTGCTTTGTTAAAAGATCAACTGACTTTATGGCTGTGGGCTAATTTCTGGATATTCAGTTCTATTCCATTAATCTAGTGTGTTTATTTTTCTACCAATACATACTGTTTTTATTACTATATCTTTGCAATATAACTTGAAGTCCAAAATTGTGATGCCTCCAGCTTTGTTTTTCTTTCTCAAGGCTGCTTTCCCTATTTAGGGCATTTTGTGATACCATACAAATTTTAGGATTGTTTGTTCTAGTTCTGTGAGAAATGCTCTTGGTATTTTGATAGACATTGTGTTAAATGTGTAGGTTAACTTGAGTAGCATTCACATTTTAACAATATTTGTTTTTCCAATCCAGGAGCATAGAATGTCTTTCCATTTCTTTATATTGTCTTTAATTTTTTTTCCTCAGTGTTTTATACTTTCCAGAGTATAGCTCTTTCACCTCTTTGGTTAAGTTTATTTCTAGATACTTTACTGTTTTTGGTATAACAGTAAATGGAACTGATTCCTTAATTTCTCTTTCTTGCTGCTTCATTGCTGGTGTTTAGAAATTTGGGATCCCTGGGTGGCTCAGTGGTTTAGCACCTGCCTTCAGCCCAGGGCATGATCCTGGAGTCCCGGGATGGCGTGCTCCCTGCATGGAGCCTGCTTCTCCCTCTGCTTGTGTCTCTGCCTCTCTCTCTCTCTCTCTCTCTCTCTCTCTCTCTCTCGACAAATAAAAAAAAAGAAATGCAACAGATTTTTGTATGTTGATTTTGTATCCTGCGACTTCACTGAATTTATCAGTTCTAGTAATTTTTAAAAATATTTTATTTATTTACTCATGAGAGACACAGAGAGAAAAAGGCAGAGACGGAGGCAGAGAGAGAAGTAGGCTCCATGCAGGGAGCCCAATGTGGGACTTGATCCCGGGATCTTGGGATCATGCTCTGAGCCAAAGGCAGACGCCTAAACTCTGAGCCACCACGGCATCCCAGTTCTAGTAGTTTTTTGGTGGAGTATCAGAGTTTTATATAGAGAGTATCATGTCATCATATAAAATACTGAAAGCTTTACTTCTTCCTTGCCAGTTTGGATACCATTTATTTCTTTTTATTTTCTGATTAATGTGGCTAAGACTTCCAGTACTATGTTAAACATCATTGGTGAGAGTGAACATTCTTGTCTTGTTCCTTGACTATAGAGAAAAAGATCTCAGTTTTTGTTCATATAAAAGATGATCATTTTTTGTACCTGGCCTTTATTACTTTGAGGTATGTTGCTGCCAAATCAACTCTTTTGAGGGTTTTCATCATGAATGGATGTTGTACTTAGACAAATGCTTTATCTGCATCTATTGAAATGATCATGTGGTTCTGTTCTTTTCTTTTACTGGTGTAATGCATCACATTGATTCATTTGCAAATACTGAATTTCCCTTGCAACCCAGGAATAAATCTCACTTGATGGTGGTGAAAGATGCTTTTTCAGTATATTGTTGGATTCAATTTCCTAGTATTTTATTTGGAATTTTTGCATCCACATTCATCAGATATATTGGCCAGTAATTCTCGTTTTTAGTGCAGTCTTCATCTGGTTTTGGTATGACAGTAATGCTGGCCTCATAGAATGAATTTGGAACTTTTCCTTCCTTTTCTAGTTTTTTAAATAGTTTGAGAAGAATAGCTATTAACTCTTCTTAGATGTTTGGTAAAATTCATCTCCAAAGCCATCTGTTCCTAGACTTTCCTTTGGTGGGGCTTTGTTGTTTATTGATTCAATATTTCTTGTTAATTATCAGTCTGTCCAAGTTCTCTTTTTCTTCTTGTTTCAGTTTTGGTAGTTTATATATTTCTAGGAGTTTATCCATTGCTTCAGATTTTCCAATTCATTGGCATATAGTTTTCCATAATGTTCTCATAGAGTTATCTGTATTTCTGAGGTGTTGGCTGCTATTTCACCACTATTATTTGTGATATAATTTATTTAGGTCCTTTCTTTCTTCTTTTTGATAATTCTGGCCAGAGGTTTAGCAATTATCTTAATTTTCTTAAAGAACCAGCTCCACTGACCTGTTCAATTGGTTTGTTTGGTTTTTGGGTTTTTGTGGTTTTTCGTGTTTTTTTTTTTTTTAGTTTCTATATCACTTATTTCTGCTCTAATCATTATTATATTTTTTCCTTTTGCTGCTTTAGGCCTTGTTTGTTGTTTATTTCTAGCTCCTTTAGGTATAAGGTTAGGTTGTTGGAGATTTTTCTTGCTTCTAAAGGTAGGCCTGTAGTGCTGTATATTTCCCTCTTAGGACTGCTTTTGCTGCATCTCTAAGTTTTGAATCATTGTGTTTTCATTTTCATTTGTTACCAAGTGTTTTCTTATTTTTTTTAAATTTGAAGTCTTTATTTGAGTTCCAGTTAGTTAATATATAATGTAATATCAGTTTCAGGAAGATAACTTAGTGATTCATTACTTACATACAACACTCAATGCTCATCACAGCAAGTGCCCTCCTTAATACCTGTCACCCATTTAACCCATCTCCTATGTCCACCTCCCCTCTAGCAACCCTCAGTTTGTTCTTTATAGTTAAGAGTCTGTTATTTTCTTATTTCTTATTTGATTTCCTGGTTTCCATTGTTTAGTAGCATGTTTTTTAACCTCCATGTATGTGTGGTCTTTCCAAGAAAAATTTTTGTGATTCACTTCTACTTTCATAGCATTGTGGGGAGAAAAGATGTGTAATATAATTTCAGACTTTTCCTATTTGTTGAGGCCTGATATGTGACATAACATGTGATCTATTCCGGAGAATGATCACGTGCACTTGAAAATAATATGTATTCTGTTATTTTAGGATGGAATGTTCTGAATGTATTTGTTAAGTCCATTTTGTCCAGTGTGTTATTCAAACTCATTGTTTTCTTATTGATTTTCTGTTTAGATGACCTATACAGAAGTTGCTGTATAGGGTAATTGCTGTATAGGGTGATTGCTGTAAGTGGGGTATTAAAGTCCCCTATTATTAATGTATTATTATCAATTAGTTCCTTTATGTTTGTTATATTTTAATATATCTGGGTGCTTCCATATTGGTTACATAAATATTTACCACTGTTAGATCTTCTTCTTGGATTGTACCCTTTATGATTATATAGTGCCATCTTTTGTCTCTTGTTATAATTTTTGTTAAAGTGTAGTTTGTCTAATTTAAGTATTGCGACTCTGGCTTTCTTCTGATGTTCATTGGCATGATAAATATTTCCACATTCCCTCATTTTCAATCTCTAGGTATCTTTAGGCAAAAAAAAATGAGTCTCCTATAGGCAGCATACAGATAGGTTTTTTTATCCACTCTGACACTCTATGTGTTTTGACTGGAGTATTTTGTCCATTTACATTCCTAGTAATAATTGATAGATATGCATTTAGTGCCATTTTATTACTTTTGTTGTTTGTTGTTTCTGGAGATTTTCTCTGATCCTTTCTTATCATTGTCAATTTTGGTCTCTCCTTTTCACTCAGAGTCTCCTATAATATTTCTTGCAGGGCTGGTTTAGTGGTCACATACTCTTTTAGATTTTATTTTTCTGAGAAACTCTTTATCTCTCTTTCTATTCTAAATGACAGCATTGCTGGATAGAGTATTCTTGGCTACACATTTTCCACATTCAGCACCTTGACTATATCATCCGACTCCTTTCTGGCTTGCAAAGTTTCTGTTGAGAAATGAGATGATCACTTTATGGAGTTTCCCTTGTATGTTACTGTTTTCTTTTGTTTTGCTGCTTTTAAGACTGTTTCTATATCACTATATTTCACCAATTACAGTATGTCTTGGTGTTAGCCTGCTTTTGTGGATTTTGATGGGAGTTCTCTGTGCCTCTTTGATCTGGATGTCTCTTTCTTTCCCGAATATGGAAATTTTCAGCTATTATTTCTTCAAACAAATGTTCTGCTCCCTCTTCTCTCTCTTCCTCTTCTGGGACTCCTGTAATATTTGATGGAGTTACTGAGTTTCTTAAGTCTATTCCCATGTTCCATAATTATTTGTCTTTTTTCAGCTTCATTATTTACCATTATTTTATCTTCTACATCATTAGTCATTCCTCTGCCTCTTCCATCTTATGTTCACTGAATCAAGACTGTTTTGAATATTATTATATTTTTCATTTCTGACTTTTTTAACCCTTTTATCTCTGTAGTAAGCACCTCACTGGTCTTCCATTCTCTCCTCAAGCCCAGTGAGTATCATTATGGTTGTTGCTTTTAGTTCTCCACTAGGCATGTTAGTTATATTTGTTTCACTTAGATCTCTGGCCATGATTTTCTCTTGTTTCATTTGGGATGAATTCCTCTGACTTGACATTTTGTCTAAGTTTCTGTCTTCTTCTGGGTGTTAGAACATCCCATTATGTTTTTTGCTCCTGAGAGTAATGGCTTTATGAAGAAAAGTTCATATAGTTTCCAGGGCCTGGTGCTTCAGGGAATGTCTCTGGTGTGTGCTCTGTGTGCTCTACTGTTGTGTTTTGCCTATTGTATCCTTCAGGCTGGTTGTGTGCAGAGGTTCTCCTTGCCGGCAGTAGGTAGTGCTTTGTGCTTGTCCAGAATGTGGCCAGTTTTAACTAGTTTCACACTGGTTTACTTGTGAAATGAAACTTGACATCAACTCCAACAGAAATGAGACCATGTTGAACTCATTTCAGAGATGTGGTGTGGACAGGGGTTGGTGCTGGCCCTCCGTAGGAGGGGTCTGCTGTGCTGGGAATGGTGCATACTTAACTGAGAAGGGCAGCCCTGCCAAAGCACAGGGGAGTAGGGTTTGGAGTATGCAAGTTAAGGAGCCAGTGTCCATACTGTGCTGCTTCCATCAGGTGACTATGTGTTTATGTTGAGGGGCAGAAGAGGGAAATGCTACCAGACAGCTCCTTTGTTCCCAGAGAGGCATCTCCATGAATGCTGCTCATCAGGGACATGCTCCAAGAAATCTCCCCCTGTATGACCTAGGATTTCTTCAGATCACTGCATCCATGGGATCTTCTCCCCAGATTGTTTGCCTGACCTCTCTCCAGGAACAGTGCAGTGCCCTCTGGGCTCTATCCCAGTCAAGCCTGCTTATCTTCAAACCTTCAGACTTTAAGCTCCACTGGTTATAGAAACTCACAAAGTTCAGCCCCTCTCATTTTCCAATCCAATGACTTTGGGGAAATGTTTTCCCTGTGCATTCCCCTGTGTGTTCCTCTCTCACCTTTCTCTGTGACCATGGCTCCCTTCCCTCCACAGCACCTGCAATCCATTTCTTCCCTAAACCACATCTCCACACTTCCTATCTTCTTCTATATGGCCTCATCTATCCCTTTAGTTGTGTTCTGTCAGTCTTCAGATTGATTTCTAGGGTATTTAGGATGATTTGATAATCATCTAGTTTTATTTGTGTGAGAAGATGGGCCTAGGATCCCCCTTATTCCACTGCCATCTTCCTCTCTCTGTAATATCTCTTAAAAATCTAGAATTGAGATACTTTCAGTACTGTTCTTTCTCAATACTGCTTTGCTGATTTGAGGTCTTTTGTGGTTCCATACAAATTTTAGTATTATTTGCTCTAGTTCTGTGAATAATGTTGATATTTTGGAAAGGTTGCATCATATCCACAGAGTACTTCGGATAGTTTGGACATTTTAACAATATATTCTTCCAATCCATGAGATAGGATATATTTCCAATTTTGTTATCTTCAATTTCTTTCATTAATGTTTTATAGTTTTCCCACTACAAGCTTTTTACTTCCTTAGTTAAATTTATTCCTAGGTATTTTATTCTTTTGGTGCAACTGTAAATGAAATTTTTCTTTGTACTTAATTTTCTGCTACTTAATTATTAGTATATAGAAATGTTACCAATTTCTGGATATTACTTTTATATCCTGCAACCTTAATGAATTCATCTTTTGCTTTTAGTAGTTTCTGGTGGTCTTGAGGATTTTCTATATATAGTATCATGTCATCTGCAAGTAATATGAGTTTAACTTCTTTCTTACCAAAATAGATGTCTCTTATTTTTTCTTCTGCAATTGCTGTGGCTAGCACTTCCACTAATATATGGGAAAAAGTAGTGAGTATGGACATTCTTGTCTTGCTCCTGACCTTAAGGGAAAAGCTCTCAGTTTTTCACCATGGACTATGATATTGCTTATGGGTATTTCATATATTGTTGAGGTTTGTTCCCTCTAAACCCACTTTGTTGAAAGCTTTTATTATGAATAGATGTTAAATTTTGTCAAATGACCTTTCTATATCTGTGGAAATGATATAATTTTTATCTTTAGTTTTGTTAATGTGGTGTATCACATTCTTCATTTGTGAATACTGAACCACCCTTGCATCCCCAGAATATATCCTACTTGATTATGGTGAAAGATTATTTTAATGTATCGTTGAATGCAATTTGCTAATATTTTGATGAGTATTTTTACATCGATGTTCATCAGGAATGTTGGCCTGACACAAAATGTGGTGCTGACACAAAAATAGACACATAGATCAATGAAACACAATAGAGAGCCCAGAAATAAACTCATCATTATGTGGTCAATTAATCTATGACAAAGCAGGCAAGAATATACAATGGTGAAAAACAGTCTTTTCAATAAATGGTGCTGGGAAAAACTGGACAGCAACATGCGAAAGAATAAAATGACTAAGTTCTAACACCATACACAAAAATAAGTTCCAATCAGATTAAAGACCTAAAATAAGACGTGAAACCATAAATCCTAGAAGAGAACATAAGCCGTAATTTCTCTGACACTGGCCACACGTGGGCGACCACGAACCAGCTGGAGTAACTGAACCAAACCAGGCCCGGACTTGCATCCCTCATTCACTCAAAAGGCTCAGAGCCTAAAGGGTGAATAGTTGGTAGACGCTTGAGAAAGGGCTTGAGCAATGCTTCTCAGGGCTCTCTTGTACGTGATCACCCACATAACACAATAGATACAACTTATTCTGACCTGGTCATAAATGTAAATAAGGGTCTGTCTGTCCTTGCTGGTCTGTTTACCATACCTAATATTCCTTTGAAGTATGCACATCTGGAGCAGAAAGCTTATCTATTTACCAAGGTCTTCTGGCACCCGTGAGTCTGTCTTACATGCTGAGAAAGGGGAACTTTGGAGAGTTTCACAAACCTGCTAAAAATAAACACCTTCTTGGCTTTGTTTTGCTCATGCTATAAAATGTTGTAAAACCTTGAATAAAGCTGGCACTGCTTGGACATCATCCACTGTGTCCCTCCTGTCCCCATCTCTTTACTTCTCTTTTATTTTCCTCATCCCCTTATCCTCAGGACCCTGATCGTGTTGCCGCAGCGCGCGCAACAGCCACAGCACATTTTTCCAGATATGTCTTCCAAGCCAAAGGAAACAAAAGCAAAAAGAAACTATTAGGATTAAATCAAAAGAAAGAGCTTTTGGGGATCCCTGGGTGGCGCAGTGGTTTGGCGCCTGCCTTTGGCCCAGGGCGCGATCCTGGAGACCCGGGATCGAATCCCACGTCGGGCTCCCGGTGCATGGAGCCTGCTTCTCCCTCTGCCTGTGTCTCTGCCTCTCTCTCTCTCTGTGACTATCATAAATAAATAAAAATTAAAAAAAAAAAAAAAAAAGAAAGAGCTTTTGTACAGTGAGGGAAACCATCAACAAAACAAATAGGAAATCTATTGAGCTGAAGGAGAGGTTTCCAAATGATATATCCAATAAGGGATTAATATCCAAAATATATAAAGAACTTAGGTAACAACACCAAAAACACAAACAATCCAATTTAAAAATGGGGAGAGGAACTAAATAGACCTTTTTCTAAATACATACACATGGCCAAAAGACACATGTAAAGATGCTCAACATCACTCATCATCAGGGAAATGCAAATGAAAACCACAATGAGATATCACCTTATGCCTGTCAGAATGGCTAAAATAAAAAAGCTAAGAAACAAAAAAATTAATGCATTTCTAAACAGTAGTGATGAACAATACAAAAAGGAAATTAAAAAAAAATTCTATTCACAATAGTATGAAACAGAATAAAATACTTAGGAATAAATCTAACCAAAGAGGTGAAAGCCTTCTAAAATGAAAATCCCAAAACATCACTGAAAGAAATTAAAGAAGATACAATACATGGAAAGACATTCTGTGTTTATAAATTGGAAGACTTAATATTGCTAAGATGACAATACAACCCAAAGCAATCTACAGATTCAGTGCAAACCCTGTCAAAATCCCAACAGCATATTTTACAGAAATAAAAAACCCCTCCTAAAATTCACACACATCTCAAGGGACCTGGAATGTCTAAAGCAATCTTGAAAAGGAAGAACAAAAAGGACTCATACTTCTCTATTTCAAAACTTACTACAAGGGTTCAGTAATAAAAACCATGTGGAACTGACATAAGGATAAACATATAAACAAATGGAAAAGAATAGAAATGCAGATAGAAACCCTTGCATATATAGTTCATTGATTTTCAATAGGGATGCCAACACTATTCAATGGGGGAATGCACAATCTTTTCAACATGTGATACTGGGTAAACTGTCCACATACAAAGAATAAAGATAGCCCCTTTATCTTATACTACATAAAAAAATTAACTTCATATGGATCAAAGTCTTAAACGTAAGAAGTAAGCATGTAAGATTCTCAGAGGAAAACAGGGTAGAATTTTTATAACATTTGATTTTGCAGTGATTTCTTGGATATGACATCAAAAGTATAGGTAACTAAAGAAAAAATAGACAAAAACTGGCTTCATCAAAATTATAACTTTTGTTCATTAAAAGATACTATCAAGGGACACCTCCATGGCTCAGTCAGTTAAGCATCTGCCTTCAGATCAGGTCATGATCCAGGGTCCTGGGATCAAGCCCCACATCAGGCTCCCTACTTGGTGGGGAGTCTGCTTCTCCCTCTGTCCCTCCTCCTGCTCATGCTCTCTCACTCTCTCTTTCTGAAATAAATTAAAAAATTTTTTTAAAATAAATAAAAGATACTATCAAGAGATTGAAAAGTCAACCCATAGAATGAAAGAAACTGTCTGCAAATCATCTGTTAAGTGATTAATATCCAGAATATATAAAGAACTCTTACAACTTAACAACAAAAGACAAACAATATAATTCAAAATTGGGCACAGGACTTAAAAAGATATTTCTCCAAAAATAATATAGAAAAAGACCATAACCACACGAAATGAGTCTCAACATCACTATCCATTTAATGAAATACATATCAAAACAACGAGATACCACATCATACCCATTAAGATGTCAATTATAAAAAAAACTAAAAAATAAACAAACAAAAAAACAACCAGAAAATAACAAGCACTGTGGAGGTGTGGAGAAACTGGAACCCTTGTACATTGCTGGTAAGGAAATAAAATGGTGCAGCCACTGCAGTAAACAATATGGTAGTACCACAAAAAAAAAAAAAAACTAAACAGAATTACCATATGATCCAATAACTCTATTGGATCTATTTCTGAGTCAAAAAAAATTTGACTCAAGCAGATAACTGCACACCAATTTTCATAACAGCACTATTCACAATACCCAAAGGCAGAAACAACAGAGATATAAATCATAGTAATACATACAATAGAATATTGTTCAACCTTAAAAAGGAATTGAAATAAATCTGATATATTCTATGACATAGATAAATCTTGAAACTATTATGCTAAGTGAAATAAGCCTGACATAAAAGGACAGATACTGTATGATTCCACTCTACATTAGTTACCTCTAATAAGCATACTCATAGACAAAAAAGTTAAAATGATGATTGTCAGGGGTTGAGGGGATGGAGTAACAGAGAATTATTATTCAGTGGGTAAAGGGTTTTTGTTTGAGATAATGAAAATATTCTGGAAATGTACAGTGGTGATGGTCACATAAAACTATGAACGTGCTAAGTGCCACTGCATTGTACACTTAAATATGGTTAAAATGATAAATTTTATATTGTATATAACTTATCACAATAAAATAAAACATCAGTGTCCCACACTTATCCTAGACCAATTACATCAGAATCTCTGGAAGTAGTCTTGGCACCAATATTTTTAAAGTACCTGGAGTAATTCCAACGTTCAGCCAAGATTAAGAACCATAGCTCTGGACTTCTTCCTCTCTTGGGGTACACTCAATTATCACTTTCACATCACTGATGATGGATCCCCAACTGTGCTTTTCCCAATCCAAGTAATGTCATCTGCTCTATTCATTTTCCAGGTTGTCTCTGAATACTAATTTATACACTAACTTGAATTACTAATCTACTAGGATACTGTTGCTACAATTGAATAGTATAAAACTTGTTTTTAATATAAACACATTATAAAATTAGATAAATTTATATGTCTACAAATTTGTTCCAAAGAAATGTAGGCCCAAGGTTAAAGTATTGGTGAGAGTTATAGATAAAACAGATAGTCCATATGTTAATAATTTCTGAAAATGAATGGTGAGTATACAGTTGTCCTTTATATTATTCTCTACCTTTGTGTATATTTGAAATTTTCCATATTAAGACAAGAAACAAATTCAATTAAGTTTACAAAGGAAGTACTAATATGACCTTGGTCCTATAAATTATAGTAGATATAGCTAATGAAATATTAATCAAAATGTTCAAATGACAGTAAAAAAAACCTGTAATTATATGGGAAGATGTTTATGATTGTGATTTGGTAAAAAATCAAGTTATCAAATCAGCATATACAGTATGAGCCAATTTTTGAGCAAGTCATAGACTCTGTAGTGATTACGAGTACTAGATCTAGGGCAGCCCCGGTGGCTCAGCGGTTTAGCGCCACCTTTGGCCCAGGGCGTGATCTTGGAGACCCCGGATCGAGTCCCATGTTGGGCTTCCTGCATGGAGGCTGCTTCTCCCTCTGCCTGTGTCTCTGCCTCTGTGTGTGTGTGTGTGTGTGTGTGTGTGTGTGTGTGTGTCATGAATAAATAAAGAAAATCCTTTAAAAAAAGAGTATTAGATCTGGAATCTGATAGATCTGGGTTTCTGCCACTTACAAACTGTGTGATCTTAGGCAAGGGTGACAATAACAGCATCTACTCCTCATGAGATTTTTTATAAGGATTAAATTGAGATAATATATGTAAAGCACATAAGAGATTATTTTTTTATTATCATTACTATTATTATCAGCTATGTATGGCAAAAGCTACTTTTGAAAAAGCAAAACATTCAAAAAAGTAATACTTAAATGAAATACTGGTGAGATAAATTATGGCATATTCATTGATTTACTAAATTAAAAGTTATTAAGGGGCCACTGTGGAAAAGACATTGGAAATATAATGGTGACAAAGATAGAAGGCAGCTATGCTCACAAATATATAAAAATCAGCTGTTTCTATACACTAACCGTAAATGATCTGAAAAAGAAATAAAGAAAACAATCTCATTTATAATAGCATCAAAAATAATAAAATACTTAGAATAAATTTAAGATAAAGGATCTATACACTGAAAATCATATACATTGATAAAAAATTGATGAACATACAAATAAATGGAAATATATCTCATGTTCATGTATTGGAAGAATTAATAGTGCTAAAATATCTATACTATCCAAAATCATTTGGCAATGCAATCCTTATCAATCTTCTAATGGCATTTTTACAGATATAGAAAAAACAATTCTAAAATTCATATGAAACAACAAAAGTCCAATAGGCAAAGCATTCCTGATATATAACAAAGCTGGAGGCATCACAATAACTAATTTCAAACTTTATTACATAGCTATAGTAATCAAAATAATATGGTACTGGCATAAAAACAGACACATAGACCAATGAAAGAGAACTGATGGGGATTCCTGGGTGGCTCAGTGGTTTAGCGGCTGCCTTTGGACCAGGGTGTGATCCTGGAGTCCTGGGATGGAGTCCCGCATCAGGCTCCCTGCAAGGAGCCTGCTTCTCCCTCTACCTGTGTCTCTGCCTCTCTCTCTCTGTCTCTCATGAATAGATAAATAAAATCTTTAAAAAAAAAAGAAAGAAAGAAAGAGAACTGAGAGCCCATAAATGAATCCACACATATATATGGTCAACTAATATTTTAACAAGGGAGCCAAAAATCCTCAATAGGAAAACAACAATCTCTTCAATAAATGGTTTTAGAAAACCTGTATATACATGTCCAAAGGCATGAAATTGGACCCTTATCTTATATCATTTACATAAATTAACTAAAAAATGGATTAAACATTTAAATGTAAGACCCAAAACTATAAAACTACTAGAAGAAAACGTAGGAGAAAAGCTTTTTGACATTTGTCTTAGCAACGATTTTTTGGATGTGACACCAAAAGTACAAGCAACAAAAGAAAAATTGACAAATCTAAGGCATGAAACTAAAGGGCTCCTGCACAGCAAAGGCAACAATCAACAGAGTGACGAGTCAACTATAGAATGTGAAAAAACATTTGCAATCCATATATCTAATAATATCCAAAATATATAAGGAATTCAAACTCAATAGCAAAAAGAAAAAAAAGCAAGTAATCCGATTAAAACACAGGCAAAGAACCCCAATAGACATTTTATCAAAGAAGATATACAAATACCTAACATGTTCATGAAAAATATGCTCAATATCACTAATCATCAGATAAATGCAAATGAAAACCTCAATAAAATATTACCTCACACCTTTTAAGATGGCTATTACCCAAAACAAAAAGGACAAGTGTTGGCAAGTATGTGGAGAAAAGGGAAACCTTGTGAACTGTTAATGGGAAATAAATTGGTATAGCCATTATAGAAAACAGTATGGCAGTTCCTCAGAAAATTATAAATAGAGTTACCATACAATCTAGCATCCCACTTCTGGAAATATATCCAAAGAAAATGAAATCACTATTTCAAAGAGATACCCCCATCTTTGTTGCATTCACAATAGCCAAGACATGGAAACAACCTAAGTGTTGCATAGATAAAATACGGTATAAATACAAATGTGATATATATATATATATATATATATACACACACACAGAATATTAATACATGAAATACTATTTGGCCATAAAAAAGAAAGGAATCCAATCTTTTGCAACATGGATAAACCTTAGGGCACTGTGCTAAGTGAAATAAGTCAGACACAGAAAGACAAAAACTGTATGCATTCACTAACTTAAAAAAGCTGAGCGGCCTTGGTGATCACCAGGGGTTGGGGATTAGGAAATGAGATTTTTGTTAAAGGCTATAAAACTCCAGCTTTTAAGATGCATAAGTTCTGAAGATATAATGTACAGCATGGTAACTATAATTAACAATACTGTATTATATACTTGAAAGTTGTTAAGAAGAATAGGTCTAAAATGTTATCACAATGCACCAAAAAAAAGGTAATTATGTGAGAAGATGGAGGTGCTAACTTTATTGTGGTAGTTATTGTACAATATATACATGTATTAGATCATCACACTCGACACCTTAAATGTAAAGATATGTCAGTAACATCTCAATAAAGCTGAGGAATAAATACATAAAGGTCCCTGCCCTTGTACAACTTACAGTTTAGAAAATACAACAAACAAACAAGTGATAAGATTAAAATAAAAAGCCATCCCAGTGTTCACAAAATAAGTTAAAGCATGTGAGGAAATGCTTATAGTTTAAAGACTTTGCATTTGTTTCCTTTTTTTTCTTTAAAGATTATTTATTTATTTATTCATGAAAGAGACAGAGAAAGAGAGAGACAGAGGCAGAGACAGAGGCAGAGGCAGAGGGAGAAGCAGGCCCCATGCAGGAAGCCCGATCCGGGATCACGCCCTGAGCCAAAGGCAGATGCTCAACCGCTGAGCCACCCAGGTGTCCCTGCATCAGTTTCCTAATGCCGATGTAACAAATTACCACAAATTCGGTGTTTTTAAATAACATAAATTCATTTTCTTACAGTTCCAGAGATCAGAAAGCCAAGAATTCAGTCATTCCCTTTTCCTGCTGCTAAGGGTTGTGAACATTCCTCAGCTCTTAGATGCATTACTCAACCATTACCTTCAATCTCTCTGACCCTCTTGCCTCCTTCATATAAGGATGCTTATAATTACATTGCTCATTACCTCCTAGATAATCCAGGATTATCTCCCTATCTCACAATACTTAATCATATCTATAAAGTCTCTTTTTCCATGTTGGCAGTATTTTCACAGGTTCTGTGAATTATGGTTTGGACATCTTTGTGAGTCCTTTATTCTGTCTACGACAGACATAACTTTGAATTTTAAAAAATAAAAGGAAATATAGAAAAAATATTAACAATGTTGAGTTGGATGGTTGGATTAAGTTTTTCTCTTTTGCAACTTCTAAGACCTCTACCAATCTCTACTGCAATAATGTATGAGTGTAACTCATCTAACTTTTGACTTTACCATGATGCTCTTTTTCAATACAGAGTTGTGAGTTTCATGTTCTCAAGGATATTATCTTTTCCTCTTATTGCTTCCTAAGTTTGTAACCTATTTTAGAAATAGCCACTCTAAACTTAATTTTTAAACACTCCCATTTTATCTATTAGTTTTATGGCCCAATATTTTATATTTAAATCTTTGATCTAACTGTGGTTAAGTATGAGGTATGGATGCTACTCGTTTTTCCAAATGGCTACCAACAAGACCCAACATTTGACAAGTAATTCATCTTTTTCTCACCAATCTGAAATACCATCTTTATCAGATGTGAAATTTCTACCTGATTTCGATCTATTCTTATACTTTCTGGTCTGTTCCATTCATTTGTCCATAAAATCATGTAGCAGTACCACGCTGTTTTAACTACTGTAGTTTAAAGATGTCATTGTTAATTTCTGATAAAACTAATCTCCTTTAACTACTCCCCTTTTCCAAATTTCTCTGGGTTTTCATGCTTGCTTGTTTTCACATATGAATTTTACATCCAGCTTAACAAAAAAAATGTATTTTTACTTAAACTGAGTTTAATTTATCCTACTGTTTACTTAAGTGAATTAATATATTTCATATTATTTTTCCAATTAAGAATATGCTATGCCATTCTATTAGTTGAAATCTTCTTTTATGATCCTCAGTAATTTTTCATTTATGTAGAACTTACATATTGTTTGTTAAGTCTAATTTTAGATACTTTCTCTTTTCTGATGCTATTTAAATGAGGTCTTTCTGGACACTTCTGGGAAGATGGCAAACCAGGAGGATCTGATGCTCACCTCATCCCATGAACACACCTAGATAGCAGCCACATTACTGCAACTAACCCAGAAAAATACCCAAAGACTGGCAGAACAGACTCTCCACAGTTAATCATAGAGATGGGGCCACATCAAAAAGAATAAGAGGGGTGGACATGCAGTCAGGAACCAAACTCCCAGTGATACTATCCCCAAATCAGAGGGATACCAGAAGCACAGAAAAGGGAGAGGAACAGACCCCACACTAGTCACACCAGAGAAGGGGTACCTGCATTAGAAAAATAGTTCCAAAAATATTTGGCTTTGAAAGCCAGTGGAGCATATCTTTAGGGGTTTTAACAACCAGTGGGGCTTAACAGTAGGCTTAGCTCTGGGAAAGCTAGAGGGTAATATGAAACAGTCCTGCCCTTAAGGAGGGCAGGGAATAACATACAATCCCGATGAGATATGGCATAGAAGCAACAATTTGAAAAGTGCCTGGATTATACAGGAAGGAGATACATTTACTAATCTCAGAACATGTGCTGGAATGGCCAGGATCTTTTGAAGACTTCAAGAACAAAAGAGCTATCAGGTATCATTTCTCACTACTCCCTCCAACAGCCTAGATAGCTGGACACCTGCAGGAACCAGCACTAACACCCATCACCTAACTTGCTAACACTCCCTGCCTCACCTCCAGCTTCTCCGGCAGATCCACCCCATCCAACACACCACACTCAGCAAGAGTCCATCTAAAGTGGTTCCTGCCATGTCTCATCCTGTAAGCAACCCCAGCAGGGACTGAAGCCACTCTAAAGTGCTTAGAGAGAGGGGAGGATAACCACATACACCAGTTCAACTGCAGCCCCAGCAGATGGACTAGGGGCAGATATCCAATGTGACTTCTGGCCCAACCCACCAACAAAAACCTCTCAGAGAACAGCACAGGGAGATAGCCCTGTAGTTCAAGGTTACTGTGACTGCAGCAGTCAGACTGGGGACAAGCACCTGGTCTACTATCAGCCCCACCCACCAAAAAAAATCCTCCCAAGGGACAAGGCAGGAAGAGCACCCTGCAAGTCAGTGCTATTGCAGCTTCAACAAATGGACTAGGGACAGACATCCACCAACAAAAGCATCTCAGAAAACAACACAGGGAGAGTGCCCTGCAGTTCAGTGGTATTGCAGCCCCAGCAAACAGGATGAGAAACAGGGATCTGGTCTGACAATTGACACTACCCAACTATAAGCACGACAGCTGCAGACTGGCCCCTTAACAGAGGGAAGAAACTGTGCCCACAACAGGCAAAGTGGGTGACTGCAGCCAACTAGACTGAAGCCAAACACAAATCAGCCACAATAGCAGGGCACACACAATATACATAAGAGACACCCCTAAAGTTCCTGGTTCTGGTAAACAGGGGGCATTGTATAACAGTGTACTTATAGGACCTCTTCTTCCTAAGTCCACTACTTCCAAGAACAGGAGATTTAGATGATTGTCCTAATACATAGAAACAAATGCAGAAAGTTAGATAAAATGAGAGGCAGAGGAATATGTCCCAAGTAAAAGAACTGCAAAGCAACAGAAGAAGAAATGAAATGGAGATAAGCAATATGCCTGATTAAGAATTTAAAAGAAGACTCATAAAGACACTCACTGGACTTGACAAAAGAGTAGAGGATCTTAGTAAGACCTTCAACAAAGAGATAGAAAATTTTAAAAGAACCAATAAGAGATGAGGGACTCAGTACCTAAATTAAAAATATATTATAGGGAATCAGGGCACCTGGGTGGCTCAGTCGGTTAAGTGTCTGACTCTTGGTTTCAGCTTAGGTCATGATCTCAGGGTTGTGAGATTGAGCCCTGCAGTGGGATCTGTGCTCATAGGGAGATTGCTTGAGATTCTCTCTCTCTCCTTCTCCCACTGCTCCTCCCCCCCTACTCTCTCTCTTTCTCTCAAATAAATAAATCTTTTAAAATGTATTAGAGGGAATCAATAAATTAGAAAAGGCAAGAGAATGGGTCAGCAAATAGGAAGACTGTAATAGAAAGCAACCAAGGCTGAATAGCAAAAGAAGTCTACAGCCATACCACCCTGAATGCGCCCAATCTCGTCTGTATAGCAAAAGAAAAAGAAGAGTAATAAAAGATAAGCTTAAGGGAACTCAATGATATCAAACAGTAATATTAACATTACAGGAATCCTAGAAGACAGGAGAGAAAAGGGTGTAGAAAATTTATTTGAAGAAATAGAAGCTGAAAACAACCTTAATTTAGGTATGCAAATGGACAACCAGATCCAGGAGGCACAGAGAGACCCCAGAATAATGAACCCAAGGAGGTACTCCAAGACATGTAAAACTAAAGTGGCAAAAAGTAGTAATACAGAGAAAAATTTTTTAACGATTTTATTTATTTGAGTGAAAGAGAGAGTGATAAAGAGAGCATGAGCAGTAGGAGGGTCAGAGGGAGAAGCAGACTCCTCGCTGAGCAAGGAGCCTGATGTGAGGCTCGATCCCAGGACCCTGGGATCATGACCTGAGCCAAAGGCAGACAATTAGCCAACTGAGCCACCCTGGTGCCCCAGTGATACAGAGAGAATTTTAAAAGCAGCCAGAGAAAAGAAAACAGTTACATACAAGGGAAATCACATCAGGCTATGAGCAGATTTTGCAATAGAAACTTTGCAGACCAGAAGAGTGTGGCATGATATATTCAAAGTGCTGGAAGAAAAAACCTGTAACAAAGTATAATACTTCCAGCAAGTCTATACTTTAGAATAGAAGGACACATAGAGTTTCCCAAACAACAGCTAAGAAAGTTTGTCACCACTGACCTAGCCTTATGGGAAATATTAAAGATAACTCTGAATAGAGAAAGAAGACTACAATTGTGAGAAAGAAAAATAGGAAAGGGAAAAAAATCATACAGTTGTACACAAACATAATAAATGTGGTAGACTAATCACTTATAAAACCAGCATGGTAGTTAAAGCACAAAAGCAGTAAAATCAATTATATCTATAAAAAACAATAAAGGGATTCGCAAACTAAAATGATGTAAAGTATGACATGATATATATAATAACTGTTAGGGATTACAAATTCAGTGATTTTGAAATGGGTTCAAACTTAAGTGATCATCAACTTAATATACATCACCTACACATAAGATGTTATATATGAACCTAATTGTAACCACAAATCAAAAGCAAGTAATGGATACACTAAAAATAAAGAGAAAGGAATCTAAGTATTATCACTAAGGAAAGCCATTAAACCACAAGGGAAGAGAGCAAGACAAGAAGAAAGGAACAGAGAAGAACTGCAAAAAATGGTAAAATAATTAACAAAATGGCAATAAGTACATACCTATCAATAAATATTTTTTTATTTAAATGGACTAAGGGCTCCAATTAAAAGAAATAGGGTGACTGAACAGATGAAAACAGAAGACCCAGCTATATGCTGCCTACAAGAAATCCACTACAGACTTAAACACACCTTGAAAAGGTAAGTGATGGGAAAATATTTACCATTCAAATGGAATCCAGAAGAAAGCTCAGGTAGCAAACCTTGTATCAGTGAAACTAGACTTCAAAACAAAGACTGTAACAGTGACAAAGAAGGTCACTGCATAATGTTAAAGGGAACAATCCCATAAGTGAATATAACAATTGTAAATATTTATGTACCCAACAGGGGAGCATCTAAATACATAAAGCAACTATTCACAGACATAAAGGAAGAAATTGACAGTAATATAACAATAATAGTAGACTTCAACACCCCACCTACATCAATAGACAGATCATCCAGACAGAAAATCAAGACAGACATTATGGAGGGCACATGATGAGATGAGCACTTGATGTTATTCTTTATGTTGGCAAGTTGAATTTAAATAAAATTTTAAATTTCAAAAAAAAAGTTTAAAGAGAAAGAAAATCGACAAGGAAATCATGGCTTCAAATTACATATTGGAACAGATGAACCTAACAAATATATTCAGAACATTTCATCTAAAAACAGCAAAATTACACATTCTTTTCAGATGTACATAGAACATTCTCCAGAATAGGTTACATGTTAGGACACAAAACAAGCCTCAATAAATGCAAAAAGACTGAAATCATTTCATGCATCCTATCTGACCACAATAATAAGTAACTAATAAAATCAATCACTAGAAAAAAAATCTGGAAAGAAGACAAATACA
This sequence comes from Canis lupus dingo, assembly GCF_003254725.2. NCBI lineage: Eukaryota > Metazoa > Chordata > Mammalia > Carnivora > Canidae > Canis > Canis lupus. The sequence goes on from NC_064281.1 coordinate 52,830,879, forward strand.
CGGAGGCTAAATAGCATGCTACTGAACAATGAATGGATCAACCAAGGAATCAAAGAGGAAATCAAAAAATACACGGAAACAACTGAAAATGAAAACACAATATTCAAACTCTTTGAGGTACGGCAAAAGCTAAGAGGGAATATTATACCAACACAAGCCTACCTCAAGAAGCAAGAAAAATCTAAAATAAACAACCAAATTTTACATATAAAGGAGCTAGTAAAAGAAAAAAACAAAGCCCCAAAACTACTACAGCTTTAATGCAATGCCTATCAAAACACCACCAGCATTTTTCACAGAGCTAGAACACACAATCCTAAAATTTGTATGGAACCACAAAAGACCCCAAATAGCCAAAGCAATCTTGAAAAAAGAAAAACAAAGCTGAAGACATCACAATTCCAGCCCTCGGGTTATATTACAAAGCTGTAGTAATCAAAACAGCATGGCACTGGCCCAAAAACAGACACAGAGATCAACAGAACAGAATAGAGAGCCCTGAAATCAATCATGATTTTGTGATCAATTATTCTGTGACAAACGAGGCAAGAATAAACAATGGGGAAAACACAGTCTCTTCCATAAGTGATGCTGGTAAAACTGGACAGCCCCATGTTCAAAGAATGAAACTGGACCGTCTTTTAACACCATAAACAAAAATAAACTCACAATGGATTAATGACCTAAATGTGAAACTGAAAACCATAAAAATCCTCAAGAAGAACACAGGCCGTGATTTCCCTGACATCAGCCCTGACAACATTTTTCTAGATATGTCTCCTAAGACAAGGGAAACAAAAGCAAAAAGAAACTACTAGGACTACATGAAAATAAAAAGCTTTTGCACAGCATAGCAAACCATCAACAAAACAAAAAAGCAACCTACTGAATGGGAGAACATATTTGCAAATGATATATCTGATGAGGGGTTAATATCCAAAATATATAAAGAACTTATACAAGCCAATACCCAAAAGACAAATAATCTGATCAAATAATGGGCAGAAGACCAAAAAGACATTTTTCCAAAGAAGACATACAGATGGCTAATAGGCACATTAAAAGATGCTCAACATCCCACCTATCAGGGAAATGCAAATGAAAGCCACAGTGAGATATCACTTTATACCTGTCAGAACGGCTAAAATAAAATCACAACAAACAAGTGTTGCCAAGGATGTGGATGAAAAGGAACCCTTGTGCACTGTTGGTGGAAATGCAAATTGGTAACCCACTATAAAAAACAGTATGGAGGTTTCTTGAATATTTACCATAAAATTACCATCTGAACCAATAACTCCACTAGTGGGGAAAACCAAAACACGAATTCAAAACCCGTTATATTTCTTAGAACATTATTTACAATAGCCAGGACATAGAATCAACCCACATGGCTATCTACAGTTAAATGAATAAAGAAAGTATGGCATATATACTTATATTCCTATAGGAATATATATAATAGCATATATATATGTACATATATATGAACATATATAATGGAATATATATATAATAAAATACTATTTAGCCTTAAAATAGAATGAAATGTTGCTATTTGTGACAACATGGATGTATTTAGAGGGCATAATGCTAAGGGAAATTAAGTCATTCAGAGAAATACAGATACCGTATGATTTTACTCATGTGAAATTTAGCAAACAAAACAAACAAATAGAAGAAGAGAAACAAAAAAAGAGTCTTTTATTTTAATTCCATAATAGTTAACATACTTTGCCATATTAGTTTTAGGTGTACAGTAGAGCAATTCAACAGTTCTGTACATTACTCAGTGCTCATCATGATAAGTGATCCCCCTTAACAGATACTTGAATATAGACTACAAACTGGTGGTTGCCAGAGGAGAGATGGGTGGGGTGATAGGTGAAAAAGACAAGGGGGATTAAGAGTATACGTACCTTGATGAGCACTGAGTAATGTATAGAATTGTTGAATCACTATATTGCACATCTGAAACTAATATTACACTGTATGTTAAGTATACCGGAATATAAAATAAAATGTCTTTCCTTTAATTATATATTCTAATTGTTACTACTTTACATGAAGGTAATTTCAGGATTCCTGAGGAATCTAGGATCCTTGCTTTGAATACATAGTAAAGATTCAGATTAACAGATTACTGAGGTTGGAGGCTGGCTGGTAGGACCCTCAAATTATTCCTCCCTGAGACAAAACAAGGCAGGATTTCCCTGCATAGGCAGGCAGTAAGCATCAAGAATGTGAAGGCTAGGTGAAACCACATGCCTTCTCCCCATGTCTATGGCATAAGGATTTATCTGAAGGACTACCAGGGAATTACTGACTCTGAATGCTTGTCTTGCAGATTGAGCCCCTAGTCAGTGGAAGCTGGCTATAAGTTTACCTATCACTCCCTGTCTTCCTAGGGGAGCTTGCTCCCGGAAGCATGTGACTCTGGACTGTGGGGGTCATGAGGAAACCACAAATAACTAAATCCTGTTGTTAATCTTCTCTGGGTGGCTAATGAAAATGATGTCCCCATTGTGAGCAGCTCTTGCCTTGGGAACGGTCCCAGGGCTGTTTAACAAGAGAAGAGTTATGTTGAAACAGCCTCCAGTACAGTTCACTCAGATTTCTTTTAAACTTCTCTAAGCCTATAATGGAACTTCCATTTAGATAAAATCATAGCAAGGTTAACAACCTTTTCCTCTTTTTTTAACCTTTATCTTAAAATTTGCTGTAAACTGGGGACAACATGCATTTGCTATGGATTTCCAGCAAGTTTACAGAACAGACTCCCTCCCACCTAGCCCTGCACTCCAGGCATTTTATTAGCGAAGCCAGTTACGTATCACTACAAGCCTGCAGTTTCTCAGGTAGCTGAATTCATTTCCACACTGTGGCCTAACACAGCCTGAGAGTCTGTTTCTTTTGGCTTTTTTTCTCTATTAGGTTAACTAGTTAACCCTTCTTAATCCCCAGAGTTGTTTTGGTTTTGTTTTTGTTTTTATCACCACCATCTTCCTTTTGGCGCTGCTCTTGGTTGCTACTTTTTCTTCTCAAATCTGGCTACTTCTATCCTCTAACATTTATAAAAATAATTTAATGATCTTGCTTGGGGTTGGGAAGTGAGTCAAAGAAAGACTAAGAGGCCAGCTATTCCAGACCAGAATATCTACAAGGACAAATACCAGATTGAGGCACAAAAGACTGCAAAGAAACTGGAGCTCACTTCTGTCTTATGTTGCCTCTTGCCTTTCCTCTGTACCGCCATTTGCTAGCTTGTATTTGCTGGTATTTTTAGGAAACACTTTTAGAGTTGCTCATGACTGCATCTGTGTGCATTTTTATCAACTTATCCTCTGTCCAATAAGAGAAAGATCCACCTAAAGATCACCCTTACCCTCTTCCATAGTGCCCCAATACTTGAATGATCTTTGGATGTTTTGGATTTTCATCTACTTCTCCATTAATTGATTTCAGCTGCAGCTATAATAACACTATGGAGTAGTTGCCAAAGATTTCAAGCCAACACATTTTTCACTTGAAATTTTCAAATGCACTAACCTGTTCTCCAGCCCCTTCTACATGTTCCATTCCTGCAGCGATGATGCATTTAATGAAGTCACTTGCCCTGGGCCCCTTGCCTTGAATGTCACATTTATATATAGTATCAGAGAGCTGGCCCTAACCTCTAGGCAGTATGCCTGGACTGTGTATCAGGAAGGCTTCTCAATATATATGTAATCTAATGCCCAATCTTTCAAAAAAATGGTCCTCTCCAGGATTCCCCATCTCAGAGAATGGTCCCAACATCCATCTAGAAACCAGTTATCTTGTGATGTTTCCCTCCCTCATTTTCCATATCTAATCCATCACCAAACCCATTGATTTAAACTCCTAAAATATTTCTCTGATATATTTTTCTCTGTCTCCTCCTGATTTAAGCCATCATCATCTCACATGTACCACTGCACCTACCACCTAACCGGTCTTCCCTTATCCACTCTTGCCCATCTTGAATTCATTGTCCATGGAGTAACCAGAGTAAGCTGAAAATATAAATCACATCACTTGAATCTTCCTGTTTTAAATTCTCTAATGGGTCTACACTTTGTCTCCCTACCTGACCAACAGGCATTGAGTGAATAGGCAACTACTCAATACCTTCTAGCTACATTGCTCTTCTTTTAATATCTTTTTAAAAAAGATTTTACTTATTTATTCACGACAGACACACAGAGAGGGAGAGAGAGAGGCAGAGACACAGGCAGAGGGAGAAGCAGGCTCCACGCAGGGAGCCCGACGTGTGACTCGATCCTGGGTCTCCAGGATCCGGCCCTGGGCTGAAGGCAGCGCTAAACTGCTGAGCCCCCCGGGCTGCCCTCTTTTAATATCTTGAAGGGGAATAAAGGAAGCTCTTTGCAACCTCAGAGTCTTTGCATACACTCTTTCCTCTGCCAGCAGTGTTCTTCTAATCCCATGCCCAGATCTTTGCATGGTTGGGGCCTTCCAAATTAAATGCCACCTCTTCTAAGAATCTTCTCCTGACTATGCTGCCAAAAGAAAGTCTCCCTCCATTATTCTCCCAGCCTTTGTGTAGTCACATCACAGTTTTTACCACAATGTCAGTCTGCTTACTTACGTTTTTGCTTGCTTCTGGAATGTAAATTCCCTGAAAGCAGAGACCATATTAGTCTTGTTAATCACCCCAGCTCATTGCCTAGTATACAAAAAGTGTTCCATAAGAACCTCTGAAGTAGGTTCTGACAAAGCTGAACACTTCTTTATCCTTCTCCCTGGCCCTCCCTAAGCATCCTGAATTTAGTTTTTACAATATTATTTTCATGAAGCCTTTACTATGTATGGTAGATATTAGTGCTATGCACCAAATATTGCTGATTCCTACCTCTAGGCAGCTGGTAGGGTTGCACTTTTCCATCTTCTCTAAAGGCATCTTTGACCATGTGACTTACTTTGGCCAATGTAATATGAGCAGAAGTGATATATGTCATTTCAGGTAGAAGCTCTAAGCACAATGGAGTTAACCCTCATTTTCTCCACTGTCCTAATGATTATGAAAAGCATATATGAAAATGGAGCTCCAGACACGTGAAAAGATGGTTTATATCACTCATCATCAGGGAAATACAAATCAAAACCATGATGAGATACCATCTCATGCCTGTCAGAATGGATAAAATGAACAACACAGAAAACAACAGGTGTTTGCAAGGATGTGGAGAAAGGGCAACCTCTTGTACTCTTCGTGGGAATGCAAACTGGTGCAGCCATTCTGGAAACCACTATAGGTTCCTCAGAAAGTTAAAAATAGAACTACTTTATAATCCAGCAATTATACTTCTAGGTATTTATCCAAAGAATACAGAAATATTGATTCAAAGGATACATGCACCCTGATGTTTACATCAGCATTATCAACAATAGCCAAACTATGGAGAAAACCCAAATGTCCATTGACTAATGAGTGGATATATATATTTATATATATATTATTTATATTATATATTATAATATATGTTGTACATATATTATTTATTGATCAAGAAGAATGTAATCTTGCCATTTGCAAAGACATTGATGGAGCTAGAGACTATTATGCTAAGCACAATGAGTCACTCAGAGAAAGATAATTGCCATATGATTTCACTCATATGTGGAATTTAAGAGATAAAGCAGATAAACATAGGGTAAGGAGAAAAAAAGAGAGGGAGGCCAATAATAAGAAACTCTTAACTACAGAAAACAAACAGGGTTGCTGGAGGGGAGACGGGTGGGGGATGGACTAGATGCGTGATGGGTATTAAGGAGGGCACTTGTAATGAGCTCTGAGTGTTATATGTAAGTGACAAATAACTAAATTCTACTCCTGAAACTAATATTACACTATATGTTAACTAACTGAAATTTAAATAAAAACTTGAAACCAGCAAACAAAAAAAAAATGGAGCTCCATCAGCCTTAGTCCATGCATATCTGTGATAAACAGGGCACCCAGACAAATTTCCATGGATATGAATCATGATACAGAAATAAACCTTTGTTAATATAAGCCACTGATTTTTTATAGGTTGTTTGATACTACAGCATGAGGTAGACCATCCTAACTGATATATGTTATCACTGATTGTTAGTATTATACTCACAGATTTTTTTTAATGTCATAACCTTCTACTCTTGCACACAACACAACCCCAGATGTGCTTATACAGCCTCTACTTCCCAGTGGATACTAGAAGTTCACCATTCATGACTTTGACAGGGAATGTTTCTTAGAGTGGTTCTCAAATGGGAGAAATGTTGTTCTATATACTAATCACACTATGAATGTGGCTGATTGATCATAATAGATTTCTTGAAAAGATGGTAAAAATATAAACTTTAGGATAATTATAGTTATTCAATTCAACTAATAGTCACTGAATATCTTTCTATGAGCCAGGCACTGTGCTTAAATTCATGAATATACAAAGATGAATCAGAACCAATCCCTATCCCAAGAAAGGAGGGGAGATATTCACAAATATGGCTAACTTAAAACAAGATAGATGGCTGAAATACAGTATAAACAGCATATAAATGATCATCTGTGGGGGTAGTACTAGTTGTAATTGAGATGGTGGCATGTGAGCCTTGCCTAGAAAGATTTCAGATAGACTACTGGAACAATAAAACAGTAAAGATAACTAAAGAGAACTCTGTTCAATTTCACAAATAATTTTGGAAAGCCAGATATATGCAAGGCACTAGGCCTCATATTATTCAGTATTATAAAGATTATTAAGAAACAACTGTAATCTTCCAAGGACATCATCCAATGAAGCAGTGAAGATGAGTACATAAATATCTATAACATCAAGAATCATACAAGCAACATTAGACATAGATTGTCCCATGAGAGTTCAAATAAGGAAGAAATTACATTCAATTGGGAGGACCTGGGAAGGAGGATGAAAGTGAGATCTGACATGGGCCTTGCAAGAAGGATTACGATTAAGAGAGATGATGGAGGCAAAGACAAAAGAATGCCTAGGGCAAAAAGGACTAAGGTGGTACAGAGATGAGCATAGGTTTGGAAAACAGGGTAGAGTCCAATTTAGCTCGAAAACAAAGTATATGGGGCACCTGGGTGGCTCAGTTAGTTAAGCATCTACCTTTGTCTGAGGTCATGATCTCAGGGTCATGGGATCAGATCCTGCATCAGGCTCCCTGCTCAGTGGGGAGCCTGCTTCTCCCTCTCCTCCACCCTACCCCACGCTCTCTCTTGCTATCTCTCTCTCTTAAATAAATAAATAAAATCTTTTTTAAAAGAAAAGAAAGGATACAAAAGGATATAGCAGGAAATGAGGCTGGAGAAGACACCTGGGTATCTAATCTGGAAAACTTTGGAGGTCAGACCAAATATTCATTTTTTTAAAGAAGTTCACAGTATGAGAAGCCACTTAATATTTCTGAACCAGAAGTGGGATGATAGGTGCTTTGATTTGGAACAGTTCATCTGGATTCAGTATAGGTAAACTAAAGGGGAAAAAAAAGATAAACAGTTGAGGACCAGTTTTTGCTCAGGCAAAAAGTGACAACAGTTTGAAATGCTCCCAGAAGATCAAGAGAAAGGTAGAGTTAAATGCAAAAGCCACTGCCAGAGATAAACCTAACAGACTTCACCATTTATTGGATGTGAGGGCCATGGAAAGAAGAAAGAAAAGTTGTCTTTGAGATTTCAAGTCTGGACAACTGGCAAGCTGGGGAGACCATTAACCAAAATAAGGAAGTCAGCAGGATGTGGGGAAAATGCTTAGCTGGGTTCAGACCTAAAATAAAGCAAATCAAATCATTAAACCCCAGGAATAAATAAACCTTACTGCATACCTTATGTTGACAGCCTTAAGATATGTTCCCTTCAAATAAATAAATAAAATATTTAAAATAAATAAAATTAAATTAAATCTTTAAAAAATAAAAAAGATATGTTCTCTTCAAACAGTTCAGTAAGAGTTATAGGTAGTGCTATACCAAGAAATGGAAACCAAAGAAATAACCCCTGGTAAGATATTTAGATGAAAAAAAAAAAGATATTTAGATGAGTACTTATAAGATCAGGTTTGCAACATATTTTGGTAATGAAAAGGGCCAAGATAGGTCCCACATATGACCAGTAGTTTTTAATCTTTGGAAATTTACTAAACACTATGGAATTGCTCCCTGAGGAAAACATAGATTGATATATACTCACACATTAAAATATAAAATTTTGGGGAGGCCATGTTGGATAGACCAAGAGGGTATAATGCTTAGTGAAATAACTCAGAGAAAGACAAATAATTTCAGTCATACATAGAATTTAAGAAACAAAATCAATGAACAGACAAAAAGAGACAAAACACAGATCAGACTCTTATTAAATACGTAGAATAAATTGGTAGTTGCCAGAGAAGGGTTGTGTGGGAGGATGGGTGAAATAGATAAAGAGGATTAAGACTACACTTATTGTGATGAGCACTGAGAAATGTATAGAAGTGTTGAATCATTATGTTGTATACCCAGAACTACTATAACATTATATGTTAATTATACTTAAATAAAAAGGAAAAATAAATAAAAGCGGGGGGGGGGGAGGGCATGTTTCCACAAAACTGCTAATGGAGAGTTATAATTATACAGGAGTAGTAGAAGTAAATATTCAATGTTTTGATAGCCTGCCTAAAAAGAATGATATCTCTTTTTTAGACAGAACTTGAACAAGCCAGCACTAAATCATAAGCAGGTAAGATGGGAAGATTATGAGAAAACAAAGCCAAAGACAGAGAATTAATATACAGTCCCTGCTGCTAACTGTTCCTGTGTGCTGATTAGGAATAGGAGCACAACAACAAATGTTTCAAGTCTGCAGATTCCAGAAGGACACTGTTGATTTAGCAATTTATGGCTTAGGGAGCTTGGTCTTAAGGAACATTCACATCACTAACCTCAGAGCCCAGATATAGAACCTTTCACTTTAGCAAAAGAGAATACTAAGATGATCCTTATGGAAGAAAAAGACACCAAATAAATTGAAAACCAAATTTAAAAACTCACATCAGGGAGACACAACTTGTGGTAGGAAACATTCTTACCACAAGAGAGAGGGTAATGTTTGCTACAACTGAAATATAAAAATCACATGCCTTTTTTATTAGAACTGCCTCTCTCTCTCTCAAAAAAAAAAAGAACTGCCTCTCTCTCATACCGACAAGCAACTTTTTTTGGCGTGTGTGTAGGCATATGTTATTTTTGGAAGTGTTTATGTTGAAATAATACCTGCTGTAAATCAGCAGAAATCTAAGAGGGGGGTGGTCAGTGCTCAACAACTAAATCAAAGACCAACTGTGTCTTTCAACTTGAAAAAGGAAAATTTCCAAGTACAGACCTAGTGCCATAGAGACTCACAGAGCTGTGCCTGTTGGCTACTTCCTTGTATGTGATCCCAAGCTCAAGAGTACAAGGCAAAGGAGCAGTGATGAGTCTCAACTGAGGAAACATTCTGAACTTTAAGGTCAGATACTGCACCAAACACATTGTTTGATTGGTGGGACATTTCTTGAGCAAAGGGGATAGCTATACCATACAGACTCAAGAAAAAATTGTAAAATCAAAGTACCACAATCACATCTGAGGAGCTCTGGAGGGATGGCATAAGCAGGGAAGTAATAAAGGAGGAAATGAGATACTAAATACAGAGTAAGATAGCCCGGATTCAATCTCAGCTTTAAGACTATGTAACTTTGTACATTTAAGTTATTTTGCTTCTTTATCTGTACTACAGGGTTAATGATAACAACCCTATGGGATGCCTGGGTGGCTCAGTGGTTAATTCTCTGCCTTCAGCTCAGGACGTGATCCTGGGGTCCTGTAATTGAGTTCCACATCAGGCTCCTTGCGGGGAGCCTGCTTCTCCCTTTGCCTATGTCTCTGCCTCACTCATGAATAAATAAATAAAACATTTTTAAAAATGACAACAACCCTATTTCAAATAATTTGTATGAGATGCAAACCATCATTAAAGTAATGCATGTTACTTACTCTGAAATAATAAAGTCCTATATAACTGTACATTTCTTGTCCATCATCTATCTCCTTATTCCACTCATTATAGTCCTTGAAATTATTTTCTTTTTCCTCTATTTTGGCATGGCTGAATTCCTGTAATACAACTGACATCAGACCTGTCATGACTGGGATTTCCTAGATGTCAACAGGAAGGCTGGGAGATGCCCAAGTTCTTGTCTTGTTGAAAGCAGAAACTGCTGCAGAATAAGTAATCCCTATCTTCATTAGTTCTGGGTGGTAGGTGAGGTTTCATAAAGGGTGCAAGCAACTTGAGATGAATGCAAAGGAAAGAGGGTGTCCATTTTCCCATTTTTTTTTCTAGCCATCATGTGACCCTTGGGAAAGTTACTTGGCACCTTTCAGTCAATTTCTTCAAATGGTAAAATGGAAGCAATGATACCTATATGCCCTACCTACTGTCCAGAATTGTTCTAAAATGCAGAACATAATGGTGCTAACCATGTGGAAGACTTGAAAAAAACAAAAACTTCATAGTCTAAAGACAAGATGTAAACCCAGTATTCTACCACTTATATGAATAGATTGCATGGATCCTATCTTAAGCCTCAGTATTCCCATCTTCAAAATGGTAGTAACAATTTGTACCTCAATGGATCACTGTGGAGTTTGTAAAATAAGACAATGCCTATAGGGAAGTCCTTTATTCATAGAGGTTAGTAATATACCAGAAAAGATAAGAACCATCTATTCCTTTCCAGATGATGGTACAAATCTGGTATAACAGTACCCTGTTAAGGTCCTCTACCTATAAATTAAGTGTAATAATACTAAAGTATTCAACTGTGAAAAATAAAAATAATTTTATAATATAATGATTACTAAAATATTAATATAGTAATGTCTCATTTATTCAACATTATCAGATAATGCATCATTAAAGTTAATTCTTAATTTGAATAGGGCTCAACCCATTAAGCACTGATTATTTTTTATTTTAACCATTTTAATGGAAAACTATCATTTAATCCTTCTAAAAAGATTTTAGATGATTCGATTTCATCATCATGATACCAACAATCTGAGATTGTCATATGCTCAACAAATGTTCAGGAATGTAGAACTGTTTACTCTTACACAAAATCAGCCCAAACAATGTTTTATAGACTTATAGACTTACCCACTTTTGAGGTATTTTCAGTTTGTTCCCTAACCTCAATTCAATTAAATTTGATTATCATTTATTCTTCATATCAAAGTTCTGTTTTAGACCCCTTCACCTTCACATTCCTAGTTTTTGCCCCTAAATTTGTAAGGGGTAGGAAAGCACACACTCTCGCATGGTGTAGAAAGCCCAGGGAAAACCACTTTAGCTATGTAAGACCATTTTTGGTCAACTCTAGACTCCTAGTTTCATTCTGGATATTGAGATTAGAAAACTGACCTTCAAATATGCAGTGTGCCATTACTGTAATGAAGCAATGAGAGCAGTTTTATGTATGTTAAGTTAGTTACACTAAATAGCAACTGCTTCAATGGCTTATAAATAAGAGTAAATTAAGTCAGGGAAGCAAAATTATTTGATACATCCTATAATCTTTAAGTCTTAATTATTCAACATTTTCCACCAACATATAGCACTTAAGGAAAAAGTACTCTAGCTTCTATTATTTCACTTGATTCTCAGAATAACCTTGTGGGGTAAACAGAGCGGGTGTTCTTTTTTTCTTTTAAAGACTTTATTTATTTGAGAGAGTGAGAGAGAGAGAGAGCACAAGTGCAGGAGTGGAGCAGAGGGAGAGGGATAACAGAGGGAGAGGAAGAAGCAGACTCCCTACTGAGCAGAGAGCCTGATGCAGGGCTTGATCCCATGACCCTAGATCATGACCTGAGCTCAAGGCAGAAGCTTAGCTAACTGAGCCCCCGAGGTGCCCTGGGGTAAACAAGGTGGCTCTTCTTGATTCCATCTCATACACAGAAACTAAGGCTCTAAAAGATAACTGTACTTAATACCTGGTTAGCAAACTCCTGGTTCTAGGAATGCTAGGCCAGTCTTCATGGTGCTAGACCACAGTGATACTCATGAACACACCGAAGCATCTTCATAAGTATAGCAACTCTAAAGAGCATTTTATCAGCTACAATCCTGAAAGGGAGGTGTGGACTATTTATAAAAAATACAAGCCCAACAAAATGGTGATTATCACTAGGCAAGGAATTACACAACTTGCAAACTAAAACCTTCTTCCTAGGCTTCCGCATTGCCCTGGAATGCTGAAGACAATGTTCAGAATGTCATACGAGACTAGGACACGATTCAGAAATAGGGGACAAAATGTTGATCAAGCAATTTATGTGTTTTAAAATGAAATGCTAGTAGAATAATTACAATCATTTTATCTGAAAATATGAAGGTTGATAGCTGAAAATTGGCAGAGTCACACAAGGTAAGGAAATGTTAATACACAGGGTAATTTTTTTAAGAAAATCTGAAAAACCAAAACTTAAGTGGGCATCTTCTTGAAACTTCAATGAATTAGTTTAAAGAAAAATTAAAGAGTCATATTAAAACAAAGAAAGCCAAAAGCCATTAGAAAGATGGAAATGGTAAAGATTAGAGCAGAAATAAACGAAATAGAGACTAAAAAAAACCCGGTAGAATAGATCAATGAAACCAGGAGCTGGTTCTTTGCAAAGATGAATACAATTGATTAATGTTTACCCAGACTCATCAAGAAAAAAAAAGAGAGGACTCAAATAAATAAAATCAGAAATTAAGGAGAAGAAATAACTCCCAATACCTCAGAAATATAAAGCATTATAATACCATGAAAAATTACATGCCAACAAATTGGGCAACCTAAAAGAAATGGATAAATTCCTAGAAACATATAACCTTCCAAAACTGAATCAAGAAGAAATAAAAAAGTTGAGCAGATCAATTACTAGCAATGAAATTGATTCAGTAATCAAAAACTTCCCAACAAACAAAAGTCTAGGACCTCATAGCTTCACAGGTGAATTCTACCAAATATTTCAAGAATAGTTAATTTCAATTTTTCTCAAACTATTCCAAAAAAGAGAAAAGGAAGAAAAGCTTCTAAATACATTCTATAAGACCAGCATTATCCTTATAACAAAGCCAGATAAAGACACTATAAAAAGAGAAAACTACAGGCTAATACCTCTGATGAACATAGATATAAAAATCCTCAACAAAATATTTGCAAACCAAATCCAGCAATATATTGGGAAAATTATTCACCTTGATCAAGTTGGATTTATTCCAGAGATGTAAGGGTGGTTCCATATTCAAAAATCAATACATATGATACACCATATTAACAAGAGGAACGATAAAAGTCATATGATCCTCCCAATAAATGCAGAAAAAGCATTTCACAAAGTACAACATCCATTCATGATAAAATCTCTCAGCAAACTAGGTGTAGAGGGAACATACCTCAACATAATAAAAGCCATATGAGAAAAGCCCACAGCTAACATCATAATCAGTGTTGAAAAACGAAAAGCTTTTCTCCTAAATGATCAAGAGTAAGACGAGGATTTTCACTCTCTCCACTTACCATTAACAGAGTACTGGAGGTTCTACCCATAGCAATCAGATAAGAAAAAGAAATAAAGAAGCATCCATATTGGCAAGGAAGAAATAAAATTTTCACTAATTACAGACAACATACTATATGTAGAAAATCCTAAAGACTGCACCAACAAATTACTATAAGGAATCCAGTAAAATTACAGGATTTAAAAAATACCCAGAAATCTGTAGCATTTCTGCACACTAATAACAAAGTAAGAGAAAGAGAAATTAAGAAACAGTGCCACTGGGATGCCTGGGTGGCTCAGTGGTTGAGCGTCTGCCTTCAGTTCAGCTCGTGATCTCGGGGTCCTGGGATCAAGTCCCGTATCAAGCTCCCCACGAGGAGCCTACTTCTTCCTCTGCCTATGTCTGTGCCTATCTCTGTCTCTCATGAATAAATAAATAAAATCTTTTAAAAAAGAAACAGTAGCATTTACAATTATACCAGAAAGAATAAAATAACTACACAAAACCTTAACCAAAGAGGTGAGAGGCCTGTACTCCAGAAACTATAAAACACTGATGAAAGAAATTGAACATGACACGCAAAAAAATGGAAAAATATTCCATGCTTATGCATTAGAAGATTCGATGTTGTTAAAATTTCAATACTACTGAAAGCTATCTATAGTTTTAATCCTGAAAAAGAAAAAAGCTGGAGGCATAACAATTCTAGCCTTCAAGTTCTACTACAAAGCTGTAGTCATCAAGACAGTATGGTCCTGGCGTAAAAACAGACACATAGATCAATGGAACAGAATAGAAAACCCAGAAATGGACCCACAACTATATGGTCAACTAATCTCGACAAAGCAGGAAAGAATATCCAATAAAAGATTGTCTCTTTAACAAATAGTGTTGGAAAAACTGACAGCAACTTGCAAAAGAATGAAACTGTACCTCTTTCTTACACCATACACAAAAATAAAATCAAAATATATGAAAGACCTAAATGTGAGACAGGAAACCACCAAAATATTAGAGGAGAACACAGGCAGCAACCTCTTTGACCTTAGCTGTAGCAGCTTCTTATGAGACACATCTCTGGGGGCAAGGGAAACAAAAGCAAAACTGTTGGGATTGAAGGAAACAATAAATTTAAAAAGCAGTCTACAGAATAAGAGAACATATTTGCAAATGACATATCTGATAAATGGTTAATATCCAAAATCTATAAAGAACTTATCAAACTTAACACTGGAAAAACAAACAATCCAGTTAAGAAATGGGCAGATATGAATAAGCACTTTTCCAGAGAAGACATCTCAATGGCTAATAGACACATTAAAAGATGCTCAACATCGCTTATCATCAGAGATACACAAATCAAAACCATGATCATACCATACTCCTGTCAGAGGCTAAATTGAACAACACAGGAAACAACCAATGCGGAGAAAGGGGAATCCTCTTACAATGTTGGTGGGAATGCAAACTGGTGCTGTCACTTTGGAAAACAGTATGGAGGTTCCTGAAAAGGTTTTAAAAAAATAGGGTATGCCTGGGTATCTCAGTTGATTAAGTGTCCAACTCTTGATTTTGGCTCAGGTCATGATCTCTGCGTCATGAGCTCAAGCCCTGTGTCTGGCTCCATGCTCAGCTTGGGGTCTGCTTGAGATTCTCTCTCTCCTTCTCCCTCTGACCCTTCCTCCACTCAATCTCTCTCCTTCTCTCTCTCTACAATAAAGAAACAAAAACTTTTTAAAAGAGTTAAAAATAGAACTAGCCTATGATCTAGCATTTGCTTTTTTTTTAATTATTTTTATTTTTATTTTTTATTTTGCTTGTTTTTTAATTCGAATATAGTGGACATACAATGTCATATTAGCTTCAGCTATACAACATGGTGATTCAAAAAGTTTATACAATTATCCTATGTTCACAACAAGTGTAGCTACTATCTGTCCCCATACATCAATCATTATTACAATATCATTGACTACATTTCTTATGCCATGTTTTTTTTACTCCTTCATTCATTCAACCCATAAATGAAAGTCTGTATGTCCCACTCCCCTTCACTCATTTTGCCCAACTTCCTACCCATCTGGCAACCATCAGTTCTCTGTATTACAGGTCTGACTCTGCTTTTTATTTGTTTACTCATTTGTTTTTTCCCCCTAGATTCAATGTATGAGTGAATCATATAGTATTTGTCTTACCCAGTCTGACATATTTCACTATGTTCATCCATGTTGTCTCAAATGGCACAAACTTTTCATTTTTTATGCCTGCATAATATTCTATTGTGTGTGTGTGTTATATATATATAACAGAAAATATATATATTATATATATAATATATGGGAAATATTAAAGATATTAATGAAATAATATATATATAATAATATATATTAATATATTAATAATATTAAAGATATATATTATAATATATATATATAACACACACACACACATATATATATGTATATATATATATATATATGTCACATCTTCCTTATCTATATGACTATTGATGGACATTGAGGATGCATCCATATCTTGGCTATTATAAATAAAAATTCAGTAAACATAGTGATACATATATCTTTTTGAATTCGTGTTTTAGTTTTCTTTGGGTAATACCCAATAGTGGAATTACTGGATCATATGGTATTTCTATTTTTAATTTATTAAAGAACGTCCATATAGCTGCACCAATTGGCATTTCCACCAACAGTGCACAAGGGTTCCTTTTCATCCACATCCTTGGCAATACTTGTTGTTTGTTGTGTTTTTATTTTAGCCGTTCTGACAGGTATAAAGTGATATCTCACTGTGGCTTTCATTTGCATTTCCCTGATAGGTGGGATGTTGAGCATCTTTTAATGTGCCTATTAGCCATCTGTATGTCTTCTTTGGAAAAATGTCTTTTTGGTCTTCTGCCCATTATTTGATCAGATTATTTGTCTTTTGGGTATTGGCTTGTATAAGTTCTTTATATATTTTGGATATTAACCCCTCATCAGATATATCATTTGCAAATATGTTCTCCCATTCAGTAGGTTGCTTTTTTTGTTTTGTTGATGGTTTGCTATGCTGTGCAAAAGCTTTTTATTTTCATGTAGTCCTAGTAGTTTCTTTTTGCTTTTGTTTCCCTTGTCTTAGGAGACATATCTAGAAAAATGTTGTCAGGGCTGATGTCAGGGAAATCACGGCCTGTGTTCTTCTTGAGGATTTTTATGGTTTTCAGTTTCACATTTAGGTCATTAATCCATTGTGAGTTTATTTTTGTTTATGGTGTTAAAAGACGGTCCAGTTTCATTCTTTGAACATGGGGCTGTCCAGTTTTACCAGCATCACTTATGGAAGAGACTGTGTTTTCCCCATTGTTTATTCTTGCCTCGTTTGTCACAGAATAATTGATCACAAAATCATGATTGATTTCAGGGCTCTCTATTCTGTTCTGTTGATCTCTGTGTCTGTTTTTGGGCCAGTGCCATGCTGTTTTGATTACTACAGCTTTGTAATATAACCCGAGGGCTGGAATTGTGATGTCTTCAGCTTTGTTTTTCTTTTTCAAGATTGCTTTGGCTATTTGGGGTCTTTTGTGGTTCCATACAAATTTTAGGATTGTGTGTTCTAGCTCTGTGAAAAATGCTGGTGGTATTTTGATAGGATTGCATTAAATATGCAGATTGCTTTGGATAGTATAGATATTCTAACAATGTTTTTTATTCCATTCCATAAGAATGGAATTTTTCTCCACTTCTTTATGTCCTCTTCAATTTCCTTCATAAGTGTTCTATAGTTTTCAGAAGTGTTTATTCTTAGGTATCTTATGGGTTTTGGTGCAACTGTAAATGGAATTGATTCCTTGATTTATTTTTCTGTTGGTTCATTTTTGGTGTATAGAAATGCAACAGATTTCTGTGCATTGATTTTACAACCTGTGACTTTGCTGAATTCATGTATCTAGCAATTTTTGATGGATTCTTTTGAGTATTCTACATAGAGTATCATGTTTTCTGCAAATAGTGAAAGTCTGACTTCTTCCTTACCAATCTGGGATGCCTTTTTCTTTTTTTAATTGCCTGATTGCTGAGACCAAGACTTGCAGTACCATGTAAATAGTTATGGTAAGAGTGGAAATCCCTGTCTTGTTCCTGACCATAGAGGAAAAGGTACCAGTTTTTCTCCAATGAGGATGATATTAGCTGTGGGTCTTTTGTATTTGGCTTTTATGACATTGAGGTATGTTCCATCTACATCCACTTCGTTGAGGGTTTTTGTCAAGAATGGATGCTGCATTTTGTCAAATGCTTTTTCTGCATCCAGAAAGTGCACTATTAATTATTTACCCAAGGGATACAAAAATACAGATTTGAAGAGGTACATGCATCTCGATATTTGTAGCAGCATATATGTTTATGGTAACAATAGCCAAACTATGAAAAGATTTCAAGTGTCCATATGGTATATATGTGTGTCTGTGTGTATATGTGTGTGTGTATATATATATATATATATATATATATAGGAACATTATATGATGGAATATTACTCAGCCATCAAAAAGGGTGAAATCTTGCCATTTGCAATGATGTTACAGAGTTAGAGTGTACTATTCTAAGCAAAATAAGTCAGCCAGAGAAAGACAAATACAATATGATTTCACTCATACGTAGAATTAGGAAACAAAACAGATGAACACATGGGAAGAGAGAAAAAAGAGGGGAGGTGACTGGGTGGTTTAGTGGTTGAGCATCTGCCTTTGGCTCAGGTCATGATCTCAGGGTCCTAGGATCAAGTCCTGCATCAAGTCCCCACAGGGAGGCTGCTTCTCCCTCTGCCTGTGTTTCTGCCTCTCTCTGTGTGTCTCTCATGAATAAATAAAACCTTTCTTAAAAAAAGAAAGAGAAGGGAACAAACCATAGAGACTCTTAACAGTAGAGAACAAACTGAAGGTTGATGGAGGGAGTTGGGTGGGGGATGGGTAAATGGGTGATGGGTATTAAGGAGGGTAGTAGTTATGAAGAGCACTGAGTATTATATGTAATTGATGAATCACTGAATTCTACTCCTGAAACCCAAAAATAAAAATTTAAAAAACATAAAGGTTACATTTCTGGGAGAGATTGAAACTACAAAATAATAATAATAATAATAATAATAATAATAATAATAATAATACAAACTTAAAATGGATTAAAGATCTAAATGTGAGACCTGGATCCCTGGGTGGCACAACGGTTTGGCACCTGCCTTTGGCCCAGGGCATGATCCTGGAGACCAGGGATCGAGTCCCACATCGGGCTCCCTGCATGGAGCCTGCTTCTCCTTCTGCCTGTGTCTCTGCCTCTCTCTCTCTGTGTCTATCATGAATAAGTAAACAAAATATTTTAAAAAATAAAAATTAAAAAAATAAATGTGAGACCTGAAACCATAAAACTCCTAGAAGAGAATACAGGTAGTAATTGCTCTGACATTGGCCACAGCAACATTTCTTCAGGTATGTCTCCTAAGGCAAGGAAAATAAGAGTAAAAATAGGTAAGTGGGACTGTACCAAACTAAAAAGCTCCTGCATGGTAAAGGAAACCATGCACAAAACAAAATGGCAACCTACCAAACAGAGAAGATATTTGCCAATGATATATTCATTAAGGGTTTAATATCCAAAATATAAAAAGCGTTCATGCAACTCAATGGCAAATATATATATATATATATGTTTAAAAATAGAGGATCTTAGGGCACCTGGATCGCTCAGTCATTTAGGTATCCAACTTTTGATTTTGGCGCAGGTCATGATATCAAGCCCTGCTTCAGGTTCTCCACTCATCAGGGAGTCTGCTTCGGATTCTTTTTCCCTCTCCCCCTGCTCTTCTCCTACTCGTTCTCTAAATAAAAAAATAAAGAAATCTTTTATTTATAAATAAATAAATAATAATAAATAAATAAATAGTATCCGAATAGAGAAATTTCCAAAGACGTCAGATGTTCAAAGGCACTTGAAAAAGATTCTAAACATCATCATCAAGGAAATACAAATCAAAGCCACAATTAGGTATCACCTTATACCTGTCAGAGTGATTATTATCAAAAAGATGAGAATTAACAAGGGTTGGCAAGGATGTGGGAAAAAAATGAATCCTCATATACTGTTGATAGAAATATAATGTTGTGTAGTCACTATGGAAAACAAATGGAGGTCCCTCGATAAATTAAACATAGAAGTACCATTTTGTAGAACAAATCCACTTCTGGGTATTTATCAGAAGAAAATGAAAACACTAATTCAAGAAGATATATGCACCCACATGTTCTCTGCTGCAGTATTTACAATAGCCAAGATATGGAAATAACCTAAAAGTCTACCAATGGATGAATGGATAAAGAAGATATGGTATATATTTGCAATGGAATATTACACAGCCATAAAAAGAATGAGATCTTGACATTTGCAACAATGTGTCTCGATCAGGAGGGTATTATGTTAAGTTAAATAAGTTAGTCATAGAAAAACAAATACCATATTATTTCACCCATATGTGGAATCTAAAAAGCAAATCAAATGCCAAAATAAAAAACCAGAATCAGTCATATAAATATGGAAAATAAAGTAATGGTTGCCAGAGCAGAGGAACATAGAGTTTGGTCAAAATGGGTAAAGGGGAGTGGAAGATATAGGCTTCTAGTTATGGAATGAGTAAGTCATGGGGATGAATGGTACAGCACAGGGAATCTAGTCAATTATACTGTAATAGCATTGTATGGTGACAGTAGCTACACTCGTTATGAGCATAGCATAACATACAGGGAAGTTGAATCACTACACTGTACAACTGAAACTAATGTAACATTGTGTGTCTACTATACTTCAATAAAAAAAATTTAAAAAGGAAAACAAAAAGAAAAGAGCTGCTGCAGTGACTCAAAAGCAGAGAGGAAGCAAGGGAAGAGGAAAACTCAAAACAGTCAAATAGCCTGCCATCGAATGTGAAATTATACCTCTCCAACTTGTTTAGGTCCACTGTGTAACAGACCCTGTTTATGTATTTCCACTGGTATTTCCAAATTACTTCTGCAATAATTGGGGCACAGTGAGGAGTTCAAAAAGGGGTCAGCTTTCTAGAAACAGAGGATGTCTGTGTATTCAGGGAGAAGACTTCTACTCACAAATTTATTAATGTACATTAACCCTACCCTGTGGCTCTCTCAGAATAATTGACTTTTAATCATGCCAGATCCCTGAGGAATGTAGTCAGATTCAAGGATTCAAGGCTGAAGAATGAGATATACCCTCTATACCCATATCCACACATCACTGTTACTGTGCTTTTCTTCAAAGTCAACACCTATAAAATCTATGCCATGACACCCATCCTTCTCCATACCCCAACCTAGGCCCCTTTGTTCTACCTCCTCTCTGATTATGTAGCCAAAAAGGGTCCCTCCCTAATTGTTGCAATTTCAGCAACTTTGAAATCCTAGATAAAACATTGTACTTTGAATTGCCATATAACACTCTCACTGCATTTTTAACCCACTATCCAAATTTAGGTAGAAGCTAATCACCAACTGGTGAGGGAGAAGGAAGTCCCTTTACATTACACTGCATGACATGCATAAGACAAGAGGAAATAGAGACTGGAGAGGGAAGGATTTGTGTTAAGAAACCAAGGCAGGAGACCAGGTCCCATTAGGGACAAGGCCACAATTTCTGCGTTAATCCTTGGATAAGCCACTGAACTATTCTTTGTCTCAATTTACCTGTTATAAAATGGCTCTCATTATTCATTCAAGTAGAATACTTAGAGAATAATGAGGGTCAGGTACTATGTTAGGCATTTGGACCAGACCTAAAGAGTATTCTCTTTCTCAGCACCAGTAGAACTTCAGCAAAGATATGACACTCAATGGCACAGCAAATAGAAATCTTTCTATTTGCTGATCTTTCTGCTAATCTTTTTTGCTGATCTGCTAATCTTTCTCAAATGATTACTATAGAAAAGCAAATCAAGATCAGGCACACTAATACCTTCCTTGTGAGTGAAGTTTCTTTTATATGCTATATCAGAAGGCTTTCTGATTAGTCCCTACTTCATTCTTACTGGGGCATGTGCAGGGCTATCTGACAGAAGCACTATGACTCGTGTTCCTTTGCTCTTCTCTTTATAAAATGTATTCTTAAATTCTCAATTAATAGCCCATATCCAAACTCCAACCAAATTGTTGATTACTACAATTTAAGTTTATTTATAACACAAGCATTGCCACAAATACGTTTTTATAAAATACTTAGCAGATCCTAACATGTATCAAGATCATATTACTTTTAAATATCTTATTTCATTAATACACCCAATGACCAACGTTGGTATTACTATCTCCATTTATAGTTGAAGGAACTGAGATTTGAAGAGGCTGGTAGCTTGCAAAATAACACCCAACTAGTCAAAGGCAAATATGTAATTTTAACCCAGGTCTGTGTTCCTAGAATGCTAATGCTCATTCCCAAAACATCAAGCTACTGTGCTAAGCCTCACCATGTCATTCTTTGCTGATAAACTCTATTTCCTATACAGAGAATATGCTGAAACCTAAGCTCAGTAACATAACCTTAACCAAGAGCATATCTTTAACTACTTTAGTCCCAAGTGTCCTCTAGGTAAGACTGAAAAAAAATAGAAGACTTAATTAAAGCCCTGGGATCCAAAAGTTGTATTTTCCCTAACAAACTAGCATCCAGTGCTCCCAAAAGGACAGACATTAATGATGGAAAACATTCCTCAGGAAACAATCTAATTCTATTCCTTTTCTAGCTCTCATCTATTTTGGCTGATTTAGGTGCCTGGAAAACAGAGTTGTTGTGGACTCCATGGCCTCCCAGACCTCTTCTAACACTATAATTCTGACTGCCCTACTTATATAAGGGAACTTGTGGTTATTCTCTAAAACTCCGTTTTAGAGGCCAGATTATTCCATTTTAGTAGAGATGCCACTATAAATAACATGAAATCACATCTAGAAATTGCCATGCTTTTAAAATTTGTATTAAATCATACCAAAATGTCAAAAATCATACTAATTAATCACAAGAAATAAATAAAAACCAGGAAAGCTGAGAGGTACTCCTGTTCATAACATTTAATTTCTTTGGACCTCCGTGAAATAATATCTGAACAGTTGGAGAAAGCCTGACTGAGCAGCATGCCCAGTTGTGACTTTTGTGGTTTCTGTCCAGTTACCTTCATTGCTAACTATCAAGGGAATTGCTATCTGGCCCTTTTAGTAAACCAGAAATTCCCAAATCTGTCAGGGAGAAGAAAAGATTCCTCTTATGACAAATAATACATCAGAAATCATGGGTTTCCCTTACAGCAAAGCCATAGGTTATACCTTAGGGCTTAATATACCAGTTCAAAATTCAAAATCAACAAACACATACAAACTATTCAAGGGATATGTAAAAGATCCCAATGATGGTCTCTGATGGGAAAGAGGAAACAGGGGTTCCTGGTCAAATGCTGAACAATTTCAGCACTGGAGAAGCAACATGCTTCTGACTGGTCACTGGGGAAAGTAAAAATCCTGGATGATAGCTTCTTGAGACCAGAGCTGAGATTGTGTCAGGTCCTGGGGCTAGGCATTAGGGATGCATCACTGGTGATGGAGCCTTTTATCCACTTAAACAAACAAACAAACAAAAACACCTAGTAGCACCATATGGATTCTAAGCCTTCACTGTGTATCACAAAGTAGGCTATTTCTAAAGCCACTTCCTTACATATCTCTCTACACAAACCCAGATGAAGCTAGACAAAAACTAAGAAGTCCAAGGAACATTCAAAGAATTCAACATCTTGCCCTACCTAATAGTCAATTAATGTTACACAGATTATTCTTTTATTGAGGGCTATGTTGTCTCTGCTGAAACTATTCAAATCTGCCATTTTAGCAAAAAAGCAGCCTTAGGCAATATATAAACAAGATGGTGTGGCTCTGTGCCAATAAAATATTATTTACAAAAACATACATTGTTTACAAAATAGGTGGTGGGCATAATTTGCTCCATGAACCGTAGTATGCTGACCTTTGCTTTGGTGCAAAGAGAGCAAGGAGAAGTCTTTGAGAAATCAAGTAATTCCTTATCCCCTTTCGCTTTGGCCCAGGACTCCTAAGAAGGAGCAAAGAGCAAAGGCACAAGGCTAAAAAGTTTCCCCTAATCACTTATTCTTAAAGTCAGAGCCTATAAAACACTTCGAAGTATATACTGCCTGTGACTATCTATTCTACCTACTTCTATTTGGCACCATTAGAAAACAAAAGTCTCTGTTGATCCAATAGAGAGACCAGAGTGACCTTCTTGGACATGCCAATGGAATGCTACATGTTCTTTATTAAACATCATATTATTAACTCTTGCCTGATGTAGAAACTCAGTTTCCCATAAGAAACATCAAAGCCACAACTGTCAGTTTTCACGAACACCCAGAAGCTCCTGGAGGGCCACACTTTGGGAAAGCTAGTCCTAAAGACAACTACTACTCCTTGAGGTTAAGACTGCTCCTGAGAGAAAAGAATTCTCCCTAGAAATACTTGCCAAGCAAGTGCCTCCTTGCCCAGTGACTGGTTCAATGCTTTAATCAGCCAGATCCTGCTGGACTTGTTAGACCTGACAAAACAACAACAATAACTTTGGAAATAATACCTTACATGGGCCAGGGCAAAACTGCCTGCTGCAAAGGAAATCTGTATAATGGGCTTTGCCCAGGAAACATGCCAATTATTCTCATACTAGCAGGGAAGCAGAAGCTGATTAAAGGCACAGGGGTGAAAAAGAGGTATTAGGACCAAAAGGATTGGTCCTAAATATCACCATGGCATACCTATATTTATGAGCTCCTTTGAATGGGGGCTGCCTAACACATGACATGAGGGAAAGGACCAAAGACTTTAAATCACAATTTGGAGGGTGGCAAGTGAGTCATCAGAGCAGAGACAGGTAGCCAGGCATAAAAACAAGGGGAGGAGGGCGGGAGGTGGGGGTGAATGGGTGACGGGCACTGAGGGGGGCACTTGACGGGATGAGCACTGAGTGTTATTCTGTATGTTGGCAAATTGAACACCAATAAAAAATAAATTTATTATTAAAAAAAACAAGGTACAGTAAGGCAAGGTTTCTGAGAGGGCCTTCTAGGGTCCAGAAGGTAGGAGATGGCAGCTGGCAATGGGCAACACTGAGGAGAGTGAATAATAAGAGTTTACAGATAGTGAGATACATAAGAAAATGGTGCTAGGGGGGCAGGCTCAAGGAGCAGAAGTGGGCTGAGTACAAAGCCAGGCCAGAGCAGGGACATCCACCAGGGAGAACTGGGTAACTACCATGGCAGGAGACTATACAAGAAAGCCCAGAGACAGAATTCCCAAACCTACCTTTAGGGCATAACCAGTGATACCATTCTACAGAGAATACACTAGAATACAGAAGAAAATCTGAAGCCCTTGAGAGCCAGAAAATCTGGCTTTGGACCCTAATTTGCCACATATTAGCTGAATAACTCTAAGCAAATAAATCACTTAACTTCTCTGAATTTCAATTTCCTGATCTGTAAAACTGGGAAACCATTATTTGCCCTTGGTCACTTCACCTATATAAGAGGAACATTAACAATACCCTACCTGATTAGCTCTTAGGGTTGTTGTAAAGATCAAATAGAAATCATAGGTAAAACAGGTGAACTGAAAAGTACTAAGAAAGATGTTCTCCTTCCATTATTTTTACCAAGTATTATTATGAATGACACCAGTGCAAACATACGACTCCATCTAA
Organism: Canis lupus dingo; assembly: GCF_003254725.2. Lineage (NCBI taxonomy): Eukaryota > Metazoa > Chordata > Mammalia > Carnivora > Canidae > Canis > Canis lupus. The sequence continues at coordinate 52,856,307 of NC_064281.1, forward strand.
AGATGAAACTGGTTTCAAACAAGATATATATTAGCCCTAAAAGTCAACATTCACATAACTTGGACTAAATAATGTCTCTACCATCTATGAAACCCCTAGAATAGAAAACTAAGTGACCTATTAAAATATCTCCCTGTTTTTCTTCCTTATTAACTAATTTACTATTTTAAGCTTCATTTTACATCCCAAAGCTATAATGAATGTTGTCCAGGGTCACCCCCTCACCTATCATCAATATGAAGCTTTTCCAATTCTTTTTAACCACCTCCATTGGCTTCAGAGAATTCTCCTTTATTTTTTTAAAAAGATTTTATTTATTTATTCATGAGAGACAGAGAGAGAGAGAGGCAAAGACACAGGCAGAGGGCGAAGCAGGCTCCATGCAGGGAGCCCGACATGGGACTAAATCCCCGGTCTCCAGGATCACGCCCTGGGCAGAAGGCAGCACCAAACCGCCGAGCCACCCGGGCTGCCCGAGAATTCTCCTTTAAAGATCTCTACCTTGGTCTGGACATTCTTCTTCACAGCAGCCTTCCCAGAATAGCACATATTTGGTTAATGATGCCAGAAACTACCACAAGCTCTGGGCTATCAGCCCTGCTAGCTACCCCCTTCTTTACTGCTGTTCTCCAGCTTTCAAGCCTTTCTTAATGGTCACTTCCCCTGCACATGCATACTGGTAGATGCTCCTGTTTCTCTACAGAAGGCCACATATCTCTTCCTTATATCTGTTCTTTCTAAACTATCTGTTTGTCCAAATAGCACTTATATTCTCTTTCATCATTAAAGGGAATAAAAACAATGTGGAACAGTGGAAAAAAAATACTCAGAAAATCTAAGGCTTAGCCTACTACTGACTAGCAGTAGGAAAGTACTTAAGCTCCCTAAGCCTTAGTTTCCTCATGTATAAAATGGAGATAATAACATTTTCCTTTCCAGATTAAGTTACATGAGGTATGTGAAAGTGCCCTGTATACTATAAAGTGCTTTGCAAATGTTAACTTACACCCACATCTACATCCACAGTTTATACCTATACCACCTATACCATCTATATTCACATCTATACCCACAGTTTATACCCACATTTATATCCACATCCAGGTAATTGGTCAACCTGAGTAAGATCACATTCACAAATCTCAGCCTTGTGTTGCCCAGCACAAACATCACCATATCTGAAACACAACCCAATTTGTATTAGAATTATGTCTTCCTCATTCATACTTGGATTCTCTAAATTCCACATATCTGGGGGGGGGGAATTCTATTATAAAAGATCTTTCTCTTGATCTTCTGTTTCATCAATCTAGGCAGGAGCCAACTAGATAAAGTACAACAGTAACTTCAGCCTGTCTAAACCTTACTTCCCCTACTCCATTTCTGCAGGTCTGTGAAATGCATGGCTATCTTCAGACCAACACTGGAGGTGCATTCATGGCACAAGGCAGTAAAAAGAAAACAAGACTCTTCTTTCACAATCTGAAAGTGATTCTGAAAAAAATATCATAGGCTTAGCAAAGAGGTTGTGAAGAGAAGAGACTGCTTGGTGAGGCACAGTGATATTGCACAGAACCCAGGAAGGTGAGTGGTTATTGGGTTCCAGTAGTGACTCTGGTTAACTGGCCCCACGATCTTGGACAGGGAACATCCCCTCTTAAGTTTGCTCTCTCATCTGAAAAATGAAAGAGTTAAATGTTCTCTGAAGGTCCCTTAGAACAGTATGAGTCCATTTTGAGCAAGATAATGCCCATTAATTAAAAAGAAGAGGAAATACTTAAACTTAGCAACTGCTTTTCACAAAGGAAAAACAAACAAAATGCCAAAATACCCCAGCTTTCCCTCCCCTTCCTTTCTGCTAGTGCAGCCATACAATCCCTGGCTGAGCTGTTACCCAATTAACACACTGATAACCCTTCAATTCATATTTAGTGCCATAACAGAATAATCATTCCCATAAACCCTGAAACACTGGGCATGGGTGTGGATTGGAGAAGGAAAACCAAATATGGAGAGAGATCAATATTTCTCATTTTAAGAGGAAGAGAACTCAGCATGGTGACAGTGGTGGCAAGGACATTATCTTTACGTTTGCGTTTTTTTTCCTGTTCTAGACAAAAGTTGTAAGGGGCTGCTACAAAACACCTTGATGGCTTGTTATTCATCACCCTCCCCCATCTAATGAATTCAGGGTAGATGAATTCAGGATTAGTCCCCAGCTGTCAAATGCCACTTGCATAATACATATTTTTCCAATCACACTGAAAGGCTTTTCCACAACAGTCTGGCTCTGGAAAGAGATCTGGAAGCTGAAATATGGCCCTCTTATTTCTGGGAAGTCCTTAATGAAAACCTTTTGCAAAGAACTGCCTTGAAGTTCCTAATATGGTACTATATAGTGTGGGGCCTACTGCTTGCCACTTAAGGAGAAAATTCATGCTTCCTTACGATAAAAATAATATGGGGAGAGGACTCTGTCATCCTTTAGTAATGAAACACATTTTCCAGTTATACACTATGCACTACGTGAAAAGAAGCTGCAATTTGCCAAAAGATATCATGGACCTCTGGAACTGCCCAACGAGCTGGTGTAGACTCTTGGGGAAAGAAAAAAGAGGACTGGTTTCACACCATCAGAATGTATAGCTGTTCTTCTATGACAAAGAACAGAAAACACAACCAGATCCTAATTAAATTGAAGCTAGACTGGTTAGCAGGAAAACTCCCTAAGGGGAGGGAATGAAAGGAAACTTACTACTGGTCCAGTTCTTTACTGCCAACTGGATTATTTCAAACATAAGCACCCTCAGCCCCAATAAAGAACATCCAGGCAATTTTAATGCAAGATACCTGCTTTAGAGTATAGTATAGTATAGAAAGAATCTTAGAATGCAAAATCAAAAAATCTGACTCTGGTCCCAATTTGGACCCCAGCTCTAGGTCCCTGTAGGAGTCAGTCCTCTCTCTTAGCTTCCTTTTCCCTAGACATGAACTCAACAGAGTAGATGTAAAGTTTTCTAAACAGTATTCCAGGTCAGTTATTCTATAAGAACCAAAGGAGGGGACCTGGGTGGCTCAGTGCTTGAGTGTCTGTCTTTGGCTCAGGTCGTGATCCCGGGATCCTAAGATTGAGTTCCGCATCAGGCTACGTGCAGGGAGCCTGCTTCTCCCTCTGCATATGTCTCTGCCTCTCTCTCTCTCTGTGTCGCTCATGAATAAATAAATAAAATCTTTTTTAAAAAAGAACCAAAGGAACCTCCGTTTCTCCATGCACAATGTGGAAAAAAATGACTTTAAGATATAACTCACATATCATAAAATTCACTAATTAAAGTGTACAATTAAGTGGGCTTTAGTATAATCAGAGTTGTGCAATTATCATTACAAGCTTAATTTAGAAAATTTGCGCAACCCCAAACAGAAATCCTTTGCCCATTAACAGTCATCCCAACCCTCCCTCCAGCCCTAGACAACCACTAACCTGATATACCAAGTTTGTTTAATGTTTCTAACATAAGGTAGTAGGCTTTTTTAAATATCTGTATTTATTAACATAATGAAATGGGTTTTTTTCTCTTATTCCAATTACTTGGTGTATTACGTTATTACATTGATTGATTTTCAGATGCTAAAATTTGGATTCCTGAAATAAATTCCACTTGAGTATAATATGTAATCCATGTTGCTGGGTTTGGTTTCCTAGCATTTTGTTTAGGATATTTGCATTTATATTATTAAGGGAATTTTGTCTATAGTTTTATTTTCTTATGATGTCTGGTCTTGCTCTCAGGCTACTACTGGCCTCAGAGAATATGTTAAGACGTGTTCTCTCTCTCTCTCTCTCTCTCTGTCTCTCTCTCTTGGAAGAGTTTGCAAAGAATGGGTATTAATTTTTCTTTAAATTTCTGGAAGAATTCACCAGTGAAACGATCTAGGCCTAGGCTTTTCTTTGTGGATAGTATTTTGATTACTAATTCGATGTCTTTACCCATTATAACTCTATACAGATTTTCCATTTATTGTGGAGTCAATTTTAGTAGTCTGTGTCTTCTTAGAAATTTAACCATCTCATCTAAATTACATAATTTGTTGGCATACAGTTATTCATAGTATTCCATTTTATTCTTTTTTAAATATTTTATAATGTTGGTAGTGTCCCCTCCATTATTCCTGCTTTTAATAATTCAAATCTTCTTATCTTTTCTCTTTGTAAGTATAGCTAATGACTTCTCAATGTTGTTGGTCTTTCTAAAAACCAACTTTTGATTTTTAAAAAATTTCTCTATGACTTTTCTATTCTTAATTTCATTTAATTTGACTTTATATTTATCACTTCTTTCTTTCTACTTTCTTTGGTATTATTTTTTCTCTTTCTAGTACCTTAAAGTGGAAGGTTAGGTTACTAAATTGTGATCTTTCTTCTTTTCTAATATAGGCATTTAAAGCTATAAATTTTCCTCTAAGCACTGTTTTTCCTGCATCCCATAATTTTTGGCATGTTGCTTTTATTCATTACAAAGTATTTTCTAATTGCCCTTATGATTTCTTTGGCCCAACAGACAGGAGTATGATGTATAATTTCCACATATATGTGAACTGCCTAAATATTCTTTTTATTGATTTATAATTTCATTCCATGGTAACTAAAGAATACTCACTTCATGTGAATAGTTAGACATGTTTTGTGGCCTAGCAGAAGGTCTATCCTGAAAAATGTTCCATGTGCACTTGAGAATAATGTGTATCTGCTGTTGTCATGTAGTGTCCAACAAATGTCTGTAAGAGGTCTAGCTGCCTTACAGTATTATTCAAGTCTTCTATTTCTTTACTGAACTCTGTCTAATCTATCCATTGTTGAAAGTGCAATATTGAAGTTTCCAACTATTATTTTTAGAGTATCTATTTCTCCCATCAATTCTGTCCACTTATGCTTCATGTATTGTGGGGCTCTATTCTTAGGTGCATATGCTTATAATTTTATTTATTTCTGATATATGGACTGTGATTACCATTATAAAATATTTTTTTCCATGCCAAAAATATTTTGTCTTAAAATCTATGTTGTCTGGGGACATGTGGGTGGCTCAGTCAGTTAAGTAACTGACTCTTGCTTTCACCTCAGGTCATGATCTCAGAATCATAAAATTGGGCCCCACTTTGGACACCACACTCAGCACAGTGTCTGCTCATACCTTGCCCTCTGCTTCTCCTTCTGTGCTCTCTTGAATAAATAAACAAACAAATAAAAAATATTTTGTTTAACTCTAATTTGTCAGGCAAGATGGTGGAGGAGTAAGATCCCCAAGTCATCTGCCCCCACCAACTTCCTTAGATAATTTTCAAATCATCCTGAAAACCTACTAATTTGACATGAAATTTAAAGAAAAAACAGCTGGAGCACTACAGAGAGAAAAGTTTGTGCTTCTAAAAAATACTTGTTTTTACTGGTGTGAGGTGGTATCTCATTGTGGTTTTGATTTGTATTTCCCTGATGGCAAGTGATGCAGAGCATTTTCCCACGTGCTTGCTGGCCATGTCTATGTCTTCCTCTGTGAGATTTCTGTTCATGTCCTTTGCCCATTTCATGATTGGATTGTTTGTTTCTTTGGTGCTGAGTTTAATAAGTTCTTTATAGACCTTGGAAACAAGCCCTTTATCCAGCAATTGCACTGCTGGGGATTTACCCCAAAGATGCAGATGCAATGAAACGCCGGGACACCTGCACCCCGATGTTTATAGCAGCAATGTCCACAATAGCCAAACTGTGGAAGGAGCCTCGGTGTCCATTGAAAGATGAGTGGATAAAGAAGATGTGGTTTATGTATACAATGGAATATTACTCAGCCATTAGAAACAACAAATACCCACCATTTGCTTCCACGTGGATGGACCTGGAGGGTATTATGCTGAGTGAAGTAAGTCAATCGGAGAAGGACAAACATTATATGGTCTCATTCATTTGGGGAATATAAATAATAGTGAATGGGAATAGAGGGGAAGGGAGAAGAAATGGGTAGGAAATATCAGAAAGGGAGACAGAACATGGAAGACTCCTAACTCTGGGAAACGAACTAGGGGTGGTGAAAGGGGAGGAGCACGGAGGGTGGGGGTGACTGGGTGGCCGGCACTGATGGGGGCACTTGACGGGATGAGCACTGGGTGTTATTCTGTATGTTAGCAAATTGAACACCAATAAAAATAAATTTATTTTTACAAAAAAAAATACTTGCTTTTAGCCACTGTACACTGAGCAAAATGACAAGAAAGAAGAACTCACCACAAATGAGAGAATCAGAAACAGTACTCTCTCCCACAGAGTTGCAAAATTTGGATTACAATTTGATATCAGAAAGCCAATTCAGAAGCACAATTAGAAAGCTACTGGTGGTTCTGAAAAAAGCATAAAGAATTCAAGAGATTTCATGATTGCAGAATTTAGATCTAATCAAGTCGAAATTAAAAAATCAATTAAATGAAATGCAATCCAAACTGGAGGTCCTAACGACAAGGGTTAATAAGGTAGAAGAAAGAGTGAGAGACATAGAAGACAAGTTGATGGCAAGGAAGGAAGCTGAGGAAGAAAAAGAGAAAAACAAAAGACCACAAGGAAAGGTGAAGGGAAATAAATGATAGGGGATCCCTGGATGGTTCAGTGGTTTGGCGCCTGCCTTTGGCCCAGGGCGTGGTCCTGGAGTCGCGGGGTGGAGTCCTGCATCCGGCTCCCATCGGGCTCCCAGCGTGGGGCCTGCTTCTCTCTCTGCCTGTGTCTGCCTCACTCTGTGTGTCTCTCATGAATAAATAAAATCTTTCAAAAAAAGGAAATAAATGATAGCCTCAGAAGGAAAAATCTACGTTTAATTGGGGTTGCAGAGGGTGCTGAGAGGGACAGAGGACCAGAAAGCATATTTCAAAAAAATCATAGCTGAGAACATCCCTAATTTGGGAAGGGCAACAGGCATTCAGATCCAGGAAATAGAGAGATCCTCCCAAAAACCATTAAAAACTGTTCAACACCTCGACATTCAATAGTGAAACTTGCAAATTCCAAAGATAAAGAGAAGATCCTTTTTTTTAAAGATTTTATTTATTCACTCATAGAGACAGAGAGAGAGAGAGAGAGAGAGAGAGAGAGAGAGGCAGAGACACAGGCAGAGGGAGAAGCAGGCTCCATGCAGGGAGCCCAACATGGGACTCGATCCAGGGTCTCCAGGATCACGCCCTGGGCTGCAGGCGGCGCTAAACCGCTGTGCCACCGGGGCTGCCCTAAAGAGAAGATCCTTAAAGCAGCAAGAGACAAGAGATCCCTAACCTTTATGGGGACAAATATCAGATTAACAGCAGACCTCTCCACAGAGACCTGGCAGGCCAGAAAGGGCTGGCAGGATATATTCAGGGTCCGAAATGAGAAGAACCTGCAGCCAAGAATACTTTATCCAGCAAGGTTCTCATTCAGAATAGAAGGAGAAATAAAGAGCTTCCAAGATAGGCAGAAACTGAAAGAATCTGTGTCCTCCAAACCAGCTCTGCAAGAAATATTAAGGGGGACCCTGTAAAAGAAAGAGGAAGTCCAAAAAACAATCCACAAAAACAGGGACTGAAGAGGTATCATGATGACACTAAACTCATATCTTTCTATCGTAACTCTGAAGGTGAATGGGTTTAATGATCCCATCAAAAGGCACAGGGCTTCAGACTGGATAAAAAAAGCAAGACCAGCTATCTGCTGTCTATAAGAGACTCTTTTTAGACCTAAGGACACCTACAGCCTGAAAATGAAAGGCTGGAGAACTATTTACCATTCAAATGGTCCTCCAAAGAAAGCAGGGGTAGCAATCCTCATATCAGATAAATTAAAGTTTATCCCAAAGACTGTAGTAAGAGATGAAAGGGACACTATATCATATTTAAAGGATCTATCCAACAAGAAGACCTAACAATAATGAATATTTATGCCCCTAACGTGGGAGCTGCCAAGTATATCAATCAATTAATAACCAAAGTAAAGACATACTTAGATAATAATACACTAATACTGGGAGAATTCAACACGGAGATGTTGTCATTCTGCAAATGACAGATCTTCTAAGCACAACATCTCCAAATAAACAAGAGCTTTAAATGATACAGTGGACCAGATGAATTTCACAGATATATACAGAACTTTACATCCAAATGCAACTGAATACACATTATTCTCAAGTGCACATGGAACTTTTTCCAGAATAGACCACATACTGGGTCACAAATCAGGTCTCAACCAACACCAAAAGATTGCATTGCCCCCTGCATATTTTCAGACCATAATGCTTTGAAACTTGAACTCAATCACAAGAAGAAATTTGGAGGAAACTCAAACACGTGGAGGATAAATAGCATCCTGCTAAAAGATGGAAGGGTCAACCAGGAAATAAGAGAAGAATTAAAAAGATTCATGGAAACTAATAAAAATGAAGATACAAAATCTTTGGGATACAGCAAAAGCAGTCCTGAGGGAAATACATATTTTCCTGAGGGAAATACATCTCAATACAAGCATCCCTCAAAAAATTGGAAACAACTCAAATACACAAGCTAACCTTGAACCTAAAGGAACTGGAGAAAGAACAGCAAATAAACCCTACACCAAGCAGAAGAAGAGACTTAATAAAGATTGGAGCAGGACTCAATGACACAGAGACCAGAAGAACTGTGGAACAGATTAACAAAACCAGGAGTTGGTTCTTTGAAAGAATTAATAAGATAGATAAACCATTAGCCAGCCTTATTAAAAACAAAAGAGAAAAGACTCTTAATTAATAAAATCACGAAAGAGATCACCACCAATACCAAGGAAATACAAACGATTTTAAAAACATATTATGAGCAGCTATATGCCAATAAATTAGGAGATCCCAATCTAGAGGAAATGGATGCATTTCTGAAAAACCACAAGCTACCATAAATGGAACAGGAAGAAATAGAAATCCTGAACAGGCCAATAATGAGGAAGGAAATTGAAGCAGCCATCAAAAACCTCCCAAGACACAAAGTCCAGGGCCAGATGGTTTCCCAGGGGATTTCTATCAAACATGTAAAGAAGAAACATTACCTATTCTACTAAAGCTGTTCCAAAAGATAGAAAGGGATGGAATACTTCCAAACTCATTTTATGAGGCCAGCATCACCTTAATTCCAAAACCAAAGACCCCACCAAAAAGGAGAATTATAGATCTGATGTACACAGATGCAAAAATTCTCAACAAGATACTAGCCAATAGGATCCAACAATACATTAAGAAGATTATTCATCATGACCAAGTGAGAATTATCCCTGGGATTCAAGGCTGGTTCAACACTCATAAAGCAATCAATGTGACTGATCATATAAACAAGAGAAAAAACAAGAACCATATGATCCTCTCAATAGATTCAGAGAGGTCCCTGGACGCCGCCGAGTAAGCATCGTTAAAGTCTCCACTCCCACCACCGTCATGTCTAAGTCAGAGTCTCCCAAAGAGCCTGAACAGCTGGGGAAGCTCTTCATCGGAGGTTTGAGCAACCGATGAGAGTCTGAGTGGCCATTTTGAGCAATGGGGGATGCTTACGGACTGTGTGGTAATGAGAGACCCCAATACCAAGCGCACCAGAGGCTTCGGGTTCGACTTGTACGCCACCGTAGAGGAGGTGGTCGCAGCCATGAACGCTCGGCTGCAAAAGTTGGATGGAAGAGTCGTGGAATCAAAGAGGGCTGTCTCCCGAGACGATTCTCAAAGACCTGGTGCCCACTTAACTGTGAAAAATATTTTTGTTGGTGGCATTAAAGAAGACACTGAAGAACATCATCTAAGAGATTATCTTGAACAGTATGGGAAAATTGAAGTGATTGAGATCATGACTGACCAAGGCAGTAGCAAACAGAGAGGTTTTGCTTTTGTGACCTTTGACGACCATGACTCTGTAGACATGATTGTCATTCAAAAATACCATACTGTGAATGACCACAACTGTGAAGTAAGGAAAGCCCTATCGAAGCAAGAGATGGCTAGTGCTTCGTCCAGCCAAAGAGGCCGAAGTGGTTCTGGAAACTTTGGTGGTGATCGTGGAGGTGGTTTTGGTGGGAATGACAACTTTGGTTGTGGAGGGAACTTCAGTGGTCGAGGTGGCTTCGGTGGCAGTCGAGGTGGTGGTGGATACGGTGTCAGTGGGGATGGCTATAACAGATTTGGTAATGATGGAAGCAACTTTGGAGGTGGCAGAAGCCATAACGATTTTGGCAATTACAACAATCAATCCTCAAATTTTGGAACCAAGAAAGGAGGAAATTTTGGAGGCAGAAGCTCTAGCCCCTATGGTGGTAGAGGCCAATACTTTGCCAAACCACGAAACCAAGGTGGCTATGGCGGTTCAAGCAGCAGCAGCAGCTATGGCAGTGGCAGAAGGTTTTAATTACTGCCAGGAAACAAAGCTTAGCAGGACAGGAGAGTCAGAGAAGTGACAGGGAAGCTGCAGGTTACAACAGATTTGTGAACTCAGCCAAGCACAGTGGTGGCAGGGCCTAGCTGCTACAAAGACATGTTTTAGACAATACTCATGTGTATGGGCAAAAAACTCCAGGACTATATTTGTGACTAATTGTATAACAGGTTATTTTAGTTTCTGTACTGTGGAAGATGTAAAGCATTCCAAAAAAGGGTTTTAATGTAGATTTTTTTTGCACCCATGCTGTTGATTGCTAAATGCAATAGTCTGATCATGATGCTGAATAAATGTGTCTTTTTCAAAAAAATAGATTTAGAGAAAGCATTTGACAAAATACAGCATCCATTCCTGATCAAAACTTTTCAGACTGCAGGGATAGAGGGAACATTCCTCAGCATCTTAAAAGCCATCTACAAAAAGCCCACAGCCAATATCATTCTCAATGGGGAAACACTGGGAGCCTTTCCCCTAAGATCAGGAACACAACAGGGATGTCCACTCTCACCACTGCTATTCAACATAGTACTGGAAGTCCTAGCCTCAGCAATCAGACAACAAAAAGAAATGAAAGGCATTCAAAACTGGCAAAGAAGAAGTCAAATTCTCCCTCTTCGCAGATGACATGATACTATACAGAGAAAACCCAAAAGACTCCACCCAAGATTGCTAGAACTCATACAGCAATTTGGCTGTGTGGCAGGATACAAAATCAATGCCCAGAAATCAGTGGCATTTCTATACACTAACAATGAAACTGAAGAAAGAAAAATTAAGGAGTCAATCCCATTTACAGAGGATCGCTGGATGGCTCAGCGGTTTGGTGCCTGCCTTCGGCCCAGGGCGTGATCCTTGAGTCCCAGGTTTGGGTACCGCATTGGGCTCCTTGCATGGAGCTGCTTCTCCCTCTCCCTGTGTCTCTGCCTCTCTCTGTGTGTCTTTCATGAAGAAATAAAATCTTTAAAAAAAACATTTACAATTGCATCCAAAAGCTTAAGATACCTAGTAATAAACCTCACCAAAGAGGTAAAGGATCTATACCCTAAAAACTACAGAACACTTCTGAAAGAAATTGAGGCAGACACAAAGAAATGGAAAAATATTCCATGCTCATGGATTGGAAGAATTAATAGTGTGAAAATGTCATTGCTACCCAGGGCAATTTATACATTTAATGCAATCCCTATCAAACTACCATGGACTTTCTTCAGAGAGTTGGAACAAATCATCTTAAGATTTGTGTGGAATCAGAAAGGACCCCAAATAGCCAGGGGAATATTGAAAAAGAAAACCAGAGCTAGGGGCATCACAGTGCCAGATTTCAGGTTGTACTAAAAAGCTGTGATCATCAAGACAGTGTGGTACCAGCACAAAAACAGACACATAGATAATGGAACAGAACAGAGAATCCAGAAATGGCCCTCAACTCTATGGTCAACTAATATTCGACAAAGCAGGAAAGACTATTCACTGGAAAAAAGACAGTCTCTTCAATCAATGGTGCTGGGACAATTAGACAGCCATGTGCAGAAGAATGTAACTAGACCACTCTCTTGCACCATACACAAGGATAAATTCAAAATGGATGAAAGATCTAAATGTAAGACAAGAATCCATCAAAATCCTAGAGGAGAACACAGGCAACACCCTTTTTGAACTTGGACACAGCAACTTCTTGCAAGATACATCTATGAAGGCAAGAGAAACAAAAGCAAAAATGAATTATTGGGATTTCATCAAGATAAGAAGCTTCTGTACAGCAAAAGAAACAGTCAACAAAACTAAAAGACAACCTACAGAATAGGAGAAGATATTTGCAAATGACCTATCAGATAAAGGGCTAGCATCCAAGATCTATAGAGAACTTATTAAACCCAACAGCAAAAAAACAAACAATCCAATCATGAAATGGGCAGAAGACATGAACAGAAATTTCACAGAGGAAGACATAGACATGGCCAACAAGCACATGAGAAAATGCTCCACATCACTGGCCATCAGGGAAATACAAATCAAAACCACAATGAGATACCACCTCACACCAGTGAGAATGGGGAAAATTCACAAGACAGGAAACAACAATGTTGGAGAGGATGTGGAGAAAGGGGAACCCTCTTGCACTGTTGGTGGGAATGTGAACTGGTGCAGCCACTCTGGAAAACTGTGTGGAGGTTCCTCAAAGAGTTAAAAATAGATCTGCCCTACGACCTAGCAATTGCACTGCTGGGGATTTACCCCAAATTTACAGATGCAGTGAAACGCCGGGACACCTGCACCCCGATGTTTATAGCAGCAATGTCCACAATAGCCAAACTGTGGAAGGCATCTTGGTGTCCATCGAAAGATGAATGGATAAAGAAGATGTGGTTTATGTATACAATGGAATATTACTCAGCCATTAGAAACGACAAATACCCACCATTTGCTTCGACGTGGATGGAACTGGAGGGTATTATGCTGAGTGAAGTAAGTCAATCGGAGAAGGACAAACATTATATGGTCTCATTCATTTGGGGAATATAAAAAATAGTGAAAGGGAATAAAGGGGAAAGGAGAAAAAAATGAGTGGGAAATATCAGTGAGGGAGACAGAACATGAGAGACTCCTAACTCTGGAAAACGAACAAGGGGTGGTAGAAAGGGAGGTGGGCGGGGGGTTGGGGGTGACTGGGTGACAGGCACTGAGGGGGGCACTTGACGGGATGAGCACTGGGTGTTATGCTATATGTTGGCAAATCGAACTCCAATAAAAAATATACAAAAAGATAAAAGAAAATTTTAAAAATAATAGTAAATCTACATTGTCTGATATTGTTAAAGCCACCACAACTCTCTTTGGTTGCTGTTTGCTTGACATATTTTTCTATCCTTTTATTCTCAACTATTTGTTTCTTTGAATCCAAAATGTGTCTCTTAAAGATAGTATAAGTTTTAATCAATTTATCCATTTTGCTAATTCCTTCCTTTCTATTGCAATGTGTATTCCACTCACACTTAATATATTTACAGATTTATGTATACCATGTATTTTCTATATGTCTTATCTTGTTTCCTCTATTCCTCCACCACTGTCTTCTTTTGTGTTAAATAGATGTTGTCTATTGTAGTATTTTAATTCCCTTGTTTCTTTCACTTATATATAATTTTAGTTATTTTATTAGTGGCTCACCTCAGGATTACAATTACCACCTTAATTTAAGACAAACTAGTTCAGATTAATTTTAACTTAAATTGGAAAGCATGCAGAAACATGGTGCCAGTGTAATTGCTTCCTCCCCTCTGCTTTGTGGTATATTGTCATATGTATTGCCTGTTTATGTATCATAAGCTCATCAGCACAGTTTTATTACTATTGAATCATGCAGTTGTCATTTAAATTAAGTAGGGAAAAAAGAGTTACTAAAAGACAGTTATGTTGTCTTTGATATCTACATATGTAGTTACACTTACTGGTACTTTTCATATTTTGTACAGATTTGAGTTACCATTCATCATTCTTTCATTTCATTCTGAAGGATTCCCATCAGTGTTTCTTATAGGGCAGGTCTGCTAGGGACAAATTATCAGTTTTTGTTTTTGTTTATATGAGAAAGTCTTAATTTCTGCCTTGTTTTTGAAGAAGGATAGTTTTCATGAATACAGAATTATTAGTGGACATTATTTTTCTTTCAGCACTTTGAATATGTCAGCTCATCACTTCCTGGTCTCCACAGTTCTTGGTAAATTAGCTTTTAATCTTGTTGAGGATCCCATTTACCTAGTGAATTATTTTTCTCTTGCTTCTTTCAAGATTCTCAGTCTTTGGTTTTCATCTGTTTGGCTATAATGTATCTAGGTATGGCTTGAAATCCTTGAATTTCTCCTATGTGGAGTTTTTTGAGCTTCCTGAACCCGGAGATTTATTGTTAATCAAATTTGTGAAGTTTTGGGCCATTATTTTTTCAAATATTCTCTTCCTTTCAATCTGTCTTCTCTAGGACTTCCGTTATGCATATGTTGTATACCTGATGGTATTCTACTGTTTCTGGGGCTCTGTTCATTTTTCTTCATTTTTTTTCTTTCTTTTCCTCAAACTAGATCATCTCAATTGACTTATCTTCTTTTTTTTTAAAGATTTTATTTATTTATTCATAAGAGACACAGAGAAAGAGGCAGAGACATAGGCAGAGGGAGAAGCAGGTTCCCTGCATGGAGCCCAATGCGGGACTCAATCCCAAGGACTCCAGGATCACACCCTGAAGCCGAAGATAGGCACTCAACCACTGAGCCACCCAGGTGTCCCTCAACTGACTTATCTTCAAGTTCTATTATTCTTTCTTTGCTAGATCAAATCTGCTATTGAATCTCTCTAGTGAATTTTTCATTTCAGCTTTTTTATTTTCATTTCCAGAATTTCTCTTGTTTTTTGATAATTTTTATCTCTTTGTAGTCTCTGTTGACACATTGTTCTCACGCATTCCTTTAAGTCTTAGACATGGCTTCCTTTAGTTCTTTGACTATGTTTATATTAGCTGATTTAAATTTTTGTCTAAATTCTAACATTTAGGCCACATCAGACAGTCTCTACTGACTGCTTTTTTTCCTGCATATAGGCCATAATTTTTCTTGCATGCCTGATCATTTTTTGTTGAAAATTGGGCATTTTAAGCAATATAATGTGGTACCTCTGAAAATCAGATTCTGACCCACAGATTTTATTGCTATTGTTGTTTTGTTATGGTTGTTGTTGATGTTGCTTTGTTTAGTGTCTTTCTTGAAATATTTCTGTAATGTTTGTATTCCTTGCATTCCTTACCACTAATATCTCTTAGTGACCATCTAGTGACTTTGAAGAGTTCTTAAATGTCTTAAACCATTAAGACTTTCATCTTTTTACCAAGGGGGTCTGTGTGTATGTCAGAACAGTCCCTCAACACTCAACCAGGTAGTTTACAACTCTGCCTCAAGTACTGCCATAGGGGAGAAAATAGAGCCCTATGAGGGCTCTGGCTCTGGGCATGTGTGTGGCCTTCCAGATCTCCAAGAATATTTAAGAACTTTCCAAAGCCCCCAATAGGTATCTCATTCTCCATTTCTTCCTTTCATGTTTTGGCCAAGCTTTTGCTTACCCTACTGGTATTGCACCTCAGGCAGCTGTAATGTCAAACACACCTAGAGACAGAACTTTTCTCACTTAGCTAGCTCTAAGTCAAGCAAGTAAGGAGAAGCCCTATAAATGGGGCTTTTCTAGGTAGCCTTGAGACAGGTTAAATAGTGTCAAGACTCTGAGTTTGTGAGTTCTTGAGTAGCTACAAAGTCATTCTTCCCTAAAAGGGAAGGATAGCCTTTGCTAAAAGTGCTGTTTCTCACAGCTAATGCGGTTATGAGGCTGCTGGTTCTCAAAACTACCCCTAAGCTATGTAGAAGGGCAAAGGAGGCAGGGTAAATTAAAATGCCACAAACCCTGCTGCTACAAAGTTTCAACATCTTTCACCAATAAACACTCTTTAGATTATTGCAAGCCTTTCAGTTATTTCCAGAGTTCTAAAAAAGTTAATTTTGACAATTTTTGCCAGTGTCCTTTTGGCTTTTACAGAGCTGATTTTCTGAGGTATTTAATCTACCATCCCCCCCGCCAAACATAATCTTAAAGAAATATCTTGCCCCAGTGTGGCTGGAAATTTGCCTACAATGAATCACACTCCTGAGGAAGCAGAAGGTAAAAGAAGCAATGGGGTAAAGTCTTTTTAAAAGATAAACAGCTACCCATAGTTGCCTCTACAGTGGAAAACTGGGGAAGTGGTACATAAAAGGAGACATAAAAAAAAAAAAGGAGACATAAGATTTATTAGCCTTTTGTACCTTTTGAATTTTGTACCATGTTCATGTGCTATCAAAAATATTTGTAATATACTCATAAAAGAAGGAGACAGTAGGTACTTTAGATTTTCCCTGAAGACCCCGTGAGATATACAATACTCTGTTTCTGAGAAAATCTCTACTCACTTGAAGAGTCTATTAACTACCATTAACCAGGACCATTAGCTACTAAGGGTAGTAAGACAGGTAGTTTTGACCTCAGAACTCTTCCTTTTTCATTGATTCTTTTTCCTATGACCAGTTACATCCCCATGGTATAGCTCCCTTTCCTCCCCCACAAAGCCCTTCCTTATAACATGTGATAGAATATACATCATACCCTGAATTTCTTCACAATTATAATTAAATTATTTAAATGAGCAATCAGATGTTTTATGTATGCTCCAAGAGGGAGAGCCCTTAGCAGCCTTATTCACCATTATTCCCCCAATTTCCAGGATAATACCTGACACATATATGTGCTTAGCAAATACATGTTGAATTAAATTGAATTGCCTTTACATTGTGCAAGGCTTTAGCACTCAATGCAAGCCCAATAAAGCATCATGAAGGCCCTCTACCCCACTAGCAAAAACATCAGCTCAAGATTTTCAGGGTACCCCCCTGGAAAACCATATTTCTTACTAGACCTTCATAGGCTTTAGAAAATTTCTATAGTAACTGATTAGAGAAACAGATGCCAGAATAAACAAATCTGTGGCTATGCTTTAACAAGTGAGATTATAAAAATTAAGCTGAAAAGTGACTTTCTTTCATCACTATTAACTCTGATTGAAACCTTTTTCTTAACAAGCAGGTCAAGCCATAATATTCCCTATCCCATCCCAGTACCATTCCCCTTTCCCCCAACAAAAAAATGTCTTTTAAATGGTCACACTGAAAGGCTGGCTTGGCTTACTTTTCCACCCAAGTCTATACAGTACTATTAGTCCAACTAATTTAGACGCCGGAATCTGGTCTTCTGAGGGCCTTCAATGAACATGGCAATAATGCCTCCACCAAATTCCCTATATTGGTTAATACCTACTAACAACAGTACCGTATGACATACTCATTACATTGATCCGACTTTGGAGAATATCTAAAATAATCCATGCATTCCAAGGCACTAATTAAATATCACCAAAATAATGACAAGATACCTATCACCAACTACTCCCTGCACACCAAGATGTAACTACACCCACCTACACCCACCCCAAAGGGATTAAAAGCTTCGGTCTCTCTCACTACAGAGCTATTCAGGACAGAATGAAAAGGCATCAGGAAGCATTCATTAAGAAGATAATCAGATAAGTTAGCACGATTCAAGTCATCTACTCATGCTGGACATATCAGTTTGATTTTCCCTTTGCCTACTTTTCCAGAGTAAAGGTGAATTGGCTCTAAAGTTTATAACAGAATCAATTTAGGCTGCTTTACTATTTGAGCAAGGCAGTTGCAGCCTAGAAAACAAAGAATGGTAAAACCAGGAGGAATGCTATGGCTTACTGACCAAAACTCTAATTTTACAAATGGGGAAACTTGGGCTCACAAAACTAAAGACTTATTCAATGTCATACAGCAAGCTAGTGACAGAGTTGGAACTAGCAACCAGGTTCTCTCTGTGTCAAGCTAGAGATGGCTCCCCACTGAGGATCTTCAAAAAGAAATTTGCCTCACAGATGGAATCAAACAATCCTTCCAGGTAAGCACTTACCAGACAGTAAGTTGCCAAAGCAAGAACTGAACAGATATCCCAAAAGGTCACCTTATGATAAACATCTAAAACTCTCATCTTTAAAAGTATAGGAGATAAGGGATGCCTGGGATGGCTCAGTGGTTGAGTGTCTACCTTTGGCTGTGATCCTGGAGTCCCGGAATCAAGTCCCACATCGAGCTCCTGGCATGGAGTCTGCTTCTCCTCCCTCTGCCTCTGTGTCCCTCATGAATAAATTTTTAAAATCTTTTTTAAAAAGTATAGGATATAAGAAAGTGACATTTTTGATGAATTTAAGACTAGGTTATAAATGCTATACAACTTATATGATTTCTACTTTATCGATTTCATGTACATTTTTAGTACAGAATGCATGTTTTATATTTTTATGTTTTTAAATATTTTTAAGTTTATGTAAGTAATCTCTACACCCAACATGGGGCTCGAACCCAGGACCCTGAGATCAAGAGCCACATGCTGTACTGATTAAGCTAGCCAGACATAAATTTTGATTAGTCCCAGAGAGCCTATGTATGTGTGATTGTACATGTATATGTGTAGGCTTTTTTCTTGTATCTGCTTTATATATACAAACATACATAAAGCATGTTATCCTTAGTTTTCAAAAGACTAAAATTTTTGTTTAAATGTGTCTATTTAATGCTGACATGTACACTAAAATAATGTGAAAATTTATGTAGGCATAAAATAAGTTCCTATAATTGAGTCAATCATTTCTTTCACAAATGATTAAACTACAATATGTAATACAAAAAAAAAAACCCACCATGGAATGTTAGAGCTGAAAGTGAGCTTACAGATCTCCTACCCACCCCTACCTTTATAAAGCTACAGCCCTGGGGCCCCAGAAAAATGATTTATCACAGTCACCAATTCCATTAGTAACAGAACCATACCCAGGTGTCTAATTGTCATGTCTAGGGTTTTTTTCTCCCATTAAACTATCATTCTGCCTCTGCTCATGTGCTAACAGTGCCCAGTAATGCTTTCCCAGAGAAATCTCTATCTGGAGACTATTGCCTTTCATTTTCTTAGCCCACTAGAGTCCAAGACTCATAGACTAATAGAGTTAGATCATCTAATTCAGGAGTTGCAAACTGATTAAATATAGACTGTGAATGTATTTTATTTAGTTAGCACATTAAAAAAAAAGACCATTTGAATGGGGTGAGGCTGCTGTTTTTTACCCCAATCTCTTCAGCCCTATTAACCCATATACAACAGCTTTATACTTTTCTGTTTTTCCTTTGCCTCTGTCAGCATTTGAATCTCTGAATCCAGATCAGGCATAATAGCACACCAAGTTAAACCTAGTTGACGGGAACGTGAAATACACCATTATATTCTACTATTAGGTATTTTCATTGCCTTACCAATAAGAAGCCCTTTAGGCATTTTAGTTTTTTTTTTTTTAGGTTAACTAGTTATATCAGAGGTCTGCCAACTACTACCAGTGAGATAAACCCAACCTGTTGCCTATTTTTGTATGCCTCACTCCCCTAGTCAAGCTGAGAATGGTTTTTATATTTTTAAACAGTTAAACAATTCAAAAGAAGAATATTTCGTGACATATGAAAATTAAATGAAATTTATATTTCAATGTCAATAAATAAAGTTGTATTAGAACACAACCACTTTCATTTCATGTACATATTATCTATGGCGGTCTTTGCGCAACAATGGCAGCTAAGTAATTACCACAGAGACTGTACGTCCTGTGGAGCCTAAAATATGGCCCTTTACAGAAGAGGTTTGCTGACCTCTGAGCTATATCAATGAGAATTTTTTGAAAGATTTTATTTATTTATTCATGAGAGACACAGAGAGAGAGGCAGAGACATAAGCAGAGGGAGAATCAGGCTCCTCAAGGAGAGCCCGTTGCGGGACTTGATCCCAGGACCATGGGATCACGCCCTGAGCCAGAGGCAGATGCTCTCAACCACTGAGCCACCCAGGAGTTCCATATATCAAAGAGAATTTAGGGGTACCTGGGTGGTGCAGTCTGGTAAGCATTGGACTCTTGGTTTCAGCTCAAGTGGTGATCTCAGGGTCATAATATTAAGCCCTGTGTAAGGGCTCTGTGTTCAATGTGGAGACAGCTTAAGACTCTCCTCTGCCCCTCCTCTCCTCAAATAAATAAATAAATCTTTTAAAAAAGGGAATTTAAGGCTGCCAAATAACTTCTGAAAGTCACAGATATTTGAGTGGGATTACATATAATTCTCAGATGAATTTTCCTGAAGCACAGCTCAAACCATTCCTCTCCTCTCTCCTAACAAAAATATTTTTAATACTCCCAATCTATAAAGAAAAATCTGAAGTACTTAATAGGTCCCTGCACAGTCAAGGCCTCAACCTTCCATTCCAATCTCATCTCCCAAAACTCCCTTCCTGCACGCTATATATTGATGACTTGAATTATCTGCTGTCCCTTTTCATCCTCTATGTCATTCCTACTACACAAAATGCCTTGTCCTGAATGTAGTGCAACACAGAAAAGTAAGCAGGGCCTTTAGATTCAGGTCTGGGTTCTAATTTAGACTCTCACCCTTATTAGTTGAGAAAGTTACTTAACACCTCTGAACTTCAATTTTCTCATCTACAAAATGGGAATAATAATCCTTACCTCCTAAGGCTGTTACAATATTTTAGTACTTGGCACATGGGAACAGTTAAACAAGCAATAAGTATTAATTCTGCCCAGTTCCAGTGCTACTTCATCCTTTGTTTTTCCCTGTCCTCCCACCATAAAATGAGCTCTCCTGCTAGTGTCACGTGCCACAATATCCACCTGTTCCATTCTTGTGGCTCTGATCCACTTCTACCACCTTACATGATAGTGATCTCTACCAATGTCTTTTCTCTCCTACCAGTCTAGGAACTTTCTGAAGGCAAGATCCATCTATGACTAAGTCTGCCACATCTGTGATAGCCCTGGCAACAGTGGCCTAAATACAGTATATGCATAAGTATTTACTGAATGAATGGTATGTGTTCACTGAATTATATATAACATTTATTAGATGTATCGTGTTACATTGTGATATAGGCAGGAGCCATACCACTTGTTCTGAATAATACTCAACCTGAGTGCTTAGAAAATATTCAAATAATATCAAGGACCAAAACTGCCAGCGTAAACACAATGGACAGAGAAAAGCAGGCAATATGTTATGTTTACCTTTCAGAGTCATGGCATTTTGATTTTCTACTAGTTTAAGTTATAATCATCGTCTTTTATTCCAACAATTATAAATAGATCACATTTAAAGGGGGGAAATCTACTTCCCCAAGGGAGACATGTTGAGTATTGTTCATAACATCAACTACCTCTGAGCACAGATGTAAGTAAATCTAAATATTCAATAGGGACCTATGTTTAATGAATAAGTTATCACACAAAGCTATGACTTAAACCTTATCTGGTACTCTGTACAAAATCAGACACTACCAGGACAAATGTAGAAATCAAGTTCCACCTAGGCTAACAGCTTTAACAAAAACTGCAACTAGTTTCTGCAGTACAATGCACCAAGTTTCATCGGTTCCTAGAAATATGAGCCATTTGATTTGTTAGTCAATTTAGTAAGTTAAATGAAAAGGTATCAATCATTCTTTCTGACTTCTTTTTAAAGATTTTATTTATTTATTTGAGAGAGAGCGTGTGAGAGAGCACAAGCAGGGAAGGGAGAGAGGGAGAGAGAGAGAAGCAGGCTCCCCACTGAGCAGGGAGCCCCAAGTATGGCTGGATCCCAGGACCCGGGGACCATGACTTGAGCTGAAGGCAGACACTTAACTGAGCCACCCAGGTGTCCCTCTTTCTGACTTTAATGCCAGACTCCAAATGCCAAAATGAATCCCCACACATGAACACAAAATTAACTGCTCAGACATGCCAATGTAGGGACTGACATTTTACAATAGGATGACAGCAAAAAAATGTTTCCAACTACTTTTGCTTATTCATTTCCCTTCAGAAACCTACTGAAAAATACAGTCACCAGCAAATACATTATCAGCCTAAAGATGTATTATCAACAACTTTCTACATTTAGCTGTTTCCATTTACAACATTTTCATAAACCATTAACTCCTTTGAGTCTCAAAACAACCCTGTGAGATGGTTCTGATTACCCACAATTAACAGATGAAGTCAGCAATCTGTGCCATCCTATCCCAAGATGGTGAAGCCAGGGCTTCTAACTCCAGTTCCAGTTTCCTGTTTCCTCCACACTAAACAAGAGCATACCTTTGTTTTGCTTCCTCACTCATTCTCAAAAAGTTGTCGAGTGGGAGTATAAACATTACTGTGGTTAAGACAGTGGGGAACATCCCGCCTTTGCCTCTACCTAATCATGTTTTAGAATCATGCAACTTAAAGGAAAGAAACGGAGTGTGGGTTAGCTGCTGGGTTTTATTTCCTCCCTGCCCTCTTTTGACTTTCTATGTATATTCAGAAACAGAAAACCACCCTGAATATCAAGAAGTCCCATGGGCCAAAAAATTTCTTGGATCTTCCAGCCATCTGCAAAGGTTTAGGCCTGCATAACTGTTGACTCTTACCAGGTTCTGTCTCAGAGAAGAAGGAAAGAGTAAGAACCACAACTTGCCCTTCGCATACAAAAATCTGCCCTTCCTCAAGTGTTTTTATTAAATTGTTTATATTTTCTTAAAAATCTTAATCTCTCTGTACCCGGTAACTTCCCATAACAAACAATTTCAGCTTACCATACACTTCACAAAACCATTCCCTTCCTGGGGCTTATGATGAGCTACATCTAACTACTACACCAAACAGTTTATCATAATAAGTAAAATTTTTAAAAATCCAAACATTCTCCCCAATCCCTTTCAATTAACCCCCAACCATTCTAACTACTTTTGTGACACAACCTGCATATTGTGAACCTCTCAATGAATTCTATTAAGTGGCAGCGCACCCCAAAGTCTCACCTATAAGTCTCTAAGAATCAGCATCTCAAATACCCATTCTTTAAGATGCTGCCAAGAGTGTACTCTTGTTTGGATCAGAATACAACAAAACACTAAATAATCAAACTCAATCAAATGACCACCAGGCACTTGGACAATTGATATATTCTGAGCGAAATGGCAGACAACACTGGCAGTGAAAGCACAGATTCCCAGGAGCAAATCAAAAGAGCTGCACAAAAATGCCAGCTGGTAGCAGTTACCACTGCACTCCCAAACCTTTCTCCCTGCTCTGCATCTGCCTTAAGAAGGTCCCCACACTGGACTTTTGGGGATAAATCCATTCAGAACAAATCTATAAGCACACAGGACATATTTACCAGCAACTATGACCAGTGACTTTATTTTTTGCAATCATTTTTCAGCCAAGAAGAAAAAAAATTATCACTCCACCCAATCACCATCCTCCATTCTTCTGGGTATATACTTTGGCACAAAGGGCTGGCTTGCCTGCACTCTTGTTGAGAATGTTTATTATTCTTTCTATTACTCCAAGCTTTCTGCCAACTAGCAGAAATAAAAACTCCACACAGTGGGAAAGGGGGGTAGGGTCCCACAGCTTTCAGCTGTGATCACTGGGAAAGCCAAGCTAGGTGAGGTTTCTCCAGATCAGTGGCTTTTAACCCTAACCCTAAAGTATGCTCCCTGGGGGCTGGGCTCCTTCTGCCAGGTACTAGGCAGGTCTTTGTTTCACCCCCAAGCAGAATTCAGTGGCATGTGAGGCCATCCCATAATTCTGAGCTTAGAATGACTCTAAACCAAACCATAGCTCAGTACCTTAAAGGAAAAAATCAGTGGGGCAAAGGTGCTTTCCTTAGAAAACAAGTTGATATAGGGAATTTTTTTTACTGCTCCCACACTCATCCATTAGCAACCAGAGGCATTACTCAAGCTGCCGGCCTCAAACCTCTCTTCTTTAGCAGGTGCTAGGGCAGTTTCTTGGTCAGCTTGAATGTCTCCTCACCCAACACATGAGTACTAAACATGTTCAACAGTATAGAAAAATTAAAAAAAAAAACAGTATAGGAAAATTATCCCTTCAGAACAACAATCTGCCAAGTTAGGAGAGTTGCAGAGCAAGAAGGTTCTTGGCACAGGTACAGATCCCGTCTCATAAGGTCAAGGCCACTAAAGTTCTAGTCATAGCCACCACCTTCCACTTCTACTTGAGACCACTTTGGAAGTGCTCCAGAAACCCATTCGCTTCAGAGAACTGAATTGGGAATCACCCTGAACCGCCCCGTCCCCCTGCAGTGTGGAAGAGCTTAAAGGCCAGAGCCAGAGCCGCTGGCTCAGGGAACCGGCTCATCCATCGAAGCCTTCCACTTACTTCTCATTGCGCTGATAAGTGCGTTGCCATCTTTGATCACGTCCTTAATGAATTTATTGGTTCTCTCCAGCTCTTGCTCATAACACTTGAGCCTCTCACGGAAATCAGGGCTGTCCAGGTAGCAGTCGCTGAACTCCAGCGGGGGATGCCCCATGGTTCTGATGGCGAGGGGAGAAGAAAGACACAAAGACCAAGAGCATCAGCCGAACAGTAGAGCGGAGTAGATGGCAGGAACTGCGTGCGGGACCCGCCTGGGAAACTCGTAGCCTCCCTCCCTTTGGAGGACAGGTACCTGTTCTGTAGAGATTCCCGGGTACAGCTGGTTGGTCTGTACCGGAAGCGGGCGGCCGGCAATTGCTTCAGGTGACACGGAAAGCTACCTAATACTGTCCGTCCCTGGAGGGTTTCCGCCTAGCAAGCAGCATGCCCCCAAGGCATTGCCTCCCCCTGACAGTCCAGCTTGCCTCCGAAGACCAGTGGGATCCTACCCGAGCAATTGCAAACGTGACACTTCGGCCGGCCCAGGGTGTAGGCTGGGGTGGGCGCTGGGGCTGGAAAGCCTCCTCTGCTAGCTCCTCGTTCCCGAGCTAGCTGAAGATTTCCTTTGCTGAACTCCGCGGGCAACCCTGATTGCACTATCCCCTCCCCCTTTTTAAAGCCAGATCTGCCGCCCCGCCCCAGCGAACCTTTGTGCCGAGTCCTAGTACTCGGGCTCCTTCTTCAACTGTCTTCCTCGCACCCTGGGATTGCGTTACCAAAGTGTTCTTGCTCCCAAGAGTTCTTCCTGGTTCAAGGGAGCCGGCCTGCTGTCCTGTTAGGAGCCAGAGGGGTTAAGCCCGGGCAGCAATGAAACGTAGCCTGCTTCCTAGACACCCGAGAGGGAAGAGGACGGCGATATCGCTACGCACAATAGCTGTGGTAGCCTGGCGCTTCCCTACGGAAACTGGGGAGCAGTCGGCGCCCTAGGACTCCAGCTGGAAAGCGTGGTGGCCTGGGAGATGTAGTCTTTCCGTTTCTCGCCCCATGACTCCTCCCTTCGATCTCCCCACCACCCAGCCAGGCGGCGGCTCTCCAAGCAAGACTTTCCCAGCCTGCCCCAAGCTCGCTCCCCAGGCCCAGCCTCTAGGGGCAGGTGCGCCACACTAGAGCCTAAATGGAAAGTTTCCCAAATGTGCGAGAGAATCCAGAAGGCGTTGATTGTGGGAGGCCATCTCTCACTTCCCATTACTTGGCTGTATTTTTTTTCCTTGCTCTCTTTCCAGCCTCCCTCTGAGGGAGCAACTTCCTTTCCTCTTCCCTTGCCCATTTCTCCTGATCCCTGTGTTCTAGTTCCCATGGGCTCTAGACTGAACAACCTTAAAGGTTCACTCCTACCCTAGGATCTCAATGCTAGGCTCAGAAACCCTGCCAAAGGAAGGGAGGCCATAATTAGGAGTTAGCTTTTTTTCTGAATAGGACCTCAGAGCATGGTTTTTGTGATTCAACTCATTGCATAGGTTGTTCATTAAAGCACATGATTTTCCATGTGTAAGTGGAAAACCTAAGAAGGGGATGTTATAAATTGTCTTGCAGCTTAGCTAAGAGATTTCTTGCTCATTGTCCAAGTTAGGAGAACTGAGGCTACTCTTACAGGCAGATGCCTTGAGATTAAGAGCAGCTACGGGTTGAAAAATCCTGTGTACATGGGCAAAAGGATCCATTTTTATTTTAGAGAACTGTTTAGATTACATTGCCCCGTTAAGAAAGCCAAGAAAAACCAGAACTGAAGGGGGTTGTAAATAGAGTAATTATGGCTAACCCACCTGTACAGGTGTCATATTTCTGCTATAAAAAAATTACCACAAACTTGGTGACTTAACACAAATTTATTATCTTATATTTCTGGAAGTCAAAAATCAGAAATGGACCTCACTTGGTCAAAACCAAGATGTCAGAGGACTGATACCCACATGGAAAATAGTAACTGCATTAATTGAGCATTTTCCTAGATGTTTTGCAGGTCCTGCACGCAATTCCTCCCATCTACTCTGCTCTACTGTGCTGCTGATGCTCTTCTAGGGGTTATGTGAATAAAAGTTTGAAGACCCCAATCCGGCTTCTAAAAGCTGTTCACACTCCTTGACTCATAGGTCCCTTCCTTCATCTTTGAAGCCAGTGATGCCTGATCAAGTCTTTCTCCCATTGCATTGCTCTGACACTGTCTCTCCTGCCTCCTGCTTTCATTTAATAAGATCCCACCAAATAACTCAGGATAATCTCCCCATCTCAAAATCCTTAACTTAATCACATCTGTGATTTTTTTTTTGTCATGTAAGGTAATATTTCACAGGTTCCAGGGGTTAGGACATAGACATATTTGAAAATTGTAGCCTCCCTCTCTTTGGAGGACAGGTACCTTGTTCTGTAGGATTAGCAAGTTCTAATTTCAATCCTCTTTTTTTTCTGGTATTCAATCCAGGGCATTTGTTTTCCTCAGCACTTGAGCCTCATTGTCTAGATAAAGGATAAAATATATAACTGTAAAAACACTTTGAGTATAGTAAGTTAGGCAAGTAAGAGTGTACCTAGCATTAATAATGTTATATTATTTGACTGGGTAAGTCTAAGTTTGGTCATTCAGAGGTATTTCTTTTTGTAAGTTTTTATTTAAATTCTAGTTAGTTAACATACAGTGTAACACTAGTTTCAAGTGTACAATATGGTGATTCAGTGCTTCCATACAACACCCAGGGCTCATCACAACAAGTGCCCTCCTTAATCTCCATCACCTACTTTACCTATCCCCCCTACCGACCTCCCCTCTGGAACCATCATTTTGTTCTCTATAATTAAGAGTCTGTTTCTTGGTTTGCCTCTCTGTCTCTTTTTTCCCCCTTTGTTTTCTTTCCTAAATTCCACATGAGTGAAATCCTATGATATTTGCTATTATTAAACATAAAACATAGCCTTTATTGGAAATGCAGCTCTTAGTGAGATGGATGGGGAAGAGTTAGAACAGGGCCTTGACTTAAAGAAAATTCCTGAACATCAATTTTTTTAAATTACTGCTTTGCTTAACACCAAGGGTCTTTACATCCTGGGCCAATCTACCTTAGTAAGATTTTTAACCTTTGAGAGGTATAAGTTGGTCCCTTTCAGCTCTATTCATAATTACCAAAACTTGGAAGGAACCAAGATGTCTTTCTGCAAGTATGTGTATAAATAAGCTGTGGTATATCCATACAATGGAATATCATTCACTGCCAATAAGAAAAGAGCTATTAGGACAAGAAAAGACATGGAGAAAACTTAAATGCATATTAGTGAAATAAAAAAATCTGAAAAGACTACATACTATATGATGCCAACATTATGACATTCTGGAAAAGACAAAAACTATGGAGACAGTAAAAAGAAGGGTTGTGCTGTAGGGTATGGAAAAGAGAAAGACAGATTTTTTTTTATAAATTTATTTTTTATTGGTGTTCAATTTGCCAACATACAGAATAACACCCAGTGCTCATCTCATCAAGTGCCCCCCTCAGTGCCCATCACCCAGTCACCCCCACCCCCCGCCAACCTCCCTTTCTACCACCCCTTGTTCGTTTCCCAGAGTTAGGAGTCTTTATGTTCTGTCTCCCTTTCTGATATTTCCCACTCATTTTTTCTCCTTTCCCCTTTATTTCCTTTCACTATTTTTTATATTCCCCAAATGAATGAGACCATATAATGTTTGTCCTTCTCCGATTGACTTATTTCACTCAGCATAATACCCTCCAGTTCCATCCACATTGAAGCAAATGGTGGGTATTTGTCATTTCTAATGGCTGAGTAATATTCCATTGTATAAATAGACCACATCTTCTTTATCCATTCATCTTTCGATGGACACCGGGGCTCCTTCCACAGTTTGGCTATTGTGGACATTGCTGCTATAAACGAGAGAGACAGATTAATAGGTGGAGTAAAACAGGATTTTTAGGGCAGTGAAAATACTATGTATGATGCTACAATGGTGGATACATATCATTATACCTGTGTCCAAATGCATAGAATGTATAGCCATATTGTAAACTGTGGACTTTGAGTAATCATGATGTGTCAATGTAGGTTCATTAACTGTAACAAATGTGCCACTCTGGTGGGAAATGTTGATAACAAGGGAAGCTATGCATGTGGGGGTGGAGGGGCATATGGGACATCTCTATACCTCCCTCTCAATTTTGCTGTGACCTTAAAATTGATGTAAAAATAAACTTTTTTAAAAAATTGGGAGAGACAAATCCCATTTCCCCTATTTCTTGAATGTAAAGGTAACACCACCTCTACAGTCTTACTATAGGACAGTATCTCTTTCTGAAGCAATCACTCTATTTTAGCTGTGATGTTGTGGAAAGAACACAGAGCTAGAGCAATATAGCTAATATAGAGCTGAAATATGGTCTAGCTCCACTCCACCCCTTAGAATCTCTGTGAATTTGAGTAAGTCACGGAAACTCTCCTTGGAGCAATATCTTCCTCAAAAGTTTTTCTAAGGATTAACTATAGTGAATGTATGTGGAAGTGCCTGGAGTATAACAACTCCTCAGTAAATGTTGCTTGAGCCCAAAGCTTTTTCATTGTTCTTGGTCTGATGGACAGCATCAGAAGCAGAGACAGTCAGATTGCTTACAATGACATTCCTAGGAAAAATATTACTATTTATATAACAACACAGCTTGATCCCTGTTCATCATTATTATAGGAAAATAAAAACAAAAATATGCTCAAAGAAATTTTCACTTCAATTAACACAGAAACTCTATCCTGGTTTATGGTCTGGCTAAATATGCTTTCTCAATTTTCAGGATACTCAAAGAGTCCACAGCATAACAACAAAGCCAAGACTCCCTTTCAGGTTTTAAGAATCAGAACCTGAAATCCTCAGGAGTTAAGCATTTTAGTGTATTACTCTAAGGTGGAGTTGCAGGATAGCTAGAAGTCTCAAAACTGTTCAGCTCAGGTCATCCAGGATAGGAGCTTATCAGCTTGATGTGTCTGTCTGTCTGTCCTTCATGTTGGAATCAAAGCCATAACCCTTTAACCCAATGAAGCAGATCAGCCTCTTATAAATTTAAAATTACTTTCACAATTTGCAAAATATAAGAAGAGGGAAAGTAAAGAAACCATATGTTATAAATGTTTGGGAAAGGCAGTATACATCCATGAGAAAAATAAATATCCAATATTAACTTCTAATATGCCAGCTTCTGTTTTATCTCTCCCATCTGGGACCACAGCTAGCTTCATTAAAATATTTCAATACAGTACTTGTTAATCATTTGCTCTTATCCAATTCTGGAAAAAATATATATAAGGAAGGTTCTTTTTTTAACATCCTGGGGGCCTGGAAAGAAAGGTAATTTTCCAAATGACATATTTTAAGCTTCAGTAATTTATGAGATGTGTTTTAAGAGAGTTTACTCCCAAAGCTATAAAGTAATATTTTATATTCCTTCTGCTTCTTACAAAAAAATCATAAAGGCATTTGTCCTAAAATGTCACAGTCCTTCTTTCACAAAAACATAGAAAAGATACGGAAGTTAACTGGGCTGTATCAGTAACAAGAAGAGAGACTAGAGGGGAAGATGAGGGCTGGGGGCAGCATAGGTTGATGACTTCTCTCCTACCAGACACTTTACCTAAATGGTCTCGTTTACTTTGCATGACAACTCCATAAGAAAAGGTTCTATTGGCACCCTCAATTTACAGATGAGGAAACTAAAACTCAGAGGAGTTAAGCTACTTGGCCAAGAAATTAAGTGATGCACCAGAGATTTAAATCCATGTCTGATTCTGAAGCCAATTTTTGCAATTGCATTACAATGCCTTCCAGTCTATTATATCAATATCTAATCTCCATTTCCTCCTGTTTATGTGACTGGGTGTACTTAGGACTGTAACATGGAAAAAGTAGTTCAGGGTCATTTGTTGGTAATTGCAGCAAATAATTTGAAACTATCCTAGGTTTAATATTAACAAAGGTTTTGTGGTGGACTCTTTAAAGACTGCTGACAAATCTGGCTCCCATGTTACATATGCCCAACCTAGATTTTCCAGACTTGACCTGCATGGAACATAAGAAAAATTGCATATCAGCTGCCCAACCCCACTGCATAGCTAGCCAGGCTCCTAGATCTAGCTTAGCCTAAATCTTATACTATTGTTGACACCATTCCCAAGCCCCAGGCTTGGTTCTGGCCCATTTGCTGCTTTGACTAGACTTGACCTAGTTTCTTACCTTAGGCTAAGGCCAAGATTATAGTAGCTATAAGTGGAAAATGGTTGAAGGAAGGGAAAATCCTTTTCCATAGTTATCCAGAGGTCCAACTCTCCACTTAACTCCCTCTTTGGGGCGTCTAGGTGGTACAGTGATTGAGGGCCTGTCTTTGGCTCAGGTGGTGATCTGGAATCCTGGGATCAAGTCCCTCATCAGGCTCCCCAGAGGGAGCCTGTTTCTTCCTCTGCTTATGTCTATGCCTCTCTCTGTGTCTCTCATGAATAAAGAAATAAAATCTTTAAAAACTTCCCTCTGCAAGTATCCCCTTATGATGTTTCTTGGTGAGAAAAAAATAAACTGGGACATCTGGGTGGCTCAGTCAGTTAACCATTGCCTTCAGCTCCTGTCATGATCCAGGACTCCCAAATGGAGTCTGGTGTCTGGCTCCCTGCTCAGCGGGGAGTCTGCTTCTCCCTCTGCCCCTTCCCCACTCAAGCTTGCTCTCTCTCTCTCTCTCTCTTGCTCTCTCTCTCTCAAATAAATAAAATCTTCAAAAGAAAAAACTATCAATGTATACTTTAAAATTGTAATCTATTTCATCCATGTGATTTACTACCCACCAAAATTCTTAATTCTTAGAATTTAGCATTTTCTTTTTTTTAATATTTTATTTATTTTTTCATGAGAGACACAGAGAGAGGCAGAGATACAGGCAGAAGGAGAAGCAGGCTCCATGCAGGGAGCCCAATGTGGGACCCAATCCCGGGATCATGACCTGAGCCAAAGGCAGACGCTCAACCGCTGAGCCACCCAGGCAACCAGAATTTAGCATTTTCTTCACACTTTCATATCAACAGAACTATATCAAAGCTGTCTATTGGAAAAGATCTGAGGATGATCTTCTTGTGGCCATTTTCTGTGTCCATTTTGATTCTTAATTAGCCACAGTTCCAAAAAAAAATACAAACAGAGCCTATTTCAATTCTGAGAGACATTCTAAGGGTGATGAAGGCATTACTGTTTACATTTAAACTCCCAGAAAGGGGCACTTAGGTGGCTCAGTCCATTAAGCTACAAATTGATTATTTTTTTCCTTTTCTTTAAAGAGGGTCCACAATCCTTTTCTTTAAAGGGGGTCCACCATCCAGTCATTGATATAGAGTTTTATATATTAAAAACTGGTTTAGAGATGACATTCCTCATACAACAGTGGTTTTGATTAATAACATGAGTGAAAGTTTCCACTCCTCATTTTGGCAACAGTTAGACTTTCTGACTTCCATAGCAGTTCATCTTACACTCTAAGCTAATAATTAAATAAATGTGATTCAATAACTGTGGCATTTGTTTAAGATTTTGCATGTAGTCATTTTCACTCATATCAAACAGCACATTACCTACTTTTTAACAGAATTTCTAAAATAACTCGAGAAAAATGAAACAACTGAGATATTTTTCAGCAGGTTTCTGGCTCTGAGAGTGATAAGACATGCGGAAGCCTTCAGACAATGGAGACTAGCAAGTTATTTTAGTTTCTCTTAAGGTAAAACAACTCAAGATAAAACATATATAATTCTTCCCAAATTTTATTTTATTTTTTATTTTTATTTATTTATGATAGTCACAGAGAGAGAGAGAGAGAAACAGAGACATAGGCAGAGGGAGAAGCAGGCTCCATGCACCCGGAGGCTGACGTGGGATTCGATCCCGGGTCTCCAGGATCGCGCCCTGGGCCAAAGGCAGGTGCCAAACTGCTGTGCCACCCAGGGATCCCTCTTTCCAAATTTTAAATCTCTTCCTTTTTTCATCAGTAAAACAAGTTGTAGGCAAATGTAAAGAATAACATATCAATGAAAGCAAATGGATATGTGTTTATACTTAAAAGTAAAAAATTAAGATATAAAATAAAGTATTTTAATAATTCTAGAGAAATATAAATTGGTCCTTTTCCCACGAATTTTCAGTAATTTTATGCTAGCAATTTTATAAATGGAAACATCACACCATGAACATCAAGATGGTTATGGAAAGAAAGGAAGAGTACAGTGCAATGCTCTGGGAAGGTGGCAAGGACCCGGTACATGCTAATCATGCTCTCTATTTCTCATTGTTAAACCAAGAATACCACAGGAAGGAAACTGGTTTCAGAACTTTTCTAAAAATGATTTGGGGGCAGCCCTGGTGGCACAGCGGTTTAGCGCCGCCTTTGGCCCAGGGCATGATCCTGGAGACCCTGGATCATGTCCCGCGTCGGGCTCCCTGTATGGAGCCTGCTTCTCCCTCTGCCTGTGTCTCTGCCTCTCTCTTTTTCTCTGTGTCTCTATGAATAAATAAATAAAATCTTAAAAAAAAGAATTGTGGGTAAATTCACATTTCAAACTTCAAAAAGCTTGATTAGACCACTAAGTTACTCTACTTTCTATTCTTAAAAATAACATTGAATTTTAGGTTAATAATGTTAAATACTGAAAGGTAAATAAATACTAACATTTACTGTGTCCAAGGTACCTTAGGAATAGCATTCCCATTCTCCAGATGAAGGAACTGAAATTTAAATAGATGATGTAATTTGACCAAAGTCACACAGTTTTAGATGTGGTAGAGCCGGGAGTCAAATCTAGCTGCTGGGACTCCAGGATTTCATTCTTAACTTCTGTGCTACCCTGCCTACACACTGTTGATATTATTTTCATCAAATTGGACAAGCTTAAAAATGTTTCTAAAAACTGATGTTAAAAAAATAAATAAATAAAAATAAGAAATAAAATAAAATAGTAAAATAAAATAAAAACTAATGTTAACAAGGAGAAACAGGAACCCTCACTGTCCGATTATGGGAATGTAAACTGTTGTAAACACTTTGGAAGGTAATTTGGTAATATACATCAAATATCTAAATGCATATTCTCCTTGACCCAGCAGTTCTACTTTTAGGAATTAGTGCTAAATATTTCATCACAGAATAATGCAAAGATATGGACAAGTATGTTTACTACAGCATTTTTTTTATAATAGCGAAACTAGAAATCCCTGATATGGCCGTTTTGGAACTAGATATATAAACAATATATATCCATGCAGTAGGAGATTATGCACACATAAAGAGAACAATTTAGTACAAAAATTCACCCAAGGTATGTAGGTAAAACAAACTAGTTGAAACTAATTTTACATTAGTATCTAGAGTATGACAAATTTTGTGTTTTATGATATATAATTTATAATATTTTTAAGTTGTATCTAAATAAAAATGGGATTGGGTGTATGTATATATGTATTTATTCACAAGTAATTTTAATGGTCTTGACTTGGAGGAGTGGAAATATGATGGGAAGTATTTCATTTTACTCCCACCTAAATTGAGTTTTTTATTATAAGCATATCTTATTAAAAATAAAATTAAGATAAAAACTTTTTTAAAAAAACCTCAAAACCAAAATATCACTTAATTCAGTACCATTTGAACGTTTTTGAAAATTAACATAGTAAGAAATACATTTTACCTCTTAGGCCAGAACATATATATGTATCTATATCTATATCTATAACTAAAATAAGTTTCACAGACTACTACATAGTACGTGCTCTACTATTTTCTATCCTATTATATCATACTTGATTTCATTTTTTAAATTTTTTAAAGATTTTTATTTATTTGAGAGAGAGAGAGAGAGCAAGCACAAGCAGGAGGAGAGGCAGAGGGAGAAGCAGACTCTCCACTGAGCAGGAAGTCCTACACTGGGCTTGATCCCAGGACCCAGGAATCATGACCTGAGCGAAGGCAGACGCTTAACTGACTGAGCCACCCAGGGACCACTTGATTTCATTTTTTTAAAAAACTTTGGAGAATTAGAACAAATTATTTTAAAATTTGTGTGGAATCAGAAAAGACCCCGAATAGCCAGGGGAATTTTAAAAAAGAAAACCATATCTGGGGGCATCACAATGCCAGATTTCAGGTTGTACTACAAAGCTGTGGTCATCAAGACAGTGTGGTACTGGCACAAAAACAGACACATAGATCAGTGGAACAGAATAGAGAACCCAGAAGTGGACCCTGAACTTTATGGTCAACTAATATTCGATAAAGGAGGAAAGACTATCCCATGGTGCTGGGAAAATTGGACATCCACATGCAGAAGAATGAAACTAGACCACTCTCTTTCACCATACACAAAGATAAACTCAAAATGGATGAAAGATCTAAATGTGAGACAAGATTCCATCAAAATCCTAGAGGAGAACACAGGCAACACCCTTTTTGAACTCGGCCACAGTAACTTCTTGCAAGATACATCCATGAAACTAGACCACTCTCTTTCACCATACACAAAGATAAACTCAAAATGGATGAAAGATCTAAATGTGAGACAAGATTCCATCAAAATCCTAGAGGAGAACACAGGCAACACCCTTTTTGAACTCGGCCACAGTAACTTCTTGCAAGATACATCCATGAAACTAGACCACTCTCTTTCACCATACACAAAGATAAACTCAAAATGGATGAAAGATCTAAATGTGAGACAAGAGCCCATCAAAATCCCAGAGGAGAACACAGGCAACACCCTTTTTGAACTCGGCCACAGTAACTTCTTGCAAGATACATCCACGAAGACAAAAGAAACAAAAGCAAAAATGAACTATTGGGACTTCATCAAGATAAGAAGCTTTTGCACAGCAAAGGATACAGTCAACAAAACTAAAAGACAACCTACAGAATGGGAGAAGATATTTGCAAATGACCTATCAGATAAAGGGCTAGTTTCCAAGATCTATAAAGAACTTATTAAACTCAACACCAAAGAAACCAACAATCCATTCATGAAATGGGCAAAAGACATGAAGAGAAATCTCACAGAGGAAGACATATACATGGCCAACATGCACCTGAGAAAATGCTCTGCATCACTTGCCATCAGGGAAATACAAATCAAAACCACAATGAGATACCACCTCACACCAGTGAGAATGGGGCAAATTAACAAGGCAGGAAACAACAAATGTTGGAGAGGATGTGGAGAAAAGGGAACCCTCTTACACTGTTGGTGGGAATGTGAACTGGTGCAGCCACTCTGGAAAACTGTGTGGAGGTTCCTCAAACAGTTAAAAATAGACCTGCCCTACGACCCAGCAATTGCACTGTTGGGGATTTACCCCAAAGATACAAACGCAATGAAACGCCGGGACACCTGCACCCCGATGTTTATAGCAGCAATGGCCACGATAGCCAAACTGTGGAAGGAGCCTCGATGTCCAACGAAAGATGAATGGATAAAGAAGATGTGGTTTATGTATACAATGGAATATTACTCAGCTATTAGAAATGACAAATACCCACCATTTGCTTCAACGTGGATGGAACTGGAGGGTATTATGCTGAGTGAAGTAAGTCAGTCGGAGAAGGACAAACATTATATGTTCTCATTCATTTGGGGAATATAAATAATAGTGAAAGGGAATATAAGGGAAGGGAGAAGAAATGTGTGGGAAATATCAGAAAGGGAGACAGAACGTAAAGACTGCTAACTCTGGGAAAGGAACTAGGGGTGGTAGAAGGGGAGGAGGGCGGGGGGTGGGAGTGAATGGGTGACGGGCACTGGGGGTTATTCTGTATGTTAGTAAATTGAACACCAATAAAAAATAAATTAAAAAAAAAACTTTGGTTACTACTTACTAAAATGATTTCATA
This sequence comes from Canis lupus dingo, assembly GCF_003254725.2. Lineage (NCBI taxonomy): Eukaryota > Metazoa > Chordata > Mammalia > Carnivora > Canidae > Canis > Canis lupus. The sequence continues at coordinate 52,892,592 of NC_064281.1, forward strand.
TCCCAAAGTAAATCCTGACTTTTCCTCCTGACATGGGTGTAGGCCCAACTAAATATAATCTGAAGGTAGCCGTAATTTACACAACAGACCATCTCCAGCCAGCTCAGTGCTTACCTAACCCACAAACCCAGATATTCCCAGCCCAATTAACACCAGGCTCTGCTTTCCTAAAATAGGACAGATGCAGTCTCAGATATTTTCACTTTAAAGGACTTATCTCATTCTTCCTATACCCAGTCTCATATTCCAAAAGCTATCTATTCTCTGTACTGAATAGGGTTCCCTGTTTGACAGTAATATTTTTTCACTCAGCAACCTGTAGTCGGATCTGATATAATTCACTAAGAAACCACAAAAAAAAAGGTTGTTTCTGTTGCTTATTTGTTTTAACATGACTTTTCTGTTTTCTTCCTAATGTACTACCAGTTCACACACCCAAATTCTTATTTCCCCTATTCATATACTGGTTTTCATATTCCTGATTTATTTATTCTGAAAATGTGCAAGGTAAAGCCAAGATTTCTTGTAGCCAGCAACAACACATTTAAAACAAAACAAAACAATGCTCATTGAACCCAAAGATGTGGGGAGAGTTTGGCTCACCAAAATATTTAAGTGAGGCATTAGACTCTTTAACGTGGGACCCATTTTAAAATTGTACATCATATAGTTAAGAAAATGCTTATTTTTTGTTTTTGATGTGAGCTTATGTAAAACTGCCTTGTTAAACTATGTAGGTAAACAAAAAAAATGAATCAATAGAATATTGAGGAGAAAATACAAACTACTTTACATTTTTAGCCTGCCTTTGTCAATAAACAGTAAGTTAGAGCTATTTAAACTTTAAACAAATATGAAACAATGCATAGTTCTTTAAATAACCATTCTGAGGGCAGCCCTGGTGGCGCAGAGATTTAGCGCTGCCTGCAGCCCAGGGCGTGATCCTGGAGACCCAGGATCAGTCCCACCTCAGGCTCCTGCATGGAGCCTGCTTTTCTCTCTGCCTCTGTGTGTGTGTGTGTGTGTGTGTGTGTGTGTGTGTGTGTGTGTCATGAATAAATAAGAGACTTTAAAAAAATAACCATTCTGAGAGAGCTGAAAACTTCAGTCAGTCTCATGCCTACCCAATACTTTGCTGCACCAGCCCTAGGCTTTTTTTTATTTAATGTTTTTATTGACACAGAGCTCACATACCATACAATCCACAAGTTTAAAATGTACAATTGAATGCTTTTTTGCATATTCACAAAATTAAACAAACATGACTACAATAAGTTTTATATTTTAATTAACTCAAAAAAAGAATAACATATTAGGAGTCACTCCCCCTTCCTCCACAAACCACAACCTCTACCAACCAGGCTCTAACAACCATTATTCTACCTTCCATCTCTATAGATTTGCCTATTCTGGACATTTCATATGAAAAGAATTATATAATATGTGACCTATACTGCCTGGCTTCCTTCACTTATCAATTCTAATGTGAGAAGTACTTCATTTCTTTTAATTGTTGAAGAAAATTCCATTGTATAAATATATCACATTTTGTTTATCCATTTATCGGTTAATGATTTTGATTGTTTCCACTTGGGGCTAGTATAAATAATGCTACTATAAAAATTCATGCAATAAAGTTAGACATTAATAACAAAGGATAACTAATAGGTCACATATATTTGGAAATAAAATAATATATTAATAAATAACCCTTTAGTTAAAAAAGGAAACATAAAGGAGATTAAGAAATGTTAGAATAGAATAATAAAACTAGGGACGCCTCAGTGGGTCAGTGGTTGAGCGTCTGCCTTTAGCTCAGGTCATGATCCGGGGGTCTTAGGATCGAGTCCCGCATCCAGCTCCACATCGGGCTCCCCACAGGGAGCCTGCTTCTCCCTCTGCCTATGTTTCTGCCTCTCTCTCTCTCATTCTTTTTCTCATGAATAAATGAATAAATAAGTGAATAAATAAATAAAATCTTTTTAAAAAGCATAATAAAACTATGCATTTCAAAATTTGGGGGCCATATCTGAAAAAAGTTATATAGGCAAAAAGTTATGACACTAAATAACTTGAACCGGAAACAAGAAAGATTAAAAACAAAGAAAAAGTTGAACATCCAAATCATAAATTGGTAAAAAGTGCATAGAAAAAATGTAAAAAGAAAAAATGTAAAAAGAGAATAATAAGGATAAGAGAAACATTGAAATAGAAAGGAGAAAAAAGGGCAGCCCCGGTGGCGCAGCGGTTTAGCGCCGCCGGCAGCCTGGGGCGTGATCCTGGAGACCTGGGATCGAGTCCCACATCAGGCTCTCTGCATGGAGCCGGCTTCTCCCTCTCTCTCCCTCTCTATCTCTCTCTCTCTGTGTGTGTCTCAATAAATAAATAAAATCTTAAAAAAAATAAAGGTGAAGTGTATCTGTAAAAAGAGAAAATTACGTATAAAAAAGGAGAAAAACAACAGAAGATTTACAAAATAAATTGCTTGCTTAAAAAGATTAATAAGATAGAACTGTGGCAAAACTTATTAATTGTTAAATTAACAAGGCAGGAAACCACAAATGTTGGAGAGGATGCGGAGAAAAGGTAACCCTCTTACACTGTTGGTGGGAATGTGAACTGGTACAGCCACCCTGGAAAACTGTGTGGAGGTTCCTCAAAGAGTTAAAAATAGATCTGCCCTACGACCCAGCAATTGCACTGCTGGGGATTTACCACAAAGATGCAGATGCAATGAAACGCCGGGACACCTGCACCCGATGTTTATAGCAGCAATGTCCACAATAGCCAACCTGTGGAAGGAGCCTCGGTGTCCATCGAAAGATGAATGGATAAAGAAGATGTGGTTTATGTACACAATGGAATATACCCACCATTTGCTTCAACGTGGATGGAACTGGAGGGTATTATGCTGAGTGAAATAAGTCAATCAGAAAAGGACAAACATTATATGTTCTCATTCATTTGGGGAATATAAATAATAGTGAAAGGGAATAGAAGGGAAGGGAGAAGAAATGGGTAGGAAATATCAGAAAGGGAGACAGAACATAAAGACTCCTAACTCTGGGAAACGAACTAGGGGTGGTGGAAGGGGAGGAGGGCGGGGTTGGGGGTGAATGGGTGACGGGCACTGAGGGGGGCACTTGATAGGATGAGGGGATGAGCACTGGGTGTTATTTTGTATGTTGGCAAATTAAACACCAATAAAAAATAAATTTATTATTTTAAAAAAACTTATTAATTGTTTAAAGACATTTCTATTAAGAAGACATACAGATGGTAAACAGACCATGAAAAGATGCTCAGCATCACTCATCATGAGGGAAATGCAAATCAAAACCACAATGAGGGGGCAGCCTGGGTGGCCCAGCGGTTTAGTGCCGCCTTTGGCACAGGGCTGATCCTGCAGACTCGGGTTCGAGTCCCATGTCGGGCACCCTGCATGGAGCCTGCTTCTCCCTCTGCCTGTGTCTTTGCCTCTCTCCCTCTGTCTCTCATGAATAAATAAATAAAATCTTTTTTTAAAAAAAAAACCTCAATGAGTTATCACCTCACACCTGTCAGATTGGCTAAAATCAAAAGAAACAACAAATCTTGGTGAGGATATGGAGAAAAAGGAAGCCTCATGCACTGATGGTAGGAATGTAAGCTGGTGTGTCCACTCTGGAGAACAGTATAGAGGTTCCTCAAAAAGTTAAAAAATATCTACTATATGATCCAGCAATCATAGTAGTGGGTATTTGCCCAAAGAATTAAAAAACACTAATTCAAAGGGATACATGCACCCCTGTTTATAGCAGCATTATAGGGGGATCCCTGGGTGGCTCAGCAGTTTAGTGCCTGCCTTCCACCCAGGGCATGGTTCTGGAGTCCCGAGATCCACTCCCGCGTCGGGATCCCTGCATGGAGTCTGCTTCTCCCTCTGCCTGTGTCTCTGCCTCTCTTCCTCTGTCTCTCATGAATAAATAAAAATCTTTTAAAAACAATATAGCAGCATTATTTACAATAGCCAAGACATGAAAGCAGCCCAAGTGCCCATCGATTGATGAATGGATAAAGCAGATGCGGTATATGCATATACAATGGAATATTATTCAGCCATAGAAAAGAATGAAACATTGCCATTTACAATGACATGACTAGGGCTAGAGAGTATAATGCTAAGTAAAATAAATCAGTCAGTGAAATACAAACACAATATGATATCACTCATATGTGGAATTTAGGAAATAAAGAGCAAAGGGTGAAAAGGGGGAGAGACAGACAAATCAAGAAACAGTCTCTTAATTATAGAGAACAAACTAATGGTTACCAGAGGGGATGGGGTGGGTGGTGGGCTAAATAGGTGATGGAGATAAAGAAGTGCACTTGTCATGATGAGCACATGTATGGAAGTGTTGAATCACTATACTGTACACTTAAAACTAATATAACACTGTATATTAACTAACTGGAATTAAAATAAAAACTTAAGAAAGAAAACAATTCCATTTACAATTTCACCAAAGTAATAAAATACTTAGGAATAAACTTGACTAAGCATGTGAAAGACCTATACTATACTCTTGAAAACTAGAAAACATTGATGAAAGAAATTAAAGATGACACAAACAAATGAAAAGATATTCCATACTCATGAATTGGAAGAACAAATATTATTAAAATGTCCATACTACCCAAAGCAAGCAACAGATTTAATGTGATTCCTATCAAAATAATAACTGCATTTTTCAAATAACTAGAAAAAATAATACTAAAATTTCTGTGAAACCACAAAAGCCCTGAATAACCAAAGCAATCTTGAAAAAGAAAAAACTGGGTGTATCATAATCCCAGATTTATAGTTATATTCCAAAGCTGTATTAATCAAAACAATTTAGTACTATCACGAAATTACACACATAGATCCATGGACTAGGATAAGGAGCCCAGGAAAAAAACCCACAAATCAATTAATCTTTGACAAAGGAGGGAAGAAAATGAAATGGGAAAAAGACATTCTCTTCAAACATGATGTTGGGAAAAGTACATCTACATGTAAAAGAGTGAAACTAAACCAGTAAGAAAAAAAATAAACTAAAAATGGATTAAAGGCCTACATGTGAGACCTAAAGCCATATAAATCCTAGAAAAGAACACAGGCAGTAATCTCTTGAACATTGGTTATGGCAACATCTTTCCAGTTATATCTCCTAAGGCAAGGAAAACCAAAGGACAAAGAAACTAATAAGACTTGATCAAAATAAAAAGTTTCTGCACAACAAAGGAAATAATTAACAAACCTAAAAGACAACCTACTGAAAGGGGGAAGATATCTGCAAATGATATATCTGATAAGGAATTAGTATACAAAATATATAAAGAACTTAAAGAACTCAACAACAAAAAATAATCTAATTAAAAAATTGACATGAACAGATATTTCTCCAAAGAAGTCATACAGATGGCCAACACACACATAAAAATGTGCTCAAACATCACTGATCAGAGAAATGCAAATCAAAACCACAATGAGATGTTACCTCACACCTGTCAGAATGGCTAAATCAAAAACAGAAGAATTAACAAGTGTTGGGTAAGGATGTGGAGAAAAAGAAATTTTCATGCACTGATGATGGGAATGCAAACTGGTGCAGCCACCATGGAAAACAGTGTGATGGTTCCTCAGATAATCAAAAATAGAATTAACATATGATCCAGTAATTCCATTACTGAGTGTTTACTCAAAGAATATGAAAACACTAATTTGAAAAGATATATGCATCCCTATGTTTACTGTAGCATTATTTACAGTAGCCAAATTATGGAAGCAACCCTAGTGTCCATCAATAAATGGATGGATAAAGATGTGGTGCGCACATGCACACACACACACACACACGCCATGGAATATTACTCAGCCATAATAAGAATGATATCTTGCCATTTGCGATGATGTGGATGGAGCTAGAGTGTATGATGCTAAGTGAAATAAGCCAGAGAAAGACAAATACCATATAATTTCACTCTTTTGTGGAAGTTAAGAAATAAAATATGATTAAGCAAACAAAGCAGAAGCAGACCTATGAAAACAGAGAAGAAACTGATGCTTGCTAGTAACAGGGGAGTGGGGGATGGGAAAATGAGTGAAGGGAAGTGGGAATTACAGGCTTTCAGTGATGGAACAAATAAGTTCCAAGGATGGATGGTACAGCATAGGGAATATCGTCAATAGTATTATAAAAGCATTGTATGGTGACAGATGGTAGCTCCACTTGTGGTGAGCATCAGATAACATATAGAGTTGATGAATCACTATATTATACATCTGAAACTAATGTAATATTGTGTGCCAACTAAATCTCAATTTTTGGAAAGGTAAATTAACCTGAAAATAATGCCCAACATCATTGATTATCAAAAAAGGCAAATTAAAACTTCAGTGACATACTGATACACACTCCCAAGAGCGGTTAAAATGAAAGGGTCTGGCAAAAACAAAACTATTAGGATAATAATTTATAGCCAATGAATTTAACAAGGTCATAGAACACAAGGTTAATAAGAAAATTGTATGTTTACATATTAGCAAAGGAAACAATTGTAAACAATTTTTGCAAATCCAAATAGTAAATATCTTAAGTGGCAAGAAATAAATTTTTAAAAAGATATGTAAGATCTGTACATTAGAATCTTTAAAAATATTGGTAAGATAAATTAAAGAAGATCTAAATAATCAAAAAGCTATACCATATTCATGATTGCAAGATTTAATTTTGTTAAGATGGTAATTCTCCCCAAATTTATCTATAGATTTAATGCAATGCTGATAAAAATTTCCACTGGCTTTAAAAAAATTAATTAAAAGACCAATTCTAAAATTTATTTGGGGGATGGGTGAAATATGTGATGTGAATTAAAGAGTATACTTATCATGATGAAACAAATAAAATGATAAAAAGGAAACAAAAATTTTTTTAAAGATTTTATTTATTTATTTATTTATTTTTTTTTTTGTTTTGTTTTTTGTTTTGTTTTTTTTTGTTTTGTTTTGTTTTTTTTTTATTGGTGTTCAATTTACTAACATACAGAATAACACCCAGTGCCCGTCACCCATTCACTCCCACCCCCCGCCCTCCTCCCCTTCTACCACCCCTAGTTCGTTTCCCAGAGTTAGCAGTCTTTACGTTCTGTCTCCCTTTCTGATATTTCCCACACATTTCTTCTCCCTTCCCTTATTTTCCCTTTCACTATTATTTATATTCCCCAAATGAATGAGAACATATAATGTTTGTCCTTCTCCGACTGACTTACTTCACTCAGCATAATACCCTCCAGTTCCATCCACGTTGAAGCAAATGGTGGGTATTTGTCATTTCTAATAGCTGAGTAATATTCCATTGTATACATAAACCACATCTTCTTTATCCATTCATCTTTCGTTGGACACCGAGGCTCCTTCCACAGTTTGGCTATCGTGGCCATTGCTGCTAGAAACATCGGGGTGCAGGTGTCCCGGCGTTTCATTGCATTTGTATCTTTGGGGTAAATCCCCAACAGTGCAATTGCTGGGTCGTAGGGCAGGTATATTTTTAACTGTTTGAGGAACCTCCACACAGTTTTCCAGAGTGGCTGCACCAGTTCACATTCCCACCAACAGTGTAAGAGGGTTCCCTTTTCTCCGCATCCTCTCCAACATTTGTTGTTTCCTGCCTTGTTAATTTTCCCCATTCTCACTGGTGTGAGGTGGTATCTCATTGTAGTTTTGATTTGTATTTCCCTGATGGCAAGTGATGCAGAGCATTTTCTCATATGCATGTTGGCCATGTCTATGTCTTCCTCTGTGAGATTTCTGTTCATGTCTTTTGCCCATTTCATGATTGGATTGTTTGTTTCTTTGGTGTTGAGTTTAATAAGTTCTTTATAGATCTTGGAAACTAGCCCTTTATCTGATATGTCATTTGCAAATATCTTCTCCCATTCTGTAGGTTGTCTTTTAGTTTTGTTGACTGTATCCTTTGCTGTGCAAAAGCTTCTTATCTTGATGAAGTCCCAATAGTTCATTTTTGCTTTTGTTTCTTTTGTCTTCGTGGATGTATCTTGCAAGAAGTTACTATGGCCGAGTTCAAAAAGGGTGTTGCCTGTGTTCTTCTCTAGGATTTTGATGGAATCTTGTCTCACATTTAGATCTTTCATCCATTTTGAGTTTATCTTTGTGTATGGTGAAAGAGAGTGGTCTAGTTTCATTCTTCTGCATGTGGATGTCCAATTTTCCCAGTACCATTTATTGAAGAGACTGTCTTTCTTCCAATGGATAGTCTTTCCTCCTTTATCGAATATTAGTTGCCCATAAAGTTCAGGGTCCACTTCTGGATTCTCTATTCTGTTCCACTGATCTATGTGTCTGTTTTTGTGCCAGTACCACACTGTCTTGATGACCACAGCTTTGTAGTACAACCTGAAATCTGGCACTGTGATGCCCCCAGATATGGTTTTCTTTTTTAAAATTCCCCTGGCTATTCGGGGTCTTTTCTGATTCCACACAAATCTTAAAATAATTTGTTCTAACTCTCTGAAGAAAGTCCATGGTATTTTGATAGGGATTGCATTAAACGTGTATATTGCCCTGGGTAACATTGACATTTTCACAATATTAATTCTGCCAATCCATGAGCATGGAATATTTTTCCATCTCTTTGTGTCTTCCTCAATTTCTTTCAGAAGTGTTCTATAGTTTTGAGGGTATAGATCCTTTACATCTTTGGTGAGGTTTATTCCTAGGTATCTTATGCTTTTGGGTGCAATTGTAAATGGGATTGACTCCTTAATTTCTCTTTCTTCAGTCTCATTGTTAGTGTATAGAAATGCCACTGACTTCTGGGCATTGATTTTGTATCCTGCCACGCTACCGAATTGCTGTATGAGTTCTAGCAATCTTGGGGTGGAGACTTTTGGGTTTTCTATGTAGAGTATCATGTCATCGGCGAAGAGGGAGAGTTTGACTTCTTCTTTGCCAATTTGAATGCCTTTAATGTCTTTTTGTTGTCTGATTGCTGAGGCTAGGACTTCCAGTACTATGTTGAATAGCAGTGGTGAGAGTGGACATCCCTGTCTTGTTCCTGATCTTAGGGGAAAGGCTCCCAGTGCTTCCCCATTGAGAATGATATTTGCTGTGGGCTTTTCATAGATGGCTTTTAAGATGTCGAGGAATGTTCCCTCTATCCCTACACTCTGAAGAGTTTTGATCAGGAATGGATGCTGTATTTTGTCAAATGCTTTCTCTGCATCCAATGAGAGGATCATATGGTTCTTGGTTTTTCTCTTGCTGATATGATGAATCACATTGATTGTTTTACGGGTGTTGAACCAGCCTTGTGTCCCAGGGATAAATCCTACTTGGTCATGGTGAATAATTTTCTTAATGTACTGTTGGATCCTATTGGCCAGTATCTTGTTGAGAATTTTTGCATCCATGTTCATCAGGGATATTGGTCTGTAATTCTCCTTTTTGGCGGGGTCTTTGTCTGGCTTTGGAATTAAGGTGATGCTGGCTTCATAGAACGAATTTGGAAGTACTCCATCTCTTTCTATCTTTCCAAACAGCTTTAGGAGAATAGGTATGATTTCTTCTTTAAACGTTTGATAAAATTCTCCTGGGAAGCCATCTGGCCCTGGACTCTTGTGTCTTGGGAGGTTTTTGATGACTGCTTCAATTTCCTCCCTGGTTATTGGCCTGTTCAGGTTTTCTATTTCTTCCTGTTCCAGTTTTGGTAGTTTGTGGCTTTCCAGGAATGCGTCCATTTCTTCTAGATTGCCTAATTTATTGGCGTATAGCTGTTCATAATATGTTTTTAAAATCGTTTGTATTTCCTTGGTGTTGGTAGTGATCTCTCCTTTCTCATTCATGATTTTATTAATTTGAGTCTTCTCTCTCTTCTTTTTAATAAGGCTGGCTAATGGTTTATCTATCTTATTAATTCTTTCAAAGAACCAACTCCTGGTTCTGTTGATCTGTTCCACAGTTCTTCTGGTCTCGATTTCGTTGAGTTCTGCTCGAATCTTTATTAGCTCCCTTCTTCTCTTGGGTGTAGGATCTATTTGCTGTTTTTTCTCTAGCTCCTTTATGTGTAAGGTTAGCTTTTGTATTTGAGTTCTTTCCAGTTTTTGAATGGATGCTTGTATTGCGATGTATTTCCCCCTTAGGACTGCTTTTGCTGCATCCCAAAGATTTTGAACAGTTGTATCTTCATTCTCATTAGTTTCCATGAATCTTTTTAATTCTTCCTTAATTTCCTGGTTGACCCTTTTATCTTTTAGCACGATGGTCCTTAACCTCCATGTGTTTGAGGTCCTTCCAAACTTCTTGTGATTTAGTTCTAATTTCAAGGCATTATGGTCCGAGAATATGCAGGGGACAATCCCAATCTTTTGGTATCGGTTCAGACCCGATTTGTGACCCAATATGTGGTCTATTCTGGAGAAAGTTCCATGTGCGCTTGAGAAGAATGTGTATTCAGTTGAGTTTGGATGTAAAGTTCTGTAGATATCTGTGAAATCCATCTGGTCCAGTGTATCATTTAAAGCTCTCGTTTCTTTGGAGATGTTTTGCTTAGAAGACCTATCGAGTATAGAAAGAGCTAGATTGAAGTCACCAAGTATAAGTGTATTATTATCTAAGTATTTCTTCACTTTGGTTAATAATTGATTTATATATTTGGCAGCTCCCACATTCGGAGCATATATATTGAGGATTGTTAAGTCCTCTTGTTGAATAGATCCTTTAAGTATGATATAGTGTCCCTCTTCATCTCTCACTACAGTCTTTGGGGTAAATTTTAGTTTATCTGATATAAGGATGGCTACCCCTGCTTTCTTTTGAGGACCATTCGAATGGTAAATGGTTCTCCAACCTTTTATTTTCAGGCTGTAGGTGTCCTTCTGTCTAAAATGAGTCTCTTGTAGACAGCAAATAGATGGGTCCTGCTTTTTTATCCAGTCTGAAACCCTGCGCCTTTTGATGGGGTCATTAAGCCCGTTCACATTCAGAGTTACTATTGAGAGATATGAGTTTAGTGTCATCATGATATCTATTCAGTCTTTGTTTTTGTGGACTGTTCCACTGAACTTCTTCTTAAAGGGGAATTTTAAGAGGCCCCCTTAAAATTTCTTGCAGAGCTGGTTTGGAGGTCACATATTCTTTTAGTTGCTGCCTGTCTTGGAAGCTCTTTATCTCTCCTTCCATTTTGAATGAGAGTCTTGATGGATAAAGTATTCTTGGTTGCATGTTCTTCTCATTTAGGACCCTGAATATATCCTGCCAGCCCTTTCTGGCCTGCCAGGTCTCTGTGGAGAGGTCTGCTGTTACCCTAATACTCCTTCCCATAAAAGTCAGGGATTTCTTGTCCCTTGCTGCTTTAAGGATCTTCTCTTTATCTTTGGAATTTGCAAGCTTCACAATTAAATGTCGAAGTGTTGAACGGTTTTTATTGATTTTAGGGGGGGATCTCTCTATTTCCTGGATCTGAATGCCTGTTTCCCTTCCCAGATTAGGAAAGTTTTCAGCTAGAATTTGTTCAAATACATATTCTGGCCCTCTGTCCCTTTCGGCGCCCTCGGGAACCCCAATTAAACGTAGGTTTTTCTTCCTCAGGCTGTCGTTTATTTCCCTTAATCTATCTTCATGGTCTTTTAATTGTTTGTCTCTTTTTTCCTCAGTTTCCCTCTTTGCTATCAACTTGTCTTCTAGGTCACTCACTCGTTCTTCCACCTCGTTAACCCTCGTCGTTAGGACTTCTAGTTTGGATTGCATCTCATTCAATTGATTTTTAATTTCTGCCTGATTAGCTCTAAATTCTGCAGTCATGAAGTCTCTTGAGTCCTTTATACTTTTTTCTAGAGCCACCAGTAGGTGTATAATAGTGCTTCTGAATTGGCTTTCTGACATTGAATTGTAATCCAGATTTTGTAACTCTGTGGGAGAGAGGACTGTTTCTGATTCTTTCTTTTGAGGTGAGGTTTTCCTTCTAGTCATTTTGCTCAGTGCAGAGTGGCCAAAAGCAAGTTGTATTGGGAAAAAGAGAAAAAGAGAGGAGAGAAAGAAGGAAAGAAAAGAGAAAGAGAAAAAAAAGGGAAGAAAAAGGAAAAAAAAAACGAAAAAAAAAAAAAAGAAGAAGAAAAAGAGAAAGAAAAAGAAAGGAGAAAAAAAGGGGGTGGGGGATGGAAACAAATCAAAAAGCAAAACAAAACAAAAACAAAAACAAAAACAAACAAACAAAAAAAAGAACCACCGGGGAGTATCTTCTGATTCTGTGTACTTTAAGTCCCTTGGCTTCTCCTGGAAGTTGTCCGTCTAGCTGGTGTTCTGGGGGAGGGGCCTGTTGTGCTGATTTTCAGGTGTTAGCAGTTGGGGGAGCTGCTGTGCCTCTGCCTGGTGCAGGGCTCGGTGGGGGTTGTTTACCCCGTGAGGCCGCAGGAGGAACAGCCCCAGTGGCGGGGCAGCTCTGGAAACCTGGATTCAGCTCCGGCAGGAACTCCGTCTGCAGGGCCTGGAGGCTCCGGGGCGGGGCCGCTGATCTGCTCAGCTGGGGCAGGAGCGTCCTCGCTGTCCTGGGCCCTCCCGGCCTCTGCCTGGCCCGGGGGAGGCGGGATCCTGGGCTGTGTCCCGGCGCCCTGTGCTCCGGAGCCTGCGCTGGTGGATTCGCGCTCCAGGGCCGCAGCCCCCTCCGCGGAGCCGCCGCCCGAGCCCCTCCGAGCTGCTCCTGGAACCGCGCAGCCCCCTCCGCACGGAGCCTCTTCCTCTGCCCGAGCCCCTCCGAGCTGCTCCCGGGGCCGCGCAGCCCCCTCCGCGGAGCCGCCGCCCGAGCCCCTTCAGCTGCTCCGGGTCCCGCCGGGTCCCCCGTGCGCGCTGCAGCCCTTAGGGAGCTCGGCGCACTCTCCTGGGCGCGCAGTTGCTGTTACTGTCCCCGGGAGCCCGAGGGCATCCTCGCCCTCCTGGGTCCTGCTCCAACTCCCCGCGAGCCCCTTTCCCCCGGGAAGGTCGGTGCAGCTCCTGCTCCTCCGGGACGGGGCTCTCCTGTCCTGGGGACACTCGCCCCGGCCTCAGCCCGGCTCCTCGCGGGGCCCCTCCCCCTTGGAGGCCTTTGTTCCTTTATTTCTTTTTCCCCGTCTTCCTACCTTGATAGATGCGCGAACTCTTCTCACTGTAGCATTCCAGCTGGTCTCTCTTTAAATCTCAGGCCGAATTCATAGATTTTCAGGATAATTTGAAGGTTTTCTAGGTAGTTTGGTGGAGACAGGTGATTTGGGGACCCTACTCTTCCGCCATCTTGCTCCCTCCAATCAGATTTTATTTATTTACTCATGAGAGACACAGAGAGAGAGGCAGAGACATAGGCAGAGAGAGAAGCAGGCTCCACGCAGAGAGCCGGATGTGGGACTTGGTCCCGGGACTCCAGAATCATGCTCAACCACTGAGCTACCCAGGCATCCCAAGAAACAAATTTTTTACAAAAACGTTAAGCATGTATGATAACTAAAGACATTTGAAAAGGGACGAAATTGAAGGACTTACCTTATCGGATTTCAAGATTGAATATAAAGCTACAGTAATAATGACAGTTGGTATTGATGACAAAAATAGACATATAGATAAATAAAACAAAACAGACAGCACAGAAATAGATCCAACCATCCTTTATCAATTAATCTTTACAAGGTGCAAGGCAATTCAATGGGAAAAGGCAGAACTTAACAAATGGATTTTAACAAATGAGAATTAAATGTGGATAAAATGAGTACATCATGCACAATTAACTGAAAATAGATCATAGACATATAAGTTCTAAAAATTATAAAATTGTTAGAAGAAAATATAGAAGCAAATCTTTGTGACTTTGAGTTAGCTATGACAACCAAAACACAGCAGCAAAAGATTGGACTTCATCAAAATTTAAAACTATTGGAGGATCCCTGGGTGGCTCAGCGGTTGAGCATCTGACTTCAGCCCGGGGTGTCATCCCGGAGTCCCGGGATCGAGTCCGCATCAGGCTCTCTGCATGGAGCCTGCTTCTCTCTCTGCCTGTGTCTCTGCCTCTCTTTCTGTGTCTCTCATGAATAAATAAATAAACTCTTTAAAAAAACTTAAAACTATTGTTGATCAAATAAAACTATCAAGGCAATGAAAAGAAAACCCATAGTATGGAGAAAATAATTGTAAATTATATATCTTATAGGAAATATGTATATATAATATGTAAATTATTCTTAATAACAATAAAAAGACGATACTTTCTTTTATGATAGTCACACAGAGAGAGAAAGAGAGGCAGAGACACAGGCAGAGGGAGAAGCAGGCTCCATGCACCGGGAGCCCAACGTGGGATTCAATCCCGGGTCTCCAGGATCGCACCCTGGGCCAAAGACAGGCGCCAAACCGCTGCGCCACCCAGGGATCCCAAGACAATACTTTTTAAATGGGCAAAGAGTTTGAATAGACATTACTTCAAAGAACATTGGTAAAATGCCAAAAAAGAAATGATAGATATGAACATCTTTCACTACACCAGTAGTCATTATGCATATGCAAACCAAATCTACAGTTAAATATCATTTTGCACCCACTAGGGTGGCTATAACACGTATATAAACAGTATATAAAATAACAAGTGTCTGCAAGAATGTGAGAAAATGTAAACCCTCCTAAATTGTGGGAATATAAAATTGTGTGGCCATGTTGGTAAACTGGGGGGTAGTTCCTTAAAATGTCAAATATAAAGTTACCATATAACCCAGCAATTCTACTCTTAGGTATATAAAACTTACGTCCACATAAAAGCTTTCATACAAAAGTTCATAGCAGCATTATTCATAATAACTAAAATAAATGGAAATAATCCCAATGTCCATGAACTGATGAGTGCATAAACAAGATATGGCTTGTCTATACAATGTAATATTACTCAGCCATAAAAAAGGATGAAATGCTGATACATACCTCAACATAGATGAACCCTGAGAACATATGCTAAGTGAAAGAAGCCCACATATTGTGTGATTCCATTTATATGAAATGTCCAGAAACTAGATTAGTCATTGCTTAGGGCTGGGAATGGGCAATGGGAGATTGTCAGGTAATGACTACAGGATACAGGATTTCTATTTAGGGTGATGAAAATTTGTAAAATTGATTATGGCAATAGATGCATAACTCTGTGATATGCCAAAAGTCATTGAACTATATACTGAATTATATGATATGTGAATTATATCTCAATAAAGCTGTTACAAAAACCCTTGAGGCTTTAATAAAGATAGTTTCAGACATAAAATAGATGAAATAACTCACTGCTAGTAGACCTACTCTACAAGAAATATTAAAGGAATTTCTTCAAATGGTAGACAAATGATACCGGTGGGAATCTTGGACTACACAAAGAAATGAAGAGCTCCAGAAAGGCAGTAATGGTAAATATATGTAAAGACTCTGTTTTCTTACCATTTAAATAGGTATAAAAGATTATGGGCTATTTAAAGAAGGAGCAACCATGTATGACAGATTTTATAATATATGTTGAAGTGAGTTATATGAAAGCAAGTGCACAAAGATCAGGAAGAGAGAAATGGAAGCGTTCTGCTATAAGATTCTCATACTATAAATGAAGAAGTATAAATTACTTGAATATATCACTTGATTGTGATATAGTAAAGATATTTAATATAAGCCCTAAAGTAACCACTGAACTAATACAACAAAGAATTATAGCTAATCATCCAAAAAAGGATAAAAAATGGAATGATAAAAAAGCAGTGAATTAATCAGAAAGAAATCAGAAAAAGAAGAAGAGAGAAACAAAAATCGGATAAAACAAAAAATCATATTGCAAGATGGTATATATAAAGCCAAACATATCAATAATGTAATGGTCTAAATATATCCATTACAATACAAAGACTGGGTAAAAATGTAAGATCCAACTGTATGCTGTTTAAAAGAAACTTACTTTAAATATAAAAATCTATTATATTAAAAGTAAAAAGATAACAAAAATACCATGCAAACACTAGCCAAAAGAGAGCAGGAGTACCTCTACTAACCTCAGAAAAACTAGACTTTAGAACCAGGAATGCTATCAGGAATAAAAACATTACATAATGATAAAAGTGTCAGTTCCCCAAGAAGACATAAATATTCTAAATGTGTACACACTTTCAAAAAATATAAGGCAAAAACTGATAAATCTGAAAGGAGGAATAGATAAATTCACAAGTATAATTGAAGACTTCAACACTGCTTTCTTAGTAATTGATAGAACAAGTAGGCAGAAAATGCTAAAGAATATAGATTACATAAACAATGCAATCAGTCCACTTGAGCTAACTAATATTTATAGAGCACTCCACTTAACAGTAGAATAGACATTCTTTTTAAGCACACTTGAAATAGTCACTGACATAGACCATATTCTAAGTCATAAGGCAAACTTTAAAATTGAAAAGGATACAAATCATACAAAATATGTTCTCAAACTATAATGAAATTAAATAAGAGATTAATAACAAAATATCTTGAGAAATTTCAAAATTTTTGTAAAGTAAACAACACATTTCTAAATACCTTCTGCATCAAAAGGAAGAATCAAGGAAATTTAAAATATTCTGAACTAAATGAAAATGAAAATAAGCATCAATTTTTGTAGTATGTAGCTATCACTGTGCTTAGGAAGAAAATTATAGCATTAAATTCTTACATTAGAAAAATAAAAAGAGGGATCCCTGGGTGGTGCAGCGGTTTGGCGCCTGCCTTTGGCCCAGGGCGTGATCCTGGAGACCCGGGATCGAATCCCACATCGGGCTCCCGGTGCATGGAGCCTGCTTCTCCCTCTGCCTGTGTCTCTGCCGCGCTCTCTCTCTGTGACTATCATAAATAAATAAAAAATTAAAAAAAAAAAGAAAAGAAAAAAGACCTTATGTTGGTAATGTAAACCTCTAAATAGCAAAATTAAAGAAAAAAGAGCAGATGAGAATTTAACCTAAACCAAGCAGAAGGAAGAAAATAATATAGATTGGAGGAGAAGTGAATGAAGTAAAAAAGGGAAAGATATTAGTGGAAATAAATGAAACCAATAGATGGTTCTTTCCAAAGATCAATACGATTGATAAACTTGAAGCAAATCTGAATAAGAAAAAGAAGACACACATTACCAACATCAGAAATGAGAGAGATCTCTGATTGCACAGACATTAAAAGGATAATAAAGAATTACTACAAACAACTCTATGCCCATAATTTAGCAATTTAAATAAAATAAACCAATTCCTTAGAAGAGATCAACCATCAAAAATCACTCAAGAAGACATAGATAGCCTAAATAATCCTGTGTTTATTAAATAAAGTGAATTTACTGTTTAAAAACTTCCAAAGATACAAATGCAATGAAACGCCGGGACACCTGCACCCCGATGTTTATAGCAGCAATGGCCACGATAGCCAAACTGTGGAAGGAGCCTCGGTGTCCAACGAAAGATGAATGGATAAAGAAGATGTGGTTTATGTATACAATGGAATATTACTCAGCTATTAGAAATGACAAATACCCACCATTTGCTTCAACGTGGATGGAACTGGAGGGTATTATGCTGAGTGAAGTAAGCCAGTCGGAGAAGGACAAACATTATATGTTCTCATTCATTTGGGGAATATAAATAATAGTGAAAGGGAATATAAGGGAAGGGGGAAGAAATGTGTGGGAAATATCAGAAAGGGAGACAGAACGTAAAGACTGCTAACTCTGGGAAACGAACTAGGGGTGGTGGAAGGGGAGGAGGGCGGGGGGTGGGAGTGAATGGGTGACGGGCACTGGGGGTTATTCTGTATGTTAGTAAATTGAACACCAATAAAAAATAAATTAAAAAAAAAAGAAAAAGAAGGTCAAACATTTTCACATTTCTTGGCCAATTCTTTAAAATTGTTCATATTCAAAAAAATAAAATAAAATTGTTCATATTCCTTTTCAACTAGGAAAAAAAAAAAAACTTCCAAAGAAGAAAATTCAGGCCCAAATAGTTTTACTGATGAATTTTACTAAATATTGACAAAGAAATTATACCAATTCTACACACTTCCCAATAGAAAATAGGATATCGCGCTTTATGAGGCCTATCTCATTTTATGAGGCCAGCATTTCATTAATACCAAAACAAAGATATTAAAAGAAAACTGTTGATTAAAATCCTTTCTTCAAAAAACTCTTTAGCAAAACATTAACATCAAACCCCACAATACATAAAATGGGTAATACAATACTACTAGGTAGGCTTTTTAAAAAAATTTTTATTTAATTATGATAGTCACACAGAGAGAGAGAGAGAGAGGCAGAGACATAGGCAGAGGGAGAAGCAGGCTCACGCACCGGGAGCCCGACGCTGGGATTCAATCCCGGGTCTCCAGGATCACGCCCTGGGCCAAAGGCAGGTGCTAAACCACTGTGCCACCCAGGGATCCCTACTAGGTACGTTATATCTTAGGATAACAACCTGATTCAACATTTTGAAAAATCAATCTATTATTCACCATTTTAACAGATGAAATAAGGAAAACCATACTATCATATCATATGGTAAGCATTTTCTGCAATTGATGCAGAAAAAATATTCAACAAAATTCAACACCTATTTCTGATAAAAACTCTCAGCAAACTAGAAATAGATAAGAACTTCCTTAATCTAATAAAAAGCATCAGTGAAAAATATACTCTAATGTCATACTTAATTAGTTTAAAAACAAAGCAAGGATGTCCTCTCTCACCACTCCTGTTCAGTGTCATACTGGAAGTCCTATCATGTGTAAAAAGACAAGAAAAGAAATGAGGCATCCAGATTGGAAAGGAAGAAATAAAATTGTCCTTATTCACAGGTGACATTATTGTTCACCCAGAAATCCCAATAAATCTACAAAAATCTCCTAAAACTAATAAATGAGTTTAGCAAGATTGCAGAATAAAATGTCAGAAAAAAAATAAAAAAATAAAATGTCAGTATACATACCGGCAATGAATAAGTAGAATTTGATATTTTAAAAATACCATTTACAATAATGCTGGAAATGAAATGCTTAAGTATAAATTTAACAAAAATCTATATACATTTTGCTGAAAACTATAAAATATTGATGAAAGAAATCAAAGATGTAAATAAATAGAAAAATATATTCTATATTCATGTGTTAGAAGTCTCAATGTTGTTAAAATGTCGGTCCTCCCAAGTTGATGTATAAATTAATTGCAATTCCAATCAAAATCCCAACAGAATTTTGGGGGAGATATAGACAAGTTGTTATCATACCAAAAATAAATAAAACAAAATAAAACCATTCATTAATCTCAATATTCATTAATTCCATCAGTATTGAAATTAGCCAGATTGTCTCAAATGGCAGTTTTTAATCCTATATCTTTCTGAATCAAGATCCAAGTAAAATTTACATATAGCAATTGACTTTTGCTCTTACAATTTATTTTCAAAGTCAGGACTGAAGAAGAGATGTTTGCTTTTGAGGATACACCACAAACAGGTTGCTTGTAGATTAGAGCTTCCCTCAGTTTGGATTTTGCTGATTGCATCCCTATGGTATAATTGAACATGTTCCACTGCCGTTTGTATATCTTGTAAACAAGGTAGTTAGATCTAAAGCATGAATTGGCAAACTATAGCCTACACACAAAATCCAGCCTGCAGCCTATTTTTGTGCTGCCCCTTAAGTTAAAAAGTGTTTTTTTGTGTGTTATGGTCTGTAAGTTTGTGCTCCCTCTTCCAGATTCATATGCTGAAATTCTAAATCACCCCAAAGGTTATGGTATTAGTAGGTGGAGCTTTTGGGACGTTATTAGGTCCTAAGAGTAGAGCCCTCATGAATGGGATTAATACTTTTATAAAAGAGAACCCACTGAACCCTCTAGCCCATTCCACTATACGAGGACATAATGAAAAGGTGCCAGTCATAAACCAGAAAAATGGCTTTAGTGCTATTGCCTAGATATTGGACTTCTAGCATCCAGAACCGTGAAAAATATGTTTCTATTGTTTATAAGGAATCGGTCTGTGGAATTTTGTTGTAGCAGTTCAAACAGGCTAAGACATTACATTTTTAAAGAACTGTAAAAATTCAAAACAAAACAAAAAATATGCAAGAGAATCAATAGGTCTTCATAGCCTAAAACATTTAATTTCTGTCCTTTTATAAATAATGTTTTGAACTTCTGGTTTAGAGAACTGATACTCTGACTATTTAAAATATATTTTTTAAAAGGCTGGGGACCAATACTTAAATCAGACAAAATAGACTTGAAAACAAAGACTGTAATGAACTACACACACACACACACACACACACACACACACAAGTTTTAAATTTGGGATGCCTGGGTGGCTCAGCGGTTGAGTGTCTGATTTTGGCTCAGGGGATGAGCTAAGGATCTGGAAACTGAGTCCCGCAACAGGCTCCCTGCAGAGCCTGCTTCTCCCTCTGCCTAGGTCTCTGCCTCTCTCTCCATGTCTCTCATAAAAAGAAAAAAAAAGGTGAAAATTTACTAAGATCAGGAGTCTAGTTCACTAGTTCTTAGTAGTCTAGTTCTCTGATGTCAATTTTCTGGTGTTGACATTGTACTACAAGTATATAAGATGTCAGTCACTCTGAGGTCAAAGTTACCTGGGACTCTGTACCTTGCAACTTTCTACAAGTCTAGAGTAATTTCAAAGTAAAAATAAAATAAAACCCTCAAATTTATTTAAAAAAATCATTTTTAGGGGTGCTTGGGTGGCTCATTCTGCTAAGCATCTATCTGACTTGGGCTCAGAACGTGATATTGGTGTCCTAGGATGGACCCCTACATCAGGCTCCCAGCTCAGCATGGAGTCTGTTTCTCCTTCTCTCCCTCCCCCTCACTCATGTGCTCATTCTCTCTCAAATAAATAAATAAATAAATAAATAAAACCTTTTTTATTTTATTTTTTTTAAGATTTTATTTATTTATTCATGAGAGAGAGAGAGAGAGAGAGAGAGAGAGAGAGGAAGAGACAGAAGCAGGCTCCATGCAGGGAGCCTGACATGGGACTTGATCCTTGGTCTCCAGGATCACGCCGTGGGCTGAAGGCAGGCACTAAACCGCTGAGCCACTGGGGCTGCCCCAATAAAACCTTTTTTAAAAGTCACTTTTTAAAATGCCTGTTATAAACAAATTCAAAACGTAAACAAAAAGAATATTTTAAATTTTCCAAATATTTAAAGTTGATAATATGACATCAGTTTAAGTTCACAATATTCATGGGATTAAAATAGAATTTTATTGGATTCAGAGTAAAAAATTTATCTGTCATAACATCACTCAAAACTGCATGTTACCTGCATGTGTGCATAAAATACATAAAATGAGCAATTTTTAAAAAGATTTTATTTATTTATTTGAAAGAGAGAGAGCATGAGCAGGGAGAGAGGGAAGCAGACTCTCCACTGAGTAGGGAGCCTAATGAGAAACTAGATCCCAGGACCCAAGGATCACAACCTAAGTTGAAGGCAGATGCTTAACTGACTGAGCCGCCCAGGTGCCCCTAAAGTGAGCAAAGAAACTGTAAAAAGAGACAAAGAAAGTCATTATATAAAGATAAGCAGGGATTAATCCAACAGGAGGTTATAACAACTGTAAATATCTATGCAGCAAACACTGGAGCATGTGAATACATAAAGCAATTCTAGTGGGCATAAAGAGACATAAATGACAATAAAATAATAGTAGAGCACTTTAATACTCCACTTATATCAACGGATAGATCATTCAGGCAGATAATAAATAAACAGTGTCTTTGAATGACACATTACACCAGATGGACATAACAGATTTATATAGAACATTCCATCTAAAAATAAGTGCATATGGAACATTCTCTAGAAAAGATCATATGCTAGGCAACAAAACAAGTTTCAATAAATTTAAGGAGATTGAAATTATACCCTGCATCTTTTTCGACCACAATGAGAAGAAACTATAAATTAATCACAAGAAAAAAACCTGGAAAAAACACAAACAAATGGACATTAAGCAACATGTTACTAAAAATCCAATGGGTCAATGAAGAAATCAAAGAAGAAATTTAAAAGATGATCACAAATAAAATGAAAACACAAATGTTCTAAGTCTTTGGGATTGGATGAAAGCAATTCTAAGAGGAAAATCAATAGCAATGTAGACCTACCCCAAGAAACAAGAAAAATCTCAAATAAACAATCTAATTTTCCACCAAAAGGAACTAGAAAAAGAACAAAAAAGGCCCCAGGTGAGTAGAATGAAAGAAATAATAAAGATAAGATCAGAAATAAATCACAGAGTCAAAAAAAGATGAATCAACGAAACCAAGAGCTGCTTCTTTGAAAATATACATAAAATTGATAAATCCTTAGGTAGACTCATCAAGAAAAAAATAAAATTTTAAAAAGAAGAAAGAAAAGAAGTAACAACTGATACCACAGAAATACAAAGGATTATAAGAGAATAGTACAAAAATTATATGCCAGTATATTGGACAACCTAGCACAAATGGATAAATTCTTAGAAATATATAATTTTCCAAAACTGAATCAAGAAAAAATATAAAATCTGAACAGATCAATTAGTAATAACAAAATTGAATCAGTAATAAAAACACAACTAAAAACTTAAAAGTCCAGGACCAGATGAATTCCTCCAAACATTTAAAGAAGAGTTAATACTTATTCTCCTCAAATTATTCCAAAACAGAGAAAGGGAAGGAAATCTCCAAATACATTCTGCAACTCCAGCATTACCCTGATACCAAAACCAAAAACATCACAAGTGGGATTTATTCTAAGGTGCAAGGATGGTTCAATACCTGAAAATCAATCAATGTGATATACCACATCAACGAAACAAAGGATAAAAATCATATGATCATCTCAATAAATGGAGAAAAATTATTTAATAAAATACAACATCTGTTCATGATAAAAACTCTCAACAAAGTGGGTTTATAAGGAAAATACCTCCATATCATAAATGCCACATATGAAAACCCCAAAGTAAACATTATATTCAATGTTGAAAAACTGAGAAGTTTTCTTCTAATATCAGGAACAAGACAAGGATATTCACTCTCACCACTTTTATTCAACATAGTGCTGGAAGTCTCAGACACAATAATTAGAGAAGAAAAAGAAATGAGGCATCCATATGGCTAAGGAGGAAGTTACACCAGCACTATTTGTAGATGACATGATACTATACATAGAAAACCCTAAATACTTCACCAAAAAATTATTAGAAGTAATAAATAAATTCAATAAAGTCACAGGATACAAAATTAATACCCAGAAATTGGTAGCACTTCTATGCACTAATAATAAAGTAGCAGAAAGGGAAATTAAGAAAACAATTCCATTTATAATTGTATCTAACAGAACACCTAGGAATAAACTTAACCAGAGAGGTGAAAGACTTGTACTCTTAAAACTATAAAGTATTAATGATAGAATTGAAAATGACACAAACAAATGAAAAGATGTCTATACTCATGGATTGGAAGAATTACTATTGTTAGAATGTCCATACATCCCCAAAGCAATCTATAGATTTAATGCAATTCCTATCAAAATACCAACAATATCTTTCAGAGAACTAGAACAAATAATCCTAAAATTTATATGGAACCACAAAGTAATCTTGAAAAAGAAGAACAAAGCTTGAGGTATTGTAATCCTAGATTTCAAGATATACTACAAAGCTATAGTAATCAAAACAGTATTGCATTGGCACAAAAATAGACACATATGTCAATAGAACAGAGCCCAGAAGTAAACCCATGCTTATAATTTCAATCTACAACAAAGGAGGCAAGAATATCCAATGGGAAAACTGGACAGTAACATGCAAACAATGAAACTGGACCACTTTCTTACACCATACACAAAAATAAACTCCAAATGGACAAAAGACCTAAATGTGAGACTTGAAATCATAAAAAAGTCCTAGAAGAGAACACAGATGGTAATTTCTCTGACATCAGCCGTAGCAACGTTTTTCTAGGCATGTCTCCTAAGACAAGGAAAACAAAACCAAAAATAAACTACTGGAGGTACATCAAAATAAAAAGATTTTTCACAGCAAAGGAAATGAACAAAACAAAAAGTCAACCTACTGAATGGGAAAAGATATTTGCCAATTATGTATTCAATGAAGGCTTAATTTCCAAATATACAAAAATTTAATCAACACAACACCAAAAAACCTTACAAATAATTTGATTTAAAAATGCAAAAAAAAAAAAAAAAAGGCAGACACGGGCAGCTCTGGTGATTCAGCGGTTTAGCACCACCTTCAGCCCAGGGCATGATCCTGGAGACCCGAGATGGAGACCCGGGATTGAGTCCCACATTGGGCTCCCTGCATGGAGCCTGCTTCTCCCTCTCTCTGCCTGTGTCTCTGCCTCTCTCTCTCTCTCTCTCTCTCTGTGTCTCTCATGAATAAATAAATAAAATCTTTAAAAATGGCAGACACTTCAATAGACATGTTTTGTTTTTTGTTTTTTTTGGGGGGTTTGTTTTCAATAGACATTTTTGTAAAGAGGATGTACAGTTGGCCAACAGATGTATGAAAAGATGTTTTGCATTATTAATCATCATAGAAATGCAAATTAAAATGAGATATCATCTCATACCTGTCAGAATGGCTAACATAAAAAAGATAAGGAGCAAGTGTTGGCAAATATATGGAGACCAAGGGACACTCCTGCACTGTTGGTGAGAATGTAAATCAGTGCTGTCACTGTAGTTAAGACATGTGGAGGCTCCTCCATAAATTAAACATAGAAATATCATGCGATCTGGTTATTCCACTACTGAGTATTTACCAAAAGAAAATGAAAACAGTAATTTGAAAAGATAAATGCACTTCTATGTTTATTGCAGCATTATTTAATGGTCGAGATATTGAAGTCACCTAAGTGTCCATTGAGATATATATAGTTGAATATTACACAGCCATAAAAGGATGAGTTCTTGCCGTTTACAACATCATCCATGGACCTAGAGGGTATTATGCTATGTGAAATAAGTCAGACTGAGAATGACAAATGTCACATGATTTCATTTACATATGGAATCTAAAAAATAAAACAAATAAAGAGCAGAATTAGGCCTACAAATACAGAGCATTGGTGGTTGCCAGAGGGACTAGGCAGAGTGGAGTATACAAAATGGGTGAAGTGGAGTGGGAGATCAAGGTTTCTAGTTATGGAATAAATAAATCACAGAAATAAAATAGCGCACCATAAGAAATATAGTCAATGATATTGTAATAGCATCCTATGGTGGCAGCTGTCCCTGTGGTGAGCATAGCATAATGTATACAGAAGTTGAATCACTATGTTGTACAACTGAAACTAATGTAACATTGTGTATCACCTCTACTCAAGTAAAATATTTTTTAAAGATAAAACATGTTGTTACATAGATATTGTTCTGATAAGATTTTCTAAATCCTCCTGAGGCAGGTTTTATTTATATTTTCTTAAGAATCTACCCATCTCTTTGATGTTTTTAAACTTGTTTGCATACATATGTACATAGTACTCATATAAATAAAAAAACTCCATTATTACTCTTGGCCTTAATTTTAATCCCACTTTTATCACTAATAAATTTCTGAGCAATTTGAAATAAATCACTTTTCCTGTTTTAGTCTCATTTTTTTCATAAAATAGGAAGAATAATAAAAGTTCACGGAATTTTCGTGAGGATCAGATGCAATAATGTATATGAAATTGGTTTCTAAAATAGTAGACCCCAAGCAGAGATTAGTTATTATTCTAAACCTGCTAGGTTATTTGTTATTTTAATGAACTCATTTCATTTATGTAGAATTTTTCTTTTAACCTTTACATGTTATCCTTGAGTGGCAAGATAGGGGATTGGATCTAGGACATGAGTGAATGAGGTTAGCCTTATCTAATAATGACATTTGTCAGGCACAAGGGCAGAGAATGTAGTTGCATCTGTTTATAAGTGGGTAGTTGCGGTGGTAAAAGTCTGTAGAACTCTTTCTATTGCTTTTATGTTAGTGAAGTTGAAGACAAAGTTGTCATGTGAAATTCAGGACTAGAGAGAAAATGTTGAGGAGAAAGAAGGTATAATAAAATCTAGGTGATTGGGTGAGTGAATGGACTTACAAAATATGTGAGATCACCAGGCAGCATTAACCAGTCTAAAGATTTGCAGTCATTTAAAGTGAGACCAGTCAGCATAATTGCATGCTTTACTCCAATCACACTTAGCTCACTGTGGCAGGCACCAAGTAGATCTGGTGTTGGGTTTAACTGGGGCTAGACTTTGGCACATAAATATGATGAAGCAAAACAGGGCCAAGGGAGTTGAGAGTCTTGCAAAGAAGTGAGCATAGTGATCATCAATGGAGTTTAAGCGGAATAAGTAGGGCAGAGAGGACATCAGCAGGATGTGAGACAGTGAAATATCAGTAGATCAATGAATTTTAAGTTCCAACGAAATCAAATAATAGGAATGAGATGGCTCTGTTTCTCTCTTAGCTTGTTTCTTGCTCATCTCACATACTTTAAAGCAGTGGGCTTTTCTAAGAATTCACACATAAACAGAAGTAGGAAATAATTTGGAAGCCTGAAGAACCATATTTTAAATTTTCATAAAAATAGTTCAGATATTAGTAGATTATGTATGCATCCTTAGGGACTGCAAGATCTAGGAAAATCAGTGGCCTCAGCCCCACTTTGCCATGCCAACTCACACCATATTCCTTTCCCAAGGAATTCTTATAGAAGAAACCTGCTTTAAAATGATTCCAAATAGTGTTTTCATATTGTAGTTTACTTAAAGAAAGGAAAGTGAAGCTGTTCCATACTCTTCAGAGTGTTCTTTCCTTTCCTATCCTTCCTCCTCCTTTCCTTATTTACAAACGTCCTTTTTGAAAAAAGAGATGTTGAGGAAAGGTGGGAAGAAGAAATGTGTAGTCCAGCAGGCACATTTCTCTTTGCTCTGTGTATTATTTTAATGAAAGCCTAATTGCAAAGGTTTTGTTCACTTTTGACAAGTACACTTTTCAGATGAACTTATTCAGAACAAACAATGACTAGACATCCTACATTTTTAGTTGTTTTGTCCACTGAGCCAAGAAATTCTCCCACAGTCCTCCTTCCTAACTACAAAAAAGGAGGGTATTGCTGCTAAGAAGCAAGATAGTGAAGGACCAGAAAAAGAGGCAGAAGGAATAACCAAAGGAGGTAAGGGAAGAAATACTTGGCTCGCTAGATCAACATGTATATAAAAGTCCTTGTCTCAGGCTCTGCTTTCTGAAAGAAATTCAGGGTAAGACAGACTATTCTTCCAATAGGATATATTTAACTTTATTGCTCACATTTTGGTACTTTATCATGCTCTTTCTCATTTAAGTTTCCAAAATTTAATTTGAATTGTTGATGGTTTATCTCCATTTTAATAGCAATACACTTATTCATGGATTACAAGAATATATGTGATAATTCTTTTAAAAAATTACATAGAAAATGAAAAGACCATCCTTAGCACATAACCCTTTATCCTTATCTTTGTCTTCTCTTAGGTGGAAATTAGTCGCTGCACCTTCAGACATGGAATACATACAGATATGTATTCAAGGAAGGAAGATTGGGGGAAGAGGCAAACTATGTAAGCTGAATCTATCTTTTCTATCAAATAAAGCAAATGCTTTTCAAGAAACCTCCCTGGATGACTTCTTTTTTGTTCTCATTAGCCAAAACTGGATCATATGGTCATATGATCAGCAAAGGAAGTTGGAAAATTGGAGGACAAGATCACCATGATTGACTTGACTGGCCGATTCAATACTTGGGTCTGGACACATTGCCAAAGTGAACAAAAGTGGAATAAGGGAAACTTGCCATCAGGGAAATACAAATCAAAACCACAATGAGATACCACCTCACACCAGTGAGAATGGGGAAAATTAACAAGGCAGGAAACAACAAATGTTGGAGAGGATGTGGAGAAAGGGGGATCTTCTTGGATTGTTGGTGGGAATGCAAACTTGTAGAGCCACTCTGGAAAACAGTGTGGAGGTTCCTCAAGAAGTTAAAAATAGAGCTACCCTACGACCCAGCAATTGCACTACTGGGTATTTAACCTCAAAGATACTGATGTAGTGAAACTCCGGGACACCCGCACCCCAATGTTTATAGCAGCAATGTCCACAATAGCCAAACTGTGGAAGGAGCCATGATATCCCTAAACAGATGAATGCATAAAGAAGATGTGGTGTATACACACACACACACACACACACACACACACACACACACAGTGGAATATTACTCAGCCATCAGAAAAGATGAATACCCACCATTTGCTTTGACATGGATGGAACTGGAGGGTATTATGCTGAGTGAAATAAGTCAATTGGAGAAAGACAATCATCATATGGTTTCACTCATACGTGGAATATAAGAAATAGTGAAAGAGATTATAAGGGAAAGGAGGGAAATGGAGTGGGAAAAATTAGAAAGGGAGACAAACCATGAGAGACTCCTAACTCTGGGAAACAAACTTAAGGTTGTGGAAGGGGACGTGGGCTGGCGGATGGGGTGAATGGGTGACAGGCACGGAGGAGGGCACTTGATGGGATGAGCACTGGGTGTTAAACTATATGTTGGCAAGTTGAATTTAAGTTTAGAAATGTAAAAAAAGAAAGGAATAAGTGAAAAATGGATACTGTTGGGAATTGAATTCCTGTCTGCATTAATCTTTATACTTAACACAAATAATTTTTTTTTCTATGCTGCTTTTTTTCATTTAATATATTGTGGACCTCTTCCTGTGTCAATACACAAAGATCTATCTCTTCCTTTTCAAACAATGCATGCTTAAGTGTATAGGCATGAAGTATACTAATGTCTTTACTTTGAAATATTTAAAGAATGAAATAAATGATGCATGAAGAGATGTGTTGAGTGGACAGATGGATAGAAATGTAACAAGGCAGAAATAGCAAAAGGTGACTTGTAGAATTCTAGGTGGTGTGTATATGGGTGCTCACTGTACTATTCCTTCAACTTTTCTATGTATTTGGTTATTTTCATAGCAAAATTTTTGGGAAAGTATGAATCATATTGAATAATATGCACAAATGTACAAGCATTAAAAATAAATTATAAAATTATTTCTTTTGCTACACAATTATAATTTGGACATATGCTAAGTGTGTGAATATAATTTTCTGGATTAAAAATATCAAATGTCAACTGCTCTATTGAAAATAACTATGGTTTTAAAAAGAATAATTAATGCAATCATATGTTGCTGGACATGCTTGTAACTGAAAAAAATGTGATGGCAATTCCTACCTATTCTGTAAGTTGTTTATGTCCTTTATATCTTTTTACCTTTAGAGTGACTCTGGAATTTTGTGGAGTGCCTATCCAAAAATACATAGCACTCTACTTCATCTCATACCAATCTTCTATCTTGTTTGTCAAACAGGGAACAGGTATGTGTAGCCTGAAAGAGCACCCAGGTAACCTTAATACTGACTGAATATATGATTGCTTTATATAATCTGACCTCCTCCTAGCCCAGGGGCAAGGCAATCCTGAGTCAGAAGCACTAGGAAAGCCTAGGGACGAGGCATGTGGTAGATGAGTCAGAGAGAGAACTTAGTTTGGAGATAGGTGTGAATATAAAAGTTATAAAAAGCCTCAGGAAAGTGGGAAGGGATTAGAGAATGGAGAGAATGGGGTAAGGGATGGGCTGGGCCAGGGCTGCAACTGCTGGATTTACTAATAGTGTAACATATTTGTACCTAATATTAATAAGTGAGACTGATACAAAGTTTTCTTTTTTAGTACTATCTTTGTCAGGTTTGATACTATGTTTACACTGGGTCCCTACAATAAATACACAAATTTTATTTCTTCTTCTCTGGAAAATTTATGTAATGTAAAAATGATCTGCTCCTTGAAGTCTTGAATGAATAAATAGCCTGTGAAACCATCCAGCACCTTGTAGGTGGGAGGGAAGAATAGATCTTTGGCAACTTTTTGTTAAAGTAATACATGTATATGGTAAAAATTTCAAACTGCATGAAAGGTTATACAACAAATAGTCCTCCCTTAAAAGTCAATAAGTAGTCCCTCCCACCTCTTACTGCCAGTCCCTGTTTGTCTCCTGAGGCAACCACTGTTACCAATCTGTTTAGCCATTGGGACATAGTCTGTGAATATTAAAGTATATGGATATATATTCCCTCCTCCTTACTTTATACCCAGATGTTAGCATATCACAAAAACTGTTCTGTACCTTGTTTTTTTATATATTTGATTTTTCATTTCCAAAATTTTGTCCTATGAAATTCCCTCCTTCCATTTTGAATTAATTTTGACCATTTTTCTAGGAAACTGCCTGTTTCCTCAATTATTTTCTAGTCTTTCATAGAGTCGTGCATTGTATTGTCCTGTAATTTAGAGCAACTAAATAAGTTCTTCATACCTATTGGCCTAAATGTTAATTTCACTTCCACCACTTATAAAATTTCTAGGCAACTTTGGGCAAGTCATGCGAGTCCTGTTGCACTGTAAATGTTCATAGTCTAACAGATGGTAATGACTACGTGTATTAAAGAATACTGAGTTTGACAATTTTGTAAGATATATTTGCAATTAAAAACATAAAACATAAAATATTTCCTATTTTAGGAGCTTATCCTTATGCCACTCCCTTCCTCTACAACCTTTTTGAGTTTTTTTCTTCATAGCATATTCAACCTGTACCCTATTAGTTAAATGAGGAAAACTGACATTTTAGTCTGAACTAATGCCTAGGTAACCTGAACACTGACTGCCTCAACAATTGTTTTATGGCCTTTCCTCTTCTTAACCCAGCATGAAGGCCATCTTGAAACCAGTAGCAAAGAGGTGAAGAAATGAGGTTAGATGATAGAAGTTGGAGCGTGGGGTTAGAGAGAGATAACTAATTTTGGAATTTGGCAAGGAGATAGAAGAGATTAATAATGGCCTCAGGAAAGTGGGAAGGGACTTGGTAACCGATAATAAAAGTGCAGGAAATCTGGACTGGGGTGGAAGTGGGAAGGGTAGAGTGGGTGGTGAAGCTGGGGCTGGGGATATTGTGCATAATATTCTCTTTTTTAAAATGTCTCAAAAAATGCTTCATATCTACTAGCCTCAATTTTAATATCACTCTCATCAGCACCTGAGCAAGTACTGAAAATGTGATTGATATAAAAAATTATGAGAATATTTAAACAAAACAAACCACAAAACAAGCCCCCTACACAAGCACGCCTCATCACTTATTTGGGAATTTCATTCCACCATATTCCACATTCTTTTTTCTTAAACTTAAGACTTGATTTCTTTCTGGATTGCCTATCCAAAAATATAAGGCACTTTATTACACACCCATTCCTACTCTGTTTGTTAAAAGCAGAAACCTAATATTCACTCCCTCAAAGGACAGCCAGTATCTTGAATACTCCTTGCATCAAAAATGAATGTATTGCCTGATTGCATTTTAACCTGGGGCCAAGGAAAGTGGAGTGGAAAACACCGAGCATGTCCTTTTAGGTAGGGAAAAGTAGGACATGCAGGGTTGGTTTTTTTTTTTTTATGTTATTCTTAGAATACCACCCTCTTTTAGACCTTAAACGTTTTTAGTACTTGCTCCAAATCAATTAGCAATTTTGGAAGTTGTAGAGGGATTAACATTTGGCCAATGTATATAGAGAAGCTAGCTTCACAACTCCTCAAAGGGGGCGAGGGAGAAAAGTAAGCTTATTTAGTTTGTAAAAGTTGAGAATTGGAAAGCGGCTGGTGGAGGTTGGGGTGGGGGGACACAAGGAATCAGCCAGGCAGGGGCGACAGTGGAGGGAGCGGTCGGTCAGGAGGGTTTGATCTCTTTATTCAGGAGCACGAAACGTGAAATTGTTCGGCAGCCCGGGGAGCCGCAGGCTTTTTCCGTGAGGTGCTAGCTAGCCCTGGGGATCCGCCCTGAGCTGCGTGGGTGCGACGGATTGAAGAAAACAGAGGCGGGGGCGAGGGCAGCGGCGGAGCGATCTGAGCGCCGCGGTTAGGAAAGGGGGAGCATGTCTAACCGGACCCGTGCTCCTAAGAAGCGAAGCGAAGCAAGCTAGGCGCGGCGACTCGGACCTTTCCCCGACAACCGGAGGCCAGACACGGAAAGCAAAGTGACGGGACCAACAGCTGTTACCAGGCGCCTTTTGGTGACGCGACCGCCACGCGATGACGCGCTGACCAGCTGCGGCTTCCACGTCTCGGGTTCCGCAAAGGCCTACGGGAGCGACCCGGGAGAAGGAGGGCTAAGATGGCGAAAGCGGCAGAGTCTTCTGGAGACCCGGGGACAACAACTCCCAGGCCGCTGGTGAGCTTGGGTTCTGCGACAAACGGGACTGAGGGTGAGGCAGAGTGCCCTTAAGGAAGTCGGGTGACGGGCTCCTGGTCTGAGAAGGCCGGAACTCCCCCTCCCCTTAGGCCCGCGCTATACCCGATGCCAGAACCCGTTCCAACACTGCACCTGCTCTTTGGGCTAACCGCTTTCCCCCTGCCCTCCTCGTTCCTTCCACGCCTTCTTGTGAAACTCCTATTCGCTTTTCTTTCCCATACTCTCAGGGCTGGTCCTCGTCCCGTACATTGTGTTAAATGCCGAGCTTTAGGTGATTTCTTAAATATCTTTGTTTCTCCTGTCCTTCATGTTATCAAGTTATGGTACTAGTTCTTGGAGTAGCAGCATTCTTGGGTTAATGAGATTGCTTCCCATAGGACGTTATAACTTGATTATTGATTTGTTCAGTGACCTCAGTAGTCTTGGTTTAATCCCTGCCCTCCCTGTTGCAGCTCGTTGCAATGCTCTTCATGAACCTTATGCTCTGCATGATGCAACCTTGCTCCTGTCACCATGGGATACGATTTCCATTGCAAATACAAGCTCAAAGTCTGGACAGGTATTTAAGAACACAGGTTTTGGAGCTAAACTTACTTGGGCTGGAATCACCCACTCTTCCTCTTAAGAGTTTAGGCAAATCATTTCATGAAGAGTGTTTCTTCGTTTATAAAATGGATATAAAAATACCTGCCTCAAAGAATTTTTAGGAAGGTGAAATGCTATAATTTAGGTACAGTGTTGACCACAATCAGCATCATGAACTGAGGAGTATAATTATTCAACATTCTGCCCTAAGATCCCTCTTCCCAGTATTCAGTTCTATAGTAGTTGTTTAATAAATGGTACTTCCCTTTCCTCTGTGTTAAATAAATTGGCAAGTTAACAAAGCAGAGGACTGGACTGGGAAACAGATGAAATTGCTTCTGATCCTGGTTCTGCTTACTAGCACTATTGTTTATCACTGCATTCACTCAACAAATATTTATCGAGCATTGGCTATGTTCCAGGTACTCTTTTTAGGCACTGAGGATACAGCAATGAAAGAGAATGAGTGGGTCTAAGTTCTCATGGAATGATTGTGACCTTGAGGAAGTCACTCTCAACCCCAGTTTCCTCATTTGGAAAATGGGATAGTAACCCATCACAGAACTGATGAGGGTACTAATGAGATAGTATACACACAGTGCATGGTTGACATAGTTACAGGTGCTTAGCTGTTTCCTGTTCCTGTTCCACCTCTCTTTTATGAATTTTAGTGGTTTTAGCCATTCATTATTTAACAGTACAATCCACTTCTATTTAGTGATATTTATTGAACTCCCACAATATGCAATGCACTATGGTAGCTGCTTTAGGGAATACAAATGAGTTGCTCTTATGATGCTTATAGTCTAATATGACAAATGTACAATGCTAAAATAAGGTAGTATATCAGAGAAAGTTACACATAAAACCTTAACAGGGATCCCTGGGTGGCGCAGCGGTTTGGCGCCTGCCTTTGGCCCATGGCGTGATCCTGGAGACCCGGGATCGAATCCCACGTCGGGCTCCCGGTGCATGGAGCCTGCTTCTCCCTCTGCCTATGTCTCTGCCTCTCTCTCTCTCTCTGTGTGTGACTATCATAAATAAAAAAAATAAAAATAAAAACCTTAACAAAATTTAAAGGAAGATGCTATCATGTCCAGTTGGGGTGACAAAGCAAGCTATATAGTAGAAGTTATATTTGAGAGGGCCTCAAAAGGGTGGGTAGGATTCTAAATCTCAGGTGGGCATAAGAGCTATCAATGATTGAGCATGTGCTATGTGCCAGGATTGTACTAGACACCCTCTGCATATTTTGGGGACTTCAAAGCAACCATTTCAGTTATGTGGCTTTTAAACTCTGTTTTACTTGAAGATGAGAAGATGAGACTCAGAGAAGTTTGATTTCCCTAGGGTCTTAGAACCCGTGAGTGGCCAGGCCTAAAATTTGAAGCTAGGTCTGCTTCTGAAATCCAGATTATTTGTATTAATACTACACAACCTCTCATGGGTGAAGGTACAGAGGTTGGGAAGTGTTAATGTATTTATAGGACAACAGGCAAATCACTTTGGCTAAAGCACCGGGAACTTTTAGGAGGTAAGCCTTAGAAAATAAGGCTACTGAATTAGGGAGGCAGTATGAAACAGTGGTTAGGAATTTGTGCACGGGGGTCAAATTGCCTAGGTTTGATTCTAAGTTCTATCATTTAACCTCTCCATGCCTCAGTTTCCCCATCTGTAGACTGAAGATACAGTATTAGTTAGTTCATAGGATTGTTAGGTGGATTAAATAAGTTAAGACATGTAAAACATTTGGTAGAATGCCTGGTGCATAATGATTATTCACTAAGTGTTATTTCTTCTTATTGACTACTAAGGTTGGAGGTTTAATAGGCGGAGGAGCCAGTGGAAATTTTTGAGGAAGGAAGGGTTTAAAATCATGAATTTGACAACATAATTGAGGGACACTTCCCATGAGGAATGTCTAGAATCTAGACCAGCAAAACCGTAGTTCTAGGAGCAAGTGATTGCCAACTGGACTATAGATAGATAGCAGTGGTGGGAGTCATAAAGATCTGAGACAGGCAGGATCCTCGAGGGTTTGTAGTGCTAGGGAGAATGTATCTTGGCTCACAGTTTTTCAAACTATAATGTGCATAGCAATCATCTTATTCTGATTTGGTAGCTCAGATGAGACCTGAGATTCTGCATTTCTCACAAGCTCCCAGGTGCTGCTGCTGCTGCTATTGTTCTCTATACCACATTTTGAAAAGCAAAGCTGTAGACAAATGGGAGGATACTGATGCCTGAACAGAAAAGATTTTTTTTAATCTTTAAAAAAAAAAAAAGAAACAGCAATCCTGGAGTTTGAAAGGTCAGTGTCATAGTAGTGAGAGTATGCAGTTTCAAAAGGGGTGATTTACATATAAAGTGCTGACGAATATTCAGAGGGTGAAAGGATCCTTATATTTCTTCATTATGAGGTCACTGTTACAGAGCCATGTCAGTAAAGTTGTAGGAAGTCCAGTGCCAAATTACAAAGGATTAAGAGAGTGGGCAAGTGCAGAGCAATTTGATCAGGAAAGAGGAAGGGGACAAGAGTAGTTTGAGGGAATGACAGAAACAAAGAAGTGATGTATTTGAAAATTGTATTACAGAAGCTTTTAAGTATATAAATAAAGAGTGGTGTAATGAACCCTATGTACCTATCAAAAATCTGCTATTCTTTTTTTAAAGATTTTATCTATTTATTCATGAGAGACACAGAGAGAGGCAGAGACATAGGCAGAGGGAGAAGCAGGCTTCCTAAAGGGAACTCGATGTGGGACTCGATCCCAGGACCCCAGGATCATGCCCTGAACCAAAGGCAGACACTCTACCACTCAGCCACCCAGGCATCCCAAAATTCTGCTATTCTTATTTCATCTCCCCACCACATATTTTTTTCTGGAGTATGATTTTTTTAAATTTATAATCTATTTTTAATTTATTTTTTAAGTTCAAGTATAATTAACATATAGTGATATAATAGTTTCAGGTGTACAACATAGTGGTTCAACAATGCTATGCACATCTCAGTGCTCATCATGTCAGTGTACTCTTAATCCCCTTTATATTTTTCACCTATCCCCCCCCACAACCAACCTCCCATCTTGCAACCATCTTGTTCTCTATATTTTAAGAGTCTGGTTTTTTTTTGTCTCTTTTTTTTGTCATTCATTTGTTTTTGTTTCCTAAATATGAGTGAAGTAATATATATGTCTTTCTCTGACTTTTTTTACTTAGCATTAAGTTACTCTCTGGATCCATCCATGTTGCTGCAAATGGCAAGATCTCATTTTTTTATGGCTGAATCATATTCCATTGTATATATACCACATCTTTATCCATTCATCTATCAATGGACACTTGGTATGCTTCCATGTCTAGGCTATTGTAAATAATGTTGCAATAAACCTAGGGGTGCATATATCTTTTCAAGTTAGTGTTTTCTTTTTTAAAAAAAAGATTTATTTATTTACTCATGAGAGACATAGAGAGAGAGGCAGAGACATAGGCAGAGGAAGAAGCAGGCTCCCCACAGGGAGCCAGATGTGGGATTTGATCCCAGATCCTGGGATCACGCCCTGAGCCAAAGGCAGATGCTCAACCACTGAGCCACCCAGGTGTCCCATCAAGTCAGTGTTTTCATTTTCTTTAGGTAAATACCCAGTAGTGGAATTACTGGATCCTATGGTGATTCTATTTTTAATTTTTTAGGAACCTCCATACTGCTTTTCACTGTGGCTGCACTGGCTTGCATTCCCACCAACAGTGTATGAGGGTTCCTTTTTCTTCGGAGTATGAATTTTTTAAGCATTTTTACTTATTTATTTACAATTGCATCCAAAAGCATAAGATACCTAGGAATAAACCTCACCAAGGAGGTAAAGCATCTATACCCTAAAAACTACAGAACACTTCTGAAAGAAATTGAGGCAGACACAAAGAGATGGAAAAATATTCCATGCTCATGGATTGGAAGAATTAATAGTGTGAAAATGTCAATGCTACCCAGGGCAATTTACACACTTAATGCAATCCCTATCAAAATACCATGGACTTTCTTCAGAGAGTTGGAACAAATCATCTTAAGATTTGTGTGGCATCAGAAAGGACCCCGAATAGCCAGGGGAATATTGAAAAAGAAAACCAGAGCTGGGGGCATCACAGTGCTGGATTTCAGGTTGTACTGTAAAGCTGTATCAAGACCGTGTGGTACTGGCATAAAAACAGACACAAAGATCAATGGACCAGAATAGAGTAACCAGAAATGGGCCCTCAACTCTATGGTCAACTAATACTCGATGAAGCAGGAAATACTATTTATTTATTTGAGAGAGAGTGAGAGCCAGAGAGATCAAAGATGGAGAGGGAGAAGCAGACTTGCCACCAAGCAGTGAGCCTGATGTGGGATTCGATCCCAGCACCCCAAGACCATGACCCGAGCTGAAGGTGAATGCCCAATCCACTGAGAGCCATCCAGGCGCCCCTGGAGTATGATTTTTTAACCTGTTTATTTTTAACTAATTTTATACATACCGAAAAGTTGCAACAGAGATTTCCTACATATGCCTCCCCCAGTTTCCTCTAATATTAACACTGTGCATAACCACAGTACAATGATCAGAATCAGTAAATTAACATTGGCACAATACTATTAACTAAATCACAGATCTTACTTGAATTTTATCAGGTTTTCTACTAATGTTCCAGGATTTCACATTGCATTGACCTGTTATTTTTCCTTAGTTCCATTCAGTCTTTAATGGTCTTTCATTGCCTTTCATGATCTGTTCTGAGTCTTTTAAGGCAAATCCTAGAAATATCACTTTTCCTGTAAATACATCAGTGTATTTCTCTAACAGGTAAGGACATTTTCTTTGCTATCACAATAACAAAACTAGTAATTCCTAGATATCATCTAATCCCTGCTCATCATCTCACAATTTTTTAAAAAGATGTGTTTTTACAATTTGTTCAAAACAGGATCCAAACAAACTCAACAAAATGCATTTGGATAATAAATCTCTTAAGTTTCTCTTAGTGTATAAATGTCCTCCTGTTTTAAATGTAATTTATTTGTTTAAATTCAGTGATTTGTCTTGTAGGATTCTTCACTTTCTGTATTTGGCTGATTGTATCCTTGTGGTATTTTTAGTATGTTCCTCTATCCACATATTTCCTTTAAACTCTAAGATACAGAGGTTTGATTGCATTCAGGTTCTTTTTGGTTGGAGGTGGAGCAAGAATAAAAAAAAAACTTAGGTGGTCCCTAAAATTAGGAATGTTTGTTTTTTAACTATTTATTAAGAAAAGTTTCAGAGGCATACAAAAGTATGGTAAAATATACCCTCATGTACCTAACTTTCAATACTTATCAATTTATGGCCAATCTTCTTTCTTCTATAGCCCTATCCATTTCCCTACTATACTATTTTGAAAGAAATCTCAGGCAACATGACTTGAGTAAATATTCCCTAGTATCAAGTATCTTGTCAGTGTTCAAATTTCCATTCATCTCCCAAATGTCATATTTTTATAATTTAAAATCTGACTCACTACCTGTTTTTAAAAATAAGGTTTTATTCATTGTTTATATCTTGTCTTTGATTGCTTTCATGCTACAGTGGTAGAGTTGAGTAGTTGCAACAGAATCTACATGGCTCTCAAAGCCCAGAACACTTACTTTTGGAGTCCTTTACAGAAAACGTTTCATGACCCCTGCTTTAGGCAATCATCTTTTATTTATTTTTTTAATTTTTATTTATTTATAATAGTCACACAGAGAGAGAGAGAGAGAGGCAGAGACACAGGCAGAGGGAGGGAGAAGCAGGCTCCATGCACCGGGAGCCTGACGTGGGATTCGATCCCGGGTCTTCAGGATCACGCCCTGGGCCAAAGGCAGGCGCCAAACCGCTGCGCCACCCAGGGATCCCGGCAATCATCTTTTAGAATCATTTAAAACAAGAAAAAATATTTTTTGTACTTATCTTCATTTTAACCACTTCCTGGTGATCTTTTCCTGTGTAAATCAAAGTTTCCTTCTAATACCATCTTCCTGAAGATTTTTATTTAACATTTCTTGTAGTGCATGCCTCAGCATTTGCTTGTCTAAAAAAAAGTCTTTATTTTGCCTTCATTTTTGATAGCTTCTTTTGCTGGATTTAGAATTATAGGTTACAGGGTTGTTGTTTTTTTGTTTTGTTTTGTTTTGTTTTGTTTTTGCAGCATTCTAAAGGTGCTTCCATTTTCTTCTCGCTTGGGTAGTTTTGGGTGAAATGTCTGTTATTTATCTCTGTTCCTCTGAATACAACATCTTTTGTTTCTCTAGCTACCCTCAGGGTTATAGTTTTGGTTTTCAGTAGTTTGAATGTATCCAAGTTTTGGATTTTTAATTTTGTTTTGTCTTTAGGTGTTTATCTTGAGTGGGGTTCTCTGGGTTTGGGTCTGTCATTTGATATGTTTCATTATTTTGGGAATGTGTTCAGCCATTATAAAAAATCCAAATATATTTTCAGATACATTTTCTCTCTTCTGAGATTCCAATTATATTTTTCTATCTATCTATCTATCTATCTATCTATCTATCTATCTATCTATATTAGACTATTTGATATTGACTTACAGCTCTTGGATGCTTATTCTGTTTTAGGTTTTGTTTGTTTTTCTAGTTTTATTGAGATATAACTGGCATTATAATACTGTATAAGTTTAAGGTATACAATGATTTGATACATAGATTTTTTTCTTTCTAAAATTTTCTTTTTATTTTAGTCCAGATAATTTTGACTGGCCTATTACTGATTTCTTTCTTTGGCTGTGTTGAATCTACAGATACAGCTGTCAAAGGCATTATTCATCTGTTAAACTGTGTTCATTTATTTCTGACATTATCATTTGACTTTATACTTTCCATATCTTTGTAGAAATTCACCATGATTTGTGCAGCATACAATCTTGTACTTTATTTACCTGCAACTGCTACCATTTAAATATTGTGCCTGTTGGGCCAAAATCCATGAGAAGGGATTGCTTTTGTTTTCTTAGGAACTTGAAGATTTCAACGTTTTAGTTACAATAATAAAATTTGGCAGATGAACATAAGAGTTTATAAGCTTGCAATCTCATAATTCACTTTGGAAATGTTGTTTGATCTGGTTTGCCAAGTAACCTGGTAAAAAGAGTAGAGATCAAGATTTATTTTGCTATTTCCCTGTTCTTCCCAGTTGCCCTTCAGGCTTCACATAACACTCCTTTCTAGCCAGCAGAGGCCACCAGAGCCTACCAAGGAGCTGAAGAGCTACAGAATTGTGGCTGTGTAAAGATGTGATTGCCAAAAGGTCACTTTCAAATAGCTTTGCAATCTTGTTAGCTTGTGCCCTGTGATGGCTGCATGCTTGAAAGAAAGCAAATATTTGAGAGCAAGAAAGTATCTATGCCATTTACTTTGTAACTTTTTTCATCATATGCCATCTCCTTCTTTAAGTTAAAAGAAATAAACATTTGAGAATTTTAGTTGACCACATTGCTTAACATCTGGTAAACTAATACCTTACTTAAAAAACTGTATAAAACCCTACAAAAAGACATAGTCCCTGCTCACTAGAAAATGATGTCTTTGAAGAATGCTGCAGTTGATTACAGGCTTTAATTTCTTTTCCCCAACTCTTCTCAGTTTGCAGGCCTTTCCGATATATCAATCTCTCAAGACATCCCCGTGGAAGGAGAAATCACCATTCCTATGAGATCTCAAATTCAGGAATTTGACAGCTCCACATTAAATGAATCTGTTCAGAATACCATTGTAAGTAAGACTAGCTGATAGAACTCCTGTTCAGTAGCATGGGACTAAATAACTCTAGCACTTTGTAATTATTTTTGTTTGGTTCACTGATTTTCAGTAAATCTTATTTATTGAAATTTAAGATTTTCCCCTAGAGAACAATTTGGTACAACCTTCTTGGACAGCAGTTTGGCTATAATGAGTATTAAGAATTTTACAATTTTCAAATATTTTTAGCTGATAATTCTCCACATAGAGTATACAGAAATTTTTTTTAAAAATGTTTTTCAAAATACAGAAAAATATGAATATACAAAGATATTTATTATAGCAGTCCTTATAGTAAAGGGAAATTGAACAGCAGAGAAGTTATCAGTTAAGTAAATTATGTTACATCTATGTAGTGGAATACTAAACAACCATTAAAAATGTATTTACAAAGAACTGTTAATGACGTGAAGAAATTTCTAGGTGAAAAAAATTAGGACAGAATTAACTATATTTTTACAGGTTATATTTGTATTACTACACTCTTCCTCAAATGTGTTGATTTTTTAAAGATATTTTTATTTATTCATGAGCAGGGAGTAAGGGCAGAGGGAGAGGCAGATTCCCCCCACCTGCACTGAGCAGGGAGCCTGACACAGGGCCCCATCCCAAGACTGTGAGATCATTACCTGAGCTGAAGGCATATGTTTAACCCACTGAGCTACCCAGGGTCCCCTCACATGTCTTGATTTTTTAAAATCTGGCTTCTAGGATTCTTTTATCAGTTAATCTGGGAATGTTGGAAATTAGTTTGTTTTATATTGTGTATAATGGAGCAGGCTAATTTATGGCCCTTGGACTTCATCAGTTATGAACTGAAAGTCAGATGCCATGTTTTGCAGAGTAGATTTTAGTAGATCTATCATTTTAGGTTCTTTGAGTAACATATTGGGACAGCTATATTTCTCTTTTACAGAGCTTTAAAATTAAAACAGAATGCTGGATGTGGTAAAGAGTTAAATGTTGGCTTACGGAGTTAATAAAAAAGTTAATAGAAACACCCTGCCTTTCTGGTCTGCTTGTGTAGTGAAGGAGTTAAACTGGAATTGTAGTTCCCAAATTCAATGAAGGACTCCCAGGTGGTTAAAATAAAAGAAATTTTAGCAAATTAATTGAGGGGACTACTTGGTAACTTTGGTCATGATAATGCAAGTTGTTTATATCTTTCAGATGCGTGATCTAAAAGCTGTTGGGAAAAAGTTCATGCATGTTTTGTACCCAAGAAAAAGTAATACTCTTTTGAGAGATTGTAAGTATATGAGTTTTTTGAGGATTTGCTGTTTTTCACTGTACCTTATCATCAGTACTTTATATAGCTAAATATCTATGATAAAAAAAACCTGACATTTTGCAGAATGAGAAAATATATAAATAATATGCAAATAAACATTTTGGAAGAACTTAAACATTTAGAATGGAATTTCAAAGATTGGGAAGATTTTGCTTGATATACTGTCTTCATCAATAAATATAGTCTGTATATCCTCACCTGCTATAATAGCCACTGCAAAAAATATTTCTGGAAGCTGCAAACACATAGGGACTTTATTCAACTAAAGAGCTGATAATTTAGAAGGGAAAGGCAAAATGTTTGAATGTTAAATTAGAATAACAGCTAATACCCATTAAGGATTAACAAATTAATAGTATCCTTATTGACATTTCTATTTGTAGAACTCTTAGTCTGATGACTGATTTTTTTTTGTTCAAGAGGTCTATCAAAACTGTTTGCAATGAATTATGTTCTTATTTAGAATTTATTATTAAAATTGCTAGACCTTTTATTTTTGTTTTCATAGTACCCTTTATCAGAAAAATTGAATCAGTTGTTTCAGAATAGTAACAATCGGGTTGTACATGAGTATACCTTCTATTTTGGCAGCATCTCAGCTATCATGTAGGGATTTCAAATACGTGGCACATGTGCCATCCATTTGTGGAGACTGGATGCAGCATCAGAATCTTGTTCAACATAATACACTGTGGGTTGGAGCTTACATGATTTGCTGCTGCTGGTATGTAGTGGAAATAGGATGGACAGATCTGTGCTTGAATAGTGGTTCTGTCACTACCTATGTGATCTTGGATAAGACAGTTAACTTTTTTGAGGCTCAAGTTTCTTCCTCTGTTAAAGGGGAGATAATGTGTATGTGCTGATGAAAATTAGAGATAATGGCTACCAACTACCTCGCACAGCATCTGACATTTAGTAGGCACTCCATAAATGGTAGCTATTATTCTAGTGCCTTGATCTTCCTCTATACACACACATCTTTTTTAATCCTTACAACAACCTTATGAAGTAGGAGTTACTGCTCCTGTTTTACAGACGAAGAATACGAGTCTCAGAGAAGCTGATTGTAGTCAAGAAGACACAGGCAGAATTAGAACCCAATTTTCTAGTTCATTGCCCTTTCCATTTTACCACTGCTATCTCAGATGTAAAGATATCCTTTCAACTGCTGCCATGGCTCAGTCCTAAGCAAGGTTGCTTCAGTGGCAATGCAGAACCTGTGTGTTATTTTGCTGATTAGTGATGATCATTAGCTATGTCATATGTTATGGTCCATTCCCAGACCTTGTGGGGATAGATA
Organism: Canis lupus dingo; assembly: GCF_003254725.2. Lineage (NCBI taxonomy): Eukaryota > Metazoa > Chordata > Mammalia > Carnivora > Canidae > Canis > Canis lupus. The sequence goes on from NC_064281.1 coordinate 52,936,054, forward strand.
GACAGGCTGGCACAAAAGTTAAGTCAGTCATTGCCCAAATTTGCTCTTCTACTCTGCCCTGTTAGCATAGCGCTCGGCAAAGTGGCAAGGAAAAGAGTTCATGACTTAAAATAAATTTTAAAAAACACAATGCAATATCACTTCACACCCAGTAGGATGGCCATTATCAAAGAAACAGAAAATAACAAGCACTGGTAAGGATGTGGAGAAATTGGAACCTTTGTGCATTGTTAGTGGGAATGTAAAGTGGTGCAGCTCTGTGCTAAACAGCATGGTGGTTCCTCAGAAAATTAAGCATAGAATTACTATATGATCCAGCAATTCCACTTCTGGGTTTATACCCAAAAACTGAAAGCAGAAACTCAAACAGTTATTTATACACTCTTGTTCATAGCAGCATTTTTCACAATAGCCAAAAAGTGAAAACAATTTCAAATGTCCATCAACAGATAGATGGATAGATAAATTGTGGTATATATACCATGACATACCATATACTGATGGAATATGACTCAGCTTTAAAAAGGAGGGAAATTCTGACCTATGCTGCAACATGGATGAGCTGTGAAGACATTATGCTAAGCTAAAATAAGCGAGTCACAAAAGGACATATATTTTTTCACTTATATTAGGTCCCTAAAGTAGTTGAATTGATAGTAAAATGATGATTGCCAGAGGCTAAGTTGGGAATGAGAGTTATTATTTCATGGGTTGTAGTTTTAGTTTGAGAAGATGAAAAAGTTCTGGAGATGGATGATATGAAGGTTGTACAACAATGAATGTACTCAAACCTGTACACTTAAAAGTGACTAAAATGGTAAAATTTGTGTTTTATATATAGACATATACATATATGTATATATAGATTATTATATATAATTAATTATATATATAATAAGGAAAGTTTTAAAATACTGTTATAGATTTTTTATGAATTAAAAAAACTGCAGTGTATTTTTTAAAAGTCAGTGTATTAATGTCAGTTGTACTTGAATTCACTTTTTTAGTTGATAAGCTCAAAAATTGAACAAGAAAAACAATATTTTATCAGAGTGGTAGGATTATGATTTTTCTTTATATCTTTTCCAAACTTTCCACTGTAGCATCAAAATGATGTATATAATGTGAAACATATTTAAGTATGAACATATGCATACTTCTTTAAAATTATGTACATATGAGGGTAAAGTTAGAAATGGTATATGTCTTTTTTTCATATTAGTCGAGGAAGGTAATTTTGCTGTAAGCTGTATGTTACTAAACTGTTGGCTGATTAATTTACCTAACAGCTATTAATTGAGAACCACTGTGCTTAGACCTGATATTGGCAGAGCCTTTTATACTTTTCAGAAAGCTTTCATGTTATTTGCTAGGGTTTAACCTTATGAAATTACTGATATTGGCCTGTTTTTTCACCTTAAAGAACAGCAATTCCCATACTAGTTCAAAGTAAGGATTATAAAAGAGAAGCAGTATTGCAGAATAGAAAGAAACTAGAAGTAGGAATCAGAAGACCAAGGTTCTGGTCCCACCTCCACACCTATTTATATAAACTTGGGGAAGTCATTTCCTTCTCAAATTCATTTCTCATATTCTTGATGTGAGCCTGATTATACTTGCCTTGTCTAGTGGAGTCTCACTTTGGTTGAGTGACTTGGCTCTAGTCTTTCTGAGGGGGGGTACCTAAGTATTTTGACTCCTGACTCATTGGTCTTTATAGCATACTGGAATGTGGCTTAGTAGATAGAAGAGGGATGAGTTATGGGATATGAAGGCAACAAAATTGAAAGGATCTATGAAGAAGGACATTCAGAATCGGGGACCAGGGAGGACAGGAAGAGGAGTAGGAGAGGTGGGAACACTTGGGCAGGCAGAAAGGTAGATATCTGAATTCCAAGAGTGGAAGAGGTAGGTACTGGAATAAAGATAGAAAATACTACCTGGTTGTTTCTTAACAGTCTTCTGTCTTTTCTTGCTTTGTAGGGGACTTATGGGGCCCTTTGATCCTTTGTGTGACACTGGCATTGTGAGTACTTGCATCTCCTTCCTTTGTCATTTGAGATAGACTATACTTTTTTGTGTGGAGTTTCAAAACTGAGGGAAATTTTGATTATTTCATGTAGGACTTCTATGACATATTGTACTCCTTATGATTTAATTCTAAAAAGTCAAATAGGTTTCCACATCAATTCAAAGAGTGATGGAATTAAAGATGTGAAAACTATGCTCCTCTCTGTTTGCCAATAACTTCTTAGCCTGTTTTAGCCATTTCTTTTGAACTGACATTTGTTTACTCTCATGCACCTCCCCATCATTAAATTAATTAAATATCTATAGGTTTAAGCACTGTTGATTTGCAGACATAATTCTTTTAAAATCCTAATAATAATATGAATGAGAATAAATTAGAGTAGAAGTGGTAGAGTTCAAAGCAAGATCATGTTTCAAAGTGTTAGGCTTTCCTTATTATTGTACATAAAGGGAGAGGACAGAAGAGCGAAGTTCCATTGGAGAGGGGAATATAACCATTGGTAGTGTGGAAAAAATACTGCATTAGGATTCAGTTGTGGGTTCTCATCCTGACTGTCCTATCAGCAAAGTGATTTTGGGCTACTTAGAACCAAAATGTATATAATGATTTTTCCCAGTTTACAGAAAACTTTTAAATACCTTCTCTTTATTGTGTCCTCATAAAAAGAATATTATTTTGACAAACAAGTTTAGGTTCAAAGAGATTGAGGACTGAACCAAGATCACACAAATAGTGGTGGACCTGGGATTCAACCTCAGGTTTTCTTGACCGCCCATTCTCTTCTTCTGTGGTTATTATGTATCTCTTCCCACCTAACCCCCGTGGGTCTCCTCTTCCATTATCTATACAAGGAGATGGCTGAGGAACCCTTCCAGGCTTGACCTTTTATGATTCTAAATTCAAAAAAATTTTAAATGTCTTCTCTACCCATTTTTAATATAAATTAAATGTGTGGTAATTTAGGTAATAACATAGAGTGCTGTTTCTTATGCCTTTAATAATCACATCAAGGATAATACTCCAGTGCCTTGATAGGCAGGTTTATATTAAAATCACTGAGTATATACATTTTTTAGTTTTAAAAGATTAACATTAGAAATTATGTAGTTTAACCTAATTTATTTGCAGAGAAGAAAACCGGAGTCCCAAGACATCAAGTGATATACTCTAGTTTATACACCTAGTGACACAACTAGGATCACTTTCTGGATCTCCTGCCTTGGAGGCCTGTTAATGTTTTCCCATCACACCATGCAGAAGCAATAGAGATTCCAGACAACAAGTGATGTGTGCCAGCATTCCTTGCATCGGATTCTCAGAACTCGGAATGGACTGTGTACAACTAGAGAATACACAAGTCTGTCCTGGCAAACAGCATAGTAGGACAAGACTTACTTTGGGACTCCTCTATACTATGCAATAAAAAGAGGTTGTGAGCTTGGTGTTACTTATTATTTTTCTGGAAAAAGTTATACTCAGCCCAAGTGTTCTCTCCACAATTTAAAACAGTTTATGTCTGTAAACTTCTTAGACCAAGAGAGGATATTTAACTGACTGTTCAACTACTACATTTTAAAGCAAAGTCTTTTAGTAATCCTCTATATGTTTTGATTCAAAACAATCAACTAAATAGGTTTATAACAGTTTCCATTTTGAAATGTCAGAATTAGGGGCACCTGGGTAGCCCAGTCAGTTAAGTGTCTGCCTTTGGCTCAGGTCATGATCCCGGGATCCTGGGATTGACCCACATTGAGCTCCCTGCTCAGTAGGCAGGCTGTTTCTCCCTCTCCCTGTACACACCCCACCCTTGCACCTGCTTGTGCTCTGTCTCTCCCTCTGCTCTCTGTCTCTTAAATAAGTCAATAAAATCTGTAAAAGTTAAAGAAGTTAAAATAATAAATGTCAGAACTAAAGCCTTAACCAAAGGACTACAAATACAAATGTATCTAAGGCCTAGAGAAGTAACCTAAATATATACATTGTGATTTGGTGACCTGAAGCCCCTTGTGAAGGAACCTGCTGCTATGTCATTCAGCTGCTCCCAATTGTTGCCATGTAGGAAAGTAATGTAGGCCCAGTGTTAGAAATTCTTCAGGTTTTTAAAGAAAATCCAGAAATACATACTTTTAGGTAAAACCTCCCAATTTTAAAATACTGTCATTGGAACTTAAACCCATTTTAAGTCTTGTCCAACCTCATGTCTGTGAGCCACATTTGGCCCTTCAGTTTATAACCTCTGCTTAACCATAAAGGTCTTCAGTAATTTTTTTACACATCCCAACAAGGCCAAATGAAATGACCCTTGTAGTCCTGAGGCATTTGGAATTGGAAATAAGGAAGTCTTGCCAAATACTTCTGGTATTTTGCTTTCTTTCATACAACCTACATATTACAGATCTTCAGGTAAAGTTTAGGACAGGTCCCTGATTCAAAATTTGCCTTAACTTTATTGCTCTAAATAAAAGATAAAGTAATTCTCATGCCATTTCCTTGTCACAGAATGCTTCAAAGAAGCTCTGTAGATAGTGAAAAGGATGGAGGGCCCCAGTTTGCAGAAGTGTTTGTCATTGTCTGGTTTGGTGCTGTTACCATCACCCTCAACTCAAAACTTCTTGGAGGAAACATGTGAGTATTCTTAAAATGTACTTTGTCCCTTGCCATGTAGCATATCTTAGATTTTTAGGAAAGTCTGGCTAGTTAGGTATTTTAAATGAGGGCTAAAGAGAAAGTTCTTTTAAACCCAATGAACAAGATAACCTAGTTTAACTTTCCTTAAATTATCTAGGGTCCTTTGATAAGCTTCATATGCTCTCTCCAGCTCCTGAAATTGTATGGAGACTTTTTTTGTGTTAAAAGATTATGTCTGTCTTGCAGAATTGGTCCATAGCTTTCAACAAAATCTCAAATAGGTCTTTAAACTAGAAAAGATTAAGAACCACTGTTTTAGAGGTTTAGTGGGAGAAGGAAGTCTCTAGGAATTTGAGTAGATCCTCTGGTATCCTAGATGATGGACACTAAAGGAGTTTGAGAGGAAAGGAGGAAGAGTATGGGGAAGGAAAAATTAAAGCATGTGCTTAATACAGAAGTTTAGCCTCATAAAATCAATGTTAGAATATAGGTATTATATATGTGGAGGAAAGAAACAAACCACAATATAGAGAAATCTATATAGAGAAACTATCATGATACAGATCAACTATATTTAAGATCTTTATGGATGTATGTTATTTTTTAGATCTTTTTTTCAGAGCCTCTGTGTGCTGGGTTACTGTATACTTCCCTTGACAGTGGCAATGCTGGTTTGCCGGTTGGTGCTTTTGGCCGAGCCAGGACCAGTCAACTTCATGGTCCGACTTTTTGTTGTGATTGTGATGTTTGCCTGGTCTATAGTAGGTAAGGACGTACTTGTGTCTACAATACATATAGCAAAGCAGGTAAAAGCATGAGTTAGAGGGGCATCTGAGTGTGGTTGAGTGTCTACCTTTGGCTCGGGTCGTGATCCTGGGATTGAGTCCTGCATTGGGCTCCCAGCAGGGGAGCTTGCTTCTCCCTCTGCCTATGTTTCTGCCTCTCTCTCTATGTCTCTCATGAATAAATAAATAAAAAGTATTTTAAGAAAAAACATGAGTTAGAGATGAAGACCAGATGAGGTGCAGTGTAATTCCTAACTCATATGTGAGTGCTTTGATTCTTGCCAGTGTCATCCATAGAGCCCTCTTCTCTACATAGGCAATGATAGGGATGATGTCTGTCTTACCTGAGTTGGATATCTGGACTTCTGAGATGGACAGCCATATCCTTTCTTTTTTATTCTTAAATAATGGATAGCGTTGGGAAAGGAGATTATATCAGACCTAGCTGAGATCCTAGCATATAGGAGGCATAGGTGATGTGAGAAATGGCTTGGGTCTTTTCCTGAGAAATTAATCATGATAAGAATAGTAGCCAGAATTTACAGATTGCTTATTATAGACCAAGAACTATCGTGAGTGCTTTATATGTATTATCTCACTTAACCCTCACAACAACTCTAAGAAATAAAAACTAGTATATTAGTCCCATTTTTACAGATAAGAAACAAACCCAATGAGATTAAGCAACTTGCCCTAGGACACATAACTAGTGAATAGGGGGATTGAGTTTCAAACCCAAGCATATCTCATTTACAGATCTGTTTATTTTTTTTTTTTTTTTTTTTTTTTTTACAGATCTGTTTAGAACTGTATTATACCACCTCCCAATATAGGCTTTTAGGAATCATTATATAGTACCTTTCTGCTTCAGTAGAAAATTCTGCCAAAGGTTAGGAAGCGCCCATAGCAGCAGCAGTGAATGCTGTGTGCTTATTGTTGTTGCATTCCTAAAATTCTCTTAGAATTCTACCTTCAACTAGAACTGTTCACAGTTTCTTGTTTCATGGGATAGAAAGGCTGCCTAATATTTTTAAGTGCATTATCATATCTTTGCTCTGGAACATGGTTAAAATCCAAGAAGTAATATAAAAATAAGGTCTGAGAATGCCAGAATTGACATTACAAAGACTGTGTTAAGCTCAAATGCTTTACCCATGGGACAACCCCTCAATCCCTTACTTAGAGTCTGATAATTTACCATACTTGTAGTTCTAAATATCCAGTGCCCAGGCTCAGCAGTTTGGAAAGTAGAATCTTAGAAGAGAGAGAGAGAGTGTCACCTATAAGCATTCCATTTTTCTTTTTAATTTCAGCAGATATTTCTTAAGCACAAACTATGTATCAGGCATTGTACTAGGCATGGTCTCTGTCCTCAGAGTTTGTAACTTAATGGAGCAGCCAGACAGGTAAACACTTAAAGGCAATAGGCATCCCAGGTGGGAGATGGAAGTCCATGCAGGATATGGTAGGGACACGGAGGAGGTAAGTGGGCAGTTCTGCCTGGGGTGGCAGGATATGAGATGGTTGTTCAGGAAAGATTGCCTGTAAATGGTGACCACTGATGAGTAGATGAGTCTCATTTCCTGGATGGCATCTAAAATAGCTGATAACTTAATAATGAGAACAATTACTCTAAAAGCACAGCAGTAGGAGGCCATTTGCCATAGGAACAACTTGCCTTATATATCTTCTACATCTTTCTCAGCACATTCAGGTTAGTAACTTTTCAGAAAAGGGTAGGAAGCCCCTTTTAGAAGGATTTTCATGTGAAATGGTTGAAAACTTTCAAAGGTTCATATTGGAAACAAGTAGCTCTCAACTATCTAGAAAACTATGCTAATGCCTTTTTCTCTGAAGAGCACAAATATAACTGAACTTTTAGTATAATTCTGTGTTCCAGACTATGCCGAGCACATTAAAATGTAGTAAATATTAGTGCTTGTAACAATCTTATTTATTAAAGATTCCATTTTGTTTTGTTTTGTTTAGCCTCTACAGCTTTTCTTGCTGATAGCCAGCCTCCAAACCGGAAAGCCCTGGCCATTTATCCCGTTTTCTTGTTCTATTTTGTCATCAGTTGGATGATTCTCACCTTCACTCCTCAGTAAATCAGGAAATGCAGATTAAAAACCAGTGAATTGAAAGCTCATCTGAAAGATACAGCTCACCATGGAACTTTCCCTCTGGCCCTCTTTTGTCTAATTTTGGAGGTATTTGGTATGTGAGGAGATTAAAAGGGAACCTTAAAGTACCACCATTGCTTATATAAGGAACCGATGTTTGAAAGGCTGTCCTTTGCCTCTTGATGTTATTTCTTTAAAATACATAGCATATGCAGTATAGTGCTGCATTAAGGCATGATAGGGTCACTGTGGCCCATTTGAGTGACAACCAATGATTTGGGAAGCACATAGATACATTCTGCAAGTTGAGTGGAATTAGCAACTGTATTTTCAGTTTTGAGATTACCAGTTCAGGTGCAGCTCTTAAACACATTGCCTTATGACTATTAGAATATGCCTGTCTTTTCATAAATAAGAATGGGTAGTCTATCCATTTTGTTTTATTTCTTTCGTAGGCTTAAAAGATAATGGCTGAGATTGGGAAGGGGGTTCATAATTGGGGAGGAGAAAACATGCGTTTGCTGGTATTCAGATTTTGACTAGAGAAAATTCTGCACATGTTGCTTTTTGAAAAAGCAAAGGACTTCTAGAGAATCCACTTCTTTAGTGTTTCTATATAGTCCCCTTTCCGCCATGCTTATTCACAGCACTTCAATGACACTCCAGTTTTTAATCTTACTCCCTAGCTCTGAATATACAAGCTGTTAGCAGTCAGTATGTAATTTTCCTTTCATTAAAGCTCTCAGTGGACCAGCAATTGAACTTATCAAGTGGAAGACCTCAGAAAATTAGATTGGTAGGTCCTTAACGCATATTATCATTTGGGCACTTCCTTCTTCTTAAGGGTAGAATGAGGCAGTTTTGGATACAGCATAGCTCTAAGGAATTCTTCATTATTCTGTGTAGTTTGGCTTCTAACTACAAAGTAAAGCCAAATCAGAAGCCTGCATTTAACCATGTGAACATGGAGGGCTTTAGTGTTCTGGTGGCCGGTTCACAGAACAACTAGATGCTTAGAGCATGACAGGATGACATGGATTTACAGCTGCCACCTTTTCATAGTGGGCTTAGCAGTTTTTTCATTACGTGTGCTTTTTGGGTTGGGGAATAGTAATTTATTTTCTTGCTATTAGACTTTATTCATAAAGCTACTTAGCTCTTTTTTTAGACAAGTACCTTTTTTGCACATGTGCACCTACTTGTGTTCTCAGCTATTTATATACATAAGTGTGAAAGCTTTTTGGGGAGCTGATTATCTGAAAAGGCTGATTCTAAGCTAAACAGGGCTCCTTTAAGGTAATACGAGCTACTGCCTTCTATAAATTGCAGATGGAAGAAATCTTAATAATCAAAAGATTAGGAGTCAGGCAGAGAACATTCATTGTATATACAGTTACTTATCAAGATAGGAATTTATTCCACAGTTTTTCTTTATCATGGAATCTAAATATTTATTCATTTTGTATCTAGAGACTATCTACCCATAGATATATAATTTAAAAACATATTTTCTCCATTCCCAAATTAACCAAGAACACCACTAGGACAAATGGGTTCTTGGCGTGATACTAAATTACTAAGCATTACAAAGTTGGTCCCCTCTGTCCCAGCATTCCAAAGGTTTTGGTTATGTATTTGTATTTATTTCAATTTCCCTTCTAAATTTTAAAATAAACCTGGTGAGCACAAAGCCAATTTTCCAGTCTTGAATTGGTAAAGACAATATTTTGAAACTGGTTCTGATTTTGAAATTGGTCCTTAAGTTGTCATCCATTTCGATTGCCTAAATTTTCCTAACATATTAAAAACATCTCTCTTCCAAAGTTTTTCATAATCTGTCCCGATGGTTATAGTGTAAAATTAAAGAAATGATTGTGTTTCTCAAAAGGGAATTGCCTACTGAATTTTACTCAGGCTAAATATTTTGGTCAGAAATTTTTAAGGCTACAACTGGGGTGGGAGTTATGTGGGTGGGGGGAGGGGTTATTATATTGGGTGTTAAGGCAATTAATTGTTGCTCTCGGGTGACTTAAGGAATGGTTTCATTTCATTTAAATAAAGATGCGTTAAATGGAGATTATCTTTCTGAAAATGAATGGTCAGTTTTATGGTATAAATGATTATTTTTTAATATATGCAAAAAAGGTCTTCTGTGGCAGAAGACCTGATTTTCTGGAAGTTGTAACCCTCAACACAACTTTCCCTGGTTTGCTGCAAAGGCACATGGCTAATTATAGAATAAAGACTAGAAGAGAAGGGGATTTTAACAAAGGAAACCCTGTCCCAGGAATTGGGAAGTTTCATGCTTTAGATGAAACTCAAGTGTGTGAGCATCATGTCCAAATGTGGTGCATCACTACTGTCATGGCTTATCATTTGCTGCTCAAACTTCTGAGTTTGAGCCTCCATTGTCACATTCTTTAGCAATAGGAAAGGTGAAGACTGGATGTAATTGTTATTCAGATTATAAAAACTCAACTGATGCAGACATTCTTAAATGTGCAGTGTAGTCTTAAATGTCAACCATTAATTGTCAAGTCATTTGCCTGGTAGGAATCTTATTACTCGAGTTAAATTGGATCTTTTTAATTATGATGGGGTTTTTCTGTTGTTGCTCAAGGGGGGCTTGACACAGGACATAGGACCGGTCAGCATTTTACTGTTTACTATATTGTCTTTTTATAACTATCTCCCAGATGTGATTAGAAGGCTAGCAAGACTGTATTTGAAGATTTAATTGTATACTTCTTATAATCTAACTACTTATTGTACCTGGAGTTCCTGTTTATTCCTGAAGATGAAAATGAAAATCTTTTGTCATTTTAAATCCTTGGGTGACATCAAGTCATTAAATTTATCTAAATACCGTAATGATATGATCAGACATCCGTTGCATGAGTGGCTTTATTCTGGAGTAAAATACTGAAATTGTTATTCTTAATTAGACTGTTAATTTCTGAGACAATTTGGATAGAAATAAATGTATGAATGTTAATTCATGTATGTAAATTAGAAGTACTTTTCTAGATTCTGTGGGCTTTTATTGAAAATAAAGAATTTTTAGGGATTTACTCAGGCCATAGGATGGCCAACTAATAATAATGACAATAATATTACTACTAATAATGGCTAACACTTATTGGGCACTTATATTGTGCCAGGCAATATTCTATTTTTTTAGGAATTTTTATAACAGCTTTACTGAGACATACTTTACCATAAAATTCACCTTTTTTTTTTTTAAATTCACCTTTTTAAAGTGACATACAATTAAGTGATTTTTCAGTATATTCACATAATTGTGTAATTTTCACTACTATCTCATTTTAGAACATTATCACATCACAATAAAATCCCATATCCAGTAGCATCATTTCCTTTCCCCCTTCTCTCAGCCTCTGGCAACCACCAATCTTCTTTCTGTCTCTATTGATTTGGCCAGGCACTATTCTTATGTGCTTTTTATGTATCTCTTCTAATCCTTAATATAAAGTGCTACAATTCTCATTTTACAAGTAGAAAATTGAGTCACAGAAAGGGTAAGTAAATTGCCCAAGGTCACACAGTAAATTGATTTAAAATAGGAAAACACTGTAGATGGGAGTAGGACACAGTTCTGAATTACATTGCTATGTTCATTAAATGAATGTACCCCTTTCCCAGAGTACACTCCTGTCATTACGATTACACCCTACGAATTGACTGGAGATAGATAAGTCTCTCTCTCTTTTTTTAACCTGAGTAATAGAACAGTATATTAGCATGTGAAAAAAAAACACAAGAGCAGTTGTATATGAAAGAGTTAGGTTTGCTGTCCTCCCCCACCTTGAGCCCCTTTTCTCTCCTTATCCTCCACCCAACACACACACACACACACACACACACACACACACCTTGCCTTTTTCCCAGTCTTAAGAATCAAGTGACTTCTGCCTCTTTCATTTTAATTCTCCCAGAGGGATGGTTAATGCATCAAAATTTAACCTGTTTATTCAGATGTTTCTAGTCAGGGGATGCATCTAGTCACTTATAATTTCAGTTATATTTCTAAGACCTCGTAGAGCAATAGTGTGAGAATAAAATCCTTTTTTACTTGGGTTAGATTAGATGGGGTAAATATGAGAGTAAGGGCTTTGCCTTAATGAAGTCGGTGGTTCCGCTGGTAGGAAGTGACCACACGCTGCTCTTGTTCACTCTGTCCTGTTTATTTCAGAGCCATTGTACTCTATGCCATCACTGCTGGTAATTTCTTGGTCCTCTTCAGTACTCTATTGTAATCCTGATCTTTCCTGTAAATAATGAACCTGTGGAAAGAATAAATCTGTAAAATGATTTGTGAATGTTAAATGTGCAAATAAAAACACTGGAAACGGGGATTTTGTATGTTCCTATTCTTGAGCTGAAAGACACAGATATTTGCTGCATACTGTTTTCTGATGTGATATATTGTCACCAGACAATTTCGAATGCTGTGTAGACAATCCTACACAATCCTGTACAGGCAGCAAGTTAGAAAGGGAAATCACATTCACTGAGCAAATAATATATACTGTTATGTTAGCTACTTTATAAACAGTATCTCCTCTAATCAAAGCAGCCTTTTGAAGTTGGTGGTATTATCTCAAAGTTTTGGAGCCTGGAAAATTGGGGAGGTTAAATAAATTGCCCAAAATACAATAAGTGGTGCAACGAGGGTTCAAACTCAGGTTTTATGACTCCATAGTCTTCTATATTAGTTCTTTGGCAAACTAAAATCCTACCTACCCACTTAAAATAAGCTACATCAATCAGGTAGCTTAATAATATGGTGGGGAAACTGGGTTTTCACCCATCTGCTGGGGACTATACTAATTTCTGCCTTCAGTTTATGATCTACTTGGAGAAACCAAATTCCTCACCATCCCTACACACTAATAGTTGAAATGCATTGTGGTTCTTATTTTTGGTACCACATAAGACCTCAGAATGGTCAGTAAGTACAGGAGACAGCCTTTGAAGTATGGGAAGAATTCGTATCATCCAAGAGGAGAAAGGGGCATTCCAGATGGTAGAGAATACTTACGAACAAAGGTGAGGGGAGCAGGCAAGTCTAAAGCCATCTGTGTGCACATGTGCAAGTATGTCACATTGTCCTGTACATAGTCACAATGCTTTGTGAATATTTTCTAGTTGCCTTTATTTTATTTCACTCTGCAAGATAGGTAAAACTAAGCTTTAAGCTAAAAAAATAGGCTCAGAGGGATCCCTGGGTGGCGCAGCGGTTTGGCGCCTGCCTTTGGCCCAGGGCGTGATCCTGGAGACCCGGGATCAAATCCCACGTCGGGCTCCCGGTGCATGGAGCCTGTTTCTCCCTCTGCCTGTGTCTCTGCCTCTCTCTCTCTCTCTCTCTCTCTGTGTGTGTGACTATCATAAAAAAAAAAAATTAAAAAAAAAAATAGGCTCAGACAAGTGAAGTAATATGCCTTGCGTTAGCCAGTCTCAAGAACACAATTGGAAAGTTGTTCTTCATGTTAATGTTGATCCTTTTCTATTGATAGCTCACATACTGAAGTGAATTCAACTGACTTTGGGAAATAAAATTGGCTGGATAAGATGAGACCACATTTTTGAGGGTAGATATTGAAAAGTAGGAAATTGTGAGTAGCTCTCACTGTGGTAGGAAAAAGGATGTTTTCAAATGTTCTGGGACAGGGGAATATTTTGATGAAAGTTACTTTAAGGGAATAAATAAGGACATGTTGAAAAATCAGATTGTGAATACGGTAGAAAGAAGAAAGGAGTGTCGATATGTTTTTAATTACAGGCCTGGAAGAATGGTGTGTTTCTGAGAATGGTTAGGAAGGTGCTGAGTTTGGCTATCAAAGTGGCCATATCTTAAAGACAACTGGAAATATGAGTCTGAAGTGTAGTAAAAATAATAGCTAGAAATAAAAATTTGAGCTTGCAGATGAAGTGCATGTTGAGATAATGTATTGTTTCAGTCTTGTTGACAAGTGTAGTTGCTAAAGGGCAGGACTGAATAAGAATCTAAGATGAGAAGGAAGGAATGAAATTTACTTATGTGCTGTGGTTTTCTACGTGCTACCTTTATCTTACATTAACCTTCTGAGGTAGTTTCCTTCATTTTTACAGAGAAGGAAGCAGTTTGGATTCAGTAAGTGACAAAGGTGGAATGTGAACACACAGTTCTGTCTTAACACAAAACCTATGCACTTTCTGTTATGCTCTGCTACCCTTACAGAAAGTTTTATACTCTGAAAGCCTAAGAATGAGTGCCTTGCACGAAGTAGGTGTTCAGGAAATGTGTTGAATTAGTTAAAAGAAAAGTAGGCAGTAAATAGGTATTACATGCTGAGTATGGAGGCATGATGAGAGTAAGGATTGAGAAAATATATTTGACTAGAAAGCTGTGGTAAATTGATTGCATTAGTGTCCCACTATTTTTACCCCTCTCTGAATCCCTGCCCTTTGCCATGTGACTTTGGAGTTTCTCTCAGTAAAAGGTGGAACCTATTCACCCCTTCTTTCTAGGTGATCTTTGTAGCTTGCTTTGCCTAATAAAATATGGCAAAAGTAATAGTGTGCCAGTTCTGATCCTGAATACCTAAGGCTTTGTGGGACAAATGAATTTGTCTCTCATTTGTTGGCCATATCTGTGAGAACATGCCTGAGTTAGGCTGCTGAACATATGGAACATAGCCTGGTCATCCCGGCCATAGCCATTCTAGGTTAGCCCAACACCAACTGACTATCAAACAAATGAATGAGCCCTCTAAGACTAGAACTTTCCAGCTGTACCCAACCTAAGTTGCCAATCTGCAGACTTGAGAACTAAATCAATGCTTATTGTTTTAATCTACTGAATTTTGAATGGTTTGGTATGTGGCAGTAAATAACTGGATACAAAAGCCATTCTTTACAATTTTTTTTATGTTTTCAAGGTTATTAGGAGATGGAAGCACTGAGTATTGGTTTCTTATTTGTAAAGTCATATCAGGCACAGAACATTAGAGATGAAAGGAATTCTAGAGGTAGTTAATTCCATTTGCTCATTTTACAAAATGAGAAGCTGAGGGCCTGAAGGAAAGGTCACTTACCCAACACTATTGGAAGGAACAAAAGTAAAACCGTTTTTCATTTCCAGTCCACTGCTCTTTATGTAACTTTACACAGTAGAGTAGATGAAAGGGCCATAACCTAATCAAAAAATCCACCAAAATGCACATAGGTCCGTAGATATGTGTATATGTAACAGTGGAAAAAGAAGAGACTAATGAGAAACAGTGACAGGCTCCAAGGAAAAGGGCTTATTAAGGGAGTAACTACCCAAAGGAGATGAAAAGGACTGATTCTGAATAGAGCTGATAGATGTAGCTTTGGAGAAAGTAAAGAAATCTATTGTGAGGCAAAAGGGAAGAATGAATGATTAGATATATGGGTAATTAAGTGTTCACACATTCAACAAGCTGGTTGACCTATTACATTATGCTAGATATTGAGGATTCAAAAATGCCTCAGGGTAATGATATCACCAAGATAGTGGCATAGGTTACTCCTGACTTTGCTCCCCCTCACAAGAAGAGCAACTAACAACTATTCAAGAACAAGACATCAGTGAGAATCCTAGAACATAGGGGTGAGGCTGAAGCATCCCCCTGTACCATAGAGATGAAGACAGATGGAATTAGAAGGGCAAAAGGAGTACCTACATGTTGATGTCATTGATCTTCCCTCAGGCCAGCACACCACTATGTGGAGAGGTCTTCCTTAAGCTTCTGGTTCCTCCAGTGGGACAAGATAGCCCAGGGGTTACAACAAGCCCCTCCAGCATTTGGGTTGCTGTGCAGGAGCCCCTGCTCTGATATCACACCATGGGGACTGTAGGAAAATTTATGGGACTCAACCACTCTGAATCGATGGAGAAAGGAGAAGCTTGCAACAACCAGCACATGGATCTTGGCAGACCAAATTTATATCTATCATGCCCATGCAGTAATTCCAACTAGCAGATTTCCTCATCTACAGAACCGAGTTGGAGGCACACCCTGACTAGGGAACTTGGTAGGGTGCGGGTGTGCCTGATTCAGATCCTCAAGTCGGATATACTGGTCCTTTGATGCCTGGGTGGCTCAGTGGTTGAGCACCTGCCTTGGGCTCAGGGCATGATCCCAGAGTCCCGGGATCGAGTCCCACTTCAGGCTCTCCACGGGGAGCCTGCTTCTCCCTCTGCTTACGTCTCTGACTCTCTGTGTGTCTCTCATGAATATATAAATAAAATCTTTTTTAAAAAAGAGAGATACACTGGCTCTAGAACCCATGTTGACTATGCAGAGGCAAGGAACTGAATCATAGCTCCACCCACCATGGAGGGTCTTCCAGCCCCATCTGGCCAGAAAGGCTGGCAATGATTCCTGGAAGCTGTGCTGGTTCAGTAGTGCTTGAGCTGAGAGGCAGGAAAGCAGAACTGGTCCCACCCGGAGAAAAGCCAGTCCTGCGCATGGAGCATTCCTGTACTATGCACAGGCAGGGGGATTAATTCATAGCTAAAGTTGAGGGTAGGTCCTAGCCCCTTACAATCCAAGGGACTGGGAAGTTGAGAGTAACCTAGAGTTTCCCTACCCCCAGCCAGGTAAGGAAGCTGAAACCTAGCCCCACTTCCTGTGAAGAGTGTCTTCTGATCTCATTGGACCAGAAAAGCTGGAGACAACTCCTGGAAGCTGTGTGGCTCAGCTTGAGCCAAAGGTAGGCAAAGCCAATAGTTTTCAGAGGAAAGACAGCGGCCTTGTTCAGTCAGGGAATTGGGGTGTGGGTTGGCTTGAGTTAAGGCAACAAAGAGTTTTATCGTCTTTAGAGGTGCTTCTCCTGCTGTGCCAGGGCAGGGACTCTAAGTCATAGTCCTACTTACCACTGAATACAGCCCTCAGCCCATATGACTAGGGAACCTAACCAGAGCACACAGGAAGTTGTATATACCATTCAAGAATCCTATATATGGTAGCACTTGAAAAGAGAGCTTATGGCTTACATAGTCTGCAAAACAAGACTAGTGTCCTCACAGGATAGTAGTGGAGTAGTAGGGCACTTGGCTCATCTTGTTCCACAAACACAACTAGATAACTATCAAATCATTCCAAATATCCCACAAGTTAACCTGAAGACTGACAGAACAAATTCTACAGCTAAAGGGAGAGAGGCGGCCACATCAAAGAATATAGAATCTGTGGATCATGGGTACTGCAGAGGGAAGGGAGCTGTGGTCACAGAGAAGGGCAAGAGACAGAGGAACATGCAGGGGAACAAACAAGGTGAACATTTCCCCAAAGACTTTGGCTAGGAAAACAGAGGGGCTAAATTTCATGAGTTCTTACAACCAACAGGACTTCAAGCCAAGAATTTTAAAGGTCAACCGGCCTTGGATAGCACCTGGTGGGTACTGCCCTGCTCCTGGAGAAAAGGCAAACAACCCAGGAGCAGACAGCATGGAAACAGTGATCTGAGGAATGCCTGGAACACACAGTGGTAAGATTATTTTCTCTGCTCGGAGCCTGTCCCTGAGAGGCAGCTTTCACCCAGACACCTCTTGGAAAATAAAGGAGCTGGCTAGCGCCATTTCCCGCCTCCTCCACTCAGCATAAACACAGAACAACCTACTGGAAGCAGCACACTGCATACGCTGGCTTCCTAATTTGCATATACCAGGCACCAAACCACTGCTGTGTGGTAGAACTGCCATTCTCAGGTATGCTAGCCTCAGTCCCAGTGCTGCAGGCCCTTCACCCAGAAGACCAGCACAAACCCCTGCCCACACCACATCTCCTGACCAGAGAGTTCTGCAGGACCTCAGTTCTACTGGAAGAAGTCTGGGGTCTTATTTCATAAGCAGACCAGAGCACACCTAGTTATAACTTGCCACATCCAGACCAAGGACCAAACACTGCCCACTGCAGGCAACAAGAGCCTCTACAGACAACTGGCCTGAAGGATAGAGCAGCCACAAAAGAACAGAGTGCCTGTAACAGATACTGTGTGAAGCAGCAGCCCTGGGCACTACATGAACCCTCTTTCATACAGCTATTACTTTCAGAAGTGAGAAGCATCACTAGCTTTCCTAACACAGAGAAGAAGGCAGAGACTTAGACAAAATGCCAAGGTGGAGGAATTTATCCCAGATGAAAGAACAAGATAAGGCCTTGGCCAGATATTTAAGCAAAAACAGATACAAGTAACATGCCTGATGCATAATTGATATCAGTAATCATGGGGATCCCTGGGTGGCTCAGTGGTTTGGCACCTGCCTTCGGCCCAGGGCGTGGTGCTGAGGTCCCAGGATCAAGTCCAGCATCGGGCTCCCTGCATGGAGCCTGCTTCTCCCTCTGAGTGTGTTTCTCCCTCTCTCTCTCTCTCTCTCTCTGTGTGTGTCTCTCATGAATGAATAAATAAAAAATAAATCAGTAATCATAAAAAAATAAATAAATCAGTAATCATAAGTATACTCACTGGGCTTGAGAAAAGAATAGGGGACATTAGGGAGACCTTTATCATAGAGATAAAAGAGTTAAAAAAGAATCAGAGATGAAGAATGCAATAAACAAGATTAGAAACAGCTTTGATGCAATGAACAGCAGGCTGAAAAAAGCAAGGGAATGAATTAGCGATATAGAAGACAAAATAATATGGGGCTCATGGGTGGCACAGTTGGTTGGGTGTCTGACTCTTCATTTTGGCTCATGTTGTGATTTGGGGGTCATTAGATCAAGCCCCATGTCAGGCTCCATGCTTGGGGCAGAGTCTGCTTAAGTTTCTCTCTTCCTTTCCATTTGCCCGCCCGCCTCCCTGTGCTCTCAAGCACGTTCTCTCTGTGTCAATTAATTAATTAATTAATTAAAAAATAAGACAAAATAGTGAAAAGTAAGCCAGGGGTACCTCGGTTGCTTAGTGAGTTAAGCATCTGACTCTTGATTTTGGCTCAGGTCATGATTTCAAGGTCATGGGATCAAGCCCCCCATCAGGCTCCAAACTGGGTATGGAGCCTGCTTACAATTTTCTCTCTCTTCCTCTCCTTCTCCACCTTCCCTCCACTCATGTGCACTGTCTCTCTCTTTAAAGAAAAGAAAAATAATGAGGCCGACCAAAAGAGAAAATGAATTGTGAACACAGGAATAGACCTGAGGAGCTCAGTGACTTCATCAAACATAGTAACAATTGTAGGAGAGGCGGGGCAAGATGGCGGAAGAGTAGGGTCCCCAAGTCACCCGTTCCCACCAACTTACCTAGATAACTTTCAAATCATCCTGAACACCTACAAATTCGGTCTGAGATTTAAAGAGAGAACAGCTGGAATGCTACAGTGAGATGAGTATGCACTTCTATCAAGGTAGGAAGGTGGAAAAAAAATAAATAAAAAAGCATCCAAGGGGGAGGGGCCCTGCGAGGAGCTGGGCTAAGGCAGGCTTAAGGTCCCCCTGGACCAGGCAGAAGCCGGGAGGACACAGGACGGCGAGGACGCTCCTGCCACTGGGCGGCCCCGAGCTGTGCAGACCAGCGCCCCCCACTCCCCCAGAGCATCTAGGCCCCTGCGGACTGAGAGCTGCAGTAGTTGCTGCAGAAGCTGACTCCAGAGCTGGAGAGCTGGCCGTCACCACTGTTGTTGTTCCTCCTGGTGTCACCTTGTACCAGGGACTGAGCAGGGGCCTCACAGGATAAACAGCTCCCACTGAGCCGTGCACCTGGCAGAGGGCTGGGCAGCACCCCCAGGTGAACACACCTGAGATTCAGCACAGCAGGCCCCTCCCCCAAAAGAACAGATAGAAGGACAGGGGGAAAGCAAGTTATTGACCAAGCAGCACAAGAAAGTTCCAGGGGAAGTCGAGGGATTTACAGTATATAGAATCAAAGGATACTCCCCCTTGTTTTTGGTTTTCTGTTTGTTTCTTCACCCCCCTTTTTTTCCTTTTTTTTTCTCTTTTTCTTCTTTTTCCAGTACAACTTGTTTTTCACCACTCTGCACTGAGCAAAGTGACTAGAAGGAAAAACTCACCACAAAAGAAAGAATCAGAAACAGTCCTCTCTCCCACAGAGTTACAAAATTTGGATTACAATTCAATGTCAGAAAGCCAATTCAGCAGCACAATCATAAAGCTACTGGTGGTTCTACAAAAAAAGCATAAAGGGTTCAAGAGACTTCATGACCGCAGAATTTAGATCTAATCAGGCTGAAATTAAAAATCAATTAAATGAGATGCAATCTAAACTAAAGGTCCTAATGACAAGGGTTAATGAGGTAGAAGAACGAGCAAGTGACATAGAAGACAAGTAGTGGCAAGGAAGGAAGCTGAGGAAAAAAGAGATTGAAAGATCATGAGGATACGTTCAGGGAAATAAATGACAGCCTCAGAAGGAAAAAAAATCTAAGTTTAATTGGGGTTCCTGAGGGCACCGAAAGGGACAGCAGTCCAGAATATGTATTTGAACAAATCATAGCTGAAAACTTCCCTAACTTGGGAAAGGAAATGGGCATTCAGATCCAGGAAATAGAGAGATCCCCCCCTAAAATCAATAAAAACTGCTCAACATCTCGACATGTAATAGTGAAACTCGCAAATTCCAAAGATAAAGAGAAGATCCTTAAAGCAGCAAGAGACAAGAGATACCTAACCTTTATGGGGAGAAATATTAGGATAACAGGCGACCTCTCCACAGAGACCTGGCAGGCCAGAAAGGGCTGGCAGGATATATTCAGGGTCCTAAAGGAGAAGAACATGCAGCCAAGAATTCTTTATCCAGCAAGGCTCTCATTCAGAATAGAAGGAGACATAAAGAGCTTCCAAGATAGGCAGAAACTGAAAGAATCTGTGTCCTCCAAACCAGTTCTGCAAGAAATATTAAGCGGGACTCTGTAAAAGAAGAGGAAGTCCAAAAAACAATCCACAAAAACAGGGACTGAATAGGTATCATGATGACACTAAATTCATATCTTTCAACAGTAACTCTGAATGTGAATGGGCTTAATGACCCCATTAAAAGGCACAGGGTTTCAGACTGGGTAAAAAAGCAAGACCCATCTATTGCTGTCTAAAAGAGACTCATTTTAGACCTAAGAACACCTAAAGCCTGAAAATAAAAGGTTGGAGAACAATTTACCATTCAAATGGTCCTCAAAAGAAAGCAGGGGTAGCCATCCTTATATCAGATAAATTAAGGTTTATCCCAAAGACTGTAGTAAGAGATGAAGAGGGACACTATATCATACTTAAAGTATCTATGCAACAAGAGGACCTAACAATCATAAATATTTATGCCCCAAATGCGGGAGCTGACAAGTATATCAATCAATTAATAACCAAAGTAAAGACATACTTAGATAATAATACACTTATACTAGGTGACTTGAATGTAGTGCTTTCTACAATCGACAGGTCTTCTAAGCCCAACATCTCCAAAGAAACAATAGCTTTAAATGATACACTGGACCAGATGGATTTCACAGATATTTACAGAACTTTACATCTAAATGCAACTGAATACACATTCCTCTCAAGTGCACATGGAACTTTCTCCAGAATAGACCACATACTGGGTCACAAATCAGGTCTTAACTGATACCAAAGGATTGAGATCACCCCCTGCATATTTCAGACCATAATGCTTTGAAACTAGAACTAAATCACAAGAAGTTTGGAAGAATTTCAAACACTTGGAGGTTAAGGACCATCCTGCTCAAAGATGAAAGGCTCAACCAGAAAATTAGGGAAGAATTAAAATGTTTCCTGGAAACTAATGAGAATGAAGATACAAATGAAGGTTCAAAACCTTTGGGATACAGCAAAAGCAGTCCTGAGGGGGAAATACATCGCAATACAAGCATCCATCCAAAAACTGGAAAGAACTCAAATACAAAAGCTAACCTTGCACCTAAAGGAGCTGGAGAAAAAACAGCAAATAAGTCTTACGCCCAGCAGAAGAAGAGAATTAATAAAGATTTGAGCAGAACTCAATGAAATAGAGACCAGAAGAACTGCGGAACAGATAAACAAAACCAGGAGTTGGTTCTTTGAAAGAAATAATAACACAGATAAACCATTAGCCAGCCTTATTAAAAAGAAGAGAGAAAAGACTCAAATTTATAAAATGATGAATGAGAAAGGAGAGATCACCACCAATACCAAGGAAATACAAACTATTTGAAAATCTTATTATGAGCAGCTATGGACCAATAAATTAGGCAATCTAGAAGAAATGGACACTTTCCTGGACAACCACAAACTACCAAAACCGGAACAGGAAGAAATAGAAAACCTGAACAGGCCAATAACCAGGGAGGAAATTGAAGCAGTCATCAAAAACCTCCCAAGACACAAAAGTCCAGGGTCAGATGGCTTCCCAGGGGAATTCTATCAAACGTTTAAAGAAGAAACCATACCTATTCTACTAAAGCTGTTCGGAGAGATAGAAAGAGATGGAGTACTTTCAAACTTGTTCTATGAGGCCTGCATCACCTTAATTCCAAAACTAAAGACCCCACCAAAAAGGAGAATTATAGACCAGTATCCCTGATGAACACAGATGTAAAAATTCTCAACAAGATACTAGCCAATAGGATCCAACAATACATTAAGAAGATTATTCACCATGACCAAGTGGGATTTATCCCCAGGATGGAGGCTGGTTCAACACTCCTAAAGCAATCAACATGATAGATCAAATCAACAAGAGAAAAAATAAACAAGAACCATATGATCCTCTCAATAGATGCAGAGAAAGCATTGGACAAAATACAGCATCCATTCCTGATCAAAACTTTTCAGAGTGTAGGGATAGAGGGAACATTCCTCAACATCTTAAAAGCCATCTATGAAAAGCCCACAGCCAATATCATTCTCAATGCAGAAACACTGGGAGCCTTTCCCCTAAGATCAGGACCACGACAGGGATGTCCACTCTCACCACTGCTATTCAACATAGTACTAGAAGTCCTAGCCTCAGCAATCAGGCAACAAAAAGAAATGAAAGGCATTCAAATGGGCAAAGAAGAAGTCAAACTCTCCCTCTTTGCAGATGACATGGTACTGTACGTAGAAAACCCAAAAGACTCCACCCCAAGATTGCTAGAACTCATAGAGCAATTTGGCAGTGTGGCAGGATGCAAAATCAATGCCCAGAAATCAGTGGCATTTCTCTACACTAACAATGAGACTGAAGAAAGAGAAATGAAGGAGGCAATCCCACTTACAATTGCACCCAAAAGCATTAGATACCTAGGAATAAACCTCACCAAAGAGGTAAAGCATCTATACCCTAAAAACTACGGAACACTTCTGAAAGAAATTGAGGCAGACACAAAGAGATGGAACAATATTCCATGCTCATGGATTGGAAGAGTTAATAGTGTGAAAATGTCAATGCTACCCAGGGCAATTTACACATTTAATGCAATCCCTATCAAAATACCATGGACTTTCTTCAGAGAGTTAGGACAAATGATCTTAAGATTTGTGTGGAATCAGAAAAGACCCCGAATAGCCAGGGGGATATTAAAAAAGAAAACCATCTCTGGGGGTATCACAATGCCAGATTTCAGGTTGTATTACAACGCTGTGGTCATCAAGACAGTGTGGTACTGGCACAAAAACAGACACATAGATCAGTGGAACAGAATAGAGAATCCAGAAGTGGACCCTCAACTTTATGGTCAACTAATATTTGACAAAGGAGGAAAGACTATCCACTGGAAAAAGGACAGTCTCTTCAATAAATGGTGCTGGGAAAATTGGACATCCACATGCAGAAGAATGTAACTAGACCATTTTCTGACACCATACACAAAGATAAACTCAAAATGGATGAAAGATCTAAATGTGAGACAAGATTCCATGAAAATCCTAGAAGATAACACAGGCTACACCCTTTTTGAACTCGGCCACAGTAACTTCTTGCAAGATACATCTATGAAGGCAAGGGAAAGAAAAACAAAAATGAATTATTGGGACTTCATCAAGATAAGAAGCTTCTGCACAGCAAAAGAAACAGTCAACAAAACTAAAAGACCACCTACAGGATGGGAGAAGATATTTGCAAATGACGTATCAGATAAAGGGCTAGTATTCAAGATCTATAAAGAACTTATTAAACTCAACAGCAAAGAAACAAACAATCCAACCATGAAATGGGCAAAAGACATGAACTGAAATTTCAAGAGGAAGACATAGACGTGGCTAACAAGCACATGAGAAAATGCTCCGCATCACTGGCCATTGGGGAAATACAAATCAAAACCACAATGAGATCCCACCTCCCACCAGTGAGAATGGGGAAAATTAACAAGACAGGAAACAACAAATGTTGGAGAGGATGTGGAGAAAGGGGAACCCTCTTGCACTGTTGGTGGGAATGTGAAATGGGGCAGCCACTCTGGAAAACTGTGTGGAGGTTCCTCAAAGAGTTAAAAAATAGATCTGCCCTAGACCCAGCAATTGCCCTGCTGGGGATTTACCCCAAAGATACAGAAGCAGTGAAACAGCAGGACACCTGCCCCCAGATGTTTATAGCAGCAATGTCCACAATAGCCAAATTGTGGAAGGAGCCTCGGTGTCCATCGAAAGATGAGTGGATAAAGAAGATGTGGTTTATGTATACAATGGAATATTACTCAGCCATTAGAAAAGACAAATACCCACTATTTGCTTTGCCATGGAGGTACCTGGAGGGTATTATGCTAAGTGAAATAAGTCAATCAGAGAAGGACAAACATTCTATGGTCTCATTCATTTGGGAATATAAAAATTAGTGAAAGGGAATAAAGGGAGAGAGAAAATGAGTGGGAAATATCAGTGAGGGTGACAAAATATGAGAGTTTCCTAACTCTGGGAAATGTACAAGGAAGGGATATGGGAAGGGGAAGTGGGCGGGGGCTTGGGGTGACTGGGTGATTGGCAATGAGGGGGGCACTTGATGGGATGAGCACTGGGTGTTATTCTATTTGTTGGCAAATTGAACTCCAATAAAAAAAAATAATAATAACAATTGTATTATAGAAGTCCCAGAAGAAGAAGAGAGGAAAAGGGGGACAGAAAATGTACTTGCAGAAATAATAGTTGAAAACTTCCTAATCTGGGGAAGGAAACAGACATCCAGATTATCTAGATTCCAGACGCACAGAGAATGCCCATCAAAATCAACCAAAGCAGGTCAACAAGAAGACATAGTGTAATTAAATTTGCAAAGTACATTCATAATGCAAAAAATCCTAAAAGCAGCAAGACAAAAAGAAGTCCTTAACTTACAAGGGAAGACACAAGAGCTACAAGATGTAGCTCTCTCAATAGAAACTTTGCAAACCAGAAGAAAGTGGCATGATACAAAGTGCTGAATGAAAAAATGTGCTGTCCAGAAACACTATCATTCAGCATATAAGGAAAGATAAAGAGTTTCCCAGACAAACAAAAACTAAAGGAATTTGTGACCATTAAACCAGACATGGAAAAAATATTAAAGGGGACATTTTGATTGGAAAGGAAAGATGAAAAAATAAAAGGAAAGAAAAAAAAAGGAAAGGATCAGAGAAAATCTCCAGAAATAATGACAAAACAAGGAATAAAATGCCACTAAAAATATATCTATCAATAAAATAATTACTCTGAATGTAGGGGCACCTGGGTGGGGGAGTCTGTTAAGCATCCAATTCTTGGTTTCAATTAAGGTCGTGGTCTTGGGATCATGAGATAGAGCCTTGCATCAGGCTCCCCAATCCCCATGGAGTGTATTTAAGACTCTCTCTCTCTCTGCCCCTCCCCTCTGTGCTCTCTCTCCCTCTCTAAACTGGATGGTTAGGATTGCCTGGGTGGCTTAGTCAGTTGAGCATCCGCTTTCACCTCAGGTCATGATCTCAGAGTCCTGGGACGGAGCCCCACCTTGGGCTCCCTGCTCAGTGGGGAGTCTCCTTCTCCCTCTCTCTCGGCACTTCCCCACCACTCATTCATTCTCTCTCTCTCTCTCTCTCTCATAAACAAATTAATAAACAATAAATAATAAAATTGGTGGGTAAATCTTAAAAAAACAATGATTCTGAATGTAAATGGACTAAAAACTCAAAATACATAGGATGTCAGAATGGATTAAAAAAACAGACATCTATATTCTGCTTACAAGAGACTCATTTTATTTTATTTTTTAAATATTTATTTATTTGAGAGAGACAGCAAGTATGGGGAGAGTCAGTGAGAGAGAGGGAATCTCAAGCAGACTCCCCACTGAGTGTGGAGCCCAAAATGGGGCTTGATCCCACAATCTTGAGATCATGACCTGAGCCAAAACCAAGAGTCAGATGCTGAATCAACTGAGCCACCCAACCACCTCAAGAAACTCATTTTAGACCTACAAACACCTGCAATTGAAAGTGAGAGGATGGGAAGTTATCATGCAAATAGCTGTCAAAAAAGAAAAAAAGCTGGACTAGCAATATCATAAAAATGAGACTTTAAAACAAAGACTGTAATAAGAGATAAAAAGGGCACTATATCATAATAAAGGGGACAATCCAACAAGAAGATAAAGCAATTGTAAATATTTAAGCATCCAGTATGGGGGCACACAAATATATAAAATAATAACAAACATAAAAGAAGTCATTGATAATAAAACAATAATAATACAACTTTAACACCCCACTTACATTAATGGACAGATCATCTAGCAAAAATAAACAAGAATGGCTTTGAATGAGACACTGGACCAGATGGACTTAAAAAATATATTCAAAACATTCCATCTTAAAAGAGCAGAATTCATATTCTTTTCAAGTACATATGGTCATTCTCCAGAATAGATCATATATTAAGTTACATATCAGGCCTCAGCAAATAGAAAAAAAACTGAAATCACACCATGCATCCTTTCTCACCACAATGCTATGAAACTAGAAGTCAACCATAAGAAAAAAATTTGGAGGGCAGCCCTGGTGGCTCGGCGGTTTAGCGCCACCTTCTGATCCTGGAGACAGAGATCGAGTCCCACGACTGGCACCCTGCGTGAAGCCTGTTTCTCCCTCTGCCTGTGCTTCTGCCTCTGCCTCTATGTGTGTGTGTGTGTGTGTGTGTGTGTGTGTGTCATGAATAAATAGGTAAAATCTTTAAAAAACAAAAAGAAAAAAATTGGAAAGACCACAAATACAGGGAGGTTAAACAACATGCTACTAAACAATGAATAGGTCAACCAGGAAATCAAATAAAAAATAAGAAAGTAACAGACTCTTAACTATAGAGAACGAATTGAGGGTCACTGAAGGGGAGGGGGCAGGAGGGTTGGGTTAAAGGGGTGACGAGTATTAAGGAGGGCACTTGTTATGAGCACTGGGTGTCATATTGAGTAATGAATCACTAAATTCTACTCCTGAAACTAATATTACATTATATGTTAACTAACTGGAATTCAAATAAAAACTTGAAATTAAAAAAAATAAGAAAACACATGGTAACAAATGAAAATGAAAACACAGTGATTCAAACTTAGAGATGCAGCAAAAGCAGTCCGAAGAGGGAAGTATACAGCACTACAGGCCTACTTTAAGAAGCAAGAAAAATTGGGACGTCTTGGTGGCTCAGCAGTTGGGCGTCTGCCTTTGGCTGAGGGCAGGATTCCGTGATCCTGGTTCGAGTCCCACATCAGGCTCCTTGCGGGGGGCCTGCTTCTCCCTCTGCCTGTGTCTCTGCCTCTCTGTGTGTGTTTCTCATGAGTAAATAAGTGAAGTCTCAAAAAAAAAAAGAAGCAAGAAAAATCTCCAGCAACCTAACCTTATACCTAAAGGAGCTAGAAAAAGCAACAACAAACAGGGCCTAAAGCCAGCAAAAGGAAGAACATAATAATGATTAGAGCAGAAATAAATGTTATAGAAACTAAAAAAAAAAAAAAAAACAATAGAACTGAACAGTGAAACCAGGAGCTGGTTCTTTGAAAAAAAAATAAGAAAATTGGTAAACTTCTTCTAGCCAGACTTACCAAAAAGGAAAGAGAAAGGAGGCTAATAAAGAAAATCACAAATGAGTGAGGAGAAATGACAACCAACACCACAGAAAAACAAGCAATTTAAAGAGAATATTATGAAAGACTATATGGCAACAAACTGGACAACCTGGAACAAGTGGATAAATTCCTAGAAATGTATAAACTACCAAAACTGAAACGGGAAGAAATAGAAAACTTGTGCAGACTGACAACCAGCAAAGAAATTGAAACAGTGATCAAAAACTCCCACCAAAGAAAAGTACATGACCAGATTGGCTTCACAGACCAATTCTATTTTGGTAGAGGAAGTAAGAACTATTCTCAAAGTACTCCAAAAGCTGAAAAGAAAGGAATATCTCCAAATTCATTCTATGAAGCCAGCATTACCATGATACCAAAACCAGATAAAGACTCCACTATAAAAGAGAACTACAGGCCAATATTCCTGATGAACATGGGTGCAAAAATTCTCAATAAAATACTAGCAAACTTGGGACACCTGGGTGGCCCAGTTGGTGAAGGCATCTACCTTCAGCTCACGTCATGTTACCAGGGTCCTGGGATTGAGCTCTGAGTAGAGCCCTCTGCTTAGTAGGGAGCCTGCTTCTCCCTCTCTCTTGGTCACTTCCCCTGCTTGTGCCCTCTTTTATTTTTTTTAAAGATTTTATTTATTTATTCATGAGAGAGATAGAGAGAGACAGAGACACAGGCAGAGGGAGAAGCAAGCTCCATGCAGGGAGCCTGATGTGGCATTCGATCCCAAGGCTCCAGGATCATGCCCTGGGCCTAAGGCAGATGCTAAACTGCTGAGCCACCCAGGGATCTCAAATAAAATCTTTTAAAAAATACTAGCAAACTAAATCAAATCATACATTGAAAAATTCATTCACCACAATCAAGTGGGATTTGTTCCTGAGATGCAAGAGTGGTTCAATATTGGCAAAACAATCCTTGTGACACATCACATCAATAAAAGAAAGGATAAGAACCTTACAATCATTTCAATAGACACATAAAAGCATTTGACAAAGTACAACATCCATTCATGATAAAACCCCTCAACAACGTAGGCTTAGAGGGAACATATCTCAACATAATAAAGCCCATATGTGGAAAAACCCACAGCTAATATCATCCTTGATGGGAAAAACTGAACTTGTTCCCCTAAGTTCAGGAGCAAGACAAAGATGTCCAGTTTCATGACTTTTATTCAACAGAGTACTAGAAGTCCTACCCACAAAAATCAGAAATAAAAGGCATCTTTTGTAATATAACTTGAAATCCAGAATTTTGATGCCTCCAGTTTTGTTTTTCTTTTTCAGAATTTCTTTGGCTATTCAAGGTCTTTTGTGGTTCCATACAAATTTTAGGATTGTTGGTTCTAGCTTTGTGAAAAATTCTTTTTTTTTAGATTTTATTTCTTTATTCATGAGAGACACACACACAGAGAGGCAGAGACATAGGCAGAGGGAGAAGTAGGCTCCCTGCAAGGAGCCTGATATAGGACTTGATCCCAGGATCCCGGAATCATGACCGGAACCAAGGGCACATGCTCAACCATTGTGCCATCCAGGCATCTCATCTGGTGTTTTTTTGATGGAGATCACATTAAATGTGTAGATTGCTTTGGGTAGTATAGACACTTTAACAATGTTTGTTCTTTGAATCCATGAACATGGAATGCTTATCCAGTTCTTTATTTCCTCTTCAATTTTTTAAAAAGATTTTATTTATTTATTCATGAGAGACACACAGAGAGAGAGAGAGGCAGAGACATAGGCAGAGGGAGAACAGGCTCCATGCAGGGAGTCCGTTGTGGGACTCAGTCCTGGGACTCCAGGATCACGCCCTGGGCTGAAGGGAGGCGACCAACTGCTGAGCCACCCAGGCATCCCTCTTCAATTTTTTTCTTAAGTGTTCTGTAGTTTTCAGGGATCTTTTATTGCTTTAGTTAGATTTATTCCCAGGTATCTTACTGTTTTTGGTGCAATTACAAATGGAATCAATTCCTTGATTTCCTTTTCTGCTGCTTCATTATTGGTGTATAGAAGTGCATAAATTTTATGTCCTGTGACTTTGCTGAATTCATGTATGAGTCCTAGCAAATTTTTGGTGGAGTCTTTTGGGTTTTCTACATAGAGTATCATGTCATCTGTACATAGTGAAAGTTTTACTTCTTCATTGCTAATTTGGATGCCTTTTATTTCTTTTTATTGTCTGATTGCTGAGGCCAAGACTTCCAGTACTATGTTAAATAATAATGGTGAGAGTGAACATCCTTGTCTTGTTCCTGACCATAGGGGAAAGGTTATCAGTTTTTCCCCATTGAGGATGATATTAGCTGTCGGTATTTTGTATATGGTCTTTATGATGTTGAGCTAGGTTCCTTTTTCTTCCTACTTTGTTGAGGGTTTTAATGAGAACAGGATGCTGTATTTTGTAAAGAGCTTTTTCCATATCAACAGGATTATATTGTTCGTATCCTTTCTTTTATTGATATGGTGTATTACATTAATTGATTTGTGAATATTGAACCACTCCTGAAGCCCAGTAATAAATACCACTGGGTGAATGAATTTTTTAATATATTGTTGGATTTAGTTTGCTAGCATTTTTTGAAAATTTTTGCATACATGTTAATCAGGGATATTGGCCTGTAATTCTCTCTTTTAGTGGGATTTTATCTGGTTTTGGAATCAAGGCAATGCTGGCTTTATACAATGAGTTCGAAAGTATTCCTTCCATTTCTATTTTTTGAACAGTTTGAGAAGAAGAGGTATTAACTCTTCTTTAATATCTGGTAGAAGTCCCCTGAGAAGCCATCTGGCTCCAAACTTTTGTTGTTGGGAGATTTTTTACTACTGATTCAATTTCTTTGCTGGAGAGAGATCTGTTGAAATTTTCTATTTCTTCCTGTTTCAGTTTTGGTAGTTTGTAAGTTTCTAGGAATTTATCTATTTCTTCCAGGCTGTCCAGTTTGTTGGCATATAATTTTTCATAGTATCCTCCTATGATTCTATTTCTGTGGTGTTGGTTGTGATCTCTCCTCTTGCATTCGTGATTTTTATCTTTTTGGGTCCTTTCTCTTTTCTTTTTTATAAGTCTGGCTTGGGGTTTATCAATTTTATTCCTTTGAAGAACCAGCTCTTAATTTCACTAATCCCTTCTGGTTTTTTTGTTTGTTTGTTTGTTTCTATATCATTTATTTCTGCTCTAATATTTATTATGTCCCTTCTGCTGGCTTTAGGCTTTATTTGCTGTTTATTTGCTCGCTTCTTTAGTTGTAAGATTAGGCTGTGTATTTGAAACTTTTCTTGCTTCTTGAGATAGGCCTATACCACAGTATACTTCCCTCTTAGGACTGCCTTTACTGCATCCCAAAGGTTTTGGTCTGTTGTGCTTTCATTTTCATTTGCTTCCATGTATTTTTAAAATTCTTCTTTAACTTTCTGGTTAATCCATTCATTCTTTAGTAGGATGTACTTTAACTTCCATGTATTTCAGTTCTTTCCAAATTCTTTCTTGTGGTTGACTTCTACTTTCATAGCATTGTGGTCTGAAAATATGCATGGTATGATCTCGATATTTTTTCACTTGTTGAGGACTGATTTGTGACCCAGTATATGATCTATTCTGGAGAATGTTCGATGTGCACTTCAGAAGAATGTATATTCTTCTGATTTAAGATGTAATGTTCTGAATATATCTTTTAAAGCCATCCAATCCAGTGTGTCATTCAAAGCCATTATTTCCATATTGATTTTCTGCTTAAATGATCTGTTCATTGCTGTAAAAGTGGTGTTAAAGTCCCCTACTATTATTATATTATCATCAATGAGTTTCTTTATGTTTGTTATTAACTGATTTATATATTTGGGTACTCCCAAATTGGGGGTATAAATACTTACAATTGTTAGATCTTCTTGATAGATAGACCCTTAATTATGATATAATGCCCTTCTTCATCTCTTGTTACAGTCTTTATTTTAAAATCCAGTTTGCGGATCCCTGGGTGGCGCTGTGGTTTAGCGCCTGCCTTTGGCCCAGGGCGCGATCCTGGAGACCCGGGATCGAATCCCACGTCGGGCTTCCGGTGCATGGAGCCTGCTTCTCCCTCTGCCTGTGTCTCTGCCCCTCTCTCTCTCTCTGTGTGACTATCATAAATAAATAAAAATTAAATAAATAAATAAATAAATAAATAAAATCCAGTTTGTCTGACATAAGTACAGCTACTCTTTCTTTTGATATCCATTAGCATGATAGATGGTTCTCCATACCCACTCCTTCAATCTGCAGGTGTTGTTAGGTCTAAAACAAGTGTCTATAGGCAGAATATAGGTGGATCTTGTTTTTTATCCATTATGATACTCCATGTCTTTTGATTGGTGTATTTAGTCCATTTAAATTCAGAGTGATTATTGAGAGATATGAATTTAGTGCCATTGTGTTACCTGTAGAGTTGTGTTTCCGGTACTCTTCTCTGTTACTTTCTAGTCTTTGTTGCTTTTGGCCCTTTTTTTTCCCCTTCACTCAGAGTCCTCCCTCAAAATTTCTTGCAGGGAAGTTTAAGTGATCACAAACTCCTTTAGTTTTTGTTTGTCTGGAAAATTCTTTATCCTTCTATTATGAATGAAATCTGCAGTCATCAAGACAGTATGGTACTGGCACAAAAACAGACACATAAATTAATGGAACAGAATAGAGAACCCAGAAAAGGACTCTCAACTCTATGGTCAATTAATCTTTGACAAATCAGGAAAGAATATACAATGGAGACGACAAGTCTCTACAACAAATGGTATTGGGAAAATTGGAAACCAACATTCAAAAGAATGAAACTGGACCTTCTTAAACCATACACAAAAAAAATTCAAAATGGATGAAAGACCTAAATCTGAGAGGGAAACCATCAAAATCCTAGAGGAGAATGCAGGAAGCAACCTCTTTGACTTCAGCTATAGCAACTTCTTCCCAGATATGTCTCTGGTGGCAAGGGAAACCAAAGCAATAATGAACTATTAGGACATCATCAAGGTTAAAAACTTCTGCATAGCAAAGAAAAAAATCAACAAAACTAAAAGGTGGCCTATAGAATGGGAGAAGATATTTTCAAATGACATATCTGATAAAGAGTTAGCATCCAAAATATAGAAAGAACTTATCAAAATTAACAACAAAAAAACCCAAATAATCTCATTGAGAAATGGGCAAAGACAGGAATAGAAGTATTTCCCAAAGATATCCAGATGGCCAACAGACACATGAACATCTGATCAACATGACTCATTATCAGGGAAATACAAATCAAAACCAGGATGAGATAACACCTCCCACATGTCAAAATAGCTAAAATTGATCTAGACCAGTAAGGAAGAAGGCAAAGCACATACCAGGCAAAGCACATACCTGAGGTGTGCTGCCCATGGGCAAGAGAAGTAGCATTTCTGGAGCCCTGTGTCTTCCACCTCATCAAGGTCAGAAAGCCAGGGTGTTAGAAGGGAGGACAGTGGCACAAGAACCTTTCCCAGAGAGCCAGTGTGACTCCTGGGAGCAGAGTAGGAGAACAGCTTGGAGGTATGGATGCTCAGGAGGTGTCCTGTGAGCTCCCTTGCCTAGGACTGCCTGTGAAGAGGTAGGGGCTACATGCTGGCAGGGACTTTAGCCACAACATAGCCCAGCAGGTCTCGAATAGAGGATGTGTAAGTAGAATCAGCTGGGAAGCTGTCGCCAAAGACACAATTACAGTTCCTAGCTCCTGGAGATTCTGCTTCAGTAAATTTGGGATGAGGTCTTGGGACTTGTGTGTTTTGAGAAAAGCTCTTCAGATTATGCTGATAAGCAGGTCTGGTTATGAACTAACGCTCTGGTTTAATCTGCCATGTAAGGGAAACTGAGGACCAGAGGGTAAAATGTGTCTGCCTGAAATCACATAGCAGGTCAAAAGCACCAGGGCTGGAACCGAAGCCTCAGTGTCTCTATGCTAATCCAGGCCTCCTTTCACTGTCCTACTCAGTCTCCTCACCTTCCAGACCATATCTCACCACCCCACCCCCCACGCAAAGCCCTGGATTCTGTCACAGCCTACCAAGGCCAGGGCTCAGTGCTTGTGGTGGGCTGGTTCTTCCCATGGGCAATGGGGGTCCCCTCACTAGCCATTAGGAAAAGAAGGTTACCTTTGTCTTTCCTCTCTCCTTCCTGCTGCCCTGGGCTCTGGGCCCCTGAGCACTAGTGTTGACCTCTGGTGGTAAGGCCAAGCAATAGATGGAGAGGTTCGTTTTTTCATAAATTCTGGAACTCACTAGCAGTGAGCTCCTCAGCTTTCAGAAGCAGGTGAAGCAGGTGCCTCATTTGAGAAGTCAGGCAGTCACCATTTTTTTTTGAGCATCAGCCATGTGAGTTCACACAAAATAAACAAGACACAATCCTGCCCTCAAAGAGCTTGCAATCTAGTCTCAGGAACAGAACAGACATTTGTATTGGAAGGGAAGGAGCCCTAGACTCAGAGGCAGTAGATATACCTTGTAACCCAACTCAGTCTCTTATAGCTGAGTGATCTTGGGCAAACCTCTGCATGACTCCATGCTTCTGAAAAAATCTAGATAATAATCTCTGTCCTGTCCACCTGCTAGGAATATTTTTAGGATCAAATGATATGATGGATGTGAAAGTATTGGACTTTTGTAAAGTGCCACACAAATGGAGGGAGATATTTATCCTGGCTCGAACAACTAAGCTGGCTATGGCAGAGGTTAACTGAGACAAGGACAAGGTTGTGCTTTTCAGCACATTTACTTTTTTTTTTTTCATAAAAATGAAACTCTTTATGAAAGCAGCATGGCTTTAACATCGACCTCTACTAAGTTAAAGATTTAAATCAAATGCAAAATTCACACATGATTTTAAAATATACAAACAGATACAATTCCGTTATGCATGAGAAATATTCTCCTTTTTTTGTAAATTGGAAAATACTATGTAAATGTGTCATTACTATCAAATGTAGACTCCATTACATTTCCTATAATCCTCTAATTTGGAATTAGGCAGTCCAGTAGGGCCTGTCTGGCAATTCAGGTAATTTTGGCATCAAAGGTGAGTGCATCTGTCACAGTGGTAGAATGAAATGGGTTTCTTAGGCCCAGCTGAAGTCCACAGAAAAGGAGATCAAGCTGCAACAGGTTGGGCCATAGTGAGGAGGGGGACTGATGCTTCCCTACAGAGAAAGAAGCCCTCAGGAGAGAGACTTGATCTGGAAGCATCACAAATATAAGCCATTCAGTCCCCTTCATTGGCATTTGGACTAAGAGACCAAGGACCAAGAGATACAGGGATTAGGACAGGACTATCAAGCTTTAGAGGTACCACGTACTTCCCTGTGTCCATGTTTGTGTCCAAACTTGGCTCCATTGGGAAAAAAGAAAAAGTAGAGAGAAGCACGTGAAATCTCAGGAGCTGAAAGGCTTCAGGGTCCCCTCACTGGTCTTTCATGCTCACTGCTTTGTCTGCTTAGCAATTTTCCCCCTCCTTCTGTGAAATGCTCTATCCTCCATTTTTAAAATTATTTTTTTATTTTATTTATTCATGAGAGACACACAGAGAGAAGCAGAGACATAGGCAGAGGGAGAAGCAGGCTCCTTACAGGGACCCCGATGCGGGACTTGATCCCAGAACCCCAGGATCAAGCCCTGAGCTGAAGGTAGATGCTCAACTGCTGAGCCACCCAGGCATCCCCCTTCATTTTTTTAATGGAACCTGTCATATTCTTAGATACCCACTATTATCATTTCCTTCCAAAACATATTTTCTGATAATAGCTTATTGACACAGAGATTAATCTAGGAATGGCTGGCTGACTTAAGTATGGACCATTGAATTCTATCCTTTAGTTTTTCTAACTGGAGCTTGAGAAAGGGATTGTCACTCTCTGGTTATACAAGGCACAGAGCCCATGTTATCATGTGAAGAAGGCCAGAAGAAGCCTGCATTAGGAAATAATGAAGATGACTTGTAGAGATAAACTTATGAGTGAGATACAACTAGATTCACATCCTGGTAGTGTTCAAAGACTTGGTTCCAGTTGTTCCTGAGGCCCGGCTGTATCCCTGCCTCTCCTGAGGTTTGGTTGCTCAACCCTACATTACACTTTCTTTTTGCCTATGCTACTTTTAATTGAATTGTTGGGTCAATTTCTAACAAAATGAGTCCTGAAAATTCTCTATTCTTGTTTTTTCATCTCAAAAATCTTTCACAGCCAGCACTGTCAAAAGGCCCTGAGAAACTAATTTTTTATTCATTTTCTTATTTGACATCTCCACTGGATTTGACTATTGATTATTTTCTCTTTCCTGAAACACTTCTCTTCCATTGAAGATGCCACATTTTCCTTATTCTCCTCTTCTTCTTGTGGTTTATCCTTCGCCATCTCATTCAGGGAGACATCTTTTTCTGCCTATTCCCTAACTACTGCTTCTCTCTAAAGTTCTATCTTTGGTTCGTTCTACTCTCCCTGGATAATCTCACTTATTTCCAAGGTTTCACCAGTTATATCCTAATGATTCCAAATCTTCGTTTTCAGGTCAGACCTCTCCCTGAGCTTCAGACCCATGCATCTAATTGCCTATTCAACACGTCTTCCAGAGTCTGTCACAGGCACCTCAAAAGCAACACCTCCAACATTGAACTCATAATTTTGCCCTTTCCTGTATTCCTCATCTTAATGAGAAGCATCTCCACACACTCAGTAACATAAGCCAGGAACCTGGAACTCCTCCAAGCTTCTTCTCCCTCTTATTCTAATATCTAATCACCATGGTTCATCAGTTCTGCTTCCTAAATATCTCTCTTGGTTTGTCGTTTATTTTTACTTTACTCGATGTTAAATGGTAAGTTATTTGTAGCAAATTAGAAATTAGGAATGGCCCAAAATATGTCACTTCTTATTGCCAAACTTATAACATCTTATAATTAGTTGAGTTATTATGACTGGTCTGACAAACATACTACTCACATTTAACTCTTGAATCTTCTCAGCCTCCCCATCTCTACCATCCTTGGGCTAGGCCAGGCCTCAGCTTCTCTTTGGGAGCATTCAAAGTACTCTATAGAAGTATATCAAGCCACCATGGGTGGGGAGAGAGAAAGCATCAGAAAAAAACCTAAGGCTCTAGACCCCATTCCTGCCTCAACCAAAGCAGTACTGATTGACTGACTGATTGATTTTTTATTTATATACTGGGATCCAGGAAAATTTCATTGAAATAAAGGGTTCCAACTGCCAAAAGAAAGAGAAACAGAGAAGGAGGAAAGGAAGGAAGGAGGATGGGAAGGGAGAGAGGAAGGGAGGGAAAAAAAGTAAAATGAAAACCATTGAATTAAATATTGCGATAGCTTCCTAATTGGTCTCCTTGCCTCTAGTCTCCACCCTGCCAATCTGCTTTCCAACAAATGCTTATGAATCTTGGTTTATGAAATAAGGTTTTAAACATTTTAAAAGTTTTATTTATTTGAGAGAAAATGTGAGAGGTGAGGGGCAGAGGGAGAGGGAGGAGGAGAGAGAGAATCTTTAAATAGATTCCCCACTGAATATAGCCTGACACAGGGCTTGATCCCAGGACCCTGAGATCTTGACCTGAGCTGAAATCAAGAGTCGGTCACTTAACCAAATGAGCCATCCAGGTGCTCCTAAATATTTTTAAAACATAAATACATGAATATAGGTTTGCAGTAAAAAAAATCCAAATAATAAAGAAGTCTATGACCATAGTCTTTCAGCCTTAACACTATTGACATTTTGGACTCAATTCTTCTTTGCTCTGGGAGTTGTCCCATGCCTTGTGGAATGTTTAGCCGCATCCCTGGCCTCTGTCCCTGGGGGCAAAATATTCCACTGCTAAAGAGTTAAAGTGTGCATGTTCCCTTTCACTTCTGCCAATCTCACTCCCCTAGTCAGAGATAATCATTAGTATCAGTAGATATCTATCTTTCTAGATGCTTTCTATGTACTTACATAGCAATATGATATTTCAAAATGCAGATTTGGTTATATTACTTCTGATCCAATTTATCCAAAAGAGTCTGTAGGAGAAAATGCCAAATTCTTAGGCATATGAGGCCTTCAGGATCTGGCTCCTTCAGCCTCTTTTCCTGCCATCCCTTCCTTGTTGTAGAGCTTCTCCTTGTAAAGGCTAAAAATGCCATATACTCATTTTCCCAGCCTCCCTTGCATTGAAGGCAAGGGCAGAGGACTGGAAGAGATGTCTGATGGGGAGCTTTAGTGAAAGGGTTTCCTGCCTAATAAAGGAACACGTGTGGAATGAAGTGATCTTCTTATTCTTCCCTGGATATGGATATAGTTGTACCTGCATGTGACACAAGTACCATCTTATAATCCAGAAAATGTTGAAAAAACAAGGATGATAGAGCAGAAGGATAAGAAAGCTTCTGGGACCTTGATGACAACATTGAACCACTTAAGCTACCTGGAAACGAACTTCCTTTGGACTTTTTGTCATGTGAGATAATAAACTAATTATTGTTCATGTGTTCATGATACTTTTAGTTGGATATCCACTTAGCTGCAATTGAAAGCATTCTAAGTAATACACACAATATTTAGCAATTTATAGTTTCCTCAATACACCAGTACATGCCTTTGTGCATGTTGGTTCCTCTGCCTGGAGTGCAATCACCCCCATATCTGCATGACAAATATATATACACCAAGTCTCATTTTAAGTGTCACCTTCATCTCTATGAAGTCTTTCTAACCATCAACCTATACCCAGAATATCCCTCCTTCATGAATCTATTTCATCTTGCTCACATTTTATTACAAAATGTATCATTTTGCTCCATTAGACTGTGAGCTCTTTGAGGGATGAAGCTATATCTGATTAACTTCTGAATGAATGTGCTCATCACAAGGCTTGGAACAGAGAAGGGACTTAGTAAATGTTTATTGAGTGAATCGATTGTTAGATGGATTAGTGAATTAATGAAGACATAATGAACTAACCAAGCCAGCTGGGCAAGTGAGATGGTAATTAGTCTGTTTCTCTCAATGCCCTGCTTCAGCCCATGCTGGGGTTGGGACCCTCAAAAATTAGGAAAGGGGAGGGTTCTATGGGTAGGAAATGTCCCTATATGACCTCAGTCCATTTATGTTGCAGCTCTGCCACCACTTCCCTGGCCAGAGTAGGGCCCTGTGAAGGGCCCTCTCTTTTCACTACAAGGCACTGACTTTGAATTGAAGTAGAGAAACAAAGTATGCAGTCAGCCACTTGTTCCTGGGCATATAATCCCAAAGAGATTATCTAGCCACTTGTTCTTTGAAAAGTCTAGGGACTTGTTAGAGTCTCCCAATCCAGACGTTTGAATCAGAATTTGCATTTAACAAGATCCCCAGGTAATTCCTATGCTTACTTAAATTTGAGAAGCATTGCAGTCTATCCTTCCATGAAAGTAATATGGTATTTGTTCATATACGAGCAAGCGAGACTTCTATTTACCAAGGCCTCTATGAAAAGCCATTCCATAACTTGTCTTCATCACAATCTTAAATGTCTTTTCGACTTGTCTGTTCAAAATGTTCTTCATAGCTCACCTATGGTGGTGGTTTGCCGTGCTCCAACTTATCTCTGTCAGGAATTGCCTGATAGCTGTAGTCCCCGAAGGAGCACACATACTAAGCAATTGTACTTTAGCCATATCTGAACAAACTATCCTGGAAAAGAATAAGGACTGTCTGAGGTGTGAGTCTCCAGGGCCTGGGAAAGAAAGTCTTGTAGGTTTTTCTAAGAGAACTGGCTTTCTAGAAACCCTGGGTAACAATAATTACCACTAGGGAGTGATATTTAAACAACTGAGGACGCCTGGGTGGCTCAGCGGTTTAGTGCCTGCCTTTGGCATGATCCTGGAGTCCCGGGATCGAGTCCCGCATCGGGCTCCCTGCATGGAGCCTGCTTCTCTCTCTGCCTATGTCTCCGCCCCCCCCCACTCTGTGTGTGTGTGTGTGTGTGTGTGTGTGTGTGTGTCAGGAATAAATAAATAAAATCTTTAAAAATAGATAGATAGATAGATAGATAGATAGATAGATAGATAGATAAATTTCACAACTGCTGTGGCACAAGCTCTGACCATTCAGCATGAACCCCATACCAGCATGAACCCACTAAATATCAGATATGACCATAAGTGATATCTGTAGGGCAATGAACACTGTCCTAAGACTTTCACCTTTCTCCTTTCACTTGATCTTTACATCACACGAGATAGAAGATATTATCTATGTTTCAACAATAAGCAAAGTAAAGCTCAGAAAATTTGTGACTTCCTTCAGATCACAATAGCTGGGGAGTGGTAGAGCCAGAATTTCATTTTCTTTTCTTTTCTTTTCTTTTCTTTCTTTCTTTTCTTTTCTTTCTTTCTTTCTTTTCTTTTCTTTTCTCTTCTTTTTATAAATTTATTTTTTATTGGTGTTCAATTTGCCAACATACAGAATAACACCCAGTGCTCATCCCGTCAAGTGCCCATCTCAGTGCCTGTCACCCAGTCATCCCCACCCCCCGCCCACCTCTCCTTCCACCACCCCTAGTTCGTTTCCCAGAGTTAGGAGTCTTTCATGTTCTGTCTCCCTTTCTGATATTTCCCACTCATTTTTTTTCCTTTCCCCTTTATTCCCTTTCACTATTTTTTATATTCCCCAAATGAATGAGACCATATAATGTTTGTCCTTCTCCGATTGACTTACTTCACTCAGCATAATACCCTCCAGTTCCATCCACGTTGAAGCAAATGGTGGGTATTTGTCATTTCTAATGGCTGAGTAATATTCCATTGTATACATAAACCACATCTTCTTTATCCATTCATCTTTTGATGGACACCATGGCTCCTTCCACAGTTTGGCTATTGTGGACATTGTAGAGCCAGAATTTGAACTCATCTGTCTGGCTGGCTCAATTCTGCATTTCTCCCAGCGTGCCATAATGCCTTGCCCTTCCTTCTGTGGATATGCACACACCCCATTTTTCTGGGGGTGCTCACTTAGCTTCAAGGACAGGGCATCTAATATGGTGCCTAATGTAGAGAGCTATAGTAGGGGACAGGTGAGCCAGGAATGTCTCCTCATCTCAAATACCAAATGGAAGAACTGGAAGAAACCTTCAAGGTAATGTAGCACTATGCTCCCATTTTGTAGTAAGGAGAGTATACTCTTGAAAGAAGAGAGACAGGCTGAGCATGGTCCACAGAACCAGAAAAGACTTTAAAAATCATTCAGTTTAACATCTTCCCCTGACACTCTCATTTTATAAATAAAAAAACAATGGCCCAGAGAAAACTGACCTGGATGACAAAGCAGGTTAATAGCAGAGCGGGGGCTCAAATCCAGGTCTCCTTATACATTCAAGACATCTGAAATTCCACTCTGGTTTCCTAGATATTCCTTTTTTAAAAAAAAATGAATTTTATTTATTTTTTAAATTTTTATTTATTTATGATAGTCACACACACAGAGAGAGAGAGAGGCAGAGACATAGACAGAGGGAGAAGCAGGCTCCATGCACCGGGAGCCCGACGTGGGATTCGATCCCGGGTCTCCAGGATCGCGCCCTGGGCCAAAGGCAGGCGCCAAATTGCTGTGCCACCCAGGGATCCCCTAGATATTCCTTTCACATAGTTAAACAGGCAACTCCATCTATACTATCAGAAGCACATTTAAAAGTATTCTTTCTTATTGTTCAGGGTTAATTGGAAAGGAAGATTGCTGCATTGCTAGAAAGCTGTTGGAAGTAGGAGAAAAAGAAAAAAGAACATACTTTACAGGGCCTTCCACTGTCTAATCTTTTAGAATCGTGATCCATTCAAGCCTGCATGTATTCCTCATCTGGAATTGTTCAAAAGGACATTTCACACTGCAGTTAATTATTTCACACTCAGTGTCATCTTGTGTAATAATCAGACCACTCCAATTTGCTTATCCATGGAAAAATCATGACTTTTGAATAGTTTGCAGCTTTATTCCATGATTTCTCATTCCGCATTTTCTTTTTTTTTTGTATATACATATTTTTTATTGGAGTTCGATATGCCAACATATAGCATAACACCCAGTGCTCATCCCATCAAGTGCACCCCTCAGTGCCCATCACCCAGTCACCCCGACCCCCCAGCCACCTCCCTATCCACCATCCCTTGTTTGTTTCCCAGAGTTAGGAGTCTCTCATGTTCTGTCTCCCTTTCTGATATTTCCCACTCATTTTTTCTCCTTTCCCCTTTATTTCCTTTCATTATTTTTATATTCCCCAAATGAATGAGACCATATAATGTTTGTCCTTCTCTGATTGACTTACTTCACTCAGCATAATACCCTCCAGTTCCATCCACGTCGAAGCAAATGGTGGGTATTTGTCGTTTCTATTGGCTGAGTAATATTCCATTGTATACATAGACCACATCTTCTTTATCCATTCATCTTTCGATGGACACCGAGGCTCCTTCCACAGTTTAGCTATTGTGGACATTGCTGCTAGAAACATCGGGGTGCAGGTGTCCTGCCGTTTCACTGCATCTGTATCTTTGGGGTAAATCCCCAGCAGGGCAATTGCTGGGTCGTAAGGCAGATCTATTTTTAACTCTTTGAGGAACCTCCACACAGTTTTCCAGGGTGGCTGCACCAGTTCACATTCCCACCAACAGTGCAAGAGGGTTCCCCTTTCTCCACATCCTCTCCAACATTTTTGGTTTCCTGTCTTGTTAATTTTCCCCATTCTCACTGGTGGGAGGTGGTATCTCATCGTGGTTTTGGTTTGTATTTCCCTGATGGCAAGTGATGCAGAGCATTTTCTCATGTGCTTGTTGGCCATGTCTATGTCTTCCTCTGTGAGATTTCTGTTCATGTCTTTTGCCCATTTCATAATTGGATTGTTTGTTTCTTTGCTGTTGAGTTTAATAAGTTCTTTATAGATCTTGGATATTAGCCCTTTATCTGATAGGTCATTTGCAAATATCTTCTCCCATTCTGTAGGTGGTCTTTTAGTTTTGTGGACTGTTTCTTTTGCTGTGCAGAAGCTTTTTATCTTGATGAAGTCTCAATAATTCATTTTTGCTTTTGTTTCCCTTACCTTCATGGATGTATCTTGCAAGAAGTTGCTGTGGCCAAGTTCAGAAAGGGTGTAGCCTGTGTTCTCCTCTAGGATTTTGATGGAATCTTGTCTCATATTTACATCTTTCATCCATTTTGAGCTTCTCCTTTGTATGGTGCAAGAGAGTGGTCTAGTTACATTCTTCTGAACGTGGCTGTCCAATTTTCCCAGCACCATTTATTGAAGAGACTGTCCTTTTTTCCAGTGGATAGTCTTTCCTGCTTTGTCGAATATTATTTGACCATAGAGTTGAAGGCCCATTTCTGGGTTCTCTATTGTGTTCCACTCATCTGTGTGTCTGTTTTTGTGCCAGTACCACACTGTCTTGATGATCACAACTTTGTAGTACAACCTGAAATCCGGCATTGTGATGCCTCCGGCTCTGGTTTTCTTTTTCAGTATTCCCCTGGTTATTCGGGTCCTTTCTGAGTCCACACAAATGTTAAGATGATTTTTTCCAACTCTCTGAAGAAAGTCCATGGTATTTTGATAGGGATTGCATTAAATGTGTAAATTGCCCTGGGTAGCATTGACATTTTCACACTATTAACTCTTCCAATCCATGAGCATGGAATATTGTTCCATCTCTTTGTGTCTGCCTCAATTTCTTTCAGAAGTGTTCCGTAGTTTTTA
Organism: Canis lupus dingo; assembly: GCF_003254725.2. Taxonomy (NCBI): domain Eukaryota; kingdom Metazoa; phylum Chordata; class Mammalia; order Carnivora; family Canidae; genus Canis; species Canis lupus. The sequence goes on from NC_064281.1 coordinate 52,979,393, forward strand.
GGGTATAGATGCTTTACCTCTTTGGTGAGGTTTATTCCTAGGTATCTAATGCTTTTGGGTGCAATTGTAAATGGGATTGCCTCCTTCATTTCTCTTTCTTCAGTCTCATTGTTAGTGTAGAGAAATGCCACTGATTTCTGGGCATTGATTTTGCATCCTGCCACACTGCCAAATTGCTCTATGAGTTCTAGCAATCTTGGGGTGGAGTCTTTTGAGTTTTCCACGTACAGTATCATGCCATCTGCAAAGAGGGAGAGTTTGACTTCTTCTTTGCCCATTTGAATGCCTTTCATTTCTTTTTGTTGCCTGATTGCTGAGGCTAGGACTTCTAGTACTCTGTTGAATAGCAGTGGTGAGAGTGGACATCCCTGTCGTGGTCCTGATCTTAGGGGAAAGGCTCCCAGTGTTTCCCCATTGAGAATGATATTGGCTGTGGGCTTTTCATAGATGGCTTTTAAGATGCTGAGGAATGTTCCCTCTATCCCTACACTCTGAAAAGTTTTGATCAGGAATGGATGCTGTATTTTGTCCAATGCTTTCTCTGCATCTATTGAGAGGATCATATGGTTCCTGTTTTTTCTCTTGTTGATATGATCTATCACGTTGATTGCTTTAGGAGTGTTAAACCAGCCTTGCATCCCGGGGATAAATCCCACTTGGTCATGGTGAGTAATCTTCTCAATGTATTGTTGGATCCTACTGGCTAGTATCTTGCTGAGAATTTTTTGCACCTGTGTTCATCAGGGATATCGGTCTATAATTCTCCTTTTTGGTGGGGTCTTTGTCTGGTTTTGGAATTACGGTGATGCAGGCCTCATAAAACGAGTTTGGGAGTATTCCATCCCTTTCTATCTTTCCGAACAGCTTTAGTAGAATAGGTATTGTTTCTTCTTTAAACGTTTGATAGAATTCCCCTGGGAGGCCATCTGGCCCTGGACTTCTGTGTCTTGGGAGGTTTTTGATGACTGCTTCAATTTCCTCCCTACTTATTGGCCTGTTCAGGTTTTCTATTTCTCCCTGTTCCAGTTTTGGTAGTTTGCGGTTTTCCAGAAATGCATCCATTTCTTCTAGATTGCCTAATTTATTGGCGTATAGCTACTCATCATATGTTTCTAATATCGTTTGTATTTCCTTGGTATTGGTTGTGATCTCTCTTTTTGCATTGGTGATTTTATTAATTAGAGTCTTTTCTCTTTTGTTTTTAATAATGCTGGCTAATGGTTTATCTGTCTTATTAATTCTTTCAAAGAACCAACTCCTGGTTTTGTTAATCTGTTCCACAGTTCTTCTGGTCTCTATTTCATTGAGTTCTGCTCAGATCCTTCTTATTAACTCTCTTCTTCTGCTGGGTGTAGGTTTTATTTGCTGTTCTTTTCCAGTTCCTTTAGGTGCAAGGTTAGCTTTTGTATTTGAGTTCCTTCCAGTTTTTTGAGGGATGCTTTTATTGCGATGCATTTCCCTCTCAGGACTGCTTTTGCTGCATCCCAAAGATTTTGAACGGTTGTATCTTCATTCTCATTAGTTTCCAGGAATCTTTTTAATTCTTCTCTAATTTCCTGGTTGACCCTTCCATCTTTTAGCAGGATGCTCTTCAACCTACACGTGTTTGAGTTTCTTCCAAATTTCTTCTTGTGATTGAGTTCAAGTTTCAAAGCATTATGGTCCAAAAATATGCAGGGGGCAATCCCAATCTTTTGGTATTGGTTGAGACCTGATTTGTGACCCAGTATGTGGTCTATTCTGGAGAAAGTTCCACGTGCACTTGAGAAGAATGTGTATTCAGTTGGATTCGGATGCAAAGTTCTGTATATATCTGTGAAATCCATCTGGTCCAGTGTATCATTTAAGGCCCTTGTTTCTTTGGAGATGTTGTGCTTAGAAGATCTGTCATTTGCAGAAAGCGCCGTGTTGAAGTCTCCCAATATTAGTGTATTATTATCTAAGTATGTCTTTACTTTGGTTATTAATTGATTGATATACTTGGCAGCTCCCACACTCGGGGCATAAATATTCATGATTGTTAGGTCCTCTTGTTGGATATATCCCTTAAGTATGATATAGTGTCCCTCTTCATCTCTTACTACAGTCTTTGGGATAAACTTTAATTTTATCTGATATGAGGATGGCTACCCCTGCTTTCTTTGGAGGACTATTTGAATGGTAAATGGCTCTCCAGCCTTTCATTTTCAGGCTGTCGGTGTCCTTAGGTCTAAAATGAATCTCTTGTAGACAGCAAATAGATGGGTCTTGCTTTTTGTATCCAGTCTGAAACCCTGCATCTTTTGATGGGGTCATTAAGCCCATTCACGTTCAGAGTTACTATTGAAAGATATGAATTTAGTGTCATCATAATACCTATTCAGTCCCTGTTTTTGTGCATTTTTTCTTTGGGCATCGTCTTTCTTTTACATTTCTTGCAGAGCTGGTTTGGTGGTCACATATTCTTTCAGTTTCTGCCTATCTTGAAAGCTCTTTATCTCTCCTTCTATTCTGAATGAGAGCCTTGCTGGATAAAGTATTCTTGGCTGCAGGTTCTTCTCCTTTAGGACCCTGCATATATCCTGCCAGCCCTTTCTGGCCTGCCAGGTCTCTGTGGAGAGGTCTGCTCTTAATCTAATATTTCTCCCCATATAAGTTAGGGATCTCTTGTCTCTTGCTGCTTTAAGGATTTTCTCTTTATCTTTGGAATTTGCAAGTTTCACTTTTAAATGTCGAGGTATTGACCGGTTTTTATTGGTTTTGTGGGGGAATCTCTCTATCCCCTGGATCTGAATGCCTGTTTCCCTCCCCAAATTAGGGAAGTTCTCAGCTATGATTTGTTCAAATATGCTTTCTGGCCCTCTGTCCCTCTCAGCACCCTTTGGAACCCCAATTAAACGTAGATTTTTCCTTCTGAGGCTGTCATTTATTTCCCTTAACCTATCCTCATGATCTTTTAATTGTTTTTCTCTTGTTTTCCTCAGCTTCCTTCCTTGCCATCAACTTGTCTTCTATGTCACTCACTCTTTCTTCTACCTCATTAACCCTCGTCGTTAGGATCTCCAGTTTGGATTGCACCTCATTTAATTATTTTTAATTTCGGCCTGATTCGATCTAAATTCTGCAGTCATGAAGTCTCTTGAATCCTTTATGCTTTTTTCCAGAGCCACCAGTAGGTTTATAATTGTGCTTCTGAACTGGCTTTCTGACATCGAATTGTAATCCAAATTCTGTAACTCTGTGGGAGAGAGTTTCTGATTCTTTGTTTTGTGGTGGATTCTTCCTTCTAGTCATTTTGCTTAGTGCAGAGTGGCTGTATGAGCGGGCTGAGTCAAGAATATCAACCACGTCCTAAATAAATTTCACCCTAGATGACTCTGAGGGGTTCTAGATGGTGATTCTCTTGGTTCTGAGTGTATTAAGTTCTGTATGTTAGAAGACACTCAGTCCCAAATTTATATAAACCAGCAATACTTGTAGAAAGCACCAACATTGACCAACAAAGCATAACCGAGATAAAAGAAGGGGAAGAATGGGAATGAAGAGAGAATATAATCTCACAGAATGAAACAGCATGGTATTCCACTTGTTCTGGGTTCATGCTGGCCATGTTTTAGAAGGTATTCACTTCTGTCATTGTAGGACAAAATGAGGCAGAGAAAACAAAAAATACAAAACAAAAAAACATATCTCGTATATCTCCCAAAATTAAATTGAGTATGTTGAAGGGAATCTAGAAGTGGGAAACATATCTAAGACATGTAATTTTAGAAATATGAAAGTCAAAAAGGAAGAAACTTAAAAATCAAGAGGTTATAATGTATGGTGTTTAAGGTGGGAAGAGAAAAAATATTGGAAATTTTTAGTCTGATATAAAACGAGTTGTACTGGAAAAAGGAGAAAAAAAAGAAGGGGTATCCTCTGGTTCTATATAGTGTAAATCCCTCGACTTCCCCTGGATCTTTTCAGCACTGCTTGGTCAAGAACATGCTCTTCCCCTGTCCTTCCAGCTGGTCTTCTGGGGGAGGGGCTGCTGAGCTGAATCTCAGGTGTGTGCACGGCTCAGTGGGAGCTGTTTATCCTGAGTCCCCTGTTCCCTCGCGGCCCTGCTCAGTCCCAGGCACAGCGTGATACAAGGAGGAGCAACCACAGTGGCGGTGGCCAGCTCTCTAGCCGTGGAGTCAGCTCCCTAAGTAACTACCGCAGTCTCCCAGTCTGCACTGGAGTTGATGCTCCCAGGGTTGGGCGCACTGATCTGCACAGCCTGGGGGTGCCTGGTGGCAGAAGCGTCCTTGCCGTCCTGTGCCTTCCGTGCCTCCATCTGGCCCGGGGAACGCAGGATCCTGGGCTGTGTCCAGGAGGCTGGGCTTCCTGTCCTGGAAGCACCTAGCCTTAGCCCTGCTCCTCACAGGGGCCCCTCCCACACTTGAATCTTTTTAAGTTTTTTTCCATCTTCCTACCTTGTTAGAAGCACAAACTTCTCTTTGTATCGTTCCAGCTGCTCTCTCTTAAATCTCAGGTCAATTTCGTAGGTTTTCAGGATGATTTGAACGTTATCTAGGTAAGTTGTTGGGGACAGGTGACTTGGGGACCCTACTCCTCCACCATTTTGCCCCGCTCCCCTCTCCACATTTTCTACCCTTCTTTCTTTCTTTCTTTCTTTCTTTCTTTCTTTCTTTCTTTCTTTCTTTCTTTCTTTCTTTCTTTCTTTTTCTTTCTTTCTTCTTTCTTTCTTTCTTCTTTTCTTTTTCTTTCTTTCTTTCTTTCTTTCTTTCCTTCTTTCTCTTTTTCTTTCTGTATTTCTTTTCTTTTTTCTTTCTTTTTTTTCTCTCTCTCTACTCTACTTTCATTTTCAGAGTGTAAGAGCCAGACCCAGGACTAATCAAAGGGAAAAAGTGGAAAAGAGAGGGATACAGGCCCAGTCTCAGTCTGGAGTCAAGTCCACAGAACCAAACCCCCTAATCTACACCATAGGATGAGAATTCTCACATGGAGGGAATAGCAGAGGCGCACAGGCTGCTCCAGCAAACCATATAGTATGGGAGCCTGGAATCAAGTCTGTGAGGCCCTGGGCATTATATCCCAGCTCTATCACTCACGTTGATTTCTCCAGCTTCAGTTTCCTCAGGTACAAGATAAGGGTAAAAGTACACCTGGGGTTACCATGTTGAAACATGGGATTAGTGTATGTAAAAAGTGTGTGGTGAGTAGTATAAAGGAGTCATACCTTAGTGAGATGTGACAGATCTCTTGGTTGTCTGCTGGCAGTGAGATAGGATGGAACTGCAGCAAAGTCCAGTAAATCTCCTAGCAGTGCTCCTGGCCTACATAAAAAAAGAAATAGTACCTTGAGGACTCATCTTACTGTGCCCTCTGCTACTCCCAGAGCCTCCTCCTAGTCTCCTATGCCAGCCCTCTGAGGAGGTGTATTTTATTTGGAGGGATTTTGGTGCCAGGGAATGCCTGGTCATGAATCCTAGGACCTATTCTGAAACAAACACATACTGGGGAATCAGAGAGGGCCATTCCCTTGGCTAAGTTGAAAGAGAAAGCAATATGTCTGAACTTTTGCAGATTTCTCTGCAGGCTCATTGTTCCAGGAATTCCATACCACCATTCTCCCTTTTCCCAAATAGGCAGGAAGAAATAGCACAGGAGATAGGTGTAGATATGAGACAAAGTAGAATTATATAAATGTCATCAATACAAAAGTTAAAGTATAGATGGGAAAAGTCAAAAGGAAATCCAAAGGGTGAGTAAGAACCATTTTTTAAACTCCCTATACAAAATTTCATTTTCACTAATAATTATGATAATGGACAGAAAGAAACACAGCATGAAATTTTTCTGAACTTATATTAATAATCACAGTGATATCATTGTTTTTTTCAAATACTTAGTATGAACTCAGGAATAAATGCAGAACTTAGAAACTTGGAAATGCAAACATCACCTGAAGTGAGCTCAAACAATTCTAAATGTTTCTAAAATATTATAAACTTATTCTCAAAAAAGATGCATGTTGCTGAAGCTGAATTTTGTTGGGTGCTACCTACATAAATGGTAATTCTCAAAATTAACTTCCATGTCCAACACAATGTTTATTAAAGAAGAGGTTATAAAATCATGCTAATTTGAAAAGTTGAAAAGTAATAAACTTGTTACATCATTGTTTCTTTAAAAATGTAGTTCAGGGAAGAGCCAGGGAATGTACTATAATTGCATTTTCTTTCTTATATAAATTTTTATTTTATCATGGCTTTAGTAATTGATCTTATCTTCCCCTAATTTTTAAAATATTTTTTTTCATATTCTCAACAGTTTTCTTCAAGATTTTTATCATATTAGGCACTCTAGACAGTTACTTTTTATTCAGAGGTCTCTTTCCTGGAATTGGAGATCACCCTTTGCTTTTACTGGATTTTACTGGTCAGTAGGCCAGATGCACAGTTTTCATTATTCTGCAGCTTCAAGGTTTTCCTGAATATGATGTACTATTTACATTTTATTAGTGTATTCCCATATTTGCTGGAGCACACCCTAAAGATATTTTCAAATAAAAAATGTGTGACCTTAATTTTATGAGTTCTTAAAGAGTCTGAATATGTCTTTTATTCTACTATACTTAATTTGTAGTTTTGTGAGGTATAGAACCACACAATGTTTTATTGGTTGAAAACATTGTCTCTCATAATTACCTAAAAGTATTTCCTCATTGTCTTCTAGAATGCAGAACATTTTTATAAGAATTTTAAGTTTAGTCAGATTCTTATTCCTTTGTATGTGACTTGTATGTGATTTATACTCTGAAAGATTTTAGGATCTCCTCTTTCTCCTTAATGTTCTGAAATTTTGTCCTACTGTGGTTAGGCATGATGCTTCCTTTCATTCCTTGGGAGGATATTCACTGTACCCTTTCAATTTAGAGACTCATGTCTTTTGCTTCTGAGAAAATCTTTTGAATTATTTCTCTGATGATTTTTCTGACTACCTCTTCTCTCCGCTTTTTTATGTTATCCCCTTATTTAAGCAATGAATCCCTTGGATCATTTCCTTTATGTCCCTTATCTTTTTTCCTCCTGTATTTTCTTTATCTTTGTCTTTTGGTTCTCCTTTCTGGAGGATTTTCTTGACTTGTCCACCAATTCCTCCAATGATATTTTTTCATTTTTCCCTCTATTGATTGTTTGAAATTTAAAAATGTAGTTTCAAATTCCAGGGTCTTTCTTTCATTCTTTAATTTTTCTTATTAATATACTTTTCTTTTCTAAATGTATTTTTAATCACTCTGAAGAGATAAGTTATTGTAAGTTCACTTTTATTTCCTGAATTTTTATTATTTCTTCTAGAATAATCTCTTTCTTTATTGGTTTTGTATACTTAGTGTTGGAAATACTGATTGTGTGTCTAGGGATCCTTCATTTTTCACTTATATTTTATTATGGGGCATTAAGAATCTCATTAGGAATAAATAAAATCAACAAGGAAAAAGGAAAGCTAAGAAAGACAAACAAAAACAAACCCAACTATATTTCAAGTGAATAACATAACCTCACTGAAGAAGGAAATAAAGAACTACCTAAGTAACCTTAGACACAGCATTTTTACGTTATTTCTCAGGCTAAAGACAAAAAAGAAATATAAGTAAATATATTTTTAAAATATTTTATCTATTTATTCATGAAAGATACACAGAGAAAGGCGGAGACATAGGGAGAGGGAGAAGCAGGCTTTCCATGAGGAGCCCAATGCAGGACTTGATCCCAGGACCCTAGGATCACACCTTGAGCCAAAGACAGATGGTCAACCACCAAGCCACTCAGGCATCCTGAAATATAAGTAAATATTAAACTGTAGTTAGTTGGTTTGTTTTTTACAGTGGTATGATTTATTATTTCCAAAACTACTTTATATATGTCCTAGGATGCAGCACATTAGTAAATATATTGTGGAAAATGGAAGCCAAATTTTTCACTGTTAAGAAGGGAGTTTTAAATGTGGAAAGGAATATGGTTAGAGTGAACCATATGGTGTGAGGTTGGAATTGGAAGTAACAGCAGGATTTTTTTTAAAAAAAGATTGTATTTATTTATTCATGAGAAACACAGAGAGAGATGCAGAGGTATAGGCAGAGGGAGAAGCAGGCTCCTCGCAGGGTGCCCGATGTGGGACTTGATCCCTGGACACAGGATTATGCCCCAAGCCAAAGGCAGATGCTCAGCCACTGAGCCACCCAGGTGTCCCTAACAGCAGGATTTTTAATAGATGTCTATATATGCATCTATTCTACCTCCAACCTCTACAAACTTTATCTGTATTTGTTTCATTGTCCATTAAAAATGAAGAAATGGAGATCCCTGGGTGGCGCAGTGGTTTAGCGCCTGCCTTTGGCCCAGGGCGCGATCCTGGAGACCTGGGATCGAATCCCACGTCGGGCTCCTGGTGCATGGAGCCTGCTTCTCCCTCTGCCTATGTCTCTGCCTCTGTGTGTGTGTGTGTGTGTGTGCGTGACTATCATAAATAAATTTTTAAAAATTTAAAAATGAAGAAATGTACAAAAGACCTGAAAAGTTAAAGCAACCATGAAAAAGAAAAGCAAAGCTGGAGGCATGACAATTTTGGATTTCAAATTATATTACAAAGCTGTAGTGATAAAACAGTACTGGCACAAATGTAAACAACTAGGTCAATAGAACAGAATAAGAAACCCAGAAACAAACCCACAACTATATGGTCAACTAATCTTTGACAAAGCAGGAAAGACTATCCAATGGGAAAGAGACAGTCTCTGTGGTGTTGGAAAAAAGCAGACATCAACAAGCAAAAGAATGAAACTTGGGGGATCCCTGGGTGGCTCAGTGGTTTAGCACCTGATATTGGCTCAGGGCGTGATCCTGGAGTCCCAGGATTGAGTCCCACGTCAGGCTCCCTGCATGGAGCCTGCTTCTCCCTCTGCCTGTGTCTCTGCCTCTCTCTGTGTGTCTCTCATGAATAAATTAAAAAATAAAATCTTAGAAAAAAGAATGAAACTCAACAACTTTCTTACACCATACACAAAGATAAATTCAAAATGGATTAAAGACTTAAATGTAAGGAAGCAAGCCATCAAAATCCTGGAGGAGAATACAGGCAGTAACCTCTTTAACATCACCCATAGCAACTTCTTTCTGATATGTCTCCTGAAGCAAGGGAGACAAAGGCAAAAATCAACTATTGGGACCATCAAAGTACAAAGCTTCTAAATAGCAAAGGAAACAACAAAACTAAAAGGCAACCCACAGAATGGGAGAAGATATTTTCAAATGACATATCTGATAAAGGTTTAGTATTTAAGATATAGAAAGAACTTATAAAACTGAACACCCCAAAACAAATAATCCAATTAAAAAATGAGCAGAAGACATGAATAGACATTTTTCCAAAGAAGATATACAGATGGCCAAAACACATATGAAATAATGCTCAAAATCACTCATCATCAGGGAAATATAAATAAAAACTACAATATAAAACAATTACTTCACATCTGTCAGAATGGCTAAAATCAGCAACACAAGAAACAACAGGTGTAGGTGTTGGCAAGGGTGTGAAGAAAGGGAAACCCTTTTGCACTGTTGACAAGAATGAAAGGGGTACAGCCACTCTAGAAAACAATATGGATTTTCCTAAGAAAGTTAAGAATAGTAACTGCACTACTAGGTATTTACCCAAAGAATACAAAAATACTAACTTAAAGGGATACATGCACTCTGATGTTTATAGCAGCATTATGTGCAATAACCAAATCATGGAAAGAGCCCAAATGTCTATCAATTGATGAATGGATAAAAAAGGTGAGATATATATAGATAGATATAGATATATATCCCATAAAAAATAATGAAATCTTGTCATTTGCAACAACATGGAGGGAGCTAGAGAATATTATGCTACGCAAGATAGGTCAGTCAGAGAAAGACAAATACCACATGATTTCATTCATATGTGGATTTAAGAAATGAAACAATGAACAAGGGGGAGAAAAGAGAGAGGCAAACCAAGAAACAGAATTTTACCTATAGAGAACAAAATGATGGTTACCAAAGGGGAGGTGGGTGGGGAGATAGGTGAAACAGGTGATGGATGGACATTAAGGAGTGCAGTGTGATGAACACCAGGTGTTGTATGGTTATATGGAAGTATTGAATCTCTATATTGTATACCTGAAACTAATATCACTGTATCTTAACTGGGATTTTTTCCAAAAAAACTAAATTCTAGCTAATATACAGTGTAATATTGAGTAGAATTCATTGGCGGCGGGGCGGGGGGCAGAGCAAGTTGGCAGAACAGTAGGGGTCCTCAACTCACCTGGTCCCACCAACTTACCTACATAACTTTCAAAACATCCTGAACACATACGAATTTGACCTGAGATTTTGAGAGAACAGCGAGGACTCTACAGAGAGAAAGGTTTTCGCTTCTAGCAAGGTAGGAAAGCAGAAAAAAATAAAAGAGAAAAGAATCAAGTTGGGGAGGAGCACCACGAGGAGCCTGGCGAAAGCCAGGCTGGGAAAGCCTCAGGAACAGGAAAGCCCAGCCCTGGAGAAGCAGGAACTTTAAAATCCACACTGGATTCTTCCAGGACAGAAAAGTGCTAGGCAGGGAAATCAGGCAGAATCAGAGTAGGGGCAGTGAAGCCTCCAGTTTCTCAGAGTCACTAATAGAGGAAGTGGGCCAGAGGAAAGTGCACCACAAGCTGTGGACCAATCTCCGTAAAGGGCTGGAGTGCACAGCCAGTGGGGCATTTGGAAGAAGCCAGTCAATTAAGTGGGCTGGCGCCAGATGGAGGTATCTGCGCCCTGCTGCCTTCGGGAGCTGCGCCCCCTGGAAGTGTGATTCCAACAGCACAGGGCCCCGATCCCAGGGTGCCGAGCAGACACAGCCCATGATCCTGTGTTCCCCCTGGAACAGGCAAAGTGGAGAGGGCACAGGACAGCGAGGACTTCCCTGCCACTGGGCGCTCTGCAAGCTGTGCAGATCAGCGCACACGCACCGGCCTGGGAGCATCTAGGACAGTGAAGACTGGAACACTGTGCTAGTTACTAGGGGGGAACTGACTCCAGGGCTGGAGTCTTCCAGGAGGGGAAAGCCCAGCCTCCTGGACACAGCCCAGGATCCTGCGTTCCCCGGGCCAGATGGAGGCACGGAAGGCACAGGACGGCAAGGACGCTTCTGCCACCAGGCACCCCCAGGCTGTGCAGATCAGTGCGCCCAACCCTGGGAGCATCAACTCCAGTGCAGACTGGGAGACTGCGGTAGTTACTTAGGGAGCTGACTCCACGGCTAGAGAGCTGGCCACCGCCACTGTGGTTGCTCCTCCTTGTATCACGCTGTGCCTGGGACTGAGCAGGGCCGCGAGGGAACAGGGGACTCAGGATAAACAGCTCCCACTGAGCCGTGCACACACCTGAGATTCAGCTCAGCAGCCCCTCCCCCAGAAGACCAGCTGGAAGGACAGGGGAAGAGCATGTTCTTGACCAAGCAGTGCTGAAAAGATCCAGGGGAAGTCGAGGGATTTACACTATATAGAACCAGAGGATACCCCTTCTTTTTTTTCTCCTTTTTCCAGTACAACTCGTTTTATATCAGACTAAAAATTTCCAATATTTTTTCTCTTCCCACCTTAAACACCATACATTATAACCTCTTGATTTTTAAGTTTCTTCCTTTTTGACTTTCATATTTCTAAAATTACATGTCTTAGATATGTTTCCCACTTCTAGATTCCCTTCAACATACTCAATTTAATTTTGGGAGATATACGAGATATGTTTTTTTGTTTTGTATTTTTTGTTTTCTCTGCCTCATTTTGTCCTACAATGACAGAAGTGAATACCTTCTAAAACATGGCCAGCATGAACCCAGAACAAGTGGAATACCATGCTGTTTCATTCTGTGAGATTATATTCTCTCTTCATTCCCATTCTTCCCCTTCTTTTATCTCGGTTATGCTTTGTTGGTCAATGTTGGTGCTTTCTACAAGTATTGCTGGTTTATATAAATTTGGGACTGAGTGTCTTCTAACATACAGAACTTAATACACTCAGAACCAAGAGAATCACCATCTAGAACCCCTCAGAGTCATCTAGGGTGAAATTTATTTAGGACGTGGTTGATATTCTTGACTCAGCCCGCTCATACAGCCACTCTGCACTAAGCAAAATGACTAGAAGGAAGAATCCACCACAAAACAAAGAATCAGAAACTCTCTCCCACAGAGTTACAGAATTTGGATTACAATTCGATGTCAGAAAGCCAGTTCAGAAGCACAATTATAAACCTACTGGTGGCTCTGGAAAAAAGCATAAAGGATTCAAGAGACTTCATGACTGCAGAATTTAGATCGAATCAGGCCGAAATTAAAAATAATTAAATGAGGTGCAATCCAAACTGGAGATCCTAACGACGAGGGTTAATGAGGTAGAAGAAAGAGTGAGTGACATAGAAGACAAGTTGATGGCAAGGAAGGAAGCTGAGGAAAACAAGAGAAAAACAATTAAAAGATCATGAGGATAGGTTAAGGGAAATAAATGACAGCCTCAGAAGGAAAAATCTACGTTTAATTGGGGTTCCAAAGGGTGCTGAGAGGGACAGAGGGCCAGAAAGCATATTTGAACAAATCATAGCTGAGAACTTCCCTAATTTGGGGAGGGAAACAGGCATTCAGATCCAGGGGATAGAGAGATTCCCCCACAAAACCAATAAAAACCGGTCAATACCTCGACATTTAAAAGTGAAACTTGCAAATTCCAAAGATAAAGAGAAAATCCTTAAAGCAGCAAGAGACAAGAGATCCCTAACTTATATGGGGAGAAATATTAGATTAAGAGCAGACCTCTCCACAGAGACCTGGCAGGCCAGAAAGGGCTGGCAGGATATATGCAGGGTCCTAAAGGAGAAGAACCTGCAGCCAAGAATACTTTATCCAGCAAGGCTCTCATTCAGAATAGAAGGAGAGATAAAGAGCTTTCAAGATAGGCAGAAACTGAAAGAATATGTGACCACCAAACCAGCTCTGCAAGAAATGTAAAAGAAAGACGATGCCCAAAGAAAAAATGCACAAAAACAGGGACTGAATAGGTATTATGATGACACTAAATTCATATCTTTCAATAGTAACTCTGAACGTGAATGGGCTTAATGACCCCATCAAAAGATGCAGGGTTTCAGACTGGATACAAAAAGCAAGACCCATCTATTTGCTGTCTACAAGAGATTCATTTTAGACCTAAGGACACCGACAGCCTGAAAATGAAAGGCTGGAGAGCCATTTACCATTCAAATAGTCCTCCAAAGAAAGCAGGGGTAGCCATCCTCATATCAGATAAAATTAAAGTTTATCCCAAAGACTGTAGTAAGAGATGAAGAGGGACACTATATCATACTTAAGGGATATATCCAACAAGAGGACCTAACAATCATGAATATTTATGCCCCGAGTGTGGGAGCTGCCAAGTATATCAATCAATTAATAACCAAAGTAAAGACATACTTAGATAATAATACACTAATATTGGGAGACTTCAACACGGCGCTTTCTGCAAATGACAGATCTTCTAAGCACAACATCTCCAAAGAAACAAGGGCCTTAAATGATACACTGGACCAGATGGATTTCACAGATATATACAGAACTTTGCATCCGAATCCAACTGAATACACATTCTTCTCAAGTGCACGTGGAACTTTCTCCAGAATAGACCACATACTGGGTCACAAATCAGGTCTCAACCAATACCAAAAGATTGGGATTGCCCCCTGCATATTTTTGGACCATAATGCTTTGAAACTTGAACTCAATCACAAGAAGAAATTTGGAAGAAACTCAAACACGTGTAGGTTGAAGAGCATCCTGCTAAAAGATGGAAGGGTCAACCAGGAAATTAGAGAAGAATTAAAAAGATTCCTGGAAACTAATGAGAATGAAGATACAACCGTTCAAAATCTTTGGGATGCAGCAAAAGCAGTCCTGAGAGGGAAATGCATCGCAATAAAAGCATCCCTCAAAAAACTGGAAGGAACTCAAATACAAAAGCTAACCTTGCACCTAAAGGAACTGGAAAAGAACAGCAAATAAAACCTACACCCAGCAGAAGAAGAGAGTTAATAAGAAGGATCTGAGCAGAACTCAATGAAATAGAGACCAGAAGAACTGTGGAACAGATTAACAAAACCAGGAGTTGGTTCTTTGAAAGAATTAATAAGACAGATAAACCATTAGCCAGCATTATTAAAAACAAAAGAGAAAAGACTCTAATTAATAAAATCACCAATGCAAAAAGAGAGATCACAACCAATACCAAGGAAATACAAACGATATTAGAAACATATGATGAGTAGCTATACGCCAATAAATTAGGCAATCTAGAAGAAATGGATGCATTTCTGGAAAACCGCAAACTACCAAAACTGGAACAGGGAGAAATAGAAAACCTGAACAGGCCAATAAGTAGGGAGGAAATTGAAGCAGTCATCAAAAACCTCCCAAGACACAGAAGTCCAGGGCCAGATGGCCTCCCAGGGGAATTCTATCAAACGTTTAAAGAAGAAACAATACCTATTCTACTAAAGCTGTTCGGAAAGATAGAAAGGGATGGAATACTCCCAAACTCGTTTTATGAGGCCTGCATCACCGTAATTCCAAAACCAGACAAAGACCCCACCAAAAAGGAGAATTATAGACCGATATCCCTGATGAACACAGGTGCAAAAAATTCTCAGCAAGATACTAGCCAGTAGGATCCAACAATACATTGAGAAGATTACTCACCATGACCAAGTGGGATTTATCCCCGGGATGCAAGGCTGGTTTAACACTCCTAAAGCAATCAACGTGATAGATCATATCAACAAGAGAAAAAACAGGAACCATATGATCCTCTCAATAGATGCAGAGAAAGCATTGGACAAAATACAGCATCCATTCCTGATCAAAACTTTTCAGAGTGTAGGGATAGAGGGAACATTCCTCAGCATCTTAAAAGCCATCTATGAAAAGCCCACAGCCAATATCATTCTCAATGGGGAAACACTGGGAGCCTTTCCCCTAAGATCAGGACCACGACAGGGATGTCCACTCTCACCACTGCTATTCAACAGAGTACTAGAAGTCCTAGCCTCAGCAATCAGGCAACAAAAAGAAATGAAAGGCATTCAAATGGGCAAAGAAGAAGTCAAACTCTCCCTCTTTGCAGATGGCATGATACTGTACGTGGAAAACTCAAAAGACTCCACCCCAAGATTGCTAGAACTCATAGAGCAATTTGGCAGTGTGGCAGGATGCAAAATCAATGCCCAGAAATCAGTGGCATTTCTCTACACTAACAATGAGACTGAAGAAAGAGAAATGAAGGAGGCAATCCCATTTACAATTGCACCCAAAAGCATTAGATACCTAGGAATAAACCTCACCAAAGAGGTAAAGCATCTATACCCTAAAAACTACGGAACACTTCTGAAAGAAATTGAGGCAGACACAAAGAGATGGAACAATATTCCATGCTCATGGATTGGAAGAGTTAATAGTGTGAAAATGTCAATGCTACCCAGGGCAATTTACACATTTAATGCAATCCCTATCAAAATACCATGGACTTTCTTCAGAGAGTTGGAAAAAATCATCTTAACATTTGTGTGGACTCAGAAAGGACCCGAATAACCAGGGGAATACTGAAAAAGAAAACCAGAGCCGGAGGCATCACAATGCCGGATTTCAGGTTGTACTACAAAGTTGTGATCATCAAGACAGTGTGGTACTGGCACAAAAACAGACACACAGATGAGTGGAACACAATAGAGAACCCAGAAATGGGCCTTCAACTCTATGGTCAAATAATATTCGACAAAGCAGGAAAGACTATCCACTGGAAAAAAGGACAGTCTCTTCAATAAATGGTGCTGGGAAAATTGGACAGCCACGTTCAGAAGAATGTAACTAGACCACTCTCTTGCACCATACAAAGGAGAAGCTCAAAATGGATGAAAGATGTAAATATGAGACAAGATTCCATCAAAATCCTAGAGGAGAACACAGGCTACACCCTTTCTGAACTTGGCCACAGCAACTTCTTGCAAGATACATCCATGAAGGTAAGGGAAACAAAAGCAAAAATGAATTATTGAGACTTCATCAAGATAAAAAGCTTCTGCACAGCAAAAGAAACAGTCCACAAAACTAAAAGACCACCTACAGAATGGGAGAAGATATTTGCAAATGACCTATCAGATAAAGGGCTAATATCCAAGATCTATAAAGAACTTATTAAACTCAACAGCAAAGAAACAAACAATCCAATTATGAAATGGGCAAAAGACATGAACAGAAATCTCACAGAGGAAGACATAGACATGGCCAACAAGCACATGAGAAAATGCTCTGCATCACTTGCCATCAGGGAAATACAAACCAAAACCACGATGAGATACCACCTCCCACCAGTGAGAATGGGGAAAATTAACAAGACAGGAAACCAAAATGTTGGAGAGGATGTGGAGAAAGGGGAACCCTCTTGCACTGTTGGTGGGAATGTGAACTGGTGCAGCCACCCTGGAAAACTGTGTGGAGGTTCCTCAAAGAGTTAAAAATAGATCTGCCTTACGACCCAGCAATTGCCCTGCTGGGGATTTACCCCAAAGATACAGATGCAGTGAAACGGCAGGACACCTGCACCCCGATGTTTCTAGCAGCAATGTCCACAATAGCTAAACTGTGGAAGGAGCCTCGGTGTCCATCGAAAGATGAATGGATAAAGAAGATGTGGTCTATGTATACAATGGAATATTACTCAGCCAATAGAAACGACAAATACCCACCATTTGCTTCGACGTGGATGGAACTGGAGGGTATTATGCTGAGTGAAGTAAGTCAATCAGAGAAGGACAAACATTATATGGTCTCATTCATTTGGGGAATATAAAAATAATGAAAGGAAATAAAGGGGAAAGGAGAAAAAATGAGTGGGAAATATCAGAAAGGGAGACAGAACATGAGAGACTCCTAACTCTGGGAAACAAACAAGGGATGGTGGATAGGGAGGTGGCTGGGGGGTCGGGGTGACTGGGTGATGGGCACTGAGGGGTGCACTTGATGGGATGAGCACTGGGTGTTATGCTATATGTTGGCATATCGAACTCCAATAAAAAATATGTATATACAAAAAAAAAAAGAAAATGCGGAATGAGAAATCATGGAATAAAGCTGCAAACTATTCAAAAGTCATGATTTTTCCATGGATAAGCAAATTGGAGTGGTCTGATTATTACACAAGATGACACTGAGTGTGAAATAATTAACTGCAGTGTGAAATGTCCTTTTGAACAATTCCAGATGAGGAATACATGCAGGCTTGAATGGATCACGATTCTAAAAGATTAGACAGTGGAAGGCCCTGTAAAGTATGTTCTTTTTTCTTTTTCTCCTACTTCCAACAGCTTTCTAGCAATGCAGCAATCTTCCTTTCCAATTAACCCTGAACAATAAGAAAGAATACTTTTAAATGTGCTTCTGATAGTATAGATGGAGTTGCCTGTTTAACTATGTGAAAGGAATATCTAGGGGATCCCTGGGTGGCACAGCAATTTGGCGCCTGCCTTTGGCCCAGGGCGCGATCCTGGAGACCCGGGATCGAATCCCACGTCGGGCTCCCGGTGCATGGAGCCTGCTTC
Source organism: Canis lupus dingo (assembly GCF_003254725.2). NCBI lineage: Eukaryota > Metazoa > Chordata > Mammalia > Carnivora > Canidae > Canis > Canis lupus. The sequence continues at coordinate 52,997,078 of NC_064281.1, forward strand.
TCCCTCTGTCTATGTCTCTGCCTCTCTCTCTCTCTGTGTGTGTGACTATCATAAATAAATAAAAATTTTAAAAAATAAATAAAATTCATTTTTTTTTAAAAAAGGAATATCTAGGAAACCAGAGTGGAATTTCAGATGTCTTGAATGTATAAGGAGACCTGGATTTGAGCCCCCGCTCTGCTATTAACCTGCTTTGTCATCCAGGTCAGTTTTCTCTGGGCCATTGTTTTTTTATTTATAAAATGAGAGTGTCAGGGGAAGATGTTAAACTGAATGATTTTTAAAGTCTTTTCTGGTTCTGTGGACCATGCTCAGCCTGTCTCTCTTCTTTCAAGAGTATACTCTCCTTACTACAAAATGGGAGCATAGTGCTACATTACCTTGAAGGTTTCTTCCAGTTCTTCCATTTGGTATTTGAGATGAGGAGACATTCCTGGCTCACCTGTCCCCTACTATAGCTCTCTACATTAGGCACCATATTAGATGCCCTGTCCTTGAAGCTAAGTGAGCACCCCCAGAAAAATGGGGTGTGTGCATATCCACAGAAGGAAGGGCAAGGCATTATGGCACGCTGGGAGAAATGCAGAATTGAGCCAGCCAGACAGATGAGTTCAAATTCTGGCTCTACAATGTCCACAATAGCCAAACTGTGGAAGGAGCCATGGTGTCCATCAAAAGATGAATGGATAAAGAAGATGTGGTTTATGTATACAATGGAATATTACTCAGCCATTAGAAATGACAAATACCCACCATTTGCTTCAACGTGGATGGAACTGGAGGGTATTATGCTGAGTGAAGTAAGTCAATCGGAGAAGGACAAACATTATATGGTCTCATTCATTTGGGGAATATAAAAAATAGTGAAAGGGAATAAAGGGGAAAGGAAAAAAAATGAGTGGGAAATATCAGAAAGGGAGACAGAACATGAAAGACTCCTAACTCTGGGAAACGAACTAGGGGTGGTGGAAGGAGAGGTGGGCGGGGGGTGGGGATGACTGGGTGACAGGCACTGAGATGGGCACTTGACGGGATGAGCACTGGGTGTTATTCTGTATGTTGGCAAATTGAACACCAATAAAAAATAAATTTATAAAAAGAAGAGAAAAGAAAAGAAAAGAAAGAAAAGAAAAGAAAAGAAAAGAAAAGAAAAGAAAAGAAAAGAAAATGAAATTCTGGCTCTACCACTCCCCAGCTATTGTGATCTGAAGGAAGTCACAAATTTTCTGAGCTTTACTTTGCTTATTGTTGAAACATAGATAATATCTTCTATCTCGTGTGATGTAAAGATCAAGTGAAAGGAGAAAGGTGAAAGTCTTAGGACAGTGTTCATTGCCCTACAGATATCACTTATGGTCATATCTGATATTTAGTGGGTTCATGCTGGTATGGGGTTCATGCTGAATGGTCAGAGCTTGTGCCACAGCAGTTGTGAAATTTATCTATCTATCTATCTATCTATCTATCTATCTATCTATCTATTTTTAAAGATTTTATTTATTTATTCCTGACACACACACACACACACACACACACACACACACAGAGTGGGGGGGGGGCGGAGACATAGGCAGAGAGAGAAGCAGGCTCCATGCAGGGAGCCCGATGCGGGACTCGATCCCGGGACTCCAGGATCATGCCAAAGGCAGGCACTAAACCGCTGAGCCACCCAGGCGTCCTCAGTTGTTTAAATATCACTCCCTAGTGGTAATTATTGTTACCCAGGGTTTCTAGAAAGCCAGTTCTCTTAGAAAAACCTACAAGACTTTCTTTCCCAGGCCCTGGAGACTCACACCTCAGACAGTCCTTATTCTTTTCCAGGATAGTTTGTTCAGATATGGCTAAAGTACAATTGCTTAGTATGTGTGCTCCTTCGGGGACTACAGCTATCAGGCAATTCCTGACAGAGATAAGTTGGAGCACGGCAAACCACCACCATAGGTGAGCTATGAAGAACATTTTGAACAGACAAGTCGAAAAGACATTTAAGATTGTGATGAAGACAAGTTATGGAATGGCTTTTCATAGAGGCCTTGGTAAATAGAAGTCTCGCTTGCTCGTATATGAACAAATACCATATTACTTTCATGGAAGGATAGACTGCAATGCTTCTCAAATTTAAGTAAGCATAGGAATTACCTGGGGATCTTGTTAAATGCAAATTCTGATTCAAACGTCTGGATTGGGAGACTCTAACAAGTCCCTAGACTTTTCAAAGAACAAGTGGCTAGATAATCTCTTTGGGATTATATGCCCAGGAACAAGTGGCTGACTGCATACTTTGTTTCTCTACTTCAATTCAAAGTCAGTGCCTTGTAGTGAAAAGAGAGGGCCCTTCACAGGGCCCTACTCTGGCCAGGGAAGTGGTGGCAGAGCTGCAACATAAATGGACTGAGGTCATATAGGGACATTTCCTACCCATAGAACCCTCCCCTTTCCTAATTTTTGAGGGTCCCAACCCCAGCATGGGCTGAAGCAGGGCATTGAGAGAAACAGACTAATTACCATCTCACTTGCCCAGCTGGCTTGGTTAGTTCATTATGTCTTCATTAATTCACTAATCCATCTAACAATCGATTCACTCAATAAACATTTACTAAGTCCCTTCTCTGTTCCAAGCCTTGTGATGAGCACATTCATTCAGAAGTTAATCAGATATAGCTTCATCCCTCAAAGAGCTCACAGTCTAATGGAGCAAAATGATACATTTTGTAATAAAATGTGAGCAAGATGAAATAGATTCATGAAGGAGGGATATTCTGGGTATAGGTTGATGGTTAGAAAGACTTCATAGAGATGAAGGTGACACTTAAAATGAGACTTGGTGTATATATATTTGTCATGCAGATATGGGGGTGATTGCACTCCAGGCAGAGGAACCAACATGCACAAAGGCATGTACTGGTGTATTGAGGAAACTATAAATTGCTAAATATTGTGTGTATTACTTAGAATGCTTTCAATTGCAGCTAAGTGGATATCCAACTAAAAGTATCATGAACACATGAACAATAATTAGTTTATTATCTCACATGACAAAAAGTCCAAAGGAAGTTCGTTTCCAGGTAGCTTAAGTGGTTCAATGTTGTCATCAAGGTCCCAGAAGCTTTCTTATCCTTCTGCTCTATCATCCTTGTTTTTTCAACATTTTCTGGATTATAAGATGGTACTTGTGTCACATGCAGGTACAACTATATCCATATCCAGGGAAGAATAAGAAGATCACTTCATTCCACACGTGTTCCTTTATTAGGCAGGAAACCCTTTCACTAAAGCTCCCCATCAGACATCTCTTCCAGTCCTCTGCCCTTGCCTTCAATGCAAGGGAGGCTGGGAAAATGAGTATATGGCATTTTTAGCCTTTACAAGGAGAAGCTCTACAACAAGGAAGGGATGGCAGGAAAAGAGGCTGAAGGAGCCAGATCCTGAAGGCCTCATATGCCTAAGAATTTGGCATTTTCTCCTACAGACTCTTTTGGATAAATTGGATCAGAAGTAATATAACCAAATCTGCATTTTGAAATATCATATTGCTATGTAAGTACATAGAAAGCATCTAGAAAGATAGATATCTACTGATACTAATGATTATCTCTGACTAGGGGAGTGAGATTGGCAGAAGTGAAAGGGAACATGCACACTTTAACTCTTTAGCAGTGGAATATTTTGCCCCCAGGGACAGAGGCCAGGGATGCGGCTAAACATTCCACAAGGCATGGGACAACTCCCAGAGCAAAGAAGAATTGAGTCCAAAATGTCAATAGTGTTAAGGCTGAAAGACTATGGTCATAGACTTCTTTATTATTTGGATTTTTTTTACTGCAAACCTATATTCATGTATTTATGTTTTAAAAATATTTAGGAGCACCTGGATGGCTCATTTGGTTAAGTGACCGACTCTTGATTTCAGCTCAGGTCAAGATCTCAGGGTCCTGGGATCAAGCCCTGTGTCAGGCTATATTCAGTGGGGAATCTATTTAAAGATTCTCTCTCTCCTCCTCCCTCTCCCTCTGCCCCTCACCTCTCACATTTTCTCTCAAATAAATAAAACTTTTAAAATGTTTAAAACCTTATTTCATAAACCAAGATTCATAAGCATTTGTTGGAAAGCAGATTGGCAGGGTGGAGACTAGAGGCAAGGAGACCAATTAGGAAGCTATCGCAATATTTAATTCAATGGTTTTCATTTTACTTTTTTTCCCTCCCTTCCTCTCTCCCTTCCCATCCTCCTTCCTTCCTTTCCTCCTTCTCTGTTTCTCTTTCTTTTGGCAGTTGGAACCCTTTATTTCAATGAAATTTTCCTGGATCCCAGTATATAAATAAAAAATCAATCAGTCAGTCAATCAGTACTGCTTTGGTTGAGGCAGGAATGGGGTCTAGAGCCTTAGGTTTTTTTCTGATGCTTTCTCTCTCCCCACCCATGGTGGCTTGATATACTTCTATAGAGTACTTTGAATGCTCCCAAAGAGAAGCTGAGGCCTGGCCTAGCCCAAGGATGGTAGAGATGGGGAGGCTGAGAAGATTCAAGAGTTAAATGTGAGTAGTATGTTTGTCAGACCAGTCATAATAACTCAACTAATTATAAGATGTTATAAGTTTGGCAATAAGAAGTGACATATTTTGGGCCATTCCTAATTTCTAATTTGCTACAAATAACTTACCATTTAACATCGAGTAAAGTAAAAATAAACGACAAACCAAGAGAGATATTTAGGAAGCAGAACTGATGAACCATGGTGATTAGATATTAGAATAAGAGGGAGAAGAAGCTTGGAGGAGTTCCAGGTTCCTGGCTTATGTTACTGAGTGTGTGGAGATGCTTCTCATTAAGATGAGGAATACAGGAAAGGGCAAAATTATGAGTTCAATGTTGGAGGTGTTGCTTTTGAGGTGCCTGTGACAGACTCTGGAAGACGTGTTGAATAGGCAATTAGATGCATGGGTCTGAAGCTCAGGGAGAGGTCTGACCTGAAAACGAAGATTTGGAATCATTAGGATATAACTGGTGAAACCTTGGAAATAAGTGAGATTATCCAGGGAGAGTAGAACGAACCAAAGATAGAACTTTAGAGAGAAGCAGTAGTTAGGGAATAGGCAGAAAAAGATGTCTCCCTGAATGAGATGGCGAAGGATAAACCACAAGAAGAAGAGGAGAATAAGGAAAATGTGGCATCTTCAATGGAAGAGAAGTGTTTCAGGAAAGAGAAAATAATCAATAGTCAAATCCAGTGGAGATGTCAAATAAGAAAATGAATAAAAAATTAGTTTCTCAGGGCCTTTTGACAGTGCTGGCTGTGAAAGATTTTTGAGATGAAAAAACAAGAATAGAGAATTTTCAGGACTCATTTTGTTAGAAATTGACCCAACAATTCAATTAAAAGTAGCATAGGCAAAAAGAAAGTGTAATGTAGGGTTGAGCAACCAAACCTCAGGAGAGGCAGGGATACAGCCGGGCCTCAGGAACAACTGGAACCAAGTCTTTGAACACTACCAGGATGTGAATCTAGTTGTATCTCACTCATAAGTTTATCTCTACAAGTCATCTTCATTATTTCCTAATGCAGGCTTCTTCTGGCCTTCTTCACATGATAACATGGGCTCTGTGCCTTGTATAACCAGAGAGTGACAATCCCTTTCTCAAGCTCCAGTTAGAAAAACTAAAGGATAGAATTCAATGGTCCATACTTAAGTCAGCCAGCCATTCCTAGATTAATCTCTGTGTCAATAAGCTATTATCAGAAAATATGTTTTGGAAGGAAATGATAATAGTGGGTATCTAAGAATATGACAGGTTCCATTAAAAAAATGAAGGGGGATGCCTGGGTGGCTCAGCAGTTGAGCATCTACCTTCAGCTCAGGGCTTGATCCTGGGGTTCTGGGATCAAGTCCCGCATCGGGGTCCCTGTAAGGAGCCTGCTTCTCCCTCTGCCTATGTCTCTGCTTCTCTCTGTGTGTCTCTCATGAATAAATAAAATAAAAAAATAATTTTAAAAATGGAGGATAGAGCATTTCACAGAAGGAGGGGGAAAATTGCTAAGCAGACAAAGCAGTGAGCATGAAAGACCAGTGAGGGGACCCTGAAGCCTTTCAGCTCCTGAGATTTCACGTGCTTCTCTCTACTTTTTCTTTTTTCCCAATGGAGCCAAGTTTGGACACAAACATGGACACAGGGAAGTACGTGGTACCTCTAAAGCTTGATAGTCCTGTCCTAATCCCTGTATCTCTTGGTCCTTGGTCTCTTAGTCCAAATGCCAATGAAGGGGACTGAATGGCTTATATTTGTGATGCTTCCAGATCAAGTCTCTCTCCTGAGGGCTTCTTTCTCTGTAGGGAAGCATCAGTCCCCCTCCTCACTATGGCCCAACCTGTTGCAGCTTGATCTCCTTTTCTGTGGACTTCAGCTGGGCCTAAGAAACCCATTTCATTCTACCACTGTGACAGATGCACTCACCTTTGATGCCAAAATTACCTGAATTGCCAGACAGGCCCTACTGGACTGCCTAATTCCAAATTAGAGGATTATAGGAAATGTAATGGAGTCTACATTTGATAGTAATGACACATTTACATAGTATTTTCCAATTTACAAAAAAAGGAGAATATTTCTCATGCATAACGGAATTGTATCTGTTTGTATATTTTAAAATCATGTGTGAATTTTGCATTTGATTTAAATCTTTAACTTAGTAGAGGTCGATGTTAAAGCCATGCTGCTTTCATAAAGAGTTTCATTTTTATGAAAAAAAAAAAAGTAAATGTGCTGAAAAGCACAACCTTGTCCTTGTCTCAGTTAACCTCTGCCATAGCCAGCTTAGTTGTTCGAGCCAGGATAAATATCTCCCTCCATTTGTGTGGCACTTTACAAAAGTCCAATACTTTCACATCCATCATATCATTTGATCCTAAAAATATTCCTAGCAGGTGGACAGGACAGAGATTATTATCTAGATTTTTTCAGAAGCATGGAGTCATGCAGAGGTTTGCCCAAGATCACTCAGCTATAAGAGACTGAGTTGGGTTACAAGGTATATCTACTGCCTCTGAGTCTAGGGCTCCTTCCCTTCCAATACAAATGTCTGTTCTGTTCCTGAGACTAGATTGCAAGCTCTTTGAGGGCAGGATTGTGTCTTGTTTATTTTGTGTGAACTCACATGGCTGATGCTCAAAAAAAAATGGTGACTGCCTGACTTCTCAAATGAGGCACCTGCTTCACCTGCTTCTGAAAGCTGAGGAGCTCACTGCTAGTGAGTTCCAGAATTTATGAAAAAACGAACCTCTCCATCTATTGCTTGGCCTTACCACCAGAGGTCAACACTAGTGCTCAGGGGCCCAGAGCCCAGGGCAGCAGGAAGGAGAGAGGAAAGACAAAGGTAACCTTCTTTTCCTAATGGCTAGTGAGGGGACCCCCATTGCCCATGGGAAGAACCAGCCCACCACAAGCACTGAGCCCTGGCCTTGGTAGGCTGTGACAGAATCCAGGGCTTTGCGTGGGGGGTGGGGTGGTGAGATATGGTCTGGAAGGTGAGGAGACTGAGTAGGACAGTGAAAGGAGGCCTGGATTAGCATAGAGACACTGAGGCTTCGGTTCCAGCCCTGGTGCTTTTGACCTGCTATGTGATTTCAGGCAGACACATTTTACCCTCTGGTCCTCAGTTTCCCTTACATGGCAGATTAAACCAGAGCGTTAGTTCATAACCAGACCTGCTTATCAGCATAATCTGAAGAGCTTTTCTCAAAACACACAAGTCCCAAGACCTCATCCCAAATTTACTGAAGCAGAATCTCCAGGAGCTAGGAACTGTAATTGTGTCTTTGGCGACAGCTTCCCAGCTGATTCTACTTACACATCCTCTATTCGAGACCTGCTGGGCTATGTTGTGGCTAAAGTCCCTGCCAGCATGTAGCCCCTACCTCTTCACAGGCAGTCCTAGGCAAGGGAGCTCACAGGACACCTCCTGAGCATCCATACCTCCAAGCTGTTCTCCTACTCTGCTCCCAGGAGTCACACTGGCTCTCTGGGAAAGGTTCTTGTGCCACTGTCCTCCCTTCTAACACCCTGGCTTTCTGACCTTGATGAGGTGGAAGACACAGGGCTCCAGAAATGCTACTTCTCTTGCCCATGGGCAGCACACCTCAGGCCCCTTGGTATGTGCTTTGCCTTCTTCCTCAGAAAATATCCTTTGTATGATGGAGACCTTTAGCAACATCTTAATAGGAACAATCAGAGGACTGGCAGGGGGAAGGGAAACATCCATGAGATAGGAGCTGGGAGAAATGGTTGGTGTTACAACCAAGAATAAAAGGCAATAAATAGACCCTACTGTCACTAAGGATAACAGTAAGGAAAATCCTCCCATTTGGACAGTTTTACAATTTCCAAAATACTTCCACAGTTATTGACCACTTTATATGTTGAACTTCAACAAAAGCCCCTGGGAGTAAGGGCCATTATCCCCAGGTCTCAAAGCCCTGCTTTCCTGACCATCTTAACCAAAAAGTCCCTCTAACCCCATCATTTTTCATCTTCTTCCTATACTATATTTTATAGCTCTAATCACTACCTGGCATTTTATTTTACTTTTATTGTACATGTACTTGTTAATGTATTTGTTGTTTGCCTTCCTCACTAGAATGTAAGCTTCAGGACAGCAGGGACTGTGATCGTCTCATTTACTATTAAAACTCCAGTAGTTAGAAGAGTGTTTGGCAATATGATGGGAGCTAAGTAAATATTTGTTTAATCAATTAATGAAATCTATAAATGTGGAACTCAAGCTCCACAAATGGGAACAGCTTTGTCCCAAGTCACACAGCTAGTCACAGTTTCAGACAGGACAAGATCCCATGTCCTTCTTTCACTTGACTCTCAGAACAGTGCTCTCTCTGTTCCCATGGAGTCATAACTGCTGCACAGTGCTTAGCTCTAAAATCACTCTGTTGATTTGGTGGTTAGAACACTAGAAGTAGGACATTGGGCTTGGTGCTCAGGGCCAATAGTAATCACCACAGTCTTGAAAAGGACCATTTGCCTTATATGAAGGAAAGCTCTGGCATTACCCATAAGCTGAGCTGCTGGGCATGGCCAGACAGCATCCCCGCAGTGGTCCAGGGAACTGCATGAAAGTGCAGATGACTATGTCCATGTCCACTGGTGGAAGGACTCCTACTAACTGTGGATGGGCTAGCTAGGGGGTGACTGGAGGTTGTTTTTTTATTATTCCCCTTTTTGTGGAAAGCTGGTGAGTATGAGACTTACTTATACAGGCTCAAGAATCAGCCTGCTAAGATTAGGAAGCTGGCTCTGCCACTTAGCAACTGTGTGATTTCAGGCAAACATCTCCTAACCACCTCCATTTCCTCATCTCTACCTACCACAAAGAGTTACTGTGAAGGTTAAATGAGGCAATTCATGAAAAGTATTTGGAGGGGTGTCTGGCACAAAGTGAGTGCTTGATGCATATTAGCCATGATTGTAGTTATTTTGCTAGAACCCATTATTATAATTTCTTCTTGTTATTGTTCTATTGTTATTTATTTTATTCCACCATCCTCATCATTCTTATTATTTCTCTTCTTTTGCTTATTTTTCATTCCTTATCATCTATATACTTTTTTTCCTCTAGCCCTAGGGATTGATGGTAGATGGGGAAATGGAGGCAAAGAACCCCGGCAGTAGTTTGTCCCAGGTTTCATAGTTCACCAAGTCATCAGGAAGGCCACACGTTCCCAGAAGAAGGCTTGCTTTCACTGAGTCTGGGCCTCTTGGGAAGCCTTCTTGCCGCTAAGGTAGGGTCTGAGTCACGCTGTGCAAACTGAATGTATCAAGCACAGGGAGGCAGATCCTTCTGGGCTGGACTATGCATTGTGGAGGGTCTATTATCTAATTTTGCCTGAGACCCAGCCACTTCTGGTCTCCATATCCCATAGCTTAGACCTTTTGATCCCACCTGCAGGCCCAATCCAATTCTTGGCACCCATCCTGATACTGGGCAACCCTAGGCCCACCTACCGGCTTCAACACCAGAGCCTTGCTATGGCTTGTTCCTAGACCTGTGCCCTAGTTTGAGGCACTAGGCTCTGACTGATAGCAGGGACCAAGTCTCCACTTTGTCCACCCAAGTTCTGATCCTTGGTGACTTGAGAGCTGAACACTGCCTTGCCTTTGCTTATCCCCTCGTAGACTGGCATCTGGTACTTTTCCTCTACTAGAATCCTGCTGTGTGTATACAGTCACCCTCTGACTATAACATTCCAGCTGCCCCTTAGAGTTTTTGGCATCACCTACCCCCAGATTCCTTGTCAGTTGCATGTTTTCTGCTGAGATGTTGTAAGACTAAAGACCTCCACTGCCCCCCTGGGTGTCTCATTTCCAGCTGTTACGTCAGGTCTTCAGAGAGCTTGTTCTGGCTGCCTTACTGCAGGGGTAGCAAGGCCTATCCCATATTGCCTACATGGATGGGTATGGTCATATTTAGATACCCTGAGGGGCATCCAGGTTTGCTTCAGCAAACTGAGGCTATGATCCTATGACAAGGAATTTGACTCCACCCACTAAGTCTGGCAAAGGAGTTCTCAAGCATCAAACGCCACTAACCTAGGGTCTCCCTGAGCCCCTGACACATGCCCAAGGGCCATCCTGTGGTCTAAGGAGACATCTTCTGTTGTGTATTTGGATTAGACTTTGTTTTCCTCCCTTGCTGGCCCGTGCTCCCACCCTGCACTTAGTCCTGCTAGGTTTTATCTGACTTGTGAGAATCAAGGCAGCAGCCCTTCTGCCAGAACATTTAGAGCCACCACTTCATGCAGAAAATTGCTCATATGATGGACTGATAACAACCAACAATCCTGCTGATAACCAGATGCTCACAGGATTCAGCCTTAAGTAGTCATGACTTCTTGTGAGGCCCTGCCAAGCCAGCTGTGGCCCTGAGGGGCCCTCAACCTTGAGAATGGAACTCAAGACCAAAAGTAATAAAATATCTAAGAATCAACTTAAGCAAGGAGTAAAAGACCTATACTTTGAAAACTATAAAATGCTGATGAAAGAATTTGAAGACTACACAAGCAAATGGAAAGATACTCCATGCTCATGAGTTAGAAGAACCAATATTGTTAACATGCCTACAGTCTCCAAAGAAACTTACAGATTTAATGAAATATCTATCAAAATACCAACAGCATATTTCACAGAACTAGTACTAAGATTTGTATGGAGCCACAGGATACAAAACAGCCAAAACAATTTTGAGAAAGACAACAAATCGCAATCCCAGATTTAAAAATATACTACAAAGTCATAGTAATCAAAACAGTATGGTGCTGGCAAAGACAAAACAAATAACACATAGATCAATGGAACAGGATAGAAACCCAGAAATAAACCCATCCTTTTTTGTTTTAAAGATTTTATTTATTTGTTTGAGAGAGAGAGAGAGAGAGAGAGAGAGAGAAGGGCAGAGACACAGGTAGAGGGAGAAGCAGGCTCCATGCAGGGAGCCTGACGTGGGACTCGATTCCGGGACTCCAGGACCACACCCTGGGCTGAAGGTGACGCTAAACTGCTGAGCCACCCTGGCTGCCCTAAACTCATCTTTATATGGTCAATTTGTTTATGACAAAGAAGGCAAGAATATACAATGGGGAAAATACAGTCTCTTCAACAAATGGTGTTGAGAAAACTGGAAAAGCTACATGGAAAAGAATGAAACTGGGTCACTTTCTTACACCATACACAAAATGGATTAAGTGGATGAAAGACCAAAATGTGATACCCAAAATCATCAAACTGTTAGAAGAAAATATAGGCAATAATTTCTTCAACATCAACTGTAGTAACATTTTTCTAGATATGTCTCCCAAGACAAGGAAAAAAAAAAACCAAAAAACTATTGGGACTACACCAAGATAAAAAGCTTTTTCAAAGTGAAGGAAACCATTAACAAAACAAAAAAGCAACCTACTAAATGGGAGGAGATATTTGCCAAAGACATATCTGATAAAGGGTTAGTATTCAAAATATATAAAGAACTTGTACAAGTCAACACCAGAAAACCCCAAATAACCTTATTAAAATGGGCAGAAGACATCAATGGACGCTTTCCCAAAGACATACAGATGGCCAACAGGCACATGAAAAGATGCTCAACATCACTAATCACCAGGGAAATGCAAAATAAAACCATAATGAGATACCAGTTTACACCTGTCAGAATGGCTAAAATCAAAAACAGGAAATAACAAGTGTTGGTGATGACGTGGAGAAAATGGAATCCTCATGCACTGTGGGTGGGAGTGCAAATTGTTGGTGCAGCCATTGTGGAAAGCAGTATGGAGGTTCCTCAGAAAATTAAAAATAAAATTACCATATGATCCAGCAACTCCACTACTGGGTAATTACCAAAAGAAAACAGAAATATGCATTCAAAAATATATATGCACTCCTAGGTTTATTGCAATAGCCAAGATATGGGAGCAACCTAGGTGCCCATCGATAGATGAATGGATAAGGAAGATTTTATTATATATATGTATATATGTGTGTGTGTATTACTCAGCCATAAAAAAGAATAAGATCTTGCCATTTGTGACAACATGGATGGACCTAGAGGTTATATTAAGTGAAATAAGTCATAGAAAGACAAATGCCATTCAATTTCACTCATATATGGAATTTAAGAAATAAAACAAATGAATAAACAAAGAAAAAGGGACAAACAAAACAGCAGACTCCTATATACAAAGAACAAGCTGGTGGTTGTCAGAGGGGAGGTGGGTAGGGGGATAGGTGAAATAGATTAAGGAAATTAAGAGTACATTTATCTCGATGAAATGCATAAAATCGTCAAATCATATTGTATACCTGAAACTAATGTAACATTTTATGTTAATTATATTTGAAAAAAAAAGAAAGGAGCCCAAGGCCTCTCCAGAGAGGTAGAGTAAGGTGTGGGCAACCAGGCTCAGCTAGGTCTCAGAGCTTGGTCTTTAGGCATCATGTCCCCTGCCCTTCCTCTAGCTCTCAGCATACCAGGATGGTTGAGGTAGGGGCAATAGGAGCTAGAAGGTGCTGAGCTGAGGTATTCAGAGATTTATTTTGTTTAAAGTTTTTATTTATTTATGAGAGAGAGAAACAGAGACACAGGCAGAGGGAGAAGCAGGCTCCATGCGGGGAGCCTGACGTGGGACTTGAACCCAGGTCTCCAGGATCACATCCTGGGCTGCAGGCGGTGCTAAACCACTGAGCCACCCGGGGTGCCCATATTCAGAGATTTAAAAGCATAAATGTATATCCTGCTTCTCCTAGAACCACCTGCCCCATTGGTTTCCAAACCCAGCTATTCATCAGAATCACCAGAGATCCAGGCCCTACCTCTTAAAGTTCTGATTCACAATATCTAGGGAGGTGTCTGTCAATCTATATTTTTATTTTTTTATTTTTTATTTTTTATATTTTTAAATATAGATGGACAGCCAGGTTCAGGAAGTATTAGTCTAGTCCAGTGCGCTCACATTACAGATGGGGGAATTGAGGCTCAGAGAGGCATATTTTCAAGGTCATATGGCAACTACCTAATCTGACATTGATCAGTTCTAATTTATCTTTTCTTATTCTAGCATTTAATTTACACACCCTTATGGTTGCTATATAAAATACAGGATGCCAGTTAAATTTTAATTTCAGACATATTTATACAAAAAAGATTACTCCTTGTTTATCTGAAGTTTAAATTTAACTGAGCTTCCTGTACTCATATTCACTCAATCTGGCAACTCTAAGCACCCTACACCACAGACCACCTAAGTGAACTTTGTCATATGAGCCAGATGTAATTTCTGAATTCCTTCTTCTTGGCCTTTGCATATCCTGTTCTCTCTGGAATACTCATCCCATTATTTCCCCAAATCCTGTCCATTCTTCAACCTTAATGCCACATCCTCTCTTAAACTTTCTTATTTTTTTGAGCTGATCTTCATCTATCCTCCTTGTCTATTTCCAACTCTTCATGCTACAACTTGAATGAGAGCTCCTTATCTACTTGTCTTAACTCTTCTGTGGATCATGAACCAGCCCTCCACCACAGCAGGAACTGTATTTGAGTAGAGAGTGATGTGTAAACACATAAGGTCTGGAGTCAGACGGGTTTTGCTGGAATTTCAGCTCTGCCACTTACCAACTGTAGGACCTTGGGAAAGATTTTTCATGTTTTTGGGATTCAGTTTCCCTTAACCATAAAATGGATATTTGAAGAGTAATTTCTACATAGGGTTGCTGTGAAAACTAAATGAGATGAAGCTTTGAGAGTACTTAGAACAGGGATCCCTAGGTGGCGCAGCGGTTTGGCGCCTGCCTTCGGCCTAGGGCGCGATCCTGGAGACCCAGGATCGAATCCCACATCGGGCTCCCAGTGCATGGAGCCTGCTTCTCCCTCTGCCTGTGTCTCTGCCTCTCTCTCTCTCTGTGACTATCATAAATAAATAAAAATTAAAAAAAAAAAAAAAAAAAAAAAAAGAGAGTACTTAGAACAGAGCTGGTATACAGAAAATGCTCAATATATGTTAGCTATTGTAATAAATCAACATCTCTGTGACCCCAGGGTGAAGCATAGAGTAGTTATCACTAAAGTCTACTGAATGAATAAACAAATGAAATCATGAATACACAAGTAAAAGTAAGAGGCCTGGATATAAGATCTTGTGCCCTACTGACAGTGCTAGACGCCAATGTGAGCAGCTGTGTATTGAAAATATGTCTGCGTTAGAAAACCATGTTCTCTCAGGAGAAAGATTCTGCCCTTGAGGAGCTGTACAGAATACCATATTTCTCTGGGGTGTAAATTGTTTGGAGATTGTTACATGGTTTGTCTCTTCTATGCTTTTAGTCTCTACAATAATTATTGGAAATGAAAATCTAGACTTGTGCCTTTCACTCTATCCCTACCTTCCTATGAATTGCCAAGAAACTATTTCCATTGGGCTTTGCTCTCTCCCTTTGTTACAGTGAAAATCATTGATTAAAAGATAAGCAAATACTTGGAAATCAAGGCGCAGGGAGATGAGATAGAAATGCCATGTTCTGTTCAGGTTTACTTTTCTGATTCCTCACCATTGCCACCCCCCAACAAATGCAGTATTTGAGGGTTCATTGGATCCATAGCATTTACTAAAATGACTAAAAGATAAACAGGTGGAACTTAAAAGGAAGTGAGACAGGTGGTTTTCTACTGTAGTGGTATGTATTATTATCTGAAATCACTTATGGCTTTTGTTGGAACAAGTATACTGCCTGATATATAGTAGGTGTCAAGTAAATATTTATTGATTAGATGGCTGGACATTGTTGAAGTAAAAGCAGAGTATAAATGAATAAATACTGTTTTTTAAAAATAAAATAAATGAGGAAAATAATTCTTCTACCATTCCTTGCTACCTACCACATTCCTAGTTCAACCTGGAAAAGAGACTAATTAGGCCCTGCCACAGGAACCCTGCCTGAACTTTGATGCAAGTATCATTTATAGTCACCTCCAGTAGGCTCTTAAGGCTGATAGGAACATGATAGGTTAGTTGGGCCAACTTTTCCCTTGTATATGTCAAATGACACAGAGCTCACTACTTTAAAATTGTTACTATGTTCTTATCTATGCTATGGTCTTTGAATGCTCTGAAAAGCTCTGCATCAATGACAGATCTGGTACTAGAACCCAAATGTCTCTATAACCCAGACTAGGGTACACTTCATTGCACTACCCTTGGAATTATAAAGCTATGTTTATTCAGAGGTGTTGGGAAAAGAACTTTCCTATGGATCAGGTGACCTGGGTCCAAGCCTGAGTCTGCCATTGACTTGCTGTGTATAATTGGGTAATCCTTTCCTTATGTGTCCCTCAGATTCCCTTTCTGTACAATGACAATTTCAAACTGGATGATCTGAAAAACTCTTCTGGCTCACAAGTTCTAGGATCCTGTAATGAGGTCTAATCAAGATCTCATAATACAGTGGTTCTCAAAGTGTGGCCCAAGAATCCCTAGGGATAACCGGCACCCTTTCCTAGGCTCAATGAGGTCTCCCTTTTCAAAATACATATCTGTGGGAGGAAGGATTTTCTTCATATACTTCAACCAAAACAGCGTATCACAGCAAACTGAATGCAGAAGCATCTATGAGAATATAGTTCTCTTCTATTAAGTTAGATAAAGAGAATAGCAAAAAAATATGTGGAACCATGCCCCTCTTCTCAGTAAATTTATTTATCTATAGAAAATATTGTTATTATTTATAAATAATAATAAAAACATGTTCTAGAAACAAGGAGAAGATGATGGTGGAGTAGGAGGACCCTAGGCTTGCCTCATCCCATGAATACAACTAGACAACTATCAAATCATCCTAAATACCCCAGAAATCAACTTGAAGACCAACAGAACAAACTCCACAACTAAAGAGAGAGAAAAAGCCATATCTAAGAAGGTAGGAAGTGTGGAGATGTGATTTAGGGTAGAAATGGATCCTGACTGCTGCAAAGGAGAGGAAGATGGTGGAGAAGGACAGTTGAGAGAAAGAAGCACACAGGGAATCCCGCAAAGAGAACATTTCCCCATAGCCACTGGCTTGGAAAATGAGAGTGGCTGAATCTTTGTAAGTTCTTACAGCCAGTGGGGCTTAAAGACTGGAGTTTTAAAAGTCAGTGGGCTTGGCTGGGATAGATCCCAGAAAGCACTGTGCTGCTGTTAGAGAGAAGGCAGGCAAACAAACCAGGGACAGACAGCATGGAAATAGTGATCTGAAGACTGCCCGGAGTACACAGCAGGGAGAGTATTTGCTCTTCTCAGAGTGAGTCCTTGAGAGTCAGCATTTACAGAGACACTACTCCAGTAACAAAAGAGATGGCTGGCAACATTTCTTTCCCCTGCCCCCTCAGCATAAGCACAGAGCCACCTGCAGGAAGCAGATCAGCATAGCTGCCTAAGATGGCTGCCTAACTTGCTTGCACCAAGCTTCAACTTACCCCCTGCACTCTAGCAGGTCTGCCCCTCTCAGTCAAACTTGACTTAGTCTCAGTGAGATGGGCCCCTCCCTGATAAGACCAACACAAACCCCTGTCCACACCACATCTCCCCAAGACAGTTTTGGAAAGCCTAGTTCCAAAGGAGGTGGTGACAGAACTAATTTCACAAGCAGACCTGAGCACACCTAGTTAAAGCTCACCATACTCAGGCCAGGGACCAAAAACTGCCTCTGCAGGCAAAGAGAGCCTCTGCAGATGACTGGCCAGAAGGATAGAGTAGCCAAAACACAACAGCAGAACACACACAGCCACTTGGAGACACTCACTGAAGCATGAAGCTCTGGGCACTACATGACCTTTCTTCCTAAAGCCGATACTTTCAGAAAAGGAGACATAACTGGCTTTTCTAAAACAGAGAAGGCAGAGACTTAGACAAAATGTGAAGATGGAGAAATTTATCCTAAATGAAAGAACAAGATAAGGCCATGGCCAGAGACCTAAGCAAAACAGATATAAATAACGTGCCTGACAGACTATTAAAAGCAACAATCATAAGGATGCTTACAGAGCTTGAGAAAAGAATTGAAGACATCAGTGAGACCCTTACCAAAGAAATAAAAGATTTAAAAAGATACAGTAAAAGATGAAGAGTGCAATTAAAGAGATTAGAAACATGCTTGGTAGAAGAATAGCAGGTGGGAAGAAACAAAGTAACAAAGTAGTGACCTAGAAGACACAGTAACAGAAAGCAATGAAGCTGGACAAAAGAGAGGAAGAAGAATTATGGAACACAAGAATAGACTTAGTGAACTCAGTGACTCCATCAAATATAGTAATATTCATAATATAAGAGTCCCAGAAGAAGAGAGAGAAAAGAGGGAAGACAATTTATTTAAGGAAATAATAGCTGAAAGCTTCCCTAATTTGGGGGAAGGAAACAGACATCCAGATCCAGGAGGGTCAGAGAACTCCCATTAAAACCAATGAAAGCAGATCCACATCAAGACATACTGCAATGAAATTGGCAAAATATACTGATAAAGACAGTCTTAAAAGCAGCAAGACAAAAAAGTCATTAATTTACAAGAGAAATCCCAGAAGGCTAGCGGGGGGGTTTTCAGCAGAAACTTTCCAACACAGAAGGGAGTGGATTGATAGCTTTAAAGTGCTGTAAAGGAAAAATCTGCAGCCAAGAATACTCTATCCAGCAAGGCTATCACTCAGAATAGAAGGAGAGATAGTTTCCCAAACAAAAACTAAAGGAGTTTATGACCACTAAACAAGCCCTGCAAGAAATATTAAATGGGACACTTTAAGTTCAAAGAAGAGACCAAAAGTGAGAGTATAAAGGCAGAAAACACAAAAGTAGTAAAAATAAATATTTCTGTAAAAAATCAGTCAAGGAACTCACAAAAAATATATAAAACATAATAACATATACTTAAAACATGGGGAGGAAAGGTGTAAAGAATGGGTTTAAACTTAAATGACCATCAACTTAATAGACTGCTATTTGCAGAAGAGGTTAAATACAAACTTAATGGCAAGCATATATCAAAAACCACTACTACACATGCAAAGAATAAGGAGAAAAAAATCCAAATATATCACTAAATAAAAGCAACAAAACATGAAAGAAAGACATGTAAAGATCAGAGAAAATCTCCAGAAACAACAACAGAACAAGTAACAAAATGGCACTAAATACAAATCTATGAATAATTACTCTGAATATAAAGGGACTAAGCACTGCAATCAAAAGACATAGGGTGGCAGAAGAGATATAAAAAAAAACCAAGCCTATAAGAGACTCATTTTAGACCAAAGACACCTGAAGATTGAAAGTGAGGGGATGGAGAAACATTTATCATGTAAATGGATGTCAAAATGCTTATATTACACAAACTCAACTTTAAAACAAAGACTGTAACAAAAGACAAAAAAGGGTACTATGTAATAATAAAGGGGACAATCCAACAAGAAGATACAACATTTATAAATATTTATGCACCCAATATGGGAGCATCCAAATATATAAAACGAGTAAGAAGAAACATAAAGGAAATAATTGATAGTATAACAATAATATTAGGAGACTTTAACACTCCATTTAAATCAATGTACAAATAATCTAAATAGAAAGTCAACAAGGAAACAAAGGCTTTGAATGACACACTGTAGAAGATGGAGTTAACAAATATACAAGGACATTCCATCCTAAACAGCAGAATACACATTCTTTTCAACTGCACATGGAACATTCTCCAGAGTAGATCACATATTATGCCACAAAAAAAGGGCTCAACAAACAGAAAAAGATTGAAGTTATACCATGCGTTTTTTCTTACCATGACGCAATGAAACTAAAAATCAACTACAAGAAAAAATATGGAAAGACCACAAATACCTGCAGGTTATACAATGAATGGATCAATGAGGAAATATAGGAAGAAATTAAAAAATACATTGGAACAAATGAAATTGAAAACACTATGTTCCAAAACCTTTGGGACACAGCAAAAGTGGTCCTAAGAGGGAAGTATATAGCAATACAGGCCTACTTCAAGAAGCAAGAAAAATCTCAAATAAACAACCTAACCTTATACTAAAGGAGAAAAACATCAACAAATGAAGCCTAAAGCCTGCAGAAGAAGAGAAATAATAAAGATTAGAGCAGAAATGATATAGAAACTAAAAAGACAAAAACAAAAAGTTGAACAGATCAAAGAAACCAGAAGCTGGTTCTTTGAAAAAATTTAGGAAAATTGACAAACCTCTAGCCAGATTTACCAAAAAGAAAACAGAAAGGACCCTAATACAGAAAATTATAAATGAGAGAGAAGAAATAATAGCTAACAGCACAGAAATATAAATAATTCTGAGAACATTATGAAAAACTATATAGCAACAAATTGAACAACTGGAAGAAATCAATAAATTCCTAGAAACATATAAACTTACTAAACTGAAAAAGGAAGAAATAGAAAACTTGAACAGACTGCTAATCAGCAAAGAAATTGAATCAGTAATAAAAAAGTATCCCAAACAAAAGTCCAGGGCTGGATGGCTTCACAGGCCAATTCTACCAAACATTTAAAGAGGAGTTAATACCTGTGCTTCTCAAACTATTTCAAAATAAAAAAGGAAGTAAAACTTCCAACATCATCCAATGAGGCCAACATTACCATGATACCAAAACTGTATAAAGACACCACAGAAAAAGAGACTACAGGCCAATATCTCTGATGAACATAGATGCAAAAATCCTCACCAGAATACTACCAAATTGAATCCAAGAATACATTAAAAAATATTCACCAGGATCTAATGGGATTTATGCCTGGGTTGCAAGGGTCCTTCAATATTTGCAAATCAGTCAATGTGATACATCACATTAATAAAAGAAAGGATACCACCTCACACCAGTGAGAATGGGGAAAATTAACAAGGCAGGAAACAACAAATGTTGGAGAGGATGCAGAGAAAAGGGAACCCTCTTACACTGTTGGTGGGAATGTGAACTGGTGCAGCCACTCTGGAAAACTGTGTGGAGGTTCCTCAAAGAGTTAAAAATAGACCTGCCCTACGACCCAGCAATTGCACTGTTGGGGATTTACCCCAAAGATACAAATGCAATGAAACGCCGGGACACCTGCACCCCGATGTTTATAGCAGCAATGGCCACGATAGCCAAACTGTGGAAGGAGCCTCGGTGTCCAACGAAAGATGAATGGATAAAGAAGATGTGGTTTATGTATACAATGGAATATTACTCAGCTATTAGAAATGACAAATACCCACCATTTGCTTCAACGTGGATGGAACTGGAGGGTATTATGCTGAGTGAAGTAAGTCAGTCGGAGAAGGACAAACATTATATGTTCTCATTCATTTGGGGAATATAAATAATAGTGAAAGGGAAAATAAGGGAAGGGAGAAGAAATGTGTGGGAAATATCAGAAAGGGAGACAGAACGTAAAGACTGCTAACTCTGGGAAACGAACTAGGGGTGGTAGAAGGGGAGGAGGGCGGGGGGTGGGAGTGAATGGGTGACGGGCACTGGGTGTTATTCTGTATGTTAGTAAATTGAACACCAATAAAAAAATAAATTAAAAAAAAAGTAAAAAAAAATAATAATAATAATAAAAGAAAGGATTAAAAACCATATGATCATTTCAATATATGCAGAAAAAGCACTTGACAAAGTTACAACATTCATTCATGATAAGAAAAAAACTCTTAACAAAGTGGGTTTATCTTTGGGGTAAATCCCCAACAGTGCAATTGCTGGGTCGTAGGGCAGGTATATTTTTAACTGTTTGAGGAACCTCCACAGATACAAATGCAATGAAACGCCGGGACACCTGCACCCCGATGTTTATAGCAGCAATGGCCACGATAGCCAAACTGTGGAAGGAGCCTCGGTGTCCATCGAAAGATGAATGGATAAAGAAGATGTGGTTTATGTATACAATGGAATATTACTCAGCTATTAGAAATGACAAATACCCACCATTGGCTTCAACGTGGATGGAACTGGAGGGTATTATGCTGAGTGAAGTAAGCCAGTCGGAGAAGGACAAACATTATATGTTCTCATTCATTTGGGGAATATAAATAATAGTGAAAGGGAATATAAGGGAAGGGGGAAGAAATGTGTGGGAAATATCAGAAAGGGAGACAGAACGTAAAGACTGCTAACTCTGGGAAACGAACTAGGGGTGGTGGAAGGGGAGGAGGGCGGGGGGTGGGAGTGAATGGGTGACGGGCACTGGGGGTTATTCTGTATGTTAGTAAATTGAACACCAATAAAAAATAAATAAAAAAAAAAAACAAAGTGGGTTTAAACCACATAATAAGGGCCACTTATGAAAAACTGACACCTAACATCAGATCAGGAACAACATAAGGTTGTCTACTCTCAGCACATTTATTCAAAATAGCACTGGAAGTTCTAGCCACAGCAGTCATACACCAAAAAGAAATAGGAGGCATCCAAATCAGCAAGGAAGAAGCAAAACTATATTTGCAGATGACATGATATTATATATAGAAAATCCAAAAGACTCCATAAAAAAATAACTAGAACTATATACAAATTCAGTAATGTTACAAAATCAATATACAGATATCTTTTGCATTTCCATACTCCAATAATGAAGCAGCAGAAAGAGAAATCAAGGAATCAATCCCATTTACAATTACACCAAAGACAATAAGATAGCTAGGAATAAACCTAGCCAAAGAGTTGAAAGACCTGTATTCTGATAATTATAAAACACTAATGAAAGACTTCGAAGAAGACACAAAGAAATGGAACAACATCCCATGCTCATGTTTTGGAAGAACAAATATGTTTAAAATGTCTATACTACCCAAAGAAATCTACATATTTAATGCAGTCCTTATCAAAATAGCAACAGCATTTTTCATAGAGCTAGAACAAACAATCCTAAAATTTGTATGGAACCACAAAAGACCCTGAATAGCCAAAGTGATCTTGAAAAAGCTGGAGGTATCACAAATCTGGACTTCAAGGTATATTACAAAGCTATAGTGATTAAAAGAGTACGGTACTTGCACAAAAAAAAATAGACACATAGATCAATAGAACAGGATAGAAAACTCAGAAATGACCACAATTATATGGTCAATTAATCTTCGACAGAGTAGGAAAGAATATCCAATAGGAAAGACTCTCTTCAACAAATTGTATTGGGAAAACTGGACAGCAACATGCAAAAGAATGGAACTGAATAACTTTCTCACACTATACATAAACACAAATTCCACGTGGGTTAAAGACCTAAATATGAGACCTGTAACCATAAAAATCCTAGAGAGAGCACAGGCAGTAAGGTCCCTGATATCAGCCATAGAGCATTTTTAAAGATAGGTCTCCTGAACAAGAGGAATAAAAGCAAAAATAAACTGCACAGTGAAGAAAACAATCATCAAAACTAAAAGGCAATCTACAAAACGAGAGAAGATATTTGCAAATGACATATCCAATAATGGGTTAGTATCCAAAACATATAGGGAACTTATACAAATCAACACCCAAAGAACAAATAATCCAATTAAATGGGTAGAAGAAATAAACAGACATTTCCCAAAGAAGACACCCAGATGGCCAACAGCCACATGAAACAATGCTCACCATCACTCATCATCAGGGAAATGCAAATCAAAACTACATTCTCACACCTGTCAGAATGGCTAAAATGAACATTACAAGAAACAACAGGTATTGGCAAGGATATGGAGAAAGAGGACCCCTCTTGCACTGTTAGTGGGAATGCAAAGTGGTGCAGCCACTCTGGAAAACAGTATGGACGTTCCTCAAAAAGTTAAAATAGGGACACCTGGGTAGCTCTGTGGTTGAGCATCTGCCTTCAGCTCAGGTTGTGATCCCAGAGTCCTGGGATTGAGTCCCACATCCGGCTCCACACAGGGAGCCTACTTCTCCCTCTGCCTATGTCTTTGCCTCTCTCTGTGTCTCTCATGAATAAATAAATAAATCTTTTTTAAAAAGCTAAAAATAGAACTACTGTGTGACCCAGCAATCCCACTACTAGGTATTTACCCAAAGAATACAAAAATACTAAATCAAAGAGATACCTGAACTGCTATGTTCATAGCAACATTATTTACAATAACCAAGATGTAGAAGCAGCTCGAGTGTCCATTAATTGATGGATGGATAAAGGAGTGTGTATATATACAATGGAATATTACTCGGCCATTAAAAAGAATGAACCTTGCCATTTACAAGGACATAGAGAGTATAATGCTAAGCAAAATAAGTCAGTCAGAGAAAGACAAATACCATATGATTTCACTCATATGTGGAATTTAAGAAATGAAACAAATGAACAAAGGGAAAAAAGAAGAAAGAGACAAACTGAGAAACAGACTCTTAAGTATAGAGAACAAACTGATGGTTACCAGAAGGGAAGGGATGGGGGAGAGGTTAAGTAGGTGATGGGGATTAAGGAGCACACTTGCTGTGATGAACACTGCATGACATATGGAAGTGTTGAATCACTATATTGTACACTTGAAATATAACACTGTATGTTAAGTAACTAGAATTAAAATAAAATTCAGGGATACCTGGGTGGCTCAGCGGTTTATCCTTTGGCCCAGGGCGTGATCCTGGAGTCCTGGGATCAAGTCCCACATTGGGCTCCCTGCATGGAGACTGCTTCTCCCTCTGCCTGTGTCTCTGCCTCTCTGTGTGTGTGTGTCTCTCATGAATAAATAAATAAAATCTTAAAAAAAATAAAATTTAAATGTTCTAAAATGTTATTTATGTTAACATGTAATTTTTAAGCATGTCTTCTGAATGAATGAGTGAAGCAATGAATACTCATTAAATATCTTGTATTAATTTCTAATATGATAAATATCCATAGATATAGCCCACAAAAATAAAATTTATTGTCTTTAATAACTTTTCATAGCAGAAAGATGTCTGGAGAGTAACAAATTTGAGAACCACTTTTCTAATATATCTCTGACTTCTTGTCTTTGTTTGGTACAGCCTTCTCACCCCAGCGGTTCTGACAGTGATCTGCTTAATATCTGGCAGAAGGATTGGATGCCATTACCTTGTGAGGAAGCCATTCACAGGTCTCAAACACACCAAGCTTTTCTTCTCCTTCACCTGGGTTCCTTGACATGGACTGGTGATTTGGGCCTTAAACAAGATACCCTCTCACAGGCAGTGCCAGTTCCTGGGTAAGGAATTCAAGCAACTGGCCTGGTGAGTGTTCATGTGATAGATAGCCACCACCACCCCCAGCTTGTCTCCCTGCCCTAACTGTTGCACTTTCTTTTTTATTTTATTTTTTTTATTGGAGTCAATTTGCCAACATATAGCATAACACCCAGTGCTCATCCCGTCAAGGGCCCCCCTCAATGCCTGTCACCCCGACCCCCCTCCCACCTCCCTTTCCACTACCTCTTGTTCGTTTCCCAGAGTTAGGAGTCTTTCATGTTCTGTCACCCTCACTGATATTTTCATATTCTCTCCTTTCCCCTTTATTCCCTTTCAATTTTTTATATTCCCCAAATGAATGAGAGCATATAATGTTTGTCCTTCTCTGATTAACTTACTTCACTCAGCATAATGCCCTCCAGTTCCATCCACATTGAAGCAAATGGTGGGTATTTGTCATTTCTAATGGCTGAGTAATATTCCATTGTATACATAAACCACATCTTCTTTATCCATTCATCTTTCAATGGACACTGAGGCTCCTTCCACAGTTTGGCTATTGTGGACATTGCTGCTAGAAACATTGGGGTGCAGGTGTCCTGGCGTTTCACTGCATCTGTATCTTTGGGGTAAATCCCCAACAGTGCAATTGCTGGGTCGTAGGGAAGGTCTATTTTGAACTCTTTGAGGAACCTCCACACAGTTTTCCAGAGTGGCTGCCCCAGTTCACATTCCCACCAACAGTGTAAGAGGGTTCCCTTTTCTCTGCATCCTCTACAATATTTTTGGTTTCCTGTCTTGTTAATTTTCCCCATTCTGACTGGTGTGAGGTAGTATCTCATTGTGGTTTTGATTTGTATTTCCCTGATGGCCAGTGATGCGGAGCATTTTCTCATGACTGTTGCACTTTCTATACCCCCAACCTCCTTCCTCAACTTCATCCCAACTCCCCACCCCCATCAAAGAAAGCAGGCTTTATATACCACGCTGATCTTGGGAGGTATTGGGTATGAGGCAAGGGAGGCGCTCACAGATTCAGAGCCCTTATGGGATGTAGGAAGCAGAAGGAAGAACAAGAAGAGTGAGGATTCATGTTATTTTTTTAAAAAATATTTTATTTATTCATGACAGACACACAGAGAGAGGCAGAGACACAGGCAGAGGGAGAAGCAGGCTCCCTGTGGGGGGCCTGATGTGGGACTCCATCCCAGGACCCTGGGATCACGACCTGAGCCAAAGGCAGATCGTCAACCACTGAGCCACCCAGGTTCCCGTGAAGATTCATGCTAAGTGGCAGAACCCACTATGTGTCAGGTTCTTCATGTCCCTCCTTCCTTAATGACAAGGCTGGGAGCTGATTCAATATCTCTATCCTCATCCTCATGTTCCAGCCAGGGAAACAGGGTCCTAGAGATAAAGTGACTTGCTATAGGTGGTTACACAGCCAAAAAGCAGCTGGGCTTGGATCTGAACTCAGGGCTGGATGATGCCAAATCAATACTCTTTCTGCTTTACCAGAAGCAGGGAGAGTCAGGAACATCCAGGACAGGATGAAAGAGCAAGGGAACTAATATCTATTGAACATATACTATGTGCTGAGTCTGCTAAGTATAAATGGATTTTTTTTTTCTCAGTGACTCCCAGCACTAGCCCTCTTATGTAAACAGTTAATCCACAGCTTACACATGAGGCAGCAGGCTTGGATAAATGAAGTGTGTTTCCTAAGAGAGCACTGCTAGAAGGTAACAGAACCAGCATTCAAATCTAGGTCTGTCTGGTCCCAAAGCCTTAGCTTCTTCAATAATAACAGATAACATCTACTGAGAATTTACCTTATGCCAGGCACTATACTAAATATATACTAAATGCTTTAACTTAATTAATTTAAACCTCCCAACTACGTAGGTGCTATTATTATTCCCCATTTTACAGATGGGGAAACTAAGTCCATAGCAAGCCCAAGGTCACCCAGTTAGAAAGTAACAAAGCTAGGTTCTGAATCCAGGCAGTCTACCTCCAGAGTTCATGGGCTTAACACTGTTTTCTAATATCCTCAAAGCTAAACTGGTATGAGAAGCCCAGAACTGCAACCATTCTCCTGGTCTCTCAGGTCAGTGTATTGCCTCCAGAGTGAATGCCCAAAGCCACCTCCTCCCAGTGGCCTAAATCCAAAGAAGGAGATGGACTTTAGGAAGCAAGAGGCCATGTGGCCATCCTAGGAGGTCTGTTCTCCTGCCATACAGTGTATCCAACAGTTGATTCATAGTTCTCCATCATTAGGTCTCTGGCTGTGAGGGAAGAGGGCATATATTCCAAGGACAGAATGCTACTCTGCCTGGTAGCAGGGAGCTGCCCTTACAAGACTGTCCATTGGAGGTGAGTGGGAAGGAGGCTTGTCTTGTCTAGGGCTGATCATCATCCTAACAGGGCCAAACAGAACAGACATCTGAGGCAACCCAGAGGTCCAGGCTAGAGAGAGAATGAGAGGTCAGTCATCATAACCTCCCCAGGAGACAAATCGCAAAACAGGGCCACAGAATAAGTTGTAAGGAGGGGTGGAAAGATTCTTGCAGACTCTTGGGACAAACCTCTGGATCAAGCCACCAATGAGGAAAGTCCTCAAAGACCCCAGCTGGGGTCTCTGAACAGGAAGTGAGGCCAAGGGGAGTAAGTTATTCTCGGCCTTGTGATGACACATGCCCCCAGAGACTCATGCCTGGCCTTTTGCCATGGGGTTCCTAGGAGTCTTCTGGCTGCCAGCCACAGCACCCGGCCTGCTGAGGCTTGGGGGAGGGAAGAATCACTGCTTCTTAAGAGCTTCCTGCCCATAAAACCTCTAGAACTGCCTAGTGCTAACTTTATTCTTCCTGAAAGAACTGACTTCAGTGTTTCCAGGAGGTTCAAGCTCAGATTCCAAGCTAAACTTCTAGATCTGGAGGTTTCTGAGCATGGGAGTAGATAAAGGAGGAAAACATCATCTCCTCAGATGTCAGCAAAGGGCATACACCCGGGTTATCTGAGATGGAAGAGAGCTATGATGCCTTGAGGCATATCAATGAAATGGCCTTTGTGGGCTCAGATTCTCCTTGGAACATCACCTGACTTGTTACGGGCAGCACAGAAATTCTGAAAGGAGCTGTAATTGTTGTCCAGAATGTAGTTTCATCTAGACTTGTCCTGTACTTAACCCCTAATAGGAGTCATACAAAATACTTAAGACTTAGACACCTGTGACCCTGCCTTTCATTGCACAGAAAGGAAAACAGAGGTCCAGAAAGGAAAATGCCTCCCCAGGGTGCCAGAGTGATTCACTATTCTTAGCTTTAAAGTGGAGTTGGAGAGTGACCCAGTGATCAAGGGCCTAGAGTCTCATGTCTAAGAAAGTTTCCCAGGCTCATAGCTTTTCAACTTCCGCCAATTGCCTTCACACTTGCCTAGGTCCTGCCTGGGTTGAATGTTCTCCTCCTGGGCTCTTTTCCTGGCACTCTTTCCACAGCCCCTGTGTGGTCTTGATTATACCCAGAGGCCTCCACGGATCGCTGGTGTGTCATTCAGCAGGAGGCAAGAAGGCATGCATGCCAGCATGCAGGTGGCAGACTGATTGGTGAGCCAGCCGGCAGGCTGGACAGTCCAAGCTTGGGAACTGTAATGTTCAAGGAATTTCAACTGTCATTGCTCTCCACTCCCAGCCAATTGCTTAAGGGTGCCGAGTTTGAATCAGTGACCCGCCTCCTGGTCCCTCCTCCTTAGCTAGTCTCTCTCTCCCTCCCTCCCTCCCTACTTCCCTCCCTAGGGCCCTCTGGGAGGCGCCTGAAGAGGAGGCAAGCTGAACTCAGGCCAACCACTGCTCTGTGTCTCTATTCTCCTCGCTAGTATGGCTGATGGAGCACAGGGCCAGGGCTGATTCTCACGGAGGCCTGCATCCCCTCTAGTCTAGTCCCTAGAAAGAAGGAGGCCTGTGCCCAGCAGAACTCTGCTGGACTCTCCCAGCTCCCTGCACTTCTCCACCATGCCTCTGCTGGATGTTTTCTGGGCTTGCTTCAGGAAAGTAAAGGTAAGTGGCTGCCCAGACCCAGCCCACTCCACTGCTCAGAGGGGAAGAAGGCAGCTGGGGAACCACTGTGTGCCAGCTGGAAGGCAAGTGGGCTTCTGAGACTACTTTGGAGCTAGAAAGAATTGGATTCAAGTCTTGCTTTTGTCACTTAACCAGCTCTGTAAATGTATACTGTTTTCCCATAAAATTAAGTAGGCTAGCTGAGTATCATAAAAGTCTATTGCTTCCCAGGCCTTGCCACAAAAGCAAGATACTTAATTCCTTTGATCCTCAGTTTCCTCAGCTTTAAAATGAAAACAATAGTGGTACCAATCTCTATAAGGTGATGAAGTTGGTATTATTATTTATATACCATGTGTTTGCAAGTAAAAGAGATGTGTGTAAAGCTCCTAGCATGATGCCTTGCATATATATAGATAGATATATAGAAATAGATATAGATATATATAGCGCATCCATATGAGAGGCAGTAACTATTATTATTTTTTTTCTGAACACACATTTCCTTTTATTTTTATTTATTTATTTTTTTCCTTCTTTAGTTTTCTTTTTTTTTAATTTATTTTTTATTGGTGTTCAATTTACCAACATACAGAATAACCCCCAGTGCCCGTCACCCATGAGGCAGTAACTATTATTATGATTACTCTTACTAATTTCTGTCAACATATATCAAGCTCTGTGCTAGGCACCATAGGAGTTACATGAAGACAAAAAGGGGCATGGCTTCTGTTCTCAAAGAGGTGGTAAAAAAAGTGACAGGTCTTTATCAAGACCTACTATATATGCTAGACAGTCAGTAAATGTTTTTAAAGATTTTTATTTATTTATTTATTCATGAGAGAAAGAGAGAGAGAGAGAGAGAGAGAGAGGCAGAGACACAGGCAGAGGGAAAAGCAGGCTCCACACAGGGAGCCCGACGTGGGACTTGATCCCAGGTCTCCAGGATCACGTCCTGGGCTCAAGGCGGCGCTAAACCACTGGGCCACTGGGGCTGCCCAACAGTCAGCAAATTTTTGTTGAGTGCCTACTATATCCTGGACATGGGGAATACATGAGCACAACAGGACCCACAAGGATGTGGAGGACATAATTTCTGCTCTCAAGATCCCAGGAACTGATGGTTATTTGGTATCTGCCATGTACTGGACATAGGCACTTTCAATTCATTAACTGTGGTGGTAATCTTTACCAAAACCCATTGTTTTCCTGTTTTTATAGATGGTGAAGGAACACTGTAAAAGATTTGGGAAGGTCATTCAGATATGCCTGACAGAGTTGGGGTCTGAACTCCTAAAGTCCCTACTTCTCTTGACACTATGTGATGTCACACAATTTAATTCAGTAGGGAAAATTTTAAATAAGTAGCCTGACTGTAAAATAGGACAAAGGAAAGGCTGAGACCCTTGGAAAGAAAAATCACTTCCACCAGAAGGGACTTGGAAAAGTTTCACAGGAGGTCACATTTGGGCTGAGCCTGAGGCTTGAAGGAAGAGAAGACTTTGTCAGTCCTAAATTGGGGGAAGGGCATTCCAGGCATGCCTGGCAGAGGGAATTTTGTGAGCAAGAGTCTGGAGGCATTCAAATGGTGGCGAGTTGGGGGAGGGCTGGTTTTGTAGGGAGTCTCAAGTACAGGGTCTGAGGGGAGAAAAGCTAGATAGGCGGAATGGGGCTGCCTCCCATAGGGTTTAGAATTGATGCCTGGGGCTGTGGTCTTTACCTAGTGGGAGTCCTAAATGTGATTTTCACCCATCTGCAGTCAAATGGGAGAGAAGTGAGAGTGATGTAGTACAATTTTCAGAAAGCTAAATTAATTCAACTCAGAAGATTATTATTTATTTGGAGATTATTATGTCCTTCCAATGGGGTGGGGTTCAAGAGTGAGAAATTTTAAAAATATCTGTCCTCAGCAAAATAAAAAGTTTGCAGTTCTCTTTCTTTCTTCTTTCTTTCTTTTCTTTCTTTCTTTCTTTCTTTCTTTCTTTCTTTCTTTCTTCTTTCTTTCTTTTTTCTTTCTTTCTTTCTTCTTTCTTTTCTTTCTTCTTTCTTCTTTCTTTCAAAATTGTCTTTCTCACCTATGATATTCCAAAGTCCAGAGACTGTTGTTTTAGGGGATCAGGAGGATTTCAGTAAAGTAAGGATATAATTCAATGGACACTTTTAAGAAATGCACTCCAGCAGCCCTTCCACTCCAGTTTAGAAGGGCCCAAGTGGTGATGCAGAGGCCAGGAAGATGGCAGCGATGGCAATGAGGCTAGGTGGCAAGGAGATGATAAAAAAAAATGGATCTAATGATAAGGGCAAGGCAGAGGAGAAGCAAAAATGTCTGTGAGACTTGACACCTGATTGGCACCACTGTCCTCTACTCTCTGGTTAACCAATCTGGGTGATTGGCAGGGATTTATATCACTTTGTACTCATTACCTCAGTCTCAGACTCCCAGAAAACTCTCTGCCCATGTCAGTCTCTTAGAAATTGTTGGGGCAGGACAGCCCCCTAAAAGACTTGGAGACCTCTATCCCAGTCCCAGACACTAGCACACACACACATACACATCCACTCCTGCATGTCCACAAACATAGGATGTACACATATATATGTTATAGTTACACACTCATGCATAGACACACCATTCAAGTGTGCACACACATCCATATCAAAATAAACACATGCAAATGCACACACACACACACAGAGTGCACATTCACAATCATGTAAACTCACACACATATGCCTGAATGCACATACAGAGATAGGCACACATGTACACAAATCAATACCTTCCCATGCATAAGCATGCAGACACACAGAGACCTAGGCACATAGACAAAGTCATGTAGACATACAAAAACATTCACATGGCACAAAGGTATATATGCATGCATGCCCACACACAGGGCTATGGCAGATATGAATCAACACATGGTTGCATCTCAGGGCTAAGAGGCAGCCTGCCAGACCCACATACATGCTGCTTTTGCAATGCTACTGCTTTGAGATCCTGGTCAGATAGGCAGGCCTTCTGGGCTTCTAAGCCCAGTTAAGGGCATGAGCTTCTCTGAGCCACCTTCCCATTCTGAGCCAGGCCCCCTTATGAGCAATTGCCTGATTGTGGGAGAGCTGACTGCAGAGACATGGCTGTAGTAGTCTGCCATAGCTGAAAGGGATCTTTTAGATTACCTCATTCAACCTTCTTGTGGTCCTAATGGAGACACCAAGCCCCCTACCATCCTATACCATATAGTGCTCTCTAACAGCTAAAGATATATGAGAGGGAGGGGAAGCAGAGAAACTTAGGTTTGAATTCCAACCCCCCCAACCTGATACACACACACACACACACACACACACACACACACACACACACTAGCTGCCTTTGAGCAAGTCCTTTCTGAGTCTCAGTTTTCTTATCTAAAAAATGATACTAATCAGTGCCTGCCTCACAGAGATGCTATGAGACTTTGGAGCGGTTATGTCTTTAAGGTGTTCGGCATAGAGTAGGTGGTCAACACATGACTCGTTGAAAGCAGATTTCCAAACTGCATGCCGGGGGGCACCAAGGCAAAAAACAAGGGTTATTCTATATTTGGAAACTCCAGGGTTAAGATCTCAGGTCTTTTTTTAAAAAAAGATTTTATTTATTCATTAGAGAGAGAGAGAGAGAGAGAGAGGCAGAGACACAGGCAGAGAGAGAAACAGGCTCCATGCAGGGAGCCCGACGTGGGACTCAATCCCAGGATTCCAGGATCATGCCCTGGGCCAAAGGCAGGCACTAAACTGCTGAGCCACCCAGGGATCCCCAAGATCTCAGGTCTTATCTGCTCCTTAGGCATATTACCTTCAGCACTCTACTCTGGCCCTGCCTGAGTTTAGGACCAGAAGCAGCCCATTTGGGAGCTGAAGGGTGCCACCTCAGAAGCCAGAGATACTGGGAAGGTAACAAGACACCAGGCCAGGGCCCAGGACTGCTTGAGCAGCACTGGGGTTAGGCGCAGCCAAGGGACAAGACGTTTGGATGTGAGATGAACCCAGTATAAATAGTTCCATATGTGTCTGATGTGTCTTCCCTGGAGACCAGCAAGGGCCCGAAAGGTATCAATGGCCTCTCAGCGCAATCGAGGATGCATATGAGTCCAGTCCCCACTCCAGCCTCACACTCACACATGCATGCACACAGGACTCTTTCTTTGATGTGTCCTTTTGCTCCTTTCCGGCACCTAACATGGTGTTATGCACATAACAAGTGACCAGAATTTGGATCCTCTCTCATGTAACTCACTTTGTATCAGGTGGACATATCTATTTCTGGAGGGCACTGACCTGGGAGGTGGAGAATCTGGCTGGAGCTCCATCTCAGCCATGACCTCTAGGTGACTTTGAGAGGGTAAATACTCCCTGCTGTCTCTCAATTATTTTCTCTTATAACAGGTAAATAGTCATACAATAATCAGAGATGGAAAGGTCTATAGAGGTCATCTGTTCCTCTCCCTTCCCTCCTTCTAAACTGTGGATGAGGCACAAAGATGGAAAGAGATGTGCCCAAGGTCACAGGGGGGCAGTCAGAACACAGCCAGGTCTATTACATAGACATAATCTCTTTCCTCCCCCTGTGGCAAAATCCAAACACAATTTGTCTATGGTAGAATCTAATGGCAATACTAAGTGGGACTTCTACACACATATCACATATACATGCACAGTAAGCACACATGGCAATATCCCTGTCTCACCTACTTGCAAAGCTTCTATGGGAGGCAAAGCAAATTATGGACAGAAAAGTCCTTTGTAAACTGGAAAGCCTCAGAGAGTTTAGCCATCCAGTTATGGTCCAACAAGGGACATGACACTTGTCCCCAGTCACTGTACTCTCATACTTACTCGTATATAGGAGATCAAGGGCTTTCCTGAGTTCACTCGAGGATATATTCTCAAACACTCTCTCCTATGAATGCACTGCCACAATGTGCATGAGACTTGCATGTGGCAGTTCTTTTTTTTTTAATTTTTATTTATTTATGATAGTCACACACAGAGAGATAGAGAGAGGCAGAGACACAGGCAGAGGGAGAAGCAGGCTCCATGCACCAGGAGCCTGACGTGGGATTCGATCCCGGGTCTCCAGGATTGCGCCCTGGGCCAAAGGCAGGCGCTAAACCGCTGCACCACCCAGGGATCCCGCATGTGGCAGTTCTTATACCTGGCTCCTTGGCGCCTGTTCATATGGGTGTGTGCTTCACACTCCTTTTGCCCCTTCATATTTATGTACATATATACAGTCATGTGAGCACACATACTCATGTGTGCTTCTTCATACCGGGGGCTCTTTCTGTCCCCTGGCCAGCTCACCACTTCCTAGTTTTTGTCCAGAATCAGTCTGGCAGGATATGGGGTGAAAGTGTGACAGTAACTGGGTGATTTAGCAGCTGTATTCCCAGCTTCCAGGATGTATCTACTTTTCCAGGCCTTTGCCCTTATTGTCCCAAGCAAGACCAATTTGCCACATACAGTATGCATTCATTGTGGGAGGGGCAGGAGGAATTGTAGAGAATTCAGGATAGCATATGAATTTATAGAAACTCTTAAATGCTTCTGGATGCCATTCCTACATTCCATGTAGGAGTCCTATCACATCTTGCCAAAAGGAGGGCCAGACATTGTTGCATACTTCTAATGATGTAAAGCTCATGACCTCAAATATCCTGTTTCTTTTTTTTTCTAAGACTTATTTATTTATTTGAGGGGGGAAAGCGGGGCAGAGGGAAACAGAGTCCTAGAAAGACTCCTCACTGAGCATGGAGCCCAGTGCGGGGCTCAATCTCACAACTTTGAAATCATGACCTGAGCAGAAACCAAGAGTCAGATGCTTAACTGACTGTACACCCAGCTACCCCTCAAATAGCCTGTTTCATCTGAGGACACTGCCACAGGTCCCTTAACCAATATGTGTGTGTGTGTGTGTGTAAGTGGAAGGTATATACCTATACATCTGAGACTTATACCTACAGTTACCTCTCAATCACTGGGTCCAAAGAAAGGAATTATTACATACTCCCAGGTCATGGGAAAACCACTTAGTGAGGATAGGACAAGATCTTATATCCCACTGAAGTAGTCTTCACCCTTAGGACCTCTCTTTGCATTTCCATAGCTTAATTGACTTGAGTGTCAGGTAGTGACTCCTGACATGGGTGAAAAATGCACACTATGGATTGTCTCTGTGTGGCTAATTGTAAGTTGCCTAGATGCTGACATATGTCACATATTTGTGAGGTTCTGGTCAATGTGTTGAAGTAAAAGAATAGGTGTGCTAATGTTATTGACACACATGGACTTAAACAGAGCGTGAGTTGGTTTCTGGGTGATCTAGGAACTTTCCTGGGAGGAATTTCCTGGCTCAGAACAGAAGGTAGCTTGGTGTGGCAGGAAGAACACTGGGCATGGAGTCAAACTGGCTTGGATGTAATGCCCACCTCTGCCACATTTAAGCTGAGTGGTCTTGGGCAAGCCACCTCTCCTCAGTGGATAAGACTTAATGGAGTTTCCAATGGAATGATGTATATAAAAGCCTAACATATGATAGATATGCAGTTGGATCAGAATCTGATGAGATGATTTATGGAGAAAAAGAGTAGGAAGTCTTCTTCAAGGGGGAGTAAGGTTGGAGACAGAAGAAAGAGGAGGCACAGAGCCAGGGGACTTGCCTTGGATCTAGAAATGGGGTGCGAATGCTTATAGAAGCAGAGGTCAAAATGAGAGACTTGCAAATTTGTATGTGGGAGTTCAACTTTGCCAAGGGTACTCTTGATGCAGTGAAAAAAAAAAACAGGTATATTTTTAACTGTTTGAGGAACCTCCACACAGTTTTCCAGAGTGGCTGCACCAGTTCACATTCCCACCAACAGTGTAAGAGGGTTCCCTTTTCTCCGCATCCTCTCCAACATTTGTGCTTTCCTGCCTTGTTAATTTTCGCCATTCTCACTGGTGTGAGGTGGTATCTCTTTGTGGTTTTGATTTGTATTTCCCTGATGGCAAGTGATGCAGAGCATTTTCTCATATGCATGTTGGCCATGTCTATGTCTTCCTCTGTGAGATTTCTGTTCCTGCCCTACGACCCAGCAATTGCACTGTTGGGGATTTACCCCAAA
The DNA here is from genome assembly GCF_003254725.2 of Canis lupus dingo. Taxonomy (NCBI): domain Eukaryota; kingdom Metazoa; phylum Chordata; class Mammalia; order Carnivora; family Canidae; genus Canis; species Canis lupus. Next base: position 53,033,006 of record NC_064281.1, read on the forward strand.
GATACAAATGCAATGAAACGTTGGGACACCTGCACCCCGATGTTTATAGCAGCAATGGCCACGATAGCCAAACTGTGGAAGGAGCCTCGGTGTCCAACGAAAGATGAATGGATAAAGAAGATGTGGTTTATGTATACAATGGAATATTACTCAGCTATTAGAAATGACAAATACCCACCATTTGCTTCAATGTGGATGGAACTGGAGGGTATTATGCTGAGTGAAGTAAGTCAGTCGGAGAAGGACAAACATTATATGTTCTCATTCATTTGGGGAATATAAATAATAGTGAAAGGGAATATAAGGGAAGGGAGAAAAAATGTGTGGGAAATATCAGAAAGGGAGACAGAACGTAAAGACTGCTAACTCTGGGAAACGAACTAGGGGTGGTAGAAGGGGAGGAGGGCGGGGGGTGGGAGTGAATGGGTGACGGGCACTGGGGGTTATTCTGTATGTTAGTAAATTGAACACCAATAAAAAATAAATTAAAAAAAAAACAGGGTGTCCAAAATAACAAAACATGAAGTCGAGCTGTTCACTCTCTGAGCCACAACTTGCTAGCTGTGTGACCTTGAGAAAATTACTTCACCCCTTTGAGCTTTAGTTTCCTGCTCTGTAAAATGGAGCTAATAATAGTACTCACTTCATATGAGACCTGAGTTACCATGTATCAAGCACTTAGAAAAGCACCAGGCACATAGTTAGTGAGCATTAACCATTTTTATTATTTATACACTGGGAAAGATTATAATTCCTACCTCCCAAGGTTGCAATGAAACAAGGATGACAAGGCCTGTTGACATGTTCATTTATTATTATCTTGAAGAAAATGGGAGGTTTCTTTAAACTGGGAATAGCCTTGAGGAATTCATTCCTTCACTCATTACCAAGCAATATTTATTCAGGGCTAACTATGTGCCAGATGCTGTGTCAGGCTCTGAGGAGATGGGTAATGGTTAACAAAATAGCTGCAGGTCTCTAACCTCATGGAACTTACTGTCTTGTGGATTTAAAATGACAGATTTTCATACTCACCCCCAAGTGCCCCGTTGGTGTATATGACTGATTCAGTCCAGAAAATGCCAGGGAATGGAACTTAACAAATTTTATATATCTAGCATCAGTGCCTGGCAATCTCACTTAGTCTTCAAGGCAAGAGAATGGCTAAATTGGAGTTCCCAGTCCTTCCTGCAACAGCATTGCCAGAACAATCTTAACAGTGGGCCCAGCATGAAGGTGAAAATGGAGACCTCCAGAATTACCTGATCTGAATTCCTAACCATTGTGTCTCTTTTTCCCAGTTGCACCATTTCAGCACAATTGGTGCTATTTGATCAAGTCATCAAGAGACTGAACAGTATTTGTCCTGGGAACTAGGAGAGATGGAGATGGGCACTGGGGAGGTGAGATGGGGAGTAGGAAGCAAAGCTTTGACTCTGACTTATGTCTTGGACATTAATTTTTACTTTACCTTTAGTCTCATTGGCACCGAAAGAAGTGTGAGGGCGGGCTGCTGGGGGTGGGGGGCGGGTGGTGGAAGACATATCTGACAATATGGCTGGTGAAGGCAGAAGTAACTGGAAAAGTTTGCAGATTGGCAATGCCAGGTTTGTTTTCCCTCCAAAGTACTGCAGAAAGTTAAAACTAGTATTAGCTAACATTTATAGAGTACACATTATGTGGTAGACACTGTTCCATGCCCTTCACATATATTAACTCAGTTTATCATCACACTAACTGCAAGGCTATTATTGCCATCATCCTCATTTTATGGAAACAGAGAAAAAAAGTTAGGAAACTTATCCAGGGTCACACAGCTATTATTGGGATTTTAAACTCACGTAATCCAGGTCCAAAGTCCATGTTTTATATACTATGTTTATGTCATCTCCGCTCAGTTTCTCTATCTATAAAGTGACTATTTTAGACTGGTTTATCTCTGAGAGTCTTTCCAGCTCTGCCACTCTCATTATATTTCATATATAGTTCTTTGAACCTCCAAGCAAAGTGGGAAAAAACTGCTCCCTGAATGTCAGTGATTTCTATGCAAGGTCCCTGGGGAAGGGGAAGGAAACTCAGGCTCAGGAAAATGAGCCTGCCCTGGAGGTTGGTCTTCCCTACCGGGAGGTCCAGTAGGGCCTGAAAACAGCTGGAGGCTTGGCAAGCTCTGGGAGCCAGGGCCGGGCCTGCATTTCCAAGTCACTAGGAATAATAACAGGGAGCAGCAGCTCAAATGGCCTGTGCTGGGATGGGGGGTGGGGTTCACAGAGGTTTAAAGGAGTGGAGCTCCTTGACCCCACCGCTCTGGCCCACCCCTCAAGCTGCTGCTGCTGCAACAAGAGACCTTGAAGTCCAGTTCAACTGGCAGTTCCAAGGCCGAAGTTGCCAAGGGGCAGAAGAAAGGAAGCCCTACACTTGGGTAATGGGGCTTGAGGCCCTGGAAAGTAGTATGGGCTAATTTTCCCTGGACTCTCCTCTGTCTTGGGCTGGGTCACCCTTGGATCTTGGGAGAAGAATATGATATAATGATATAATACAGTAGCTGCTGGAAACAGGGCACCAATCTGCTAGCCCAGGGTCAGCCTCTACTTCCCCTCTCTGAGCCCCAGTTTCCTCATGTACAACATATGGAGAATATTATTTACCTCATAACTGTTTGCAATGATGACATTTACAAAAGGGCCTACCACATAGTAAGTGCTCAGTAAATTTGAGTGAAATTTGAAGATAATTGCTTGGTTGCTCTAGGTGATCCTGGCTCCATGGTTTGTGCTCTCAGTTTCCTCATCTGAAAAATAAGATTTACCTGCCTGATGAGAGCCTGAACTTGGGAACATCCTCTGGAAGTTAAAAGACAGTAGGAAATACTGATGTTACTACCTTCAGGTTCAGGAAATGGTTTTTTTTTTAGGTGATTTCTTCATCTCCTCTCCCCACCCTTACTCCCACCCCTTGTTGGACTAGCCCAGAGTCTGGAAAAGAGGCTTTACTCCACTTTGGAACCACTGTCTCTCCCCTTCAGTCCCTCCGCATCCTTCCCATCCAAGGCCCTTCTCCTAGAACTCTCGAGCTCTGGGCAGGAAGGAAGGTCCCTGTTGGTTGGTGGGAAAGTCAAGCCTTAGGGATATGACATTCCTGGGATTATCCAAAGAAACCCTGGAGGCTGCAGCTACAAGCTTGCTCTCCTTCCTGGCCTGCTATCTTGCCTGCTGTGGAGGCAGAAGGACAGTAAAGGACAAAAGGCTGGGGGAAAGAGGCCCAAAAGCAAAAAGCTGGTCCTAGAACAGCCCTGCTGGCCAGGTATGAAATGGGGAGTGGGAGAGGAGGACAAGAGGCCTTTCCATAACTGGCAGAAAGGAATTAAGGTGAGAAGGGTTCAAGGCAGCAAGAATTTCTGTCGTGGGAGAAGTTATAAAATGATATGCAGATAAGCATTGCTGAGGCTACAGGTCAGAGTCAGGTACTCTTTTGGGGGGCAGGTGAGTGGATATGAGACCACCATATCTAGGGTTCTGGTGGCTAGGAGAAGACAGTCAGGCTTTCTGAGAGGCCCCACACCAAGCTAGCGTAGAATAGCTTGTACCCTCAAAGAGGAGACAAAAGAAGTAGATCCTCTGGGAATTCCTCAAAAGGCTGTCCCAGACTCTGGGACCTTCTAGAAGTCATGTCTTTCATTGCCCTTTCACTGCTTGGATTGTCCCTTACCCCCCTCCCTGTGATGGGACAATGAGAATTGTCAAGGACTTGCCTATCATTATAGACAACAAAGAATTGGAGGACCAGCAAATAATTGGTCAAAGGCACATGGTCAAGCCCAGAATGCCTGTGCTGGTCAGTCTTACTCAAATCAGGTCTCCTTTCCCCTTTCCAGGAAAGAGATTGACATCCCTCAGGCCTGTAGCATCCCCTGAGATTTCACACCCTGAACATGAGCACATGTTCCCAGTCCTCTGGAATGGGGTTTAAAAGTGGCATCATAACACCAGTGCTCCAATTTAGAACCTGGTGGCAGGATGATTCCAGACTCAGCCCACACAATGCCCTTCATATACCCATATGTCTCCATACTGGACTGTGAGCTCCTGTAAAGACCTAGCCTGTGTCTTACCTACCTCTGTGTCCAGCCCCACACAGTACATATTCTAGGCCTAGACTAGAGGAAGTTAGCTGAGTGTATAGGACATACATGCATACTCATGCACATACTAGTGGCCAGACCCAGTGTACCCCATCCCAGCAGAGAAACCCTAAGATGAAGAGAAGTCAGCTCTTGAGGAATCAGAAGAGCCTGCTTCCCACAGTGGCCTCATTCTGTGTTGGCAAATCACCAGCTGGGGCTGGGTGTGGAGGTGGTGAATGCCCACTCTGGAGGCTGAGAGGGTCATGCTGTGAATAGGGCTCTGTGTGGCCTAGCTGATAGGGCTGGGGGAGGCTGGAATGTGAAGAACGTGCTCTTATGACTGGCTCTAGGCCTAGGTCTGTGGCACAGGGCAGGCAAGGGGATGAGGGCAAGCAGAGAAACCAGGCAAAGAAAGTTTGAAAAGTCTCCGGGCTTGCCCTGAGATAGCAGGGCAAGGGCTGGTCATAGTACTTGCCGGCCCAGCAGAGAAGTTGCTATAGAGAGTGAGGTCTGTCCTAACCAATTATGGCTGAGGACTCCTCGGGTCAGGATAAGCTCTGTCAGAAGCCTTTGCAGCTGGTCTCCAAACCACCCTGCTCAGACTTCCTACCTTCTCACACGGCAACCAGCTTTCTGCTCCCATCCCCTTTTTAGCTCCTGTTCTCTCTTTTTCACACTTTCTTTTCTTTTTCTTAGATTTTATTTATTTATTCATAAGAGATACACAGAGAGGGCAGAGATATAGGTAGAGGGAAAAGCAGGCTCCCCATAGGGAGCCTAATGCGGGACTTGATTCTAGGACCACAGGATCACAACCTGAGCCAAGGCAGGCATTCAACTGCTGAGCCATCCAGGCGTCCCTCTTTTTCACACTTTCAACATGATCCCCTGTTTCTCTCAAAAACTCCTGATTTGTCTTTTTATGTGGGCTACTCTATTGCCCACTAGACTGCAAGTTCCTCAAGTGCAGGGACCATATCTGTTTCTGTGTGATTTCACATCTGTAAGTCTACCACAGTGCCTTCTGGACAGCTCCAAGTGGATTCTCCACAGACTCCTCAAATCCAACAGGTTCAAAAAAGCCGTGATTCCATGACAAAAGGAAGATTCCCCTCGCCCCTCACCCCAACCATGCCTTTTTCTCCATTCCCGGCCTCAGTTACTAGCCCTATTATCCACCCGGTTGCATAGTCTAGAAACTGGATTCATCCTTGACTTCTTTTTTAGGCTCTCACAATCCTATTGCTGACTTTGGTTTTACCACATAAATAGTGCATATATCGGTCCTTTCCTTTTCTGTCCCAAAGGCCAATGCTCCAATCTGGCCTGTTTCTAGTTTTATCCAACCTCCCCCAGTCCCATTCCCAATCTGTTTTTCACTCAATAGACATAATAATATTTTGAAATATAAATCTGACCTATGGTAGGCTTCTGTTTAAGCTCCTTCAATGGCTCCCCACTGGGCTCAGGATAAAGTCCAAGTTCCTTAACATGACCTACAAGGTCTTTCGTAATCTGGCCCCTACTCCCTGTTCCAGACTCATTTCTTACCCTACTCTTCAGCCAGACTATGCACTTCCACAACCACACGCTTTTATACCTCCTTGCCCTTTTCTATGCTCTTCTCTCTACCTGCCATGCTCTTTGCCTTCTTGTCTGCCTTATGAACAACTATTCATCCTTTAAGACCTGTTCCAAATGCTGCTTCCTTCATAAAGGCCCTCATGACAATGCATCTGCACTCCCAGCAACTAATTACTCCATTTGCTCAGTTCCACAGGGTTTTATACTTTCCAATAGCACTTACATGGAATTGTGATGATTTGTACACATGGTTTCCCCTTCCACCCACTTGGCTGTGAATTATTCAAGGGCAGGGAATGTGTCTGATTTGTTTGAATCCCTGAGTACTTAGGACAGGGTTGGCCCTGAGGAGGCTTGTAGGGAGTGAATGAATGAATGAACAAATGATGGGAAGACTGTCACCACTAATCCTGGTCCTTTGTGGCCATCTCTGCTGGACTCCTGGGTTCAGAATACTCCCAAGTGTGAGGAATATATTCTACAACAGGAAACAAAAGGAGCCTCCACTCTGAAGCAGAGCTCTCTAATGTAGAAGTTTATACCTCACTTTTCCCTGTAAGGTTCTCAGCTATGAAGATCAGGGTCCAAAGTGGAATGGGACTCATAGTTCTGGCCCAGCCAAAGTTATCCTGGACCCCAGGAAGAAAGAATAGGATGCAATAAAATTGGGAGCTCCATAGGCCCAAAGTATAAATTTGGTTCTGACATTTTCTAGCTGTGACCTTGGGTAAGTCATTTCACTTCTCTGGACCTCATTTTCCTCATGTGCTACATGAGGATAAAAAAACAAAACAAAACAAAACAAAACCTACCATGTGGAATGCATCTGACAAACAAGATCACTTATTTGTAACCTGTAAATCCCTATGTAAAATTAAAGACTAATTAGCTCCTGAACTATCTTTAATTCTGTTATACCCACGATGGGTTGGAGGATAGAGTGGGAGAAGAGGGAATTTAATGTGAATAGAATAGCAGAGTAACAGTCTGTTCCACACATCAGTTCAATTTCCCAGAATGGTCACATTTAGGACCTCACAGGGGACTGCTTCCACCCTCTGTCCCACTCCCTTATCCTTTTCTTTTACTCCTCTCTTGTCCACCACTGAGAATTTTATTGACTTGCTTAATCATAGGCCTCTTTGTAGCTTATAGAGGAATTCTGTATCACTCTTGATTAGACTTTCTCCTTTTTTTTACACCTATCTCATTCTATGATTTGCCATCTCTCTCATACTAGCATCCCTCAAGGTCCTTGTCAATGAACACTCAGGGGAACACCTCCCACCCCTCCTCTCTCCTGTGGCCAATTGTGGGTTGAAGATTCACCAGATTGTCTTGTAGTCTACCATGGTGGAGCTGAACTTTACCATTTTAAAGTGATCTAAGGCTGAAACTAATCCCCTAAGACTAGAAATCATTGTAGTCAAATGTTTGCACCTGGTGTGGCAATCATTTCCAGGGGATAAGAAAGATCACAAATATTATGGCAACTCCTTTCTCAATAAGATTTTGATTGGGGGATCCCTAGGTGGTGCAGCGGTTTGGCACCTGCCTTTGGCCCAGGACGCAATCCTGGAGACCCGGGATCAAATCCCACGTCAGGCTCCCAGTGCATGGAGCCTGCTTCTCCCTCTGCCTGTGTCTCTGCCTCTCTCTCTCTCTCTGTGACTATCATAAATAAAATTTCAAAAAAAATTAAAAAAAAAAAGATTTTGATTGGTTGCATAAGAGAAACCCTTCTTTCTTTTCTTCCTAACTTTCAAATTAACATCTTGACATTGCCTTCCTGAACTACTGCAAAAGCCTCCTAAAAGGTCTCCCTGCTTCCACTCTAGCTCCACAATTCATTCCCCATATAGCAACCAGAGAGTGATTTTTTAAAGGTGAAAATCAGATATTGTCATTCTTCTCTACACCCTCCAATGGCTTCCTAGTGTAATTTAAATCAAAGTCCACATTATCCCCCTGGCCTTTAAAGCCCTTGCCTCTCTCTTCAAACTCTGCCTGGAATATTCTGCACCCAGATTGTCACATTACTGGCTCTGTCTTATGTAGTCCTCTGTTCAAAGTTCAGGTCCTCTGTATAATAATAAGGAGACAATCCAACAAGAAGATATAACAATTATAAATATTTATGCACCCAATATAGGACCACCAAAATACATAAAACAGTTAAAAACAAACATAAAGGTACTAATCAATAAAATACAATAACAGTAGGGGACTTGAACACCCACTTACATCAATGGACAGATAGATCATCTAAGCAGAAAATCAATAAGGAAACAATAGCTCTGAATGACATACTGGAACAGATGGATTTAGGATGGATATACTCAGAGCATTCCATCCTAAAACAGAATAATACATGTTATTTTCAAGTGCACATGATCATTCTCCAGAATAGATCACATATTAGTCCACAAAGCAATCATCGAATGCATCTTTTTTGACACAATGCTATGAAACTAGAAGTCAACCACAGGAAAATATCTGGAAAGACCACAAATACATGCAGCTTAAATAACGTGCTACCAAATGATAAAGGAAGAAACAAAAGTATGTGGAAACAAATGAAAACAAAAACACAATGGTCCAAAACCTTTGGGATGCAGCAAAAGCAGTTCTAAGAGGGAAGTATATAGCAATGCAGGTCTACCTCAAGAAGCAAGAAAAACCTCAAATAAACAACCTAAGCTTACACCTATAGGAGCTGAAAAAAGAACAAGAAACAAAAACTAAAACCAGCAGAAGGAAGGAAATAATAAAGGCTAGAGCAGAAATACATGATATAGAAACTAAAACAAAACAAAACAAAATAAAAACCCCACAGTAGAACAGATCAATGAAACCAGGAGCTGATTCTCTGAAAATAAAAAAATAGTAAAACTGAAAAATGTCTACCCAGACTTATAAAGGAAAAAAGAGAAAAGACTCAAATAAATAAAATCACAAACAGGAAAGGAGAAATAAGAATCAACACAATGGAAATACAAACAATTATAAGAGAATATTATGAAAAACTATATGGCAACAAATTGGAAAACCTACAAGAAATGGATTAATTCCTAGAAATGTATAAATTACCAAAACTGAGGCAGGAAGAAATAGAAAACTTGAACAGACTAATAATCAGCAAAGAAATTGAATCTGTTATCAAACTATGCCCAACAAATCAAAGTCCATGGCCAGATGGCTTCACAAGCCAATTCTACCAAATATTTAAAGAAGAGTTAATACCTATTCTTCTGAAACTGTTCCAAAAAAACAGAAAAGGAAGGAAAATTTCCATATTCTTTCCATGATGCTAACATTACCTCATACTAAAACCAGATAAAACTCCACTAAAAAAGAGAACTACAGGCCAATATCCCTGATCAACATGGATGCAAACATTCTCAATAAAATACTAGTATACCAAATTCAACAGTACATTAAAAAAAATCATTCACCACAGTCAAGTGGGATTTATTCCTGGATTGCAAGGGTCGTTCAATATTTGCAAATCAATAAATGTGATACCTCACATCAATAAATTAAAGGATAAAAACCATATGATCATTTCAATAGATGCAGAAAGAGCATTTGACAAAGTACAACAACCATGCATGATAAAAAACCCTCAACAAAGTAGGTTTAGAGGTAACATACTTCAATGTAATAAAGGCCATCTATGAAAAATCCACAGCTAACATCATCCTTAATGGGCAAAAACTGTAAGTTTTTCCCCTAAGGTCAGGAATAAGACAAGGATGTCCAGTCTCATCACATTTATTCAACATAGTACTGGAACCCTAACCACAGCAATCAGACAACAAAAAGAAATATAATGGGATATTACTCAGACATTAGAAATGACGAATACCCACCATTTGCTTCGGCGTGGATGGAACTGGAAGGTATTATGCTGAGTGAAGTAAATCAATCGGAGAAGGACAATCATTATTTGGTTTCACTCATACGGGGAATATAAGAAATAATGAAAGGGATTATAGGGGAAAGGAGAGAAAATTAGTTGGAAAGATCAGAGAGGGTGACAAAACACGAGAGACTCCTAACTCTGGAAAAAAAAAAAAACAAGGGGTAGTGGAAGGGGAGGTGGGTGGGGAGATGGGGTGACTGGGTGACGGGCACTGAGGGGGGAACTTGATGGGATGAACACTGGGTGTTATACTATATGTTGGCAAATCAAACTTTAATAATATATATATATATACATATATATACATATATATACATATATGAAATAAAAGGCATCCAAATCAGTAAGGAAGAAGTAAAACTTTCACTATTTGCACATGACATGATACTCTATATAGAAAAACCTGAAAGACTCCACCAAAAACTAAGAGCTGATACATGAATTCAGTAAAGTCGCAAGATACAAAGTCATTGTACAGAAATTTGTTGCCTTTCTATACACCAATAATGAGGCAGCAGAGGAAGAAATCAGGAAAACAATCCTGTGTACAATTGCACCCAACATAATAAGATACCTAGGAATAAATCTAACTAAAGATGTGAAACATCTGTACTCTGTTATCTATAAAACATTGACGAAAGAAATTGAAGATGACATAAAGACATGGAAAGGCATCCCATGCTCATGGATTGGAAGAAGAAATGTTTTTAAAATGTCTATACTGCCCAAATCAATCTACAATTTTAATGCAATCCCTATCAAAATACTACCAGCATTTTTCACATAGCTAGAACAATCTTAAAATTTGTATGGAACCACAAAGACCCCGAATAGCCAAAGCAATCTTCAAAAGGAAAAGCACAGCTGGAGGCATCACAATTTCAGACTTCAAGTTATATTACAAAGCAGCAGTAATCAAAACTGCATGGTACAGGCACAAAAATAGACACATAGATCAGTAGTACAAAATAGAAAACCCAGAAATAAACCCGCAATTATATGATCAATTAATCCTTGACAAAGCAAGAAAGAATACCCAATGGAAAAAAGGCAGTCTCTTAGACAAATGGTGTTTGGAAAGCTGGAGAGCAATATGCAAAAAAATTTAACTGGAACACTGTCTTACACTATATACAAAAAAAATTCAGAATGGATTAAAGATCTAAATGTGAGAGCTGAAACCACCAAAATTCTGGAAGAAAGCACGAGAAGTAACCTCTTTGACAACATAGGATGTCAAAGCCATAGGAACTTAGTAAAATATGTCTCCTGAGGCAAGGGATGAAAAAGCAAAAATACTATTGGGACTTCATCAAGACAAAACATTTCTGCACAGTGAAGGAAACAATCAACAAAACTAAAAGGTGACTTGCAGAATGGGGGAAGATATTTGTAAATGATATACCTGATAAAGAGTTAGTTTAAAAAATACTTTAAAAACTTGTAAAACTCAACTTCCAAAAACCAAATAATCCAATGAAAATATGAGCAGAAGACATGAGCAGCCATTTCTCTAAAGAAGACATCCAGATGGCCAACAGACACATGAAAAGATGTTCATCATCACTTAGCATCAGGGAAATGCTAATCAAAAGTATAGTAAGGTATCACCTCACACTTGTCAGAATGGCTTAAATGAACAACAAAAGAAACAACAGGTGTTGGCGAGGTTGTGGAGAAAAAGGAACCCTCACACACTGTTGGTGGGAATGTAAACTGGTACAGCCACCCTGGAAAACAGTAAGGAAGTTTCTCAAAAAGTAAAAATAAAACTACCCTATGATCTAGCCATTCTACTGCTGGGTATTTACAAAAGCATACAAAACCACTAATTCAAAAGGACACATATACCCCTATGTTTATAGTAGCATTATTTATAACAACCACATTATGGAAGCAGCCCAAGTATACATTAACATATGAATGGATAAAGAAGATATGGTATACATATGTGTGTATATATATGTATATTCTATTGTGTATATACAGTAGAATATATATATTCTATTGTGTATGTACATTCAGCCATAAATAAAAATGAAGTCTTTCCATTTGTAATGACATGGATGGAGCTAGAGAGTATTATGCTAAATGAAATAAGTCAGTCAAAGAAAGACAAAAACCATGTGATTTTACTAGTGTGGAATTTAAGAAACAAAACAAATGAGTAAAGGGGGAAAAGAGAGAGAGAGAGAGAGACCAAGAAACAGACTCTTAATTATAGAGAACTAGCTGATGGTTACCAGATGGGAGAGGGATAGAGGGATGATGGGGATTAAGAAGTACACTTGTGATGAGCACAGAGTGATGTATGGCATTGATGAATCACTATATTGTATACATGAAACTAATATGTTAACTAACTGGGATGAAATAAAAACTTAAAAAAAGAGTTCAGGTTCTCTGAGACACCCTCTCTGTCCACCTTTTCTAAAGCAATTATCCCTATTTTTCCTACCCTACTATTCCCTATCTCATCCTGGTATTTTTTTAGTTTCTCCTTCTTGGTTCTTAGTGATGTCTGAAATTTCCTTCCTTATTTATTTGTTTACCTATTCATTATCCCTGCTCCATGAGAATAGGGACCTTATTTGTTTCAATGACTGCTACAGCTTTTAGCATAGTGCATGGGGTTCTATATTGTACTGGTGCCCTATAAATATTTAATGAATGAATGAATTTATGATGTGTTTTATCATTTTAAAAAGTGCTTTCATGTAAGTTGATTTCTCACAAAACCTGTGAGGTTGGGATTATTACTACCATAGCCTTAGGGATATAAAGACTGAGGCTCAAGAAGGTATGTTCAATGTTACATAAGGTAGTCCTGAACTTGAGCTTTCCAAATCTAAATACTGCCCTTCCCACCAACATATCTTGCTTCTAATCAAGGACGGTACGTGCCAAGAAAACGTTAACTGATTCTTTGATAATCCTTACTGTCCCTTCTCGGAACAGCACTGTGAGCTATGCAGACTGTCTCCAATCTCCTGAGTTAAGGAAACTCCCCAATCCATGAGAGTGAAGTGAACCAGAGGAGTGAGTCAGTGGAGTGGAAGAAAGTATTATGGATCAGGCAGTTAGGAGTCCAGGCTTCTAGGCTCTACTTGGCTTCCTATTGTACTTAATTTTCCTTTTCTGTAAGCCTCTGTGTATCTTTCTGTAAAATGAGTAGATTGAACTTGTTGACCTCAAAAGATTCCTTCCAGTTCTGACATTGCTTTGGTCTCTGCAAAGTATTGATTTCTTCTCTGTTTCCTTTGCAGTGCTTCCCATTGTGGCAGAGGAGGAAGAATATCGGTAAGCATGTGAGGTGGGGTCACAAGTGTCACACAGTGGGGCTGAGCTTCTCAGTTGTCTTCATGGGCTGGCTGATCTTGTTCCTGACCAATGGCCTAGATGCAAAATCTGGAAACATCCTCTCTGTCTCCCTCCAGTGAGCATTTCCTAACCTCTTCGAGACTTTCCTTTTGGGACGAAGTGAACATGTAGAACTTCTTTATTTCTCAGATGGAGAGTTTTCTCTGGTCAGAGAGCCAGGGGAGGATTCCCCTAAAGAACCATTAGCAGGGATCCCTGGGTGGCGCAGCGGTTTAGCGCCTGCCTTTGGCCCAGGGCGCGATCCTGGAGACCCGGGATCGAATCCCACGTCGGGCTCCCAGTGCATGGAGCCTGCTTCTCCCTCTGCCTGTGTCTCTCTGCCTCTCTCTCTCTCTGTGACTATCATGAATAAATAAATAAAATCCTTAAAAAAAAAAAAAAAAAAAAAAAGAACCATTAGCAAGTGGCAGCCATCCAATATGCTTCCCTTGTTTTCAGGTGCTACTTTCCACCGGAAGTAAATTACAGGCGGGAGGTATATTGGTAAAAGGAATAAGTAAGTGGAAGGTAAAGGAAAGAAGCATGATATTTAGGATTCAGTGTCTGTGATATTCCCAACACTTGCTTTATCTGAAAGGGCTTATTTAGGACTGAGGGAATACATATAGCCTTGAGGGGAAAAAATTCCCTCCTTTTTCTAACAAGTTTCTTTGAGCCTGACTACATATTTCCCTTCTGCCTCAGGTGTCCTACTTGGGTGTGGGCAAGTTAGTGGCATTCTGGACACAGCTTTTTCACTGAGGAGGACACAGTTGTCTAGAGGGGGATATCTGGTTTGGGGAGGAAGAGAAAGAAGGATACTGGCCAGGAATGAATTTGCTGCCAGAGTCTGAACTCCTGGCATCGGCTGAGCTTTGCTGAGGTCATTTAAGCTATCCTCTTGGCTCCAGCCTGACCTTAGCCATTCCCACTGGCTACAGTTTTTCTTCAGGATGAGCTCATGACTTGATTTAAGATGGGCTGAGGGTCACAGAAACAGAAAGGAATCAATGAACAAGTGACATGATAAGGGCCTGTGTGAGGCGTCTTAGGGAGACATTGGAAGAGATGATCTGATCTCTGGCTCTTGAAGACCACTTCAAGTAGTTGGAACCAGTTTGGGCACAGTTTTACCTGAAGACAGAGAGGGGATCTGGTGACCTCCCAAGTACTTTCTTACCTCGGGATCTTGAGTTCTTGGGTGGTGGCTGTTAGAAAGGAAGAAGAGTTGGCCGGGCGAAGTGTTTATTTGCATTCCATGACAGCAGACAAGAGGGGACCTATTTTGAAGTAGGAACACTGCGTTGATCAGCATACAGCATACAGCTGCTCTTCCACTCCCCACCTCCTCCCCCATAACCATTCTAGCACTTCTTGCTGAGCACAGTTCCTGCTTTGCAAAAGAGGCTCCTGGGGGTACAAGATCTGCAGGCTGCCCAAACTGGGAGAAGGACAAACTTCTCCATTTCAGAGATACCAGCTGCAGAGGCTAAAAAGAAACCCCTCAGACCCTGAAATAGTGACCCCCCTCAGATTAATGCACTTGCAACTGCCAAGTTGCCTCATTAGAATGTCTGTGCCAAGCTCAGTCAATGGGGCTGAATCCTGGAAGGGTAGGCACCAGATGGCTGAGAGGTCTGTGGCTTCCTGAGGAAAGAGGAGTGTCCCTTTAGCGGGTGGAGCCAGTCAGAAAAAGTTGCCACCTACAAAGCTGAACTGGGACTGGAGCTTATTGCATGGGGCTCTTGTATGCATCATACAAGATAATACATTAAGATATTAAAATGCTGAACAAATATTATTTCGAGATCTAGCTCAGGGAAGGAGCAGAACTCTCTGGTTTGTTATTCATTTATTTTTGGAATATGTCTTGATATGTCTCAAACTTCAAGAGATATAAAAATAAAGTCTTCCCACCCCCGTCTCTCAACCACCCAACAATCTTCTTGGAGGAGACCAATGTTACCAGCTTCTTGAGCCCTTGATGAGTTTAGGAGGTCTAAAGTGAGTTTACTAGACAAGACGTCAGTGAAGATGGCTGCCTGATTTGGAGTGGGGGGCACAACTGAGGGAATGCGTGAAAAAGGCAATGGAGAAGCAATTGTGGAGCAGGAAATGTGGGGGCAGGGATGGAATAAGCATTAGCTTGGACATCAAGAGGCCTGGGATCCATCCAGTCTTGACTGTTCCACTCATGGTTGAATTGTCTTAAGAACCTTCCCCTCTCTGACCCTCAATGTTCCATCAGCACATTAAAACTTTTATGTTCTCATATGCCATTCTGACCAATTCCACCAGAGTAGAACATATATGGTGGAGGAGAGGACCAATCAGGGAAACTTTAGAGAAGAAAAAGCCAAGAAATTGACTCAAAGCTGACAATTGAATATGATTTAATCTTCTTCATATTAAGATCAGTCAACCAGTTTCTCTGACATACTACTGCTTTTGTTCTGGTGGTCTCACTGAAAGAGGAAACGCTTGGCATTGTCCTCATAGGAGAACATTAGGAATGTCCAACTTACTTCAACATACATAGTGCTGCCCAGGCCCAAGAGGATGGGCTGAAGGGCCTTTGACAGCTATGCTATAAAGGTCTGAGAATCCACTAGTACAATATTTTACATATTTGTGAATCAACTTCACTTCATCCAGTGATAGTTCATACTTATTTTTTTTCTTTAAGCCAATCTGATTTTAAACAATAACCTTACTTGAAGCCATAAAATCTATGAAATTAGTGTTTGCGGTACTAATTACATCTTTCCTAATACATACTGAATTCAATATATATCATGATTCAAAATGTCAGTGTATCACTCCAAATGATCCTGTGCATATATATATAAGCATTGGAAAACACAGAGGTAGTAGTAACACAAACCAGTAGGTCAGAAGGAGGTTCAGGCCTTCAGGGCTCATTCCAGGACTCGGTAGGTACTCTTTGGGCTCCCTGAAACACTTAATACTCCTTCCAAGTACTGATACCATGTTATACAAGTATGAATTGCTCCCTGAGATAGAAGTAGGTTCTGGACCCTAAAAGGAGCTCTGTCCCATCAAACAAAATCCAAAATTCTGAATGGCCTCACAGGTTAGTTGACTAAGGAACCAGAAACTCCGGGTTCCAGTTTTGGTTTTGCCATTTGCCAGCTGTGTGACCTTGGGCCTGTCCCATTCCCTCTCTGGGCTTTAGTGTCCCCCAACTATAAAATGAATGATTTGGTCTAATGACCTCAAAGTATCTTGCTGCTCTGTCATTCAATGACTCCTTCACTTGTTGACCTCACACCTCTGCTTAACCCATTGGCTCCCAGCAGCTTGCAGAGATGAGGAGGCTTCTGAGCTGACCTCTGCTACCTCTGTACCAAATCCTCCTTGAGGCCCCTTGTTCCCAGTGCACAAAGCTCCTTCTGTTGCCTTAAACCATTCAGGGCTTCTTTCCAGGCTCCTGTAGAAGTGGCAGAAGTGACCTGGGGGGTAATAGTTGGCTTGTAACAAGAGCCTGGTTCCCCAACTCAACTGGCTTTGGCCTGATTGCAGGCTTGGCCTTAGCACCAGACTCTGTGTATCAGCTGCCCCAGACCCCCCCCCTCCAGCTCTGAGGGGTCAGGAAGACCAGTTTAAAAGGGAAAAAATAGAAACAAATATATTAATTTAAGTGCGTTTATTTAAGTTGCTGTTTGGTATCACTTCTAAATCTTAGGAGAGCAAGAGACTGAAATAATGAGCCTAAGAAAATAAACATCATGATAATAATTCAATTACTCCCTTTCTTTTAAAAATGATCAAATCATTCTTGTAATTATTTCTTGACAGATTTGGCCATTTAACATTTACTATTTCATGAAGAATATTTGCAGGGTATAGCTTATCCAGTATTTGACTAATAGTTTATCTAGCAACTTGGACTAGTATAAAGATCTATGTAGTTAGAGGATATCTGGAATTGACTATGATTTGAGACAGGAAATCTTTCTATCATGATCTACAATGAATTCAGCCAAGGGAAAATATTGGACTGTGCGTTGAGAATTTTAAGATCTAGTCCCAGGTCTGACATTATCTCTTTCTGTGACTTTGACTTAGTTGTTTCCCTTCTCTAGACTTCAACTTTCTTGTCTGAAAAATGAAAAGATTGAAATAGAAGGTCCCAAAGTCCTCTGCACTCTGATTCTCTATCATCCTTGACCCTCCACCCCTGCCAGAATCAGACTGAAAGGAGGGAGAGGTGGAGACAGGGTCAGTGGAAAGGGCAATTTCAAGATGTTCTTCGGGATGGGACAAGGATTTTCAGACCTGGAGAGGAGTGTAATAGCTTCCTTTCGGATCAAAAGGGGCTGGGAAGCCCAGGTTCCCAATGCCTGTTACCAGGAATGCAAAACAGAAAGTCAGGCCCGGGCTTACAGATGCAGGTCAGGTAAAAGGCCTGAGGCACAGCCTAGTGGGACATTTTTACAGACAGGACCAGTCCAGAATATCAAAGCAAGGGCTGGATGACATTGGATAACTACCCAGGGGTTAGGAAGGCAACGGGAATTACAAGAGGAATGGCAGGCCTGGAAAAGACCTGGGAACATCCCATAAATCCTTCAAACTCAACACTAAAAATCTATTCATCATCATTCTCCTGGAAACCTTCTCCTTCTACAGGACTTTCTTTCTTGATTAATGTACCATCACCCACCCAGTCAAGTAAGAATCATGGGAATCATCTTCCATCTCTCACATTTGCTGTCATCCAGTTACCAAATCATGGCCATGAAACTTCTTTGTAGTGTTTCCTACTTCTGCCTCTTCTTTTCCACTCACACGAGGATAGCCCTCCCTTAGCAGCTTTGACATGGATGCTTGCTACAACTTCTTAACTGGTCTTCCTGCCACCATGCTTTCCATTCCAGTCCATTTTCCATACTACTGCCAGAGTTCACTCTTTTTTATAAGATTTTATTTATTTATTCGTTAATGACACACACACACACACACACACACACACACACATACACACACACACAGAGGCAGAGACATAGGCAGAAGGAGAAGCAGGCTCTATGCAGGAAGCCTGATGTGGGACTTGATCCCGGAGCTGATTTATATAGAACCTGATTTATATAGAACCTGAGCCGAAGGCAGGTGCTCAACCTCTGAGCCACCGAGGCATCCCCAGAGTTCACTCTTTAAGAGAACAATTTGGTTGTGCTCAAAAACTTTTGATTGTTCCTTACCTTTGACCATAGTCCAAATTCTTTGCATTGGCATTCAAGGTATTTCACAACTTAAACAACCTATCTTTCTTTCATCTCCCTTCACATCTTCACATTTCTGAGCTCCATGGGACAACTCTCTATTTCCTATACATACAATTAACTCTCATATTGGACTCTTCACTGGGAGTGTCTGTGCCAGCACCCAGACACACCAACACTTGGCCTGTTAATCCATCCTTTAGACTCCCTTTCCATCAGATCCACATCTCTATTATACACATGATACTCTTCCTCATTTGCCTCCTTTCATTCCTGTGTCTCCCAAAGACCATGAGTGTATGAAAGCTACATCTGACTGACTCCTATAGTCCCAGAACTAAGCACAGAGCCTCACATAAACAATGACTCTGGAAAGGACTGTCTTCTATTTTTGAAGGCATAGCAAAAGAACTGCTGGCGATCAGGCTAGTGACTTCTTCCTCTCAGCAGACTTTCTTCTCTCTCATTTCACCTCTGCACTAGCTATTACAAATTGTCACACAGACCCCACTGTCTCCAGATGACAAATTGTCTTGAGGTGGGGCCTTGAAGTTCCTGTAGTTCCATCTAATGGTGCAGATCCATGTAAAACACATTTCTACCAAACCCTGAAAACTTTGAGATTGCCCTAGATATCAAGTCAGGAAGGGCACTTAAGGACCTTATTAAAGCAGTGGTTTTCAAACCAAATACTGAGGAACTCTAGAGCTCTCAGAGATTCACTGGGTACGTGAAAGAAGGACAGAGTTGAGGGGGGCTTAATTCAACCAAATTTATTTTACCTTTTGGGGATTTCATGAATATTTCATTTGAGGACTGGAGTTGACCCTGTAAAAGCAGATGTTGGAGATCGCTGCTCTAGTCCAGTGCTTAATTGCTAATAGCCTCCCTTTTACACCATCCCTGCTATGTATCCCCTTGGGCTTGGACCAAATTCTCCAGGTATGGTCAAGTATCCCTTTTCATTCTATACTCAGTTGAAAGTTCTGATTTATATAGAACCAGAATCAGCCTTACAACTTTCACCCACCTGTCCTATTTTCACCCCTTGGAGTCTCATGGAAGTCGTTCCTTCTTCCCAGGACCAATCTACTGGCATTGAGAATTTCCCAAGGTCTTTGATGGAAGTGACTTTGTAGTTCATACAGTTCAATGCCTTCATTGTAGTTGGAGATCTCAAAGCCCAGAGAAGGAAAGTGATCTGCACAACAGCAGACAACACATCTGTGGTAAAACTGAGACTTATGATTCCACTCATATGTAGAACTTAAGAAACAAAAGTTCCCACAAGTTCCCACTCACCCATAATGTCCTCCCCTGAATCTGTCTTTCCCCAGAGTAAATAGCTCCAACACCCAAAATGATTTCTCACTATTCCAATGACAATTCCCTGAACTTCCTCCTGATTGGCAGCAACCAATGGCCAAAGATCAGCAGCTCAGCTGGTGAGAGCTCTATGGTACCCAGGCTTTGGTTGGCCCAGAGTAAGGGCAAAGGCAAAGGAAAGCAAACTGGCATCAAAAACCAGAGCTGTTCCTCATCACAGCCTGGATGCTATTCTCCTCCTCCTCCTCTTTCCACAGGACTAAATTCTATTCAAACAGTGTTCCTCTCATGGCAGGGCAGCCAAGGGGCAGCTCTCAAAGGCCCCTTCTGACCTATTAGCTAGAGGGTCCCTGCGGTGTGACCTTCCACATCCCAAACCCAGAAACAGGAAGAGCTGGTTTGGTTTACATTTTGAGAAGAAAAATGAAAACATAGGAAGTGAGGCTCCTGAGAACAGAGGCTTCCAACTTTGTGTCCATGTGCTCCTAAAACAGGATATTTCAGAGAATACATTCCACAAGAGAAGGGAACGTCCTCCTTATTAAAAACAAAACACAAAGACCTTCAAGGTTTGGAAAGAGAATAAGACCAAAAGGAGACTCTTAAGGAGGGAAGGGCAACTGTTTCGGAATCTACAACTCTTCTTCCCCATCCACCACTTGAAACTGTCGTACTTTGATCTTACTTCTGTTATCACCACATCTGGCCCCCAGAGATTCCCTGCTTCCTTTAACCTATGGCCCAGAAGAAGGTCCAAGCCCCTTTCCCTGTTTATCTGAGGATCAACAAAGTAGGCTGTCACTCAGAACCTTCCTTTAAAGCCAAGAAAAAGCAGATATTAATTATAGAACCCACAAATAGAAGAGCATTCAGGCTTTACTATGTAAATGTCTCTTGTCTTAAAGACAGCAAAAGAAGGGAAGCACTTTGTCAGTCCCCAAATATCCCTCAGAGTAACTACTTCATTGCCTCACATGAGCTGCTATAAGTTTGCCTGGCTTTCTCCCCTCTCAGCTCTCTGTCACTGAGAGGTGGGTACCATATTGTTTCCCAATCACAATTACCAAAAGAGACAATGCAAAAGGTTCTTCTTTAAAAAAAAAAAGAAGTTCCACCCTTCCTCTTTGCTCTTCTGTTTTGTTTCTTAAGTTCTACATATGAGTGGAATCATATGATAATTGTCTTTCTCTGATTGACTTATTTGGCTTAGCACAATACCCTCTATTTCCACCCACATCATTGCAAATGGCAAGATTTCAATTTCTGATGGCTGAGTAATGTTCCATTGTATATATTAAAATAAGATGAAATCAGAGAGGGAGATAAACCATAGGAGACTTTTAACCATAGCAAACAAACTGAGAGTTGCTGGAGGCGAGAGGTGTAGGGGCATGGGGTAACTGGGTGACAGGCATTAAGGAGGGCACGTGATGGAATGAGTACTTGGTGTTATATGCAACTGATAAATCACTGAACTCTGAAACTCATAATACAGCCTGTGTTAATTGAATGTAAAAAATAGAAAATAAAAAAGGAAAAAGAACCCTTTGGGCCTTTCCCAGTTCTGATTTTGGCATTGAGGAACATGATTAGTTCACAGGTAGTTGACAGGGTAAAAGTGTGGATCATCTGGGTGCCAAAGAAACATGGCCCCACAGAGAAACAGTTCTGGTCACCTCTGGAGCTTCTATAGGCACACATGACCATGTGCTACATGCATGTGTGTGTGCATACACATACTCACACAGCATCTTTATCAAAAATCTTAGTCTTACATAGTAAGAGTTCTTTCGGAACACAAAAATATACTACTGTCTCTGGCTTCTAAGACTATGTGTTCCCTTGGGCCAGTGGCAAGCAGAACCTCTTCTTGGAAGATGCTTCCAAGAAAATCTGCTTGGAATTAATGGCTCATTCTCCTTAAAAGATATGGGCAGAGGAAGCATTATTTTTATATTAAAACAAACGCAGAGGGATGCTTGGGTGGCTCAGCAGTTGAGCGTCTGCCT
This sequence comes from Canis lupus dingo, assembly GCF_003254725.2. Lineage (NCBI taxonomy): Eukaryota > Metazoa > Chordata > Mammalia > Carnivora > Canidae > Canis > Canis lupus. The sequence continues at coordinate 53,054,576 of NC_064281.1, forward strand.
TTGGCTCAAGGCATGATCCTGCCTTTGGTTCAGGGCGTGATCCTGGAGTTCTGGGATCAAGTCCTGCATCAGGCTCCTGCAAGGAGCCTGCCTGCTTCTCCCTCTGCCTCTTTCTCTATGTCTTTCATGAATAAATAAATAAATCTTTAAAAAAATAAAACAAGCACATAAATGTTATGGAATAGCATGCAAAATTCATGTGAATCTGTGGGATGAAAATGGAGACTTTGAAGAAATTTCATACTTGAGGCCGACTACATGGGCATCTCCAGCTCCTTGGGGCTGTGTGGGGAATGAGTTCATTCTGGTCAACCAATTGGTTTTTTGGTGAAAAAGTTTGAGAAGCACTTACTGAAATGGTGGGCTTCCTGAGGGTAGAAACTTTGTCTCACTCCTCTCTGTATCTTCATGCCCAATACAGAGCAAGCCGCAGACAGGGTGTGCTCAAGAACAATTATTTTGTCTTTCCATCCACCCATCTGCCCATTTGTCTTTGTCGAGGAACAAGCCAAAAAGATAGCCTTAAAGTGGTGGAAAGAAATCAGTTTCTGGAGAATTCAGACAACTATGGATTGAATTCTGACTCTGTCACTTATTAGCTGTATGATCATCTCTCTGAGCCTCAGTTTTAAAATGAGGATCAAAATACCCATCTTCTGGGTTGTTGTGGGAACTAAGTGTGGCAGTGTAAGAGTGCTCTATAAGCTCCCAGACAATATACAAATAATAGTTATTAAGATTATAAAATGACCACCATGACTAGCCCAGGCAGTAGGAGGAAGGAAAGAAAAGATGTTTTCTGCAGCCCAGAAGTCTGAATTGAGATTAAGAAAACAGGAGCTATGGCCTTAGGAATGAGCCCCTGGGCCTCTGAGATGGGGAGAGCCAATGTGGAATCTTGGCTTTAGGGCCCCACCCCCACTTCAGGAAAGCAGTGTGCAGGCCAGAGGGCAACTTCTTCCAGTAGAGTGATAGAAAGATCAGATGTTGCCTGGTATACCATGGGCCTCCAAAGACCAGATCTGCTTGCTTTCTCCTGTCTGCCAATGAGCTCCTACGTGGCCTAGCTCATGGCAAGGGTCATTTGTCAGTAGGGGCTAAAGTATAACCAGGCATGATGATTTTACTGCTAACAAACTCTGTGACCTTGGGCAAGTCTTTTCTCCTCCTGGACCCGGACTTATTCACCATTAAAATGAAGGGATTGGAGAGAGTGGATTTTAAAGCCCTCTATCTCCTACACACTATGCTTATGTGGCCCTTAACTGAAAAGGTATTCAATCTTAGTTTTCCAAAAAAGAAGTGATCAGTCTTATCACCTGATAGTTTGATACTGGACTCCAGTAAAAAAAAAGTTAAAAGCAGTGTGGGGTGGCCGGGCTGGAACCCTCTTCTGTTTGTAAGTCTGCTGGTCCTTCTGCCTCTGTCTGGCTGGATTGGCAATCTGGGATCACAATCCAGGTGAGGGGTGGGTGGATGAAGCAGGTGTTTCCCAAGCCGTGGGCTCTGACCCAGGTACCTCACAATAGAAAATGAGAAAAGAGAAGAAAACAGGAAATCCTGTCCACTGTATGTGCCTAATTGTTCAGGAAGAATTCCTTCTAGGCTGGCTCGTTGTCTCAGAAGTCAGCAACAGCTGCTGAGCTGGAAAGCTGACTGCTACAGTCTCTGGGATTCTGGGACTCCCCACCCCCATCTCAGTCTGTTTAGAACTTTGCCATTTTTCAAAGCTCTTTTCAAAATACTGTAATCTCCCACTTCAGTCCCCAGCATACTGTGTATCAGTCTCCTAGTATGGACCATATTCTGCCTCATGTTGGAGCAATTTCCTTTCACATGTGAATTAGAAATAAAATACATTCTCCAAGGAAAACATTCAACCTGTATATGGATATAAAACAGAGAACCAAAGTCCTATAATCCCTCATTCCCACTTTTCATAACTAACCACTGTTTGGAGGTTTCTTGGAAGCTTCCCAGAAAGCTTCTGTTGGTCAAAGCTATTGAAAAGGCAAGATGGGATCCCTGGGTGGCGCAGTGGTTTGGCGCCTGCCTTTGGCCCAGGGCGCGATCCTGGAGACCCGGGATCGAATCCCACGTCGGGCTCCCGGTGCAGGAGCCTGCTTCTCCCTCTGCCTGTGTCTCTGCTTCTCTCTCTCTCTGTGACTATCATAAAAAAAAAAGAATCTTAAAAAAAAAGAAAAGGCAAGAGCATGATGCTTTGGATAGAGTCTTGACTCTGGAGACAAAACACTTGGGCTTGTGCCTCAGGTCTCCATTTGCTGGTCAGATTAGCTTTGGTGAACTCGGTCTCCTCTTTGATTCTCAGTCCTCTGCTCTGTAAAATGGGATGATTCCTCTCCTGCTATCTCACAGTACTGTTGTAAAGACCAAATGAGATGAGAAATAAAAGCATTTTTGGAAACTGTAAAGGGTGCTCTCTTTCGTTCCATGCTTATATCTGCAACTTGAATATGAGACCCTGAGAACAGAACCTGTGGTCCCTCTGGGCCTGAGTTTCCATTGCCTTTAGCCCAGACGACTTGTCTAGAACAGACAGGTGGTGAACGATAGGAGATATGGAACCAAATCCCAGAGGGTGGGCTATACCTAGAGGGATTGGTGCTATATTCCTGTCCTACCTCTGGGCACATAGTTCTTGACTTTCCTTTGGAGACAACCCCAGCTGAGAGGCCCATTCTTCTAAAGTTACTTGGCTTTCAAAATGACATCTGACTTTGAAAATCCTGCAACTGCTCTTTCCAGCCTCTACCCTCCCTCAGCTCCCAGTTCCCCAGATTCTGGTCCAGCTAATGCTTTTGGAGTTCCCCATGTGTGTGCATGTGGATGTAGATATAGATACAAATATAGGTGGGAGAGAGAGAGAGAGAGAGAGAGAGATGGCTAAGAAGATTCAATTTTTTAAATGGGCCAGCTGTAAATGGTTGAAACGAGAGCTGGAAAGCTCCTCAGGTATCATTTAGTCCAATCACTAGCTAACCTTTAACGGCTGGGGAAACAGAGACCCAGAAATGGGAAGGGATTTTCCCAGGGAGCTACTGGCTCTGACAGCCAAGTTAAGGAGGGGAAAAGGGAGCCTCTGGGCTAAGGGCACTCATGTTAAAGGAACTGGCCTGGAGAAAGTGGGTGAGGGCCAAAAGAGATGAAAATGGGCAGAGAGGGGAGGATCAATCAGTTGGGGTCATCTGAAAAATTCCCCTGGAAAGTGGGAATATAAGAAACATGAGGTTGTGGTTCAACAAGTTATTGTGAGTCTTGCTGAGCAAGGAGAGGAAGGAGAGAGGAAGAGAAAAATAGTGGGGGCCAGAAAAGGGGAAAAAAGGAAGAAGGAAGGTTAAACCAGGCAGATGGAGAATATTCAGAGTTGTAGGCTCAGTAAGGGCTGAACGTAGCAAGTCAGCAGTGTCTCATTGCATGCAGGACATCTAGCTACCTTCTAAGTTCCCACCAGCTATGCTGTCCAGTTTCTTTTAGACTCTGCACATGCGAGCCAGTCCTTCTTAGCAGATGCAGTATTTTTCCACATCATTGTTTGGGGAAGTTGCCCTGGACAGTAGGCTTTGCCTCAGATTTTGGCACATGAGGGCACCATACGGCCTGGACTGGTTGTCAGAGTGGGCATGCACTCGCTCTCCAGCCATGATCCAATTTTAGGCACATGGTCACATTGTGAGGTGAACTCAGCCCATTTTACGTACGAGGGCTAATATCACTTGCCAATGAAAATAATAACAACCAAAAGAATAATACAGATATCTACGTATGTATCAAGAACACATAGTTTGCGCTGATGAACAACGGGGCCCCAGGGCCCGACCGCCTATATTCAAATCCCTATTGCACCTCTCATCAGTGGTGTGATCCTGGGCAAGTTGCTTAACTTCTCTGTCAGTGTCCTTACCTGTAAAGTGGGGATGATGATAATACCTTCTTGAGAAGATTTGTAAGGATCAGGTGAGTTTACCCAGGCAGAGCCTTGGAACAATTCCTGGCATGTAGTTTTCTTTTTTTTTAATTTGTTATTTATTTATGATAGTCACACACACACACAGAGAGAGAGAGGCAGAAACATAGGCAGAGGGAGAAGCAGGCTCCATGCACCTGGAGCCCGACGTGGGATTTGATCCCGGGTCTCCAGGATCGCGCCCTGGGCCAAAGGCAGGCGCTAAACCACTGCGCCACCCAGGGTTCCCCTGGCATGTAGTTTTCAACAGATAGTAGCTACAATTGACTTCAGCATTATGGGCTGGGCACTGCTCTAAAAGTTTTATTTGTATCACAGTGGTGTATAACAATCACTCAGAAGGCAACTGTGAGACCCAGGTGCAAGAAGAACATAGTCCATTATCCTTGACATTTTTCTTAGATGCAGAGCCTTTCCTCCAGCCCAGACTGAATTCAATGTAGAACTCCCATATATAGAACAGAGAAAAAGTAACATGGCTCTGATTTCACCAATGTTGGGTAGGAGTGGGGGTCTAGAGCCTCCTGGTTCAGCCTTTATGTATTCTCGCCTTGCCCAACATCCTCAAGGTAGGCCTTGAAGGTCTTCTCTGGTCACAGTGAGGAGCGATCTGCAAGCCTGCTGATGTAATCCCTCCAACCTTTTTATGCTCAGATGAAGGTATCATGAACCCAAAAGGGTGAGTAACATGCCCAAGGTTGGCCAGCTAGTCAAAGGCAGAGGGGGGTGGAGGTGGCATCACTAGGCATGGAGGGCATAACTTAGTGGAGAAGAAAAGCCTCCTTGGTTAAGCTAGAACACAGAACATGCTAGGCTCGGGCAGAGAACAGCTAGGAAAGGACGGTGAGCAGGCGGGAAGGGGAGGCTGAGCCAGAAGCCCTGGCCCTGAGTCTTGTGTGTGAGCCAGACCCTGTGAACCCTCCTATCCTACTGGAGCCACCCTAGACTTCAAGACAATAGGACAATGCCCTACTGTTGTGGGGCCTCTCACTGCACAGGTGTTGGGGTTCTGTTTTGACAAGGGATGTAGTCCCCTGTCCCTAAGGGTTCCAGTCTGGGGAATGCATCTGACCTGGGGCTAAATTTGCCATTCTGGCCTTCTGATTGGACTCTCAGCCTTAACTGGGCATTTTTTTAGAAGGCTTCTTTGCCTCCAGGATTCCGGGATGGCAGCCAGGCTTCCAGCCCATTGTTGTCAGGGAAGTGCGGGAGAATGGCCTGATGCTCGGCCCCTGGTCCAGCTCTGCATGTGGGCACCCCTATCCGTTCAAGGTGTGCTGCTCTTTAATCTAAGAAGCTATGTTTTGCCAGCTTTTACTTCCAGGCTTTAGCATGGGTTACCTGAGGAAATCACATAGAGGAAAAAAGTACAGGAGAAGTTCCTCCTAGAGAACCTTGGGACTTCTCTGGAATCCCTTCTTCTGACCTAATCACTTGATCAGCCCAGGCCCCATGAGAGCTCTAGAAGACTGTATTTTCCAGAGGCAAATATGGGTGGGCAAAGCATGGTTGCAGTTGACTCTGAGTTGCTTGCCCCTCCCTGGATAGGCCTCAAGATTTTCATCTGGACCATGATGGGGTGGAGCGGATGCTCTCTGAGGGCCCACCAACTCCAGGGCGGTCTTCCATGGAAGTCCCGCACCACTTGGGTGCTCTCTCATGCACTGGTCTAGAATCCCGTAGGAACATACCAGCTGATGGATGGAAATAAAGCCTGCCCACGGCCATGGTTTGCTGGCCCTTTGGACCAGTCACAAGAGGGGGGGGATGCAGGAGGCAGATTAAGGACTCCTAACCTGCAAACTACTCCTCTGACATAAAAGCAGCTTTTGCTCATAGCAAGACCAGTTGCTCAAATAGACAGAGCCCTGATCCGCTAAGCCATAGTGCAAGATGCACGTTACTGTGGGCTGGGTGCTGCACCCTGCCAGATGATGGGAAGTGGAGGAGGGGCTTTCTGAGAGTTCACCAGGGTAAAGGTGCATGTACTAATGCTGGGGAGTGGGGATGGGGGGATGGCTGGGGGTGGAGCCAGATAAAGGCAGAAAGATTCAATGAAGATTCGAACTATACAGCATACATGATTCAGGGGCGGGAAGAAAGAAGTAAAGCAGGGTGAAGGGCTAAGGGGCAATCTTGTCATTGATAAAGGCATCTCACCGATACTTTTACCTCTGATCCATATAACATCTTAGGGAGGTAGGTGTTATTGTCTCCATTTAACAAGTGAGGAAACTGAGACCCAGAGAGGTGATATGACATGTCATCAAGTGTTAAAGCTGGTGTCCAGCAGGCGCCTGGGTGGCTCAGTCTGTTGAGGATCTGCCTTTGGCTCAGGTTATGATCCTGGGGTCCTGGGATCGAGCCCTGCGTGCTTGGCGCTCCCTGCTCAGTGGAGAGTCTGCTTCTCCCTCTGCCTCTGCCCCTCCCCCACACTCTTGTGAACACTCATGCTTTCTCTCACAAATAAATAAAATCTTTTTTTTTTTTTTAAAGCTGGTGTTCAAACCCAAGGATGCTTTGAGAGTTTCAGTGCAGTGCTCAGGGATTCCTTTCCTCTCTCTGGAGCTGATAAAATCCATACATGGATACACTACTGCTTCCCATCCAGCATCCCTCTTACTAAGCCTTGGCTGCAAGGGCCTAGGAATTATCTTTCCCATTTTATAAAGGCCCAGAAAAGGTGAATGATTGTTCTGGAGTCTCAGGCAGGGCGAGATAGGGGAGAGGCTGAGGTTCAGGCCCCTCAGCTACCTGCCTTTACCTGAGAAGCTGCAGAATGCTGTAGCACTCTCACTGCCATTTTCTCTGCATCTCGTCATTTTGCACTTACTTATCTCAAGCTGTGTTTGCAGGGTAGAAAAAAAAACTATTTCTATTTTCTAGGCTCTGTAACTTGTCAAAGGTCACACAGCTACTGAATGGTGGAACCAGGACTTTCAGACCAGAGCTGTGGCCAAACTCCCCTCTGCTTTCCCACAAAGTGCATTTGGCCAGTAAGAGGTGGATGAAGAGTTCATTGAAGCATAAATATTGAGACTAAAAGCAGCAAACTCTAACCCCTTGGGATGACAGACCCTTCACTCTTTTCCATATGAACCTCTGAATTGCAGAGGCAGTCCTGGGGCCTTTGAGGGAGAAACACAGAATCCATTGAGTTCAATTCTCCAGAGCATACCCCAGAGCTGCCAGTTCCTGTGGCTCATGAGATGTCTCATCAACCCAAATGTCCTTGTGGTCAGGGTGCCAGGTTTAGTCTAACCACACAAATGGTGGGATGGTGGAAGAGAGGGCAGGGTTCTCTCTCTTCCCCTCTCACTACCTGTGGTTGCATTTCATGTTTGGTCATTGAGTCACCTTTCACGTTCCTCTATCCCAATGACATCAGGGAAAGAAAATCCAAAATTTCTCAGCAACCATTTGGCATGGTTGAGGCTGCTTTGGGGCCACTTGCTCACTCATTCTCTCAATTGTCATCAGTACTTTAGTGAATGTTCCCTAAGTGCCAACTCAATGCCAAACTCCTTCCTGAGCAACGGATATACCATGAGTAAACACAGCTTTCAGGCAATTCACACTCTTATTGGGCAGGAAGACATCTAGATAACTAAACTCAGTATAGAATGATTGCTGATATAACTGAGCTGCGGAAGCACTCAGATGGGGAATGGCTTATGGTATTCATCGGAAAGTCTACAGGGCTATGTAGGACGTTGCCAGGTGCAGGAGATAGGGCAAATAAGTTAGTCTCTTTGTACCTCTGTTCTCTCAATGGCACAGTCACAATACCTGCAGGGTTTCTGTAAGGAGTCCATGAATTAAAATGCGCAAACAGTTGAGAACAGTGCCGGGCACACAGAAAGCTCCATATAAGTGTTTGTGTTTGTAAAATAAGTCAAAAGAAATAAGAATGAGTGTTTTTGTGACAGAGGAGATCACATGTACCACGTTTGGAAGGTTAATGACATATTGGGTGTTCTGGGAAAGCCAGCTGACTTGGCTGTGGGACCTTGTGCAGAGCTTTGAATGTCAATGTTAGAGGCATGGACTTGTCCCTGTGTATGATGTGCAGCCATTTCTGAAGCTGGACCTTTGCCACAGAGAGTGGCAGAGGATTCCCGTGTGAAATGCTAGTGCTCTGTCTACCAGCCCAGCAGGTGCTAGGTCTAAGAGACTGCCACAAGCCAGGGCAGTCAGTTGCCACAGATGAATGGAAGACAAGCCCTACCTGCAGCCCAGACCCTGGCTTAGCATCATCTGGGAAAGGGTGAGTCAGTGGGAGAGACACTGTGTACCTGCCCTCAAGGAGCTGCTCATCTAATTGGAGTAAGTCCTGCTTCTGCCGAGAATCAACTCAATCATCCTGGTAGAAGGTAGAGATGTGTGGGTAAGAGTCTCCTTCATGGCCTGAGAGGCAGCATGTGTAGCGGTTACCAGCCAAGGCTGACAGGCTGTTGGGTTTATTTTTTTTATTTTTTTAAGATTATTTATTTATAAGAGACACAGAGAAAGAGAGAGAGAGAGGCAGAGACATGGGCAGAGGGAGAAGCAGGCTCCTCGCAGGGACCCCAATGTGGGACTTGATCCCGGTTCCCGGGATCATGCCCTGAGCAAAAGGCAGACGTTCAACCGCTGAGACACTCAGGCGTCCCTGTTGGGGTTTAAAACCTAGTGGTCACTTACGAATTGTGTGACCTGGAGCTAATTGCTTAACCTCTCTGTGCTACAGTTCTCCCACTGGAAAATTAGGCAATGCTGATAATTTTACCTCCTCATAGGAGTGTCACAATGATTTAGTCATATGTGGAAAGTGCTCAGAATGTTGGCTCATAAGAAACACGTCGTTAACATTAGCTGTTCTCAGTGACTAAGGGCCCAGCATGTGCTAGGTATGTGGTACCTCTGGGGTAAAAGGCAGTGGCTTGGCACACACAAATGCCCAGGATCAATGTAGCCCATCTTCTTGGAGCATCAACTTTCCTCAAAGGCTTAAAGGAGAAAAGCCCCCATTTTAGAAGAAAACAACATGGATGCATACCGGAGTTAACCAGGAAATTCAAGTACATGTTTCAGATAAGAGGGACTTCAAAGACATCCTCTGCATAGAGACAAAGCTTCCCGTTATGTCTCCAGCTCCCTAATGGTTTCTATGCATTCTTCCCCCCAACCCTTAGGGACACTTGGGTACAAATGTTCCAGCCACACAGACACATGTGAGCTCAGATAACTTTAACAATGGCTCATTCTCTGGGGTAAAGATGATCACCGTCAGGATATGGGTGAAAACTGAGGTTTGGGGTTCAAATTCTGCCACCGTCACTTATTAGCTGCGTGAACTTAGGCAAGTCACGTTACCTTTGTCATCCCTCAGTTTCTCCATCTGTGAAAAGAGGGTGATGGTGACGATGATGAGAATAGCAACAAGGAACCTACTTCAGAGGGTTGTGGTAAAAACTCAATAGACGAATAACCACAAAACACTTGGAACAAGGCTGGGCAGATAGTGCTCAGTGCACAATAGCTTTTGTTAAATCTGTTCTCACATTCCTTCCCACAACAACACTGGCAGGTAGGTGTCCTCCTGTCAGTTTTATGAAGGAGGAAATTGAAGCTGTAAGAGGTTAGATCACATGCCCCCCTCCTCTCTGCTGATCGAGGGCATTCCTGCGCTGGGGGGAAGGTGGGAATAAATGAGCTCTGAGGCCTTTTCCAGTAACAAGGTTCCGTGATTCAAGGTAAACTTAAGAGCCCTTTCGTACCACTGTTCTGGCTGGGGCTGAAGCAGCAGAACTCAGGAAAGGGAGGGACTAGCCAGGGAGGGAGATGCCTTAGCAGGGTAGGAAATGGCTGCTGCCGCCCTTCCTTCTAGGCTGCCGCTCTGAGAGGCTGGGTCCTTGCACTCCCACCCCACCAGAGAGCAAAAAGGAAACTCCTGTGCTTGGAGGAAGCTGACTGGGGCCTCCTCTTCCTCAGAGAGGAGCTTGCCCCTGGGGCAGAGGCAGTGCAGCAAGGCTGCTAGAAACTCAGAAGTCAAAGGCTTGGCACTACAAAGCTGAGCACAGACAGGGGCCTCCCAGTGGCTGCTTCTCCTGGCTGAGCTTATCCAGAGTGGGGATTGCCCATAGGCCAGAGGGTTCTGGGGGAGAGGAGTGAGCTCACCACTGATTCATGAACAAATGGGGGGAAAGAATCCATTAAGTAACACGGCCTTGTAGAAAGAGGAGTAGACAAGAGATCTATCTTGACTGTGAAACAGACTCACCATGCGATGAGCAAGTTCTCTTCCCTATGGGTAGAATACAGTCACTCAATGCTTTGTGAACACCTACCATGTGCCAGCACTGCCCTGTGGCCTAGGGTGACACACATGGAGATCGACATGTTAATTTCTCATTCCTTTCCAGCTTTGACATGGAGTCTATGAAAAGTGAGTGCAAATCTCATGCAAGTAAACACATGCCAATTCACAAACTCCTCTTCCTTTTCCTAGCCTGTCCCTCACAAATGGTGCTGCTTGGCCTTAGCTAGTGGCACAAGGTATGGAGATGGTAAAGGGAGGGGCTGTGACCTTCACCTGTGTATCTCTTTATCATCATTCTGATTGAGTCATGGGATTATTATTTTTTTTACATTTTTTATTTAAATTCAATTTGCCAACATATATGGTATAATAACACCCAGTGCTCATCCCATCAAGTGCCCCCCTCAGTGCCCATCACTCAGTCACCCCATCCACCCACCCACCTCCCCTTTTGCAACCCTTTGTTTGTTTCCCAGAGTTAGGAGTCATGGGATTATTATCCTCATTTTACAGGTGAGGAAATGGAGGTTCAGAGAGGGCTTTGTCCAGTTAGTACAGAGCCACTATTAGAATCTTGCCTTCTTACTGGCCACCACCAGGAGTGGAAGTGGCCAGGTCTGAGAACTGGTGACTTTCTGCCTTTCCCCCATTGTAAACAAAGGCATATAGAACTCCCCACCACCCCCAAATTGGGAAATGCAAGTTTATTTGCTGTGGGCGGAGGTTAGGGGTAAGGCAAAGAGTCATGTAATTTAGGGTCCTGGTCCAGGCTTTCTTTGTGGTAGATCTCCAGTGCTGAACCTTTGAGAGTAAAAGTTAATCTTTCTTTACGGGGACTGTACTCCGTGCCAAGCACCGTGCTCAACTACTTTAGAGCCTCATCGCAGGACTGCAACAGAGATAATTGTCCCACTGAGACAGTAACTAAGTCATTTACATTCTTGGGCCTCAGTTTTGCTTCTCTAATGTAAGAGAGTCTCTAAGAAAGGAATGCTTCTGCTCCCAAGGTCCAGGATATTCTTGGTACTAGAAGGATTTCCAGGTGTTGTTGCTGGAACCCAGGGTTCTACTGCTCTGGTGAGACACAAAGTAGAGCTGGGAGGGTGGTAAGAAGCAGGGCATGGAGGAGGTTGTGGGTGAGCGAGTCAGTTAGTCCCCCAAGCTGGCCGGGGCCATGGTTCCCCTCTCCATCTGGCTGTTCCAGAATGTCTTCTGCCATGGAACATGGCTGGTGAGATCTGGAGGAAACAGGAGGTGGAGGGGCTGACCTAGTGATAAGACCTTCACTATCTTGCACTGGCATGGGACCGCAAAAAGGAGTTGGCTCAGGGGTGAGACCCGCTGGAATAGGGGGCCAATATGGAAAAGGCCGGAGGGTCACTTCAATCCAGGGGAGGAGGCCCATGGCAACGGGAGAGGGCAGACTAGCGGCGCTAAACGACTTGAGGCCAGTGTAGGATAGAGAAGGGGGGCTTCCTGCTCCAGGTGGGGGCGTGGAACTTTCCAGTCGCCACTGAGGAGGCGGGGCAACCCAGGCCGTCATTCCCTCAGCCCCTCCCTGCCTACCCCTGCGCCAGAGCCGCCGTCCTCCCTGCCTGTCGTTCTGTCTGGGTGCGACCCCCGCCCTCCCCAGGAGCCAGTGCTCTGCCTCGGAGTCTCCGGCGGACGCATGGCCGAAGCGCGGGGCGGGGGACCAGCTTCGAGGCTCCCAAAGCCCTGGACGTGGATGCCGTGGAAGCCTAGGGCCGTGAAGGGCACCCGCTGGGACCCCCCGCGCTGGAAGCCAGGTGAACAGAGCGGGGGCAGACCCCTGCGGGGGGGTCAGGGCCCAGGGGCGCTGCCATCGGGCTAGGCGAAATGCGAGCCGCCCTCGCCTCCGTGTCTCTGGTGGCAGCCTCATTTTCATCTCTGTCCTCTGTCCATTTTTGTCTGAATTTCACCCCTGGCTGGCACTCCGGTTTTTTTTCCGACCTGCCACCCTTGCACCCCTGCTTTCATCTAACGCTTAGCCAGCTCTTGCTCTTTCTCAAGGTCTGTCCATCTGGATTCTCCTCACCCACCTCCTCTCCCGCTGCTTTCATCCTCCGCTCAAAGGAGGATGCTCGTGAGCATGTAGTAGGCATTTAATTAGTGGTATGTCCCTCCCCCCCTAGTCCTCCAGCACTTTCTTTGTCTCTGCCTCTGGCGTCACACTTCCACCCTCCTGTCTATCTTCCTGTCCCGCTGTATGTCTGACCCTCGGCTTACATTTTTGCTTTGACCCACCCTCTCTGCCCCTCTATCCCTCTTTTTGTCTCCTCATCCTTGGGTCTTACTTCCTAGCTGGTAGCTCGCACACCCCCTATCACTCCAGGGGACCCTGACTGCTTCACTCTCTCCCCTTGTTGCATGACATGGCCCAGACACCCTGGCAGCACCTTTGGAGTCACCTTGAATTGCCTCAAAACTCCATCCCAAGGCCTCTTTCCATTCCACAGGTCTCCCAGACTAGCTGGCACTTTGTCTTTTTAAAAACTGAAAAAAATGTGTTTCTCTGAGCACTTAAAAAAAATTCCAGGCCCTGATGCTTCCTTTCCCCCAGTAAGTTCTCCCTTGCTCCTGGCAGGTAGGAGACAGCAAAATGGGTTGGGTTTCTCAGCATAGGTTTGTCATGGAGCATAACCACACTTTAAAGGACAGGGCCCACAGAAATCCCTCAGAGCCGACACTCTGACTGTACACATGTGGACCCTGAGGCCCAGAGAGAGCCAGACTCTGAGCCAGGTCACACAGTTCCTCGGTGATAAAAGGAGGGTAGAAGCCAGAGCTGTAGGGTCCTGGTCCCTGATCCAGGAGCCACTTTCCTGGTGTTTCATAGGGGTCTGTTGATCCAGAGATATCAAGTATCCCACCTGGGAGCCTTACTGCCCCCTCTGTCCCTATCCCCTGGGACCTGACCTGGCTACCCACCTGCCTGGGTTGGGCTGCTGTTGCCTCTTCCATTGGCATGAGAGCTCCATTGGCATGGGAGAGACCCTGACTGTTGGGCTTACCTGCCGTGTTCTCTACTCCAGCCTCCCCCACCAGTGCCTGGGTGCCCATGTGGACTGATGGGTTGATGCATATGTGTAGGGAACCCCTGGCTTTGGCTGAAGATCAACTCAGAATTTTTATTCAGTGAGAATGTGTGTGTGTGTGTGTGTGTGTGTGTGTGTAGAAGTGTGTGTCTGTGTGGGTAGCTATGCTTGGAGAAGGGCACACTGAGAGGGGCTTCAAGAGCCCAGACCCTTAGTTGAGTGGCCCTCAAGCCTCACCACACATCCTGTGCCCTCTCTGATGCATCCAGGGGCCTCTGAGGGCTATTCTTCAGGGGAAATAGGGTGGGTGGCCAGGGGATGGTTCTATCTGCTTCAATTGAGATTACCAAGCCCTAGAGACCCATAATCATAGGGTTGGACTGGGCCAGACCCTGGAGAGACCTGTGGAAGCTAGTCCTCCTCCCCCACCTTCCACCAGCAGCCCTCCAACCACGTGGGCACCGAATCTGGTTGCATTATGGGGTCAGCCATAATGCATGGATGGGGCAGCCTGTTGAGTGGGAAGGAAGAGCCCACCCTTTCTAACTCCCCCATCTCCTCCTCACTCTTTCTGTTTTGTCCCAGGAGTAGCTTCCCCTGAGAGACAAGTGGAAAGGTCCCAGGCAGGGGGACAGCATCCTGAGCTATGTTCAGAGGCTCTGTGTGTCCACTGCCACTAGGTGAGCTGGAGGTAGTACTGGAGGCAGGAGCCAGATCTCTAGACTTCTGGGTGGTTTGACCTCAGCATCTGCCCCCTACCACCCATCTCTTTCTCTACCTTTTATCTCAGCCTTCCTCCTTCTCACTTTCCTCTGTTCTTTCTCTTCATTCTCAGAGGACTCTTACACCCCCAAGTACTCCCTTCCTCTGCAAAAGCCCCACAGATGTTGGGCTTCTGGGAACCTCACCCCCCCACACACACAGGAACACATAGAAAAGCTCACAGAAGCAGAGAATGTTATGGAAAGAAGGTGCCCAGGGCGCCTGGGTGGCTCACCGCATTAAGCATCTGACTGTTGATTTTGGTTCAGGTCATGATCTCAGGGTTGTGAGATTAAGCCCCTCCCTCGCTCCATCCCCACCCTTAAAAACAAAAGGAAAGAAAGGATGTACCCAAGAAACCAGGACTCAGCTCTGTTTTTCCAGATGAGAAAACTGAGCTTGGCCAGGAAGGAGCAAGCTCAAGGGCTGAAACTAAGTCAGGCAGAGGGAAATGTTGTTGAGTGGTACAGGGAGGGTTCCTTTGGTCTCAGCTGCTTGTCACTGTGTGTGGGGTTAGAGTGAAGCAAAGCAATGGGGCTTGTGTTAGGAGTTGACTTGCTTTTGCTCATCTCCTCACTGCACCTTAACTGTCGTCTCTGAAGGGCAGGAATGGGGTGGGAGAATGGGAGTGGACATCCTGCTCTGGGTGTCTGTGCCAGGTTCACCAAGTGTTCAGCCCATCTGTTTGAACTGAGGCAGGCAGACCTCCCTGAGGAAATGGAGGAGGTGCTCCATTTGCCTGCCCTCTTTGAGATTGGCCAGGGGCCCATCGGGTGTGAAATGGGGCCCACCACACTGTCACAGCTCAGTGGGTCTGTTGTGTGGATGTTGGGGGGCCAGCTCTCCATCCACTGACACTTTGCCTAGTGTCTGTTGGCGAGATGGAGGCAAGACTCTTGAGCGTCTGGGGAGGAGTGGGAGGCAGGGACTGGGTGGGCCTGGGTCCTCCATCTCTAGCTGCCTAGTTCAAGTGCATGGAGGTTCATCATGAGCTTCCCCAAATATTCCTTTCAATAGTTCTGGGAGGCAGGTGAGACAGAAAAAGTACATCCATGTCCTAGCTTGGGGTGGCAGGAGGTGGTGTCAGAGAGACTAAGTGATCCCTAAAACTCCTGTGACTTGTGCCTGGCTCAGCCAGTACTCCAGCATTCCTCACAGCCAGTCCAGGTCTCCTAGCCCAGCACAGAGCTCCCCCTTTCGGGGTACTCTGGAGTGTGGGGGTGGGCACAGCTATAGTGGTCTCCTAGGCTGTGGGCTGAGAGGTGGTCTTTATGCTCCTCCTAGGACACAGCTCTGTCCCCCACTCCCACTTAGCAGTGCACAGTGGGGTGCCTGTTGCTCCTCACCTTTTCAAGCCCCTCCCACTACCAGATTCCTGCTTCCTACATCAGCCACTCTTACTGCAAATACCCCTGCCATGGCATGGCTTCTGAGACTTTTTTTTTTAATGAACTGTAACTATTTCATGTTGTGGGGATCGGATCCATAGTCCCCTTTCATGAAGCTGGGTGGGGACCCCCAAACCTTTAAAGAGCAGGCCTTTACCCTCCCAGGCTTGACTGGTGGGCTTTCAATGTGGTATGCGGGAATGTGTGTGCAAGTGTGAGGATATCTGTGGTCATGTGCTGTGCAGGGCTGGTCCAAGTCCATTTTCCCCTCATGGTTCCTACCCCCCCCCACCCCCACTTCTTTCTTCTCAGCTGAGTTCCATGGATTATTTGCTGCTGCTCCTTTAGCTCCATGGAAAAAGAAGAGTGGAAGCACCTGTTTCATTACCTGCAGCCATTCCCTAGTGGGGCTCTGGATCTGCCTGCAACAGCCTGAAGAATCCCCATTCCTAGGCAGGGAGAGGTGTGGGGGCCATTATGAGTCCAGGTAGGCACTCACTGGGACCCAAATGTCTTGAGGTATGGCTCAGTAACAGCATCTGGAGTTTCTCTCTGCCACCTCCTAGAGGAGAGAGCTGATTGGCCTTGGAAAAAAGCTGAGCTGTCCAACACCTTCAGTGCCATCCCATCACCTGCCACCACCCTTTACAGCACACCCTCACACCCACTGTCTTCATTTTGCCTGCTAGTGGTTATGCGCTAGCCTCATTTCACAGATGAAGAAACTGATGGTTGGAGTGGCACAATAACTTCCCCTTGGTGACACAGCCAGCAAGTGGTAGAACTGGGAGTAGTACCCAACTTGCCTACTTCCTGATCCAGGGCTTTTTTCCCCATGGCTCAGTGTGTCTGTCACCACATCTAACAGTTAGGAGCACTTATCGTGAGTTAGCCACCATCCTAAGTGCAATTTAGCCTAGTGGATCCACTTAACAGCCATATAAAGGTCAGGGCTGTGATTATCATCCACAGTTCACAGGTGAGGAAACCGGGTCACAGAAAGTTGCAAAATAACTTGCCCAATGTCACACGACTAGTAAGTAGCAGAGTTGGGCTTTGTACATATGCCCTCTAACTTCAGAATCCATCATACTGCTCTTTGCATGACACAACTGGGCTTTGTTAGTGGCAGACAGAGGGAAGCCCCATGTCTAGGGCATAGAGATGCACACATGCACCCCAAGGCTTTTCCACCTGTCCTCAGACCACCCTCATGCACTCTACATTATCCTGCTTAGTGGCTGAACTGGCATCCATGGTAGTAGCAGCCGCAACAGCACTGTAAGACACACAGGCAATAATGGGGCCTGTGGGAAAAGGGACACCCAGGATCTAAAGGCTTCAGTTATTACCAGAGCCACTCAGGATGCAACCCAGAAAGGAGATTGTGTAAAGGTACCTTTGCCTCATTTGTTCCAGGAACCCTTACTGTAGATCTGTTTCATGCAAGACTCTGGCTTAGGTCAGGGCCTGCAGCTGGATCAGGGAGCAAGGATTAAAGGGAAAGAGCTATCTCCTTCTAAAGAGGCTGAGTTCTTGCTTTTCTGAAGTTCATGGGATAAGAGATGGAGATCAAGAAAGACCAAAACAAATAGCTTAGACATTGCTCGGGCTATTTTATTTTATTTTATTTTATTTGGCCCATTTTGAAATGTCACAAGGTGGGGATCCCTGGGTGGCACAGCGGTTTAGCTCCACCTTTGGCCCGGGGTGTGATCCTGGAGACCGGGAATCGAGTCCCACGTCGGGCTCCATGCATGGATGGGACTGCTTCTCCCTCTGCCTGTGCCTCTGCCATTCTCTCTCTGTGTCTCTCATGAATAAATAAATACAATCTTTAAAAAAAAAAGTCACAATGTGCATGGCATATATTAGGATTGTCGCTTTCCCTGACTATTGTGTTCACTTAGTCCTTCAAAAGATGTTTTTATTTAGTACCTACTCTATGCCAGGCATTGTGAAGTTCTTGTTCTACTCATTTATAGCAATTGCTTTTTTGTAGGTTTTGTACTTTCTATAGTTTTTTCTTTTTTAGTTTTCTGGTTTGATTATTGTTTATTTTTTAAAGAACTGAGTGTCTCAGAATCCATCATCTCTGAGTCAGTTAAATATATCTACTAAAAGGCTAGCGGGGTTTGGCTGTTATTTATATGATTGCAATTTCTTCATGGTTGTCCCTTGAATATCTTTAAACAGTACTGAGAAACTACTGTAGGCACCGTTCTTGGCACCATGAAGTGGATGGAATTGGCTGACATGGTTTCTTTTTTTTCTTTTCCTTTTTTTTTTATTCATGAGAGACAGAGAAAGGCAGAGACACAGGCAGACAGAGGAGAAGTAGGCTCCATCCAAGGAGCCCGATGTGGGACTCGATCCCAGAACTCCAGGATCATGCCCTGAGCTGAAGGCAGATGCTCAACCACTGAGCCACTCAGGGGCCCCTCTGACATGGTTTCTTTCCCTTAGGGAAGCTGTAAGGATCCTGCAGGAGCTGTGCTTTTATACCCTTTTAGGGTTTTCCAAAAGCAAGGTAAATTTGGCTCCAACTCAGGACCTTGGGGATGCTTACAAATATGACAGCCTAGCCTCAGGAAGGAGGTCGTCTACCTTCCCACCTGTTACAAGGGTTCCTGACTCTGGGTAGGATTTTGTTTCCAGAAGGGAGTTCTGGAGTATAGGTCTCATCTACACCCAAGACCCACAGGGACATGGCTCATCTTGAATGAAATGCCAACTCCAATCTTGCCATTGAGAGAAAAGGGGGGAGGGTGCACACTGGAGCTAGCCTTGCTTCATCATTTCTCCTCTGATTCTCATCAGGGCCAGCAAGGAAGGAAGACCAGAAGGTGGGTGGCACCTGGGACTATGTCTGTCTTTGCCATTGCCTGGGTGACCTTAACAAAGCTGTTGTCCTAATAAACATGAAGTCTTGCTCTTGTCTGTGTTGTGTGCTCTAGCAAACAAATGAGGTGGATGTGGGCCCTGCTTTCTAGGAACTTCAGCTTCCTAACCGATGTGCAGGTATGATCCCTATCATGGATCTGGTGGGTTCACTTGAGAGTCATCTCTTCTTAGTTTCTGTATTTGTAAATGTGGAGGATGGTGAATGGATGGCATGTTGTCTGTAGTACTCCCAGTCCTGGCTAATAGGAGGTCCTCAATTCAACAATGAAGTCATCATGGTTTTGAACTTGTATTGGGACCCTTGTGAAGAAAGGCAAGAGAGAAATCAAATCTTAACACTCTATTTATTATTGAATATAAACCAGCTTTCTGATGGTATTTGCTGTCACACTCTTGGGAGCCCTCGCCTGTCATGATCCATGCATATGCCCCAAGTTTTCCTGGCATTTCTCTGCGGAGGTAGAGTTTAGACTTGAGGGAGAGAGCTGGGGGTAGTGGGAAAGTTGCAGAATGCTGGGGCCTGTGCAAAGTGGGAGTGGCAACTTCCTGCTCAAGTATTTCATGTCCAAGATTCTCTCTTGGCTGTCCCTACTAATCAGAGATCTCACTTAAGTTGTCTTCTGAACTCCCCATAAATTATCCTCAGCAAGCCACTAAACCTTCACGTGCACATAGCACATGTATTTAAATCCCCCATAGAGTGCGAGGCACATTCAGAGTCCAATGAATAATAGTCTGTGCGTGTGGCCAGCTCGCTCCTTCACCCACGGTCGCTAGTTCTGGCTGTGACTTCTCCCCGCCTACCCCTCCCCACCAGCGGTGTGACCTGAGCAAGAGGCAGCAGCGCGGATACCGGAGGAGCTGGACGGCAGAGCCCCGCCCACCACGATCTGGGCCGCTTTCTGGGAAGTCCGGTGGGCCGGACTGTGCCCTCATTGGTCGAGGGGCCTGTAGGTGGGCGGGGCGTCCCTAGCGCCCGACTCGCCCCGGTTTCCTCCCCACCTGTGCGGAAAGTGGCCTCTGGTTGACAACAGCTAAGCAGCCTCGCGGCAGCTGCCCTTCTCACTGGCACCATTACCCTCGCCAGACCCCAGGCTCTGATCGTGTCCCGGACGGAGCAGTCCTTCCTGCACTCACTTCCTGCCCACTGGCCGCTGTGTCAGGGTCTCGAACCCAAAGTGGTGGACGGGGCCTCCAGGTAGGAGTTGGGGCGGCGTCAGGGAGAAATCCCGACCAACAGGGCAGGGCCTCTTGGGGCCCCTTGCCGGGCCTAGTCTCCGGCGCTCTCCAGCCCCCCCTCCCCCTGCTCTTAGCGGTTGGGCCAGGCAGCGCACGCAGGAGACGCAGAAGAAGCCAGCCGAGCCACCTTTGCCCCCAGGATTTGGGGTCAGAGTCGCCGAAACTGGGGGCCTCCCTGAGCCTGCGGGCAGCGCTTCTCCCCAGGGAAGCCCCGCGAGGAGGGTGGTAGAAGGCTTTCGGCCCGTTATCCGGGGGGCCTGCGGGAGTCCAGAGCCATAGCTCTGGGGCTTTGGAGGGGGACTGGAACTGGGCAGGGATGGCGGCCCTTTGGGCTCTGCGCCACCTTGCCTACCCTCTTCCTTCCTCTGCTTTTGAGGGCATTTCCAGGAATCCCCGGCGGCCCGTATGGGCTTTCCCCTTGGCCATTGTCCTCCCTTCTGGGAACCGCTGCAGACTTTCCTGGTGTTAAGGTAGCTGTGGGGATCAAGCGAAAACCTTTGAATAAGTCGCATCTTTCAGGGCTTAGTCTCCCCATGAAGTCCCAATTGGGTTTGGATTACTGAAGCTCTGAAGGAAGGCTTCCTTTTAGTGGCAGCTTTTGGGATTTCCAAATTATGTAGCCTGGGGTTCTCTCCATTTTTCTTCTCCTAAGTCTCTTTAAAGTGGAGCACTGAATTAGGACTCAGGAAACTGGGGTTCAATCATTAATTCATGTGACCTTGGGTGAGTCACGCTACTTCTGTGGGCCACAGTGTTTTCAACTGCACTTGTGCACATTCAGCCACACTCAAATTCAGATGGTGGGCTGGATTTCAGTATCTAAAGGACCAGTCTCTTCCATGACATTTTGACTTGTCCCACAGGTCCAGGCTCCTAACCCATGGGGAAAAGGTTGTCTTTGAGATGCTTGGGGAGACAGGACCTATGCAGATAGAAAGCTTTGTGGTGATTATGCAGCCAAACCAGCTGGAAAACTAGTAGTGGTGGGAAGGGCAAGCAGGACAACAGCCAGACTGAAGGTGGGAAGGAGTGGGGCCAACTCAGAGCCTGGGACTCCAGAGGTTGGGCTGGAGAAGCCTGGCTGCTCTGTGTCCCACTTGGAGTCCTGAGGTCTGCCTACCTAGGAGAAGAGGGTGATGAATCACACCCAGGGCTATTTTCAAACCCTAACTCCTAGTGTGGGAGCTGTTCCCGCCCCCAACTCTAAGGGTTCCTGTCTCCACCTACATCTTTTCTTCTTGCTCTCTGAATTTTCCCCCTCACTTCCATCTGCCTGGAATAAAGGATAGACGATTTCTATCTGGGGGATAGGAAGGCTGACAGCCCGAGGGCATAGAGGAAGAGGCACCTCTGCAGGTGGTTTATGAATGGTTGATGGAGCAAATGGGGAAGAGTGTGATGGGAACGATGGTGTTGGGGGCTTGGGGGTTCTTTCACCCTAAAGCTATAGCTGCCATAGCACTGGACATTCTGGGCTTGGTCCTCATTTCTGGGATTTGACCTTTGTCCAGTTTTGTTGTGGATTTGGGGTTTGAAATTTCTGCTCCCTGGACCTCTGTAATTAGGGCTAGGAAACACCACATGGACAGAATCCCATTTCCCCTCTTCCCTGGCCTTCTGTCCACCTCTTAAGCAACTCTTAGAGAAGTATGCTAAGCCTCACTGTGCATCTGCAGCTCCCCTCCCCTATCTGGAGAGGAGACAAGGTTGAGAGATTGGTGTTTAGAGCAAGAAGAGGGGCAGAAGGCGAACAAAGGGGCTGTGTGTCTTGTGCAAGTGCTGGGGAGTGGGGCATGAGTTGTGCAGGGTGGTTGGAGGGGCCTTCCCTAATAAAGCACACCTCCTGAGTTTGAGTTTAGGAGCAAAGAAAGTGCCACAAGGAGGCCTGAACATTGACCCTCTCTGCCTTCTTGAAGATTTGAAATTTTGTTCTTAAGACTAGGAATTGGAGAGGGAGCAGAGGGGACCGCTGGAGACAGCTACAGGAATACCCTGCAGCAACACAAAAGCAAGAAGGCTCCAGAGGAAGGAGAGGTTGGAGTCTCTAATCTGGATGCTGTCGCAGCTGCTGGTACTTTTCTGCCAGGACACTCTTGGAGTTCTCTGTTCCAGCCACAGGAAGTTCAGGGTCAGTGGATGGCAGTTTTAGTCAAAGCATAAAGCTTATCTTTTTTGGAGAAGGTGGGGCAAGGGGTCTTTGGCTGGAAGAAGGGACCACCTCAGGCTTGAATAAAAGAGAGAGAAGGTTTGGGTTTCAAGTTTGGGTAAGATTAAGTGTCTTGGCCCTGAACCATGGGCCTTTGGGAGGCTATTAACAGATAAAATAGAGATAAGAGATCTCAAAATCTGAGGGCTCTAGGATGGGAAGTGTGAGCTCCCCCATCCTACATCCCTGAACAAAATAGTTGAGCACAAGCTAGGCATAGAGTTGTTGGCATCAAGTGTTCATTAAGGCTCTTTTCCTCTGTGACCCATGGTCTTGGTTTGTGTGTATGTGAGGAGGGGGTGAGTAATTGAATTAGTCTGTTACAGGTTTGAAATGCTGTGTTGTGTGCTCAGTCTCCTCTTGCCCAGCCCTCCACCTTGGGAACTCACATGTCACTGGTTGCTGTCCCTGTTTACCCTGACCCTCAGGGTACTGATACAGCTAACTGGATGTTAAGTTCCTCAGGAGTGCAGGGTGATGTGGAGCAAAGCACAGGGGACTGGGAGCTGGACATATGGGAGGCTTAAATCCAGGCTCCGTTGCTCCCCTTGTGACCGCTCCGACTCTTGGTTTCTCCCCACTGTTTCCACCTTCCTGGATTGGATGAGGGGATCTATGGCTAATGCTTTGTACATTACCAAGTACTGTACAGATTGTCATTAAATTCAGGCCTGCCAGGTCTTATGGAGGATGTAGAGTGTAACCCCCACCTTCAGGGAGGCTACCATCAAGTATGGGGGTTCGTGGTACGAATAACGCGTGGCATACTAAGTCTTCACCTCAGCCAGCACTTTTTTAAAAAATGACTATGAAGCCTTTCAAACATATAGAAAAGTAGAGACAATTAGTGTAATAAGGTCCCACGTACTCATCACCCAACTTCAACAGCTGTTAGCTGTTGCCCGGCAGGTGGCCTGTCCTGCCAATTAACACCTCCATCTACTTCACCTTTCTTTGTTATTTCGAAACATCCCCAGGGCAGCTTGTCAATGTATCTCTAAGTAGTTCGATGTATATCTCTAAAAGATAAGAATTTGTAAAAAAAAAAAAAAAAAAAACAAAAAAAAGCCATTGTACCATTAGTCCATCTAGAACAGCCCCTTAATATCATTTAATATCCTGACAGTGTTCATAGTTCTAATCGTCCTTGTCATTTTCGTTGAGGGGGCTGTTTGCCCCTGGGAGGCCTGACTAGGCAGCCATTGCTTTTGACTGAAGGGAAGGTGACTGATGGAGGGGAGGCAGTGAGTGACATTTGAGTTGAACCTTTGAAGAGAGGCCCAGGCAAAGTCAGAGCTGGATTAAGGGAGCCCTAGACCTTTATATTACAGCATTAGTCACGGTCCCCTGGACTGCAGCTCCCAGAGCCGAGGAAGCTGTGACTTGTAGAAGCTTCTTGTGGAGACTCCGTGCCTTGCTTCTCTAGCAGTAAAAGGGGGTGAACTCTCCCACTTGCCTGCCCAGTCCCAGGGCCACCCAGGAGCTCGAGGTCAGCTGTCCCAAGAGAATCCCTGGGAGCCTCCTCTCCTCCTGGCCCCTCCCCTAACCACACCCCCCCCCCAGCCACTTTGGAGCAAAACAGGATGCATTCAGGATGAGCGTCTTTCCCAGCTTGTCATCTAATCACGGAGGCCCAGCTTGGAGCTTCCTCTCTCATGATAAAAACCCTCACTGTCTCCCTTTCCCCTCCACCTCAGTAAGGGTGTGCTGACTTCCTCCACATCGGGGCCAGCCCTCCTCCACCACCATGTGGAGCTGGGGGAGAGTTTCCCTCATCCATGCCTCTCTTCTCACTGCCCCTGAGCAGGCTGTGAGAGGGACGGAAAGGCCCCATGAGTGCTCTCCCGGGCTACAGCCTCCTGCTCTTGGCCTGTCCTTGGGAAAGGAGTGGTTCCTTTCCAATAAGCCTAGGATTCTGCCACTGCTTGGTTAATGATTGAGCCACATAATTACCACCTTGAAAAGTCACCTCTGGGGATGGCCATTAACTAACTCCCTGTCTACTCCAGGCCTTAAGGGCATCCCATCTTAAACCTCACCGCCCCCCCCCCCCCCCGCCCCCGGGGAATGTTAACAAGCATTCCTTCATCTGAACTTCTGGGGCCAATTACACATCTGCCCCCTGTGTCTTGGTTTGGGCAAGCAGAAGCTGCTATTCACATTGCCGAAGGACATGCATTCACCTGGGTGGTTATTGAGGGTCAGGGAGTTGAGTTGCTAGGGATTCAGATGGGCAGTGGGGTCAGGGGGATCTTTAGGCACCAGAGTCGGAAGGGGCTGGGGGTGTTTCCAGGAACCCTTGACCCTCTAAGGTCAATTTGAAAGAGTGAGAAATACCCACCCAAAGGATCTGCTATTAGTGGGGCTGTGTGTGTGTGTGTGTGTGTGTGTGTGTGTGTTTTCTGTACAGCTGCCTTTCACGTCAGGCAGGGACATGAGCTATCAGCCACACTGCTGCTGCTGCTGTAAGGCTAATGCCTCCGTCGTGGAGGAGAAGGAGACCTTTTTCCAAGAGCCTGTATCTTGACAAGCAGTAGTAATTGGGAAGGGTCAGGTCAGGTCCAATTTGGAAAGCTCTGGACCCCAAGCAGTTTTCTGCAGTTTCAGTGAGAAGCAGCAGCATTTAGTGAACCATGTGGGCCTAATATAGAGTCAGGAGACCTGGCTTCTTCTTGTGCCTCTCTGTAGCTGCCTCTACACGAGTGACTGTAGAGAAGACATTTCCTTCCTCTGGGCCTCAGTTTCCACATCTTTAAAACTGGCAGGGAAGGTGGCAGGGCTCAGTGGTCCCTTGGGTTCCATTCCAGCTGTAAAATTATGCATTCCCAGCCAAAATCTTGTGTTTGTCCACAAGGCAAAGGTCAGTTGGCTTTAAATTCTGCCTGGCCTGGTCACTAAATATCGTCAATTGGCTGGTCAGGTCTGGCTCCCCAGACCTTGAACTGCCACAGCTTTGGTTTTCTTCACACATGGGCTTTTGTGGTTTGCTCTCTAGCCTCCCTCCCCACATTTACCTCTGTCCCAAGTGACCACCCTCTAACCCATTCAGCCACAAGTTAATGAGGGACCTGCTCTCCCTGGACAATACCAGCCCAAGGTGCTCCTGGGATCCTGGGTCTCTGTGGGAAGTGGCTAAGGGCTTAGCCAGCCCCAGTCACTTTATGCTTTCTCCCACAATACCCTGGAGGTAGGAAGCTGGCAGAGCTCAAGGAAGAAGGACCTTTAAAGGACACTCAGTCCAACTCTCTTTGTGAACCCAAGTATTTGTGTAGCTCCTGTTCCCCCATCTTCAGTACTTGGGAGCGGTGTTTCAGAGCAGTTGCTTCCATTCATAGAAGGTCCCAAAGTGTTTGCTTATGTTGAACTGAATGCTGTATCCCTGTGGCTTCTACAACCCTAGCTCCCGGCTCTGCCCCGCTGGGAACCACCTAGCCAATGTCTGTTCTCCCTGACTTCCAGAGGTGTGAGGATGGAACCCAAGTCCCCCTGCTTCTTCTGGAGGCCAAACAGCCTCAGTTCCTCCAAGTACTTCTCCAGGGACTTGGGACCGGGCCACTTCCCAGCCTCGTTACTGTCCTCTGCGCATGCTACTATTTGTGGCCCTGAAAATGCAAAATGGGACTTGGGAAACCCCTCACTCTCCTGTCTATTTTTTCTCGACTGAGCTTTTTAAATAAGACTTCTCTCTTATATTTTTCTGGTGACTTCAGCAGGTATCTGAACCGCCAGAGCCCTGGGCCCAGACACTTCATGCAACTCTCTGATTCATTAGTTGGGTCCAGCCAGCCCTCATGACTGAGCAAACCTTGGAGTCTGGGGCCTTCTTCTTGGCTAGGGCCTCGCACCAAGTCTGGTGAGAAGAGTACTCACCTTTAATGAGTTGACTGCAGTATACTCTGTGGGGGCTGCCAGTGTATCCTGTTTTCCTGCCACATGCTTTCTTCCCTTGAGCTGGGGGAGGTGGAGGGAAGGGAATATTTTGAGGAGCACTGAAGCCAGAAAAGAATATGAACCATGCCCACAGTGGGTCTTAGAGGGGTGAATCAGACAGGCAGAAACACCAACTCAGCTGTTCCTCCTCTGCAGTTGATGACAATGATGAATCTTCCTATTTCTTCCCATTTCCAAGCCACTTTCACTCCCATGATTCCATTCTGTTTTCAGAGCAGCCCAGTAAGCAGTGTGATCCTTGCTGATGCCCACCTGTGGCCCAGATGGGGGAAGGCATGGGCTCTGAGGAGGGAGGATTTGGAGCCTAGGTCTCCTGATGCTCAGCCTCCCTGTTTCCCCCAAACCACATCTGGCAGCCAAGGAAGCTAGGGCTGACTCGGCAGCTTCCTCACCACAGAGGAACTTCTGCCCAGGCTGCAACTCTGTTCCCATGGTAGAGGAAGCAATCTCCAGGGTAGGCAGCCAAGGATTTCCTGTCCTTTATCTGGGGTGGCCAAAGGTTGGCCTGTCTGAGGTGTGAGATGCGCACTTGTAGCCAGCTTTTCTGCTCCAAGGTCAAGTCAGATTGGGGCTATGTGCAGGCAGCTTAGGAAGTGCTTGGTCCCAGACATCTGACCTGAGCAGCCCCCACCTGAGCATGGCTTTCTAATTTTTTTTTTTTACTTAAAGATTTTTATTTATTTATTTGACAGAGACAGACAGAGAGAGAGTGAGTGCACACAAGTGGGGGGAGCAGCAGAGGGAGAGGGAGGAGCAAGCCCCCACTGAGTGGGGAGCCCGATGTGGGGCCCAATCCCAGGACCTTGCGACCATGCCCTGAGCCTAAGGGAGACGCAACTCACTGACCCATCCAGGAGCCCCTGAGCAGGGCTTTCTAAATGTGAAAAACAAAGAGGGGCATGTGGGAAAGAGGCCAAAGTAGAGATGAAGCAAAACACATGCTGAGTTGCATACACGGAACTTGGGGCAGGGAAGTGTTAAGATGAGGAGCAGGGGTCCTGGGGTAAACAGCACTGGGCCTCCATTTTGTCAGCTATAAAGTGGAGATATGTACCTACCTTAGGGGGTTTTGAGTATTAAATCCAATAATAGAAGCAGCATTCTCACTGTTACTGTTGTTTAATGGTCCTTTCTGCCACCTTCTGTCACTTTGTTATTTTTCACAGGCCGGGGGATATGCTCAAACATGCTGCCTCCTGGGCATTAGGTCTGGACTTCTCTGTCCTTCAGATTCCACTTCCTCCAGAAAAGCTTTCCTTGGCCACACCCACCTGTAGGGAGGGATCCTTCTGGTCTCCTTGAGTGGCATTTATGGCCATGATACAAACAATAATAATAGTAAATTACTCTAAATTCTTGACACATTTGAACTTACTTAGCTCCCATGATAATTCTGTAAGGTAGGTACTGCTATCATCATCCCCATTTTCCATATGAAGGAACAGGCAAGGTGAGGTTAAATGAAGAATGTACTCAAGGTCACATAGCTCGGGAATGATGGAACTGGGATCAGGACCAAGTCTACCACCCACCCCCCCTTAGCAACGGTGCCATGCCTCTCCTTCCCCCTTTCTCTGGTGCCCAGCCAAGAGGCTAGAGTGGAGGTTTGGGTCTCCCTTCTGTCCCTGACTGCTTATTGTACCCACCAGTGATCAGTCACTCTTGGGCAAATAGCCCTGGGGTCCTTGCCTGCCCCCTCCCCACCTGGGTAGACAGATGGAGAAGAGAGAAAATCAAAGGGCTGGGTATTCATGCTCTAAAGCAGAGCTGCACTGTTGGGGGAGGGTTTGTAGGAGGAAGCTGGGAAGATGGTTCTGACAGCATCAGGCCTGCCTGTTTAGAACCTTCCAGCATGAGGGGTGGAGAACAGGGTGCTGTGTGGCAGCAGGGAAGAAGAGACATTATTATGAACTCTTTTGACACTGAGATTTCATTATTTAGAAGGTGTGGGTGGTTAGGGGCCATTGGCAGGAGGTGGGCCGGATTGACTTTTGTGCCCCCTCCAACAGGTGTGGCCCATGCTGGTATGGGGCATGTGGAAGGGTAAGTTTTTGTCCAGAAGCTTTAGCCCTCCTACAGTGTTCCCACCTCAGGGCCCTTGGGAGCTACAGACTTCCTTCCCATAGGCTGTTCCAGGTGTCAGCTCCATTTCTTTCGAGCTCCTTCTCTGCCATCTTGCCTGTAAGCAGGGGCCAGGGAGTGCTTCAGATGATGGCCTACATTAGCTTCTGCCACCCCGGGAAGTATGGGCCTGGTAGCGGCTCTGGCCAGGTGCTCCAGGGGAGTTTGGCTATTGTTCAGTTTCAGACCTTGGTGCCTAACCCAGGATCCAGAGGCTAGTGGATTCAGAGAGGAGGGATCCCAGGGAGGCAACATGAGAACAAATCAATAGGATGGCTGTGGACATTTAGGTAGGCTCCTGGCTCCCATCTGTAGTCTAGTGGAAGCCATTTGACCTTTTGTAGCCTCAGTTTCCCCATTTGTGCAGTGGGCCTGCTTTGGACAGGGCTGTCCTGAAGACCACATGATATGTGGGATGGTCAAGTGTTTTCTCCATGGATGGAAAGTTACTTCAGGCAAAGAGTTCATACTGCAAAACACCTGGTGCACGTTTCTTGTATCTATAGGGCCAAGGCGACTTCTATTTAATGAAGAGTATTGTAACTTGGTGGACTTGGAAGACTCTGAATCTA
The DNA here is from genome assembly GCF_003254725.2 of Canis lupus dingo. Lineage (NCBI taxonomy): Eukaryota > Metazoa > Chordata > Mammalia > Carnivora > Canidae > Canis > Canis lupus. The sequence continues at coordinate 53,083,061 of NC_064281.1, forward strand.
GACCACCTTGATTTGTATCTTGACCTGCAACTTCCTAACTGCTGACTTTGGGCAAGTTACTCACTATCTCTGGGCCTTAGTTTTCTCATCTGTCAAATAAAAATATCCTAGCACCTAACCCCCACAAGATTGTTGTCAAGATTCAGTGATGTAAACCACATCAAAAGTACCTTGCCTGGAACAAAAACAATGACTCAGAACCCTTTGGCTGTTGTTATTATTATCATCTCATTTTATACTTGTAAAAATCTCCTGTTGTCAGTGCTATAATCATATCGTTATTTTACAGATAAGGACCCTGAAACACAGAGAAGTTAAGTCTTGCCCAGTATGATCCGTATCAAGTCTTTAGCTCAGGGCCTGGCACATAGTAAGTACTCAGTAGATATTAGTGTTTGATATTAATTATTATTCATGATTATGTTCAGTATCATAAGGATTATTATCAGTAATGAACATAGCCGCAGCTACGAAGTAAGTAGCAGAGCCAAGACTACATGCCACTTTCACAGATTGCTAGCCTGTTAGTACACCCAAAAACCTGTTTCTAGATAATACACAGCTGTTAGGTCCCCATTTTGGATTCTTCTTGCCTTCACCCCACATGGCCTAAGCCTGCACCTTTCCCCCCCACGGCCCCCCGCCCCCCAATGCTCAGAATCCCAGCCCTTCCTTTGGCTGCAGGGCTCAGAGAGGGCTTGTGTCCACTGGCTTTCAAAGAGGGAACAGACCCTGCCTGAAGAGGCTACTTCTCTAGGCCCATTTTCTTTCTGTAAGAGACAATTTTTTCTGGATCTCAGGGTGGGGCCAGGGTCCTTCAAGGCATTTCCTGCCTGGGAGTATATATTTGGCATCAGCAAAAGGAAAAGGAAGTATGCTAGGAGTGGGGGTGGGATATAGAAGTGGTGGCACAGGGTCAAAATGGATGAGTGCCAAGACTTTGCAGGCCAAGAGAGGAAGCAGGAGATGGCGTATGTCCCTTCTCATACAGGCCAGGATGTCCTCACAGGAGCTTGGGATAGAAGAGCTGAGTGTTCTTGAGGCTAGAGTGCCTACAGCCTTGGGCAGAGGTTATTTTCCCATTTTACACCTCTGGGCCTTGGTTCCTGGCCCTGTGGTTTCTGCCCTGGGGCAAGGTGTTCTGCTGGTCATCTAGTTGGCTGAGTTGCAAGTGTGCCTTCTCAGTTCTGTGTCTTTGCTATAGTGATTCCAGAGGAATGGGTGGAGTCACAGGCCAGCACACTGTTTAGTTGGAAAACAGGACTTCCTGTCTAGGTGCTGCCAGAACATTCTGTAGCCCTTACCACACTGAAGTGGGGATACTGAGACCAATAGGACCCAATGCATTGGGACTCCAGTTGAACAGGGGAGACAGTCTCAAACACTGCTGAGAAGGTAGTGGAAATGTATAGAGGGTCACTTAATTTAAACGAGCCATTGGCAGGTAGGGGATTAGTGAGAAGTCAGGGAAGGAAGATTTCATGAGAGGGAATGTTTGACCTCCATACCGATGAATAACAGGAGTTTGCAGCAAGCTGGGTCTAAAGTGTGGAAGGTCTCAAGTGCCATGTGGAAAGCAGTCTGGTGTGTGCCCTGGGCAGTGGGCAGTGGGGAGCCTGCTAGGCTGAGAGTAGGAGAGTGGCTACGTCAGAGCTGGGCTCTTGTAGGAAGAAGCTGGCAGGACAAGCCATTGAGAGACTAGAGGCCAGGAACTTAGAGGGCTTAAGTAATCCAGGCTTGTCCGCCTAGAGCATGGCTGGGTTTGGGAAACCATGACCACTGGATGGAAAAATCGATAGAACTTGGTGACTAAATACATGAGTTGAGAGAAGGCAGAATAGGATGGCTGGTGGTTTAAGCCTGGGTGTTCAGTGCCTTGAGAGGCAGGAAAGCAGTAGAGCCAGATTGGGAAGGGAAGATGGGTTTGGTCTTGGACCCCACTGAACACCCTCACTGGAGTCTCCCAGAAGAAAATGTGCAGGAGGAAGACAGCTCCTTCCACTGAACCAGCCAGTGTGAATCACACATGCCTCCCACCCCCTCTCTGGGTCTAGGTTTTGGTGAGTGGCCATTAGAAGACAGGAAAACTGAGGCCCAGACAGAGTTAGTGGCTTGCCGAAGATCACCCAACAAATTCCTAGTAGAGTTAAGGCTAGAATGTAGTTCTCCTGACCTTCAATCCAATCATCTTTCCACCTGTATCATAGTGGAGAGCAGTTGCCACAGGTCTAACATCTGCCCCAGACCAGTTAGGCTGGCACCTCTTGCTTCCAGGCTGGCCACTGGAGGTGAAGGAGTAGTATATGACTTATTAAAACACCTGTCCTTCCTTTTAACCATGACCTTGTCCGTGCACTTGGGACTGGGTTGGGGGCAGGATCCCCTGAGGGCAAGAAAGCTAATGGAGTGACTGAAGCAGAGGAGGTGGAAGCTTTGACCTTCACTGTCATAGGGAAGCCCTGGGCTGGGCAAGAATGTCAACTGCCTGCTTTAAAACTGATGTATCAAGTGCCAGCCTAGGAGACCACAGACTGGACTCTGGACCCAGATTTTCAAGCAGACCCATGAAGCCAGAGGGAGGTCTGGTTTAGCTACAGCGCCCTCATGAGCCTCCCTCACTTAAAGCTGCATACCAGATCTCAGGCTACAGTTTCATGTGGGAGAGGGGCACAGTTGGGGGTTTCTTGTATAACTTCTGAATTTATAAAAACTCTAAACTAGAATTGCCACCTATCACTGGCTGACCTGGCCCTGCCTACAAAGGCTCGACAGGATCCACAAACAAGGGACCTCCACTGAGTCATGCATCCAGTCTTTGGCTCATCCCCCGGGATATCCTCAAGGAGGGGTGGGGATACCTGGAAGTATAAGGTGGGCTGAGGCCCCCAGGTAAGGTAGAGGCCAGCCTCACGGTGTCACACTTTAAGTCTGGAGTCAGCCTTTCTTTTGTTGTGGGGATTGTCCTTCCTATATACTGTAGCACATTTAGCAGCATCCCCGGGCTCTACTCAACAGATACTAGTAGCATGCCTCTCCAGTAGTGATGACCAAAAATGTTTCTAGACATTGCCAAAGGTCCCCTGGGGCATAGCATCCTTGGTTGAGAATCCCTGAGGCCCTGTATCTTTGGTGTGGACATGGAGTGTTAAGAAGAGAGGGGTATTAGCATGGAGAGCCACACATGTGAACCTGCTACTAGCCAGCAAGATTTAGTGGCTTCACTATAATGCCACCCAGTCCCATGGTACTGTCCCTTCCTGGGCTGTGTGCCTTGGTAGTGCCTCATTTCTGACAGACTCCAAAGGTGTTGCTTGTATGGGCCTGGGAGCTTGGCATTCAATTGTAGCTCTGGCTGAGATTGAGACTGGCATCCCAACAGGTGCAGTAGGGGCCCCAAGTCCTGCCTGTGACCTAACAAGCTAGAGGCCAGCCAATGACTAGCACTGCCAAGCTAGCTGCTTGAAATCCAACAGCCCTTGCCGTGACACCCCTCCTGTGACATTTGGAATGTGGTATGAGCGCTATTTTGGTTTTATCTCTTTCCTCTCTTTGTCCCCCACCCTTGTAAAAATCTAGTAAGAATTGAAATTACAGCTAAGAGCAGCAGTAGCAGAGAGACAAGTCTACCCAGTCTCCCAGAGGACAGGGTATTGCAGACTCCTCTGAATGTCCCATCCAAGGTCAGGAAGGGAAGTCTTGGCAGTCTTCAGATTCACAACAGCTGTTATGTATGAGCCCCTGTGAAGGCTCCTCTTCCTCTGTCCCTTGGGGGCAGGGGGCATAGCCAGACAGTCACCTGTTGTAGCATTTGTGCAAATTTGAACAAAGACCCACCTCTGAGAGATCCAAGGATGAAGGCTGGGTGGGCACATTTCTTGTGGCCTAGGCTCCTTAGATGTATCCTTATGGGAGAGTGAAAGGAGCTGCTAATAACCACTTGGGGCCAAGTAAGATACAAACCCCCTGCCAGAAAGCCAACATCTCTTTCTTAAACAGGATCCCTCTCTAGGAGTGAAGCTGGGCAAAGGAAAAGGGCTTTGCATCCACCCAGAGAAATGATGTAGGAAGCTCTTTGCCAGGACCTAGCATTTCTCAGGTATAGGAGCAGGGCCGCTCATTGCTCTCTTGCTCCTTCACTTAGGCCTAGAAGGAAGGAACGTGGACCAATGATTGGAATGGGCCTGAGTCTGGCCTCTGGCTAGAATTTTTCCAGAGACCTATGCTGCGGCTCTTTCCTGGCTATGTTTGTTCAGGGCAGTGGTTCTCTATCTTGCCTGTACTTTAGAATCATCTGGAAAGCACTCAAAAACAAATGAAAACTTTCCCAGAGATTCGAATATAATTTGTCATGACTGGGGCCCAGGCACCAGAATTTTTATTAAAGTAGGTAGAAGTGGGGTCTGGGTGGCTCTCTCATAGCCCATTGAGTGACCACAAGGCAGAAGGACTCAAGTCCCCCAAGTGTGGCATGAAGAGGGTGAGGTTGGTGAGGCCTGACCTCCCTCAACTTAGTTGCCAGTTGCCTTTTTCTTTTCCTTCTAGCTCATGCTCACTTTTTTTACAAGTAGGACGCAATCTGAACTAAGCCTTAAAGATTGTGAATGTGTGCCTACCAAGTTCAAGTAGTCTTTTTAAGTTTTATTTAAATTCCAGTTAACATACAGTGTGATATTAGTTTCAGGAGAGACAAAGAGAGAGAGGCCAAGTTCAAGTAGTCTTAACAAAAGTAGTGCTAATGATAACTTTCATATAGCCACTTTCAAAACCAGGCAAAACCTGACCAATTCCACACAATAACCACAGAGGAGGGCAGGAAAGTTGTTGGTCCTCACTATGTAGATCAAAATCCAAAGCTTAGGGAATGAAGCAAGTTGTCTAAAATGACTTAGGCAGTGAGTAGGGGAGCCAGCCTGATTGGTAAAATGCTCTTTCTTCAACTTAGTTATCATCTTTCAGCATTATTGCATTTCCTTGGTGGGAGACGTTGCAGCCCCTTTCTTGAGTACATAAACTACCCTTTTTCATAAGACGTTTCTCAGGAAGAGAAGCCCTGAATTTTCTTCTCATTCCACCCTTCTCTGAAGTGAAAAAGCTCTGCACTAAGAGGATCATGGTAATGTGGCCTGCATAAGTGTAGGTGCAGATTCTGTCATTGACCTTTGAAGTCCTCTGCTGCCGCTCAGCCATTTCCCTTTGACATTCCCTCCAGCAGACCTGATTTGACTCTGGAGCTTTTGAGTATGCCCTTCCCTCAATTTTTATGGCTCAGATCAGCTGGGACCCTCCCCAGGGAGAAAGTCATCTGGGCTTAAATCTCAGTGGAATTCAGCTTGTGCCAGCTGAATGCCATCCCTGACCTGTCCCAGCATATCATCCTAGCCTCGGCCAGAGAATGGCCTGCGGAATATAGCAGTTGAAACTGCTGAGATCTGCATGTCTGGACATATAAGCAGGACTAGGGGTCACAGACATTCCTTTTTTTTAAATAATAAATTTATTTTTTATTGGTGTTCAATTTGCCAACATACAGAATAACACGCAGTGCTCATCCCGTCAAGTGCCCCGCTCAGTGCCCGTCACCCATTCACTCCCACCCCCCGCCATCCTCCCCTTCCACCACCCCTAGTTCATTTCCCAGAGTTAGGAGTCTTTATGTTCTGTCTCCCTTTCTGATATTTCCTACCTATTTCTTCTCCCTTCCCTTCTATTCCCTTTCACTATTATTTATATTCCCCAAATGAATGAGAACATACACTGTTTGTCCTTCTCCAGTTGACTCATTTCACTCAGCGTAATACCCTCCAGTTCCATCCACGTCGAAGCAAATGGTGGGTATTTGTCATTTCTAATGGCTGAGTAATATTCCACTGTATACATAAACCACATCTTCTTCATCCATTCATCTTTCGATGGACACCGAGGCTCCTTCCACAGTTTGGCTATTGTGGCCATTGCTGCTATAAACATCAGGGGGCAGGTGTCCCGGCGTTCCACTGCATCTGTATCTTTGGGGTAAATCCCCAGCAGTGCAATTGCTGGGTCGTAGGGCAGGTCTATTTTTAACTCTTTGAGGAACCTCCACACAGTTCTCCAGAGTGGCTGCACCAGTTCACATTCCCACCAACAGTGCAAGAGGGTTCCCTTTTCTCCGCATCCTCTCCAACATTTGTGGTTTCTTACCTTGTTAATTTTCCCCATTCTCACTGGTGTGAGGTGGTATCTCATCATGGTTTTCGTTTGTATTTCCCTGATGGCAAGTGATGCAGAGCATTTTCTCATGTGCGTGTTGGCCATGTCTATGTCTTCCTCATGACAGACATTCCTATATCACTCGCCTTAGCCTGCCCAGTGCCTGGCACTCTCCTGCCAGGCACATAAGACAATCCTCAGTCTGGGACACCTGGGCCCCAGCCTCAGATGAGTGGACTCAACTGGGAATGAGTGGTCACTTCTGGCCCCAAGCTGGGGCGGGTGGGAGGGATGAGCACAAAGCACTTTAGCTTTAGCTTTTAGTTTATGCTAAGTGAAATAAGTCCTTAATCACCAAGTCGTATGTCTGATTGCTCCATCTGGGAGGGAGTCTCAGGGCCTCCCAGCCCTCCATGAGGTGCTGTATTGTTGGGATATGGTATCCCTGACATTCTGTTGGGTAATAACCCATTACATTTTCCAGATTCCTGCCAGAGAGTCCTTGCTGGGGATTCAGTCCGCGGGCCTGCTTCAAACTCCTTGACTTCTTTGTCTTTTTGGAGCTATTGTGGCCTCTTTGCGACTTCTGCCTCCTGACAAACCTCTTTCCAGAGCCATTTATCTGCGAATTTGACAGTAATGTGGCTGCAGCCACTTTCCAGAGTCTAAAGGAAATGCTCGCTGGGCCTTTTTTCTGTTTGTTCTTTTTTCTTGGGACCCTTCAATTAGTGCTTGTACTGTGTCAGGGGCTTTTTTTCCTCTCCAGTATTTTATTTAATGCTCTCAGTAGCTATTCCAAGTAGACTCTGTTACCTCCATTTTAAAGAGGGGGAAACTGAGTCTTTCTTATAGAGGTTAAATAACTTGCCCAAAGTCAGAGAGCTAGTGACTGGCAGCACCAGTATTTCAACTCAGGCTTGTAACTCCACTATATCAGAAGGGAAGAAAAAATCTGGGGGGCGTGGAGTTGGTTCCTTTGAGTCTAAACCCTTTGTTTACCTGGCATCTGAGGGCAAGTAGCATAATGCAATGGAAAACAGAACTGGACAGGAAATTAAAAAATCAGGGTCATACACAAAGAGACATTTCTCCAAAGAAGTCATACTGGTGGCCAGCTGATGCATGAAAAGGTGCTCATCATCACTTACCATCAGGGAAGTGCAAACCAAAACTACAGTGAGGTATCACTTCACCTATTAGGAAGGCTAAAGTCAACGATACAAGAAGCAACAGGTGTTGGCAAGGATATGGAGAAAATGGAACCTTCCTGCACTGTTGGTGGGAATATAAACCTTTGTAGCCACTGTGGAAAACAGTATGGAGGTCCCTCAAAAAGTTAAAAATAGAACTACCCTATGACCCAGCAGTTTCACTATTGGGTATTTACCCAAAGAATACAAAAACACTAATTCAAAGGGACACATGCAATGTCTATAGCAACGTTATTTACAATAGGGAAGATATGGAAACAGCCCAAGTGTCCTTCCACTAATGAATGGATAAAGAAAATGTGGTATACACACACACACACACACACACACACACACAATCAAAATGGAATATTACTCAGCCATAAATAGGAATGAAATCTTGCCATTTGAAATAACATAGATGAAGCTTGAGAGTTTATGCTAAGTGAAATAAGTCCGATAAAGACAATTTAGGAAACAAAACAAATGAGCAAAGGGAGAGACAGAGAGAGAGAGAGAGAGAGAGGACACACGAGCACGAAACAGACTCTTAATTATAGGCAGAAATTGCTGGTTACCAGAGGGGAAGTTGGGGGGGGGGAATGGATGAAATAGGGGATGGGGATAAAGGAGGGCACTTGTCGTGATGAGCCTTGGGTGATATATGGAAGTGTTGAATCACTATATTGTATATCTGAAACTAAAATAACTATGTTAAGTAAATGGAATTAAAAACTTAAAGGAAAATAAAAGATCACGGTCATAGTCTTATCTGTGCCACATAACCCTGTAGGAGTTGAAGAATTCCCTTGGGTCTCAGTGTGTTCCATACTGTAGAATTTTTAAAGTGCTAATTTGGAGAGCCCTACCACAGACCAATTAAATCAGCCTCTGAGGATTGGGCCCCAGGAAATTGGGATTTTTAAGCTTCCTAGCTGATTTTCTTTTTTTTTAATAATAAATTTATTTTTATTGGTGTTCAATTTGCCAACATACAGAATAACACCCAGTGCTCATCCCGTCAAGTGCCCCCCTCAGTGCCCGTCACCCATTCACCCCCACCCCCCACCGTCCTCCCTTTCCACCACCCCTAGTTCGTTTCCCAGAGTTAGGAGTCTTTATATTCTGTCTCCCTTTCTGATATTTCCCACCCATTTCCTCTCCCTTCCCTTATATTCCCTTTCACTATTATTTATATTCCCCAAATGAATGAGAACATATAATGTTTGTCCTTCTCCGATTGACTCATTTCACTCCCTAGCTGATTTTCATGTGTATCCAAGGGTGAGAATCTTTGAGCTAGGGTATATAGGCGAGTGCTTCTCAGACTTTAATGTGCATGCAAATCAACTCAGGATCTACTTAAATATAAATTATGATTCAGTAGGTCTGGTATTCTGCATTTCTTTCTTTTTTTAAAAAAAATTTATTTATTCATTCATGAGAGACAGAGGCGGGGGGGACACACAGGCAGAGGGAGAAGCAGGCTCCATGCAGGGAGCCCGACGTGGGACTCGATCCCTGGTCTCCAGGATCAGGCCCTGGGCTGAAGGCGGCACTAAACCGCTGAGCCATCAGGGCTGCCCTGTATTTCTATCAAGGTCCCTGGTGATATCCATGCTGCTGGCCCAGGGATCACGCTTAGAAAAGCAGGGGGCTGGAGGGTCTAGGTGGCAGTGAGAGAACTTGTCCACCCAAGTGAGCTGGTTTCCTTCCCAACAACCCTAACTAGGGCCACTGCCAAGCATGAGAGGAGCAGGTAGCTCGCCACTCTCCCATGGGCTCTGCCTCTGTGGCTCAGGTAGATAGTGCAGATATTTAAGATGTAGGACTTTATTACTGCACTTGCCCACCTCCTTCAGGCTTCAGAAGGAGCTTGGGAATAATGGGCAGGCAGGTAGCTCTCTCATTCCCTTTGCTCTTTGTTCTGCATCTAGCCATGAATGACTGAGGGCTGCGATGGACTTTGAGGGTATGTTCTTGGCATGCAAGATGATCCATGGGGATTGGCTTTCCTGCCTGAGGTGCCCATACTAGACTCATGGCCCTTTAGGGTTCACTTTAGGGCCCTTTAGGTTTCCTTCTGTGCCTGTCTCTGGAAACCCACCAGGTACCCACTTTGGTACTTTCTCTTTGTCCTAATGATGGGATAGCAGAGCTGGCTGCTGGAAGGGGCTTTGAGGCTGGAGAGGGGCCTTCTCCTGGGAGTGTCAGACAGTCAGGAAACAGGAAGGTGGTTGTAGCAGCTGGCTCAGGTGTCCTAACAGCAAAACCACGTCCCTCAAATGCTTCCTGGGCTGACATGAAGTCCCTTCCAGCAGCTCTTGTCACAGTTCTCCCAGACCACCTCTTGCCTAGAGACCTTGTACCCTCTCCTAGGCCTGCATTGCCCCCTGCCAGGGGGTCTGAGCTACTGTTGGCTGAGCTCTGTGGGAACAAACACTTACCAGGACCTCCCAGAAATCCTGATGATTCCTTGATCTTTGTCATAGGTTAGAAAGTTGCAGTAACCAAAAACCCATGTGCATACAGATTCAGGTGCATGCACAGACTGAAGGGCCTGTGTGTGTGTTCAGGTGCACCATCCCATGAGCAGACTTGGCTACAGCTGTGTGCAGAGGCAACTGCTGGGGTGGCACTGACCTGATGTGCTCACTCTGGGAAATGCAGAGATGTTCATCCTGCCCCACGCCTGTTTGCCCCCAAAACCCTCAGGAGCTCCAGAGCCTTCTCTTCCCCCTCCCCTGAAATCCTCATCAGTGTATGACCCTTGAGAGGCCTATTGGTTTTTTGGACTAACTTCTACCTTCCTGCACTCTTCCCTCCCTTGTCTCCCCACCTGGCATCCTCTCAAATACCATTTTGTCTTTTAACTTCTCATGCCTAGCTGCTAGGATCTCATCCTGGATTTCCCTGTGGGAGAGCACTGGAGAGAAAGAGCTCTTCCTGTCTTCAGAGAAACCTCACAAGTCTCCTTGGAGTTCTCTGGTCATAGGTGCCAAGGAAATCAAGGAGATGTTGGGTGCTTGGCTTTGTGGCCAGAGTAGCTCTGCTGAGCCAGCAGCCTCCTCCACCCCCCAACCCCACAGTGCCTGGTCCCATAGTCCTAGCCCCACTGCTCTCTGGCAGCACGTGGGTACGAAACAAATTGCTGCCTGGGCAGTCCTAGGGCTTTGCTAATGGCATTCAGCCTACGTTGGCCTCCTGTAGTCCAGCTGCCTGCCTCCACTGAGGATGGCAGGGGTGCTGGGCATTCCCAGAGCAGAGATGAGAGGCTAACCCAACTAGTGTCCTCCAAGATTCCCACAGGTCCATGTTGTGTCATCATGACAGTCAGCACTGGATTATACTGCATAGGCCTAGCTACAGGGGAGCTCTGGAGCAGTCCTGGGAGGTTCCCTGGGGAGGGAGGGCTGGAAATCGATGAATGATAGGGGAGAGTGAGCACTGGGGAATCTGCCACCTCAGAAGCATAAGGAGTCCTGAGTGAGAGTCAACTTGAGCTTGAACTCTGGCCCCAGCACTGCTACCTTGGTCAACCGTGAGACTGTGGGCAAGTCCTTCCTTTCTGAGCCTGTGTGGAGATCCATAAAACATAGTAAAACCTTCTTCACAGCCTATTACGTGTGTTAAGTGAGACTTGGTTATCAAAGGGCTAGGGAATGTTAGGCATGATGGTGGGAAAGAGAATGATAATTGCTGAACATTTTGTATCCCTAGCTGGACTAGGATGGTCTACCCAGGGCCATGGAAAGGGATCTTTCTCCCACAGGAGGGGAGGGTGAAGGCACAGCTCTGGCTTCATCCCTCAGTAGTATTCCTTGACTCCATTCCTGGGAGTTGCTGCTGGTGGGTTCTTGGGTGCCCAAGAACACTTGGGCAGGGGTGGGAGAGTGAGAGGGGTATTGAGACCAGCAGGGAGTAAGGTTCAAGAAAGGTGTGCCAGGACATACATAGGGTAGGGTTTGGGGAACTGAAGGTGAATCCTAGCTGGCTGTGATATGCAACAAATATGCCAGCCCCTTCCCTGCTTTCCTTGCCATTTCCAGATCACGAGAACTAGAGGTGCTTCTCTGCCAGAGGTGAGGCAGTGTATACCCAGGGTGGCTCAGTGCCAGCACCTAACTAACCCTGTTTCTCCACCTGTTTCTTTCCCTCTGTTTTGTGTTAGAAGTTGAGGCCAAAAGAGCATGTAAGTGGCTCCGAGCAACAGGATTCCCTCAGTATGCTCAGCTTTTTGAAGGTAAGACTACTCAATTGCTTCCCCTTCCCTACCCTGAAATTTGCCTCATCCCTCTGTTTTTCATCTCTAAAATGGGGCACTCAGATCCTCTTTCCAACCACACAAGAAACTGTGTACCTTGGCCCCCTGCTCCTATAGTGACAGCATCATCTCTACTGAGTCATTCTCATCAGCTCTCATCAGCTCTGGTGTCACTCTTGTACTAAAGTGCCTTGTCTTGGCCAAGGCCCCTGCACCGTACCACTTGTGAGGATGCCATGTGTCTAGGTACAATGAGGAGGGTACATCCTGGTGATCCTGACTTCATCTCAACTTCCCCATGGCCTCATTTCTCTGTTTCCCTTCATTTTTCTCTTTTTTCTTTAGAGTGGTTTATATTTACTGTTTCCCCTTTCCCTCTTCTTCTCACACCTCCCCACTGTACTCTGTCTTTGCCCCCACTTTGCCCAGATCACCAGTGACCTTCATGTGATCAAATCCAGTGGCCATTCCCTAGTCTTTACTTCATGTCTCAACAGAATTCATGCAGGTGGCCACTCCCTTCAGCTTCTGGAACACTCACCTCTCTTGGCTCTCTCTCTCTGGATGCTGTTTTCTGTCTTCTTAGAGAAGACTCTGCTCTCTCAAACTGCTATCTAAATGTTGGGGTAGCCCAGAGTTCAGTCTTGGTCCCTTTTTCATCTCAACACTTCTTTCCCAGGAAAGCCCTCTCCAAGTACCAATTCTGGTGATTCCCACATGTCTCCCTGCCAGACCTTATTCCCAAGCTCCAGGTTCATCTATTCAACCATCAGTTGCATATCTCCTCATCTGTCGGGTAGGCATCTCAAATTGAACAGATCTAAATCCACCTCCTGAGGGCACCACCATCCCCTTGAGCCACGCATTCAGAAATCATCCTTGATTCCTCTTTCCTTTCTGAAAGTCCCTTGTCCCTGCACACTGTATCCTGGACTGATCCACTTCCTAGCACCTCCACTACCACCTCCTGTGTAAACTGCCATCTCCACTCACCTGCCACCTTAGCATGCCAGCCTCCTTCCTACACTCCCTCCTATGCTCTTCCATGTACAGTGAACCTCGGGCCTCACTCTCATTTCTTTGCTCTGTCGGTCCTCCGCTTGATTTCCCCAGCATGCTCAGAATGAGGTAAGTACCTATGTTTTGTTCCGGCTGGCAAGACTACATCACCTGACCACGTCTGTTGACTCCTCTTCTGTTTGCGCACGGCATTCCAGGCTCCTTTCTACCACTTGCTCACACCATGTCCTTTCCTTCCTCAGAGTCTTAGTGTCAGTCCTGCCTGGAATTGTCTTCCCAGGCTCCTGGCCCAGCCAGCCCTGTCTTATTCTGCAGGACTCTGCTCAGAAGTCATCACCTTGGAAAGGCCTCTGCTAACCACATGTCTACGAGTGGCCCCCACCCCACCAGCCTCTTTTTATCCTATCATCCTGGCTACTGCCTTCCATGGCATTCAGGACAGTATTGTCTTGTTTCACATGTGCTTTATTGTCTGTTGTTCTCCTAAGAGTGTAAACTCCATGAAAGGATCATTTTAACTCATTCACTGCTGTAGCCCCAGTGCCTGGCACAAAGTAGGTGATCAGTTAATATGAGGTGCATGAGAAAATGGGTTTGTTTCACCAGCAAGCCAGAGAGGGGTGGGATTTCCTGGCTTCTCTGTCCTCTTAGCCCACTCCTTCTTCTCTCCCCTCCCCTTCCTGCATTCCAGGGAGTGGACCCTGCCGTTTTGAGTGGTAGGAAGAAATGAGGTATTGTTTGGTTGCCCACTGTCCTCTGTTCTCACTCTTGCCCCGCTCCCTTCACTGCACCTCAGGGAGGAGGTTCCCTGTCTGAGTAGCCCAGGATTCAAAGGGGACTGAGGGGCACCAAGCTTGGCTCTTGGCAGCTGCCCAATTCCTCAGGCCTGCCATCTCCCGGGGACCTGTCTTATGGTTCGGTCCTCTCATCCAGCTCAGCCCTCCTTTCCCTCAACCCTGGACTCGCCTCCAGTGGTCAACCCGAGCTCCTGGAGCCCCTCCTTTTACTCCAGGCCTGCTCCTTCTGCTCAGCTTTTTTGCCTTCCTGCCTCCTCTCTCTCCGGCCTCCCCTTTCCAACTCAAGGGCTGCCGGCGCTGAGTTTCTGACCTACCTCCCTCGACTTACCTTAGCTTTTCTCTGCCATACAGAAGGTCTGTTTCCCCTGGATATTGGCTCTGTGAAGAAGGACCACAGTTTTCTGGACAAGGACTCTTTGGGGGCCCTGTGCAGGTAGGGACCACTGAGGGCAAGACCTGGGAGGTCAGGGCCTGGGCTGGGGCTTCCCGATAGAAAGAAATAATCCCTTGTTCACACCAGCAGAGGAGGCCCAACCTGGTACACTGCTCATCTGTTGCAGTCACACTGCTCTCTGTGTCTCAGTCTGTGTCTCTGACACCTCACCACTCAGACACTCTAGCTAGAGGACCAAGATCTGGCCTTGAGTCTTTTTCCCCCTTCAGTTAGATTCCCAGAGGAATCTGACTGGTCCCCTCTCTGCTTACACTGCTTTGGGCCTTGTCTCAGACCAAACCACGACTTTTTGGATACATTACAGTGGCCCACTAACTGGCCTTCCTGCCTGTCCCCTTCTCACCCTGATCCAGCCTTTTTACAGCCACCAGATTCAGCTTCCAAGCAGGCACACCTCTACTTGGAGTGTACAACTGCCTGCAGAGAAAAGTAAAGCTATTTTAGCTCGAGGCACTCTTGTGGTCTGGCTTTGACTGGCCTTATCAGCCTCAGTTTCCCCCGTCACACTGGTGGTGGTCTGTTTGCTGACCGTTACCCTCTCTACCCTGTCACGGCCTCTTGTGGAAGCCTGGGAGAGGAGCCCCTGTTTTTACCTCCTCCAGAATCTCACTTCTGGGATGCCTGGGTGGCTCAGTGGTTGAGCATCTGCCATCGGCTCAGGGCATGATCCCAGGGTCAAGGGATCGAGTCCCACATCAGGCTCCCTTCAAGGAGCCTGCTTCTCCCTATGCCTATATCTCTGCCTCTCTCTGTGTCTCTCATGAATAAATAAAATCTTAAAAAAAAGAAGAAGAATCCCACTTCTGTCCTCCAGGAAGCCTTCTCTGACTGCCTAATGTCCCTTCACCGAAGTTCCTTGTCCTACCCTCTGTGTGCCTTCTGTGCCTCTGTCTGTGTCTCTGACACCTCACCACTCAGGCACTCTAGCTAGAGGGCCAAGATCTGGCCTTGAGTCTTTTTCCCCCTTCAGTTAGATTCCCAGAGGAATCTGACTGGTCCCCTCTCTGCTTACACTGTTCTTGACCTTGCCCCATCTCTGTAGTGGTTTATTCCACATATACAAGCTCCCAGAGGATGGAGGCCATAATCTCCCTAGCACCATGTCTGGCACTGAAACCGTTATGAACACTGGGTCTTGGGAGACATTTTGATGGCTTGGGCATGTGACCTTAGTGGAGGGCATCTTGGGGCTGTCTTGGTAGGTTATGCCCTGTAGGCTTTGGTTGAGACTCTTAGGTGAGCACTGCTTTCTTTCCTTACAGGAGGCTGATGACCTTGAACAACTGTGCCTCGATGAAACTGGAAATTCACTATCAATGCAAGCAGGTGAGTCATGGCAAGGGTGGGGTCTGGGGTCTTGTGGCACTGCGCTGAACCCAGAGCATACACAGTTTCCTTGCAAAACTCGCTTCGGTGTTCTGGGAGTCTGGGGTGTACAGAGTAATGCCTTGCTCCAGCGTGGGAATGAGGTGTAAGGGGTTCTGCCAGGTTCTGGCAAGCATAGCCTGGAGGTTGGATGAGAACAAGTACCCTGGCCCATCCTCACCCACCACCCTCAGCACACCTCTCCCCTACTGAGTTTACCAATAACTTGACCTAGTGGTGGCCCTTCCTCGGGGAAATTTCTCTGCCTCCACTACCTGCTTTGTGATGGCAATAATTCCTTGACTATAAGCAGAGACAGAATAATGCAGTGGAAAAATCATGGCCTATATGATCTTAGGAGTCAAGATCCCCAACTGTGTCCCTATGAGGTTTTGTACCCCTGAGCCCCATTTTCTCCACCTCTACACTGATTTGGAGGGGGACATTAATAGCTTCATGAGGCCTTTCTGACTCTGCCAATCTGGGATTGCAGAAACCGAGAAGACTCTTAGTCTCCATGTAGCCCTGGAATGCTAGCGTGATGACCTCATCCTTCCATAGGGCCAGGCTTTGTGGATTTCTTCTGGGCCTTTCTCCACCAGAGGTCTGGAGCCAGGAGGGGCAGCTAGGCTGCCAGAGCCCTGGTCTGGGAAGCAGGAAGCCCCTGGAACCTGGTCCCACCTCTGCCACCGACTTCTCAGTGGCTTTGAGCCAGTCTATTCCCCTCTCTAGGCCTTGGTTTCCCCACATTGCAAAATAGAAAATTAGAAAATCTAAAATCTTCTTCCAGTTCTGGCATTCTGTGATTCTAATCTAAGACGATAGCCTAGAGACTTGGGAGGCTGCTGAGCACAGGAGGTCAGAACACCTAGATTCTTTTTTTTTTTAATTTTTATTTATTTATGATAGTCACACACACACACAGAGAGAGAGAGAGAGAGAGAGAGAGAGAGAGAGAGAGAGGGGCAGAGACACAGGCAGAGGGAGAAGCAGGCTCCATGCACCGGGAGCCCGATGTGGGATTCGATCCCGGGTCTCCAGGATCGCGCCCTGGGCCAAAGGCAGGCGCTAAACCGCTGCGCCACCCAGGGATCCCAGAACACCTAGATTCTTTTTTCTTTTCTTTTTTTTTTTTTTTAACACCTAGATTCTTTTTTTTTTTTTTTTAAAGATTTTATTTATTTATTGCATGAGGGACACACAGAGAGAGAGAGAGAGAGAGAGAGAGAGAGGCAGGGACACAGGCAGAGGGAGAAGCAGGTTCCATACAGGGAACCTGATGTGGGACTCGATCCCAGGACTCTAGGATCACGCCCCAGGCCAAAGGCAGGCGCTAAACCGCTGAGCCACCCAGGGATCCCCCTAACACCTAGATTCTAATGATGGTTCTGTCAATGACTTGCTACGTGACACTGTATGACCTTAGGCAAGTGGCTTCTCATTTGTGGGTCTGGGTTTCACTATCTGTGAAATGAGGAGGGATTAGATGAATGAGATGACTAGTACTATCTGTCTGGGCTCCGTCTCAGACTCCTAGCTTATTCTGGTACTCCCAGAGCCAGCTCCGCATCTAGGACATGTCCTCAGTCAGAAAGTGGGGCCCTTTACCTCATTGTTACTCCAAGAGTTTGGAGGCAGAGGGTGGAATACAAACAAGGACTTGTGGACTAGACTTCTCTAACCTGACCCTGTGGCTCCCTCCCCAGAATGAAGACTCAGAAGAAGAAGAGCAGTGTACCATCAGCAACCACTGGGCCTTCCAGCAAGAAAGTAAATGCTGGTCTCATGTGGACTCCTCTGACCTGCTGGCCCCACCAAGCCCTGGCCTGCCAGTGACCTCCAGCTGTGAGAGCGTCCTCACTGAGCTTAGCACCACTTCCCTGCCAGCCATCGCTGTAAGCCTATCGCCAGAGCCGGAGCCAATGGACCTGCCCACGCCCTGCCACGTCCCCAGCCTGAGTAACCAGCCCCTCCTTAGCCCCACCCAGGGCCATGAGGGTCCCCGGGACAAAGCCAAGAAGCGCCATTCTCGTAGCTTCCTTAAGCATCTTGATTCTCTGAGGTGGAAGGAAAAGGGTGGCAGTCGGCAAGCTGGGCCCGACCGTGGCCCAGCCACCTTAGAGAAGGCCATTAAAGCCTCCTCTTTCCGTAGTCACCGTGGCTTCCTCTCAGCTGGATTCTACAGGGCCAAGAATAGGGCAGCCGCCTCAGCCAGCAACAGTGGCACCGAGACTCCAAGGGCCTGGGAGGCCTGGCCTGTGGCCATGTTTCGACACCCTCAGCAGGTGCACCGGGGTGACTGCCTTGTGCATGTGCCCAGGGACCACAAACCAGGCACATTCCCTCGCTCTCTGTCTATTGAGAGCCTGTTCCCCGAGGATGGACACTGCCTGGCAGATTGGCAGCCAGGTAGACCCTGGGGCTGTGAAGGGCGCCGGGGCTCCTGTGGCTCCACGGGCAGCCATGCCAGCATCTATGACAACATGTCTGAGCTGTACCCATCTGAGCCAGTACTGGTCAGGGCTAAAGCTGAAGATGAGGAAGGTACAGGCAGCTATGCCCACCTAGATGACATCCTCCAGCATGTATGGGGGCTGCAGCAACGGGTAGAGCTCTGGTCTCAGGCCATCTACCCAGACCTGCGGACTAGAGATAAGGAAAAGGAAGAAGAGGAAGAAGAGGAGGAGATTGCGTCGTCAGTAGAAATAGCCACAGTTGAGGTTGGAGGGCAGGCTGGGACTCTGGCCCAGATAGAGGCTCCAGCCTGCAGAGAGTCCTCAGCCCCAGACCAGGCTGATGTTCAGCCAGTAATCCCAGCTCAGGTTGAGTATCAGGCTCAGTCTGAGCCCCTGGCCCAGGCCCAGGCCCGGGCCCAGGTTGAGGCCGAGGCCCTAGACCTGGGCCAAGGTCATGGGCAGGAGGTGAATTCAGGTGGGGAACCCACCTCGGCCTCCAGCGTATCTGTGGAAGAAGGACACTCCATTTCTGACACTGTGGCCTCCTCCAGTGAACTGGACAGTAGTGGAAACTCCATGAACGAGGCTGAGGTCATGGGCTCGCCAGCTGGACTTCAAGCATCCAGACTACATGAACGACGGGATTCAGGCGTTGGGGCCTCACTTACCAGACCCTGCAGGTGGGAGTTTTGTGTAGGGGTGGGGACATCTCTCTCTCTGTCTCTCCCCCTCCTTCATCGTCCTTCTCTTCCTTCCCCTCTCTCCCCCACACAACTAAGTCTCTCAAGCCAATTTCTTAGTCCCGAGGCCCAGGGGCAGGTTCTTGATTGCCTCCAGGTTAATTAAGTTCAGGGTCTGCCTCTACTATGGCCTTGAGCAAATTCTGGCTCCTCTTTGGGCCTTGGTTTCCCCACGTGTAAACCAAAGATATTAGAGGAGGTGGTCTCTGGATCCACAGCTTTGCCATTCTGGGCTCTCGGATCAGCCCCTCCATTGGGGCTGCTCGTTGGCAATAGATGGGCCTCAGCTCTATGCCACCCTCCCTGACAGCAGCTTGGCTACCGGGCAGCCCTGGAGACTAATATGAGGTTTTTCCACCATCGGGCCCAGTAGCAAGGCTGACTGCTCACATCTCTCTGCATTTGCTTTCTTTTGGGGAGAATAAAGGAACCAGAAGAGCTCAACATTTCCTAAGGTTTACTCCAAACCTGCTCCTCTGGCCTTCTCTGCTCCTCACCTTTCACCAGGAAGCTCCGCTGGCACAGCTTCCAGAACTCCCACCGGCCCAGCCTCAATTCAGAGTCACTGGAGATCAATTGGCAGTTTGCTGGCCAGATCCACCTCCTGCATAAGGGCTCACTGCTGCGGCTCACTGCCTTCATGGAGAAGTACACTGTGCCACACAAACCAGGGTGGGCCTGGTGAGTGCTCCTGGGCCATAGTGGGTGGGGAGCTTCTCACCCAGGCCTTGGTTCCCTTCCTGTCTCCACTCCAGGACCCTGGGGGGGGGGGGGCGGTCAGCCCCAGAAGGTAGGTATAAGCAGGAGGAGCCCAGAAGCCAAGTAGTGCTAGGTTGGGCCAGGAAGCTGGAGAGGCCATGTCCTGAGAGGTCAGCATGGCTTGCATATGTCTGTGGGGGATGCTCATGGGACACATGTGAGTATGTGTGCCATATGTGAGGAGGAGTGGGAGTGGGGTACCATAGGTCCTTGAGCAGTACCATCTCCATCCCAACCTCCAGGCTGCCACCAGTGAGATTGTCTTAAAAGGCAGCCTTGGTTGCTGCTCTCCTGATAGACACCCTTCAGTGCCACCACCAGCCTGCCCCACACCAGGGCCAAAGAAGGTCCAGCTTCCTCCCCATCATGATCCATTCATGTTCTGGTCCTGCCCCAGCTGTTGGTTTCTTTAGCCTGCCACTCTAAATCAAGGCCACTGTAGAGCCCAGTAAATTTGTTGCCCTTCCCTGAATGTGCCATACTCTTTGTTCTGCCTCTTTGCCTTTGTCTGTGCTGTTCTCTCTGCCTGGAATGCCTTTTCCCCATTTCTCCTCTGGGACAACACCTACCTATCCTTCAAGAGCCTGCTGAATTTCCACATCCTCCCTGAAGCCTTCTCTGATCCACTAGGTATAATTCCCCTTCCTCATGGGTCTTCCCCTAAGTTCTTGCTTGGTCCACTCCTGACCACATATGTTGTCATTGCCTGTAACCGCCAACTGAGAGCTCCCTGTATTCCTCTGTGACTCCCTAGGGCCCGGCCCAGAGCAGGTGCTCAAGGAATGTTGACTCTGGGGATGTGGTGTATTTCTTACCCCCATCACCCCTGCCTGAGACCCCCAAGACTGCAGAGTCTCCAAGCTGCGTCTGAGCCTATTCCGTACCCCTCACAGAACTCTTGTCACTCCCCCAAACAGGTCAGTGCCCAAGTTCATGAAAAGGAATAAGACTCCAGACTACCGAGGCCAGCAGGTGTTTGGGGTGCCACCCCTTATCCACGTGCAGCGCACAGGCCAGCCACTGCCACAGAGCATTCAGCAAGCCATGCGCTACCTGCGCAGCCAGTGCCTGGACCAGGTGAGCCCTGCTGAGGAAGACAGATGGCACTGGGGAAGAAATCCAGGGCTGAGGAATTGGGGAGGGGAGCTGCGAGGACCTTTCTGACCCACTGGAGACCTTTCTGAGCCTTAGGAAGGCCCTGCAAGCATGGAGGTGAAGCTCCCCTCTGCCGGGCTCTCTGCCAGCTTCTTTCTAGCCCAGGCACCATAGGCCCCATCTTTAGGAGCCTACCTTAGCCTAGATCACTCTTTTCCTACTCATTCCCATTGAAGCCATCTTTCCCCTTGACCCTGGGGCTATAAAAACCCTTCTCTTTGGTCTTGCCATCTTTCTCCTTCCCTGCCTAGCAGGAAGCCTGTCAGGCTTAGAAGTCTCTGGGGTGGCCTATACTCCTGACACCCAGTCCGGGGCTGGCCTCATAACATTCCTCCCCACCCCACTCCTGTCCTGCATGTCTCCATCTGTCCCTTCCCTGCCTGGGCCAGGTGGGCATCTTCCGCAAGTCTGGGGTGAAGTCCAGGATCCAGAACCTGCGGCAAATGAATGAGGCCAACCCAGACCATGTTTGCTACGAGGGCCAGTCGGCCTATGATGTGGCAGACCTGCTGAAGCAGTATTTCCGGGACCTACCAGAGCCTATCTTTACCAGCAAGCTCACGACCACTTTCCTGCAGATCTACCAGCGTGAGTCACCCACACTGATCCCTGACAACCTGCCCCATTCTCAATCTCCCTGCATTCCTGGGGCTTGTGAGAGATGAACCTGGTGCTCACTGGAAGATTTGCTATCCAGAGTTGGAAAGGCCCTTGGAGGGAGACCACACTCTATTCCCCAAACCCGTCATATGGAAAGATGGACTGAGGCCCCAAGGAAAGGCAGGCACCTACTTAAGGTTATACGGTACATGAGAGTGGGGCTGAGTCCAGTACCCAGAGACCTCTCAGAGCCCATCTTTACCCTTTCCTCTCACTGACCTCCTTTGGGACCCCTGTGCCCTCTGCATTCCTAGAAGCAGGAGACTTGCTGCCAGAAGCTCTAGGGGAATAAAAAAGCCGTTCTTCCATTCCTTCCTCACAGTCCTCCCCAAGGATCAGTGGTTGGCAGCAGCTCAGGCTGCCACCTTGCTGCTCCCGGATGAGAACCGAGAGGTCCTACAGACTCTGCTCTATTTCCTAAGTGACATTGCCTCTGCTGAAGAAAACCAGATGACAGCTGGCAACCTAGCTGTGTGTCTGGCACCTTCCATCTTCCATCTCAACGTCTCTAAGAAGGATAGCCCCTCTCCGAGGTGAAACAGGGCAGGATATGGCAAGGCCAGGCAGGGAGGGTTTGGGTTCCCCTTGGACTGCGGACCCTTGATGGCTGGTCCTGCAGTTCCCAGGTGTCCCCACCAGGGGTCAGCCTGACTCTTCAGGGACCTGGGACCAGTTGGATGTTTTGAAGCAAGGCCTTCTAATGGGCAGCAGGTGGTTTTTGTGATGGGGATGGGGGGGGGGGGGTGGTGCTAGAAGCCAGCCAGTGATCCATCTTGTCTTGTGCCCATGTGTCATCACCTCCCGGCTCTTCCCTCTAGGATCAGGAGCAAACGCAGCCTGGTTGGCCGGCCAGGCCCTAGGGACCTGAGTGAGAACATGGCTGCCACCCAGGGCCTATCACACATGATCAGTGACTGCAAGAAACTTTTTCAAGTGAGTCACTCTAGGCCCAGATCCAGGGAAACCCTCAGGCCAGAGCTATGTCCCCCCAAGTCAGGGATAGGGCCCACTTGGCACATACCCCCTTAATTTCCAACTCTTTTCCTATAAGGTTTCTCATTTACCTCACTGCCAGTAGCTAGGCCTCTGTACCCCTTGACATGGACCTGAGAGATCCCGTGGGCCCCTGACTGCCTGTTGCTCCTTATGGCCATAGTGTCTGTGTGTGTGCTCTCCCAGGTCCCTCAGGACATGGTGCTACAGCTGTGTGGCTCCTACAACGCAGCTGAGCTCAGCCCTCCCTGCCCAGCCTTGGCTGAGCTGCGGCAGGCCCAAGCAGCCGGCATTAGCCTGAGCCTCTACATGGAAGAGAGTGTCCAGGAGCTGCTGCGTGATGCTGCCGAGCGTTTCAAGGGTTGGATGAGTATGCCGGGGCCCCAACACACAGAGCTGGCTTGTAGAAAGGTAAGTAGCACACCGCCTATGGCTGCCATGGAGCTGAAAGAGTTCAAGGGGTGCAGGCAGGAGGTCAAGGATGCTCAGGGAAGGAGCTGTCCTACCAGTCACACTGTGCCTCAGCTTGATCTTGGAGGATGTCAGCCAGCAGAGCAAGTACCTAAAGAAATTGAGAACCAGATGAGATGGGGGCTCTCTGTTGTTGGGGATCGCCTGCCAGAATTTCTGTACTGGAGCCCCACTGTAGGCAGGTCACTGTATGTAGAGCCTAGCCTCCTGTACCTTTCTGCACCACAGTGGTGCTGAGCTCCCCACCTGTGTGCCTCTGCCCCTGCTGTCCTTCTACCTAGACTGACCTGCCCGAAGTGTTGCATGTCCCAAGTTACAGGAAGCCTCAACTTGATATGCTCTCTCCTTCATTCAGAGCCTCCTGTCATGTCCCAAACTGGAGGTGACTCCTCTATCCTTCTCTTGGCCTTAGCCACCTTTTTTCTTGGATTCCAATTACAAGTAACACCACAAGCCCGATCTTGTATAAAGCAAGGCATAGTAAAACTTCCCTTTACGGGCTTGGGATGAGAAGCTCGCACAAGTGCCTGGTATGTGCAAAAGACTCGTGAAGTAGCAGCTTTGGTTGCTGTGCACGTGTTCTGCTTCCAATGCTAGATGGTGAGCTCCTTGATGATGGGCCCCCTCTTCTCTTCCTGTTCACTTTCAGAAATTCCAAGCATGGCATCCATTTCATGGTAGAGCCTAATAGGCCCCAGAGAATTTGTGTCTCGTCATCTCTTTGTGCTTTTGACTAGGTGGAGAAGCAGACATCCAGAGAGGAGGGAGAGGACAGGGAGCAAAGGGATGGCCTGTCTGGACCTGGCTAGGGTTAGCCCAGTACCCCTGCAGCCTTCCCTTGTCGGGGCTGAAGTGAAAGCAGGCTAGAACTGGGGCGGGGACAGCGGTGCAGTGGGTGTTCTCTGGCTCTGATGGCTGGCCCCTGTCCCCACTCTCATGGCTCTCAGGCACCAGATGGGCACCCCCTGCGTGTGTGGAAGGTGTCCACTGAGGTGGCAGCCCCTCCACCTGTCGTGTTACACCGTGTTCTGCGGGAGAGGGCCCTCTGGGATGAGGACCTGCTGCGGGCCCAGGTGTTGGAAGCCCTGATGCCAGGTGTGGAGCTGTACCACTATGTCACCGACAGCATGGCACCCCATCCCTGCCGTGACTTCGTGGTGCTCCGGTGAGGGGTTCTAGCTCTCATCCTGCTATCCTTGGGGGGCCAGAGAGGTGGACTGGGAACAGACACCAGGAACCAGAATGTGTGTGTTGTACCCTCCACCCAATAGGATGTGGCGCTCTGACCTGCCCCGTGGTGGTTGTCTGCTCGTCTCCCAGTCCCTGGATCCTGAGCAACCTGTGCCAGAATCAGGGGTGCGGGCCATGATGCTCACTTCCCAGTACCTCATGGAGCCTTGTGGCCTGGGCCGCTCCCGGCTCACTCACATCTGCCGTGCTGATCTCAGGTACCAGGCCCCCTTAGGCTGGGCAGTCCCCCTACCTCTGTCCTGTGCCACTGATCCCTGGGGGCTTGGGGCAAGTCTTTTCTTCCTTCCTCCTGGCAAGGGATCCAGAGAAGAACCCATGGCTCATACCTGCCTGCTTCTACCTCCATAGGGGCCGTTCTCCTGACTGGTACAACAAAGTCTTTGGGCACCTGTGTGCCATGGAAGTGGCGAAGATCCGGGACTCCTTCCCCACCCTGCAGGCAGCTGGCCCTGAGACAAAATTGTGAGCCTCAGCTCGGTGCCAGGGTGAAACCACCTGGGCCCCTTGGTGCCAAGAGAGTAAGGGGGAGAAGAGAGGAGAGCATCCCCCACATGTTGCTTCCAGGGGCAGAGCCAGGCCCTTGCAGATCCAGCAGTCTGTCCCCTTTACTTCCTGAAGCTCCTCCACACATCCAGGGGAGGAAAAGAAAATGTCAGTGGCCCATCTCTACTCCACCTCCACCCATAAGCCTGTGTTCTCTCCTCCCAAGAGAGAGGAGTCATTTTCAGAAGAAGACTGCTACTTCCCCCCAGGCCCACCGAGGCACCATCAGTCTGAAGCCTCACCAGCTCCTCCACCTGCAGGAGGGAGGAGGGAGAGAGCAGCGTGTGCTTCCAGCTCTCTGCCACTCGGAGAGGCCAAGCTATCCTTTTTTGGTGCTAGGGTCCCTTTGAGGTTGGCAGGAGCCTCTGGTCCTGCCTTGGGGCTTAGTATTGGCCCTGAACTGACTTTTCCAGGGAAATTGGACAAGGGAGGATGAGCACAGGTCAGCTGCAACCAGCATGAGCTGTTTTCTTTGTGTAAATACAATGCTGATTTTTATGAGGCTGATTTAAAGAGCGGGCACTACCTAGGCAACATGAGTATTTGGGGCAGCTTGTGATATGGTAGAGGGGGGAGAGGGCCTCCTTTCTCAGGTCTCAGGAGACCAATTAACCAGTCTCCCTGACTTGGGCCTCATACTTTATCTGCCACTCCCTGGTGTCCTGTGCACCCTTTGGTCACATACTCATGTCTGGAGAGCAAACAGGCTCACTCCCACCTCACAGGCCAAGCAAAAGCAGATGGTAGTAAAGAGACACATACCTGTGTCGGCATCCCTTCTCCTGCTCTCCCTGCCTATGCTAACAGGCTGACATAACAGCCCCTTCATCAAGCAGAAACCTGACCTCTGTTTCAGGCAGCTAGCCAGCCAGATGGAGGGGCCTAGTGTCATCTCAGCCAGCTGGGGCTTGATCCAAACCTGATCCATCCCACCCAGCAGTCATCTTGGCTTATGTGGAATTCCGAATGACATTCAAATGCCAACTGGTGCTTTATTTTTCTTTTAGCTCAATAAAATGGAATGGGATGGGTCCCAGCCAATACTGTAATTTTTAAGCCTATTTTATTTGTACCTATAAATACTGTACAGACAGAATATATATATGTATTTGTATATATAGATACATATATATGCACATCTGTATAAGCACACATATTCTATCATGAATATATTATAATCTGTGGGTGCAAGCAGGGGTCTGGAAAGCCCAAGGGTGCAGGGCACTGAAAATGAGGGAGGTGGAGAGCTGGAACAATGTGACCCCTCAGCAGAACAATAAAGCATTACTAGAGATGCCCTCTGGTTGTGTGACTGTCTTCACTGGGATGATGGGTTAGGAACTGAGGGCAGGTTATGATGTGGGCTTAGTGTTAGCTGCAGAAATTGTGAACATTACTGGTGTAGGGTTCAGGGAGAGGCCACAGTAGGAATGGGGAAGGCCTCAGCCCTTCTCTTTGAGAGGTGATTTGAGGGTGGGGGAGGCTGGACTGCACAGAAGCTGCACACCCCGATTCCCTGATCTGGCCAGGGGCCCCAATCCCCAATCTGAGTGGCCCACAAGCATGACCTCAGGTATCCTGACAGTAGCCCTAGGGAGAGATGCCCCTGGCTAGGCTTTCCTTCCTTCACCTACTACACACAGCCCAGACTTAAGGATGAAGAGTGGAAACCCAGCCCCTAGAGGTTTAGAGACCCTGTTTTCCCCATAAACCAGCACAAGAGAGGTCAGAGTGCCTGACGACAGCCCCTGATCTGGCTCCAGTGGCCAGCAAAGTCCAGGGGGGCTAGGAAGACCCCTTCATCTTTACTTCCCCACAGGAAAAGGCTTTCTTTGCCACACTACTGTAGCCATAAAGTTCCCAGGCTCCTGGGGGCAGCTAGAGAGGAAGTACAGGCTCTGGGATCCAATGTGTGTACCCATTGAGTGCCATTGGGTAGCGTATAGCAAACAAGTCCTGCTGTTTCTTCCTCTATCTGAACCTGAGCCTCCTCGTGGGTCAGACAGGTCAGTGACACCTCAGCACAAGCCTGGCTCAGTAAGCACTCAGTTTGGCCTGCCCCACTCTGCCTGACCGGGCAGGGTTATCTGTCAAGTCCCACTTCTCCATCACCTTTCATTCTCTTTGGGTTCAGCTGTCCCTACATACCTATGGCCTTTCTTCACTGCTGCTGCCTGGGGATCTCAGTTAGTCTTGGAAGGGAGCAAGATGGAGCATAAGTCCTGGTAGCCCTCTGCCTTTGGGATAACAGTGGAGGCACCCCGCATGTGCGTATGGGTGATGGGAGATGGCTCAGGCAGTGTCGGTGTTAAGGGACACCAGTGTGAAGCTCAAGCCAGTAGTTTGAGGCAGGCAGCCAGGGGACCTTCTGGCACAAGCACTGCCTGACCTGGTCATGGAGGGAGGCTGTGGTGATGGCACAGAGGATAGGGATGAGTATGCTGTCAATGGGTGACACAAAAGAACCACCGAGGTGATGGTTGCTAAGAGACAAAGTTGTGTATGAGAGAAATTCTTAGAAGATACAAAGAATTCCTACAAACCTTCAGCTCCAAACTCTTGCCCAGGACCAGCTACCCAATGTGGTTCTCCATCTCTGGCATTCTGGGAGAGTTAGTGGCAAGTAAGGGAGCTTCTCTGGACCTTAGTGTCATTCCCCTCCAGAAAGCAAAAGCTCCCACGGCTGCCTCTTTGCCTGGCCCACTGTGCAGTCAATGGGTGGACCATCATGGCCTGTAAGTGTGGGAGTGGGTGTCACAATGATGGTGCCTCTCAGTTCCACACACATGGCAAGCACTGCCTGTGACCATTTCTAGCCATATTCCTCGGCCTCCCCTGACTTGATCTCTTCTGTTCCCTGATGGTAGACAATTCTCACCTCCAAATTCCCAACCTTGTTGCCTATGCTTTCTCCTGACCCAGTGCCTCAAAGAAACCAGTGAGTGAATCTCATGTGGAAATTGGACAATCTCTCTCAGAGCTTTAGTCTGTTTTTAGTCTCTGGTGACCTATTGCCAGAGTGACTGAGAGTAGATGGTAGACCCAGGTTCAGATGGGTACACCATTTCCTGGCTGTGATCTTAAGTGACACATTTAACCTTTCTAATTTCTTTTTCCTCACAGAAGATAAGGCTAATGATTTATTTATACACTACAATTGTTGTCATTAGGGTTGAATGAGCCAATGGCTGTGAATGTGGCTGCACAGTGCCTAGCACATGGTGGACATGAATAAATGGTGGTATCCCCTACCCTGCCTCCTACCTGCGTCCCCCTTACCAGTGAGCCTCTGCTTGGAGGGCTCGGGCTTCCACAGGTATACACATTATGTTCTGCTTGGCACCAAGGCCCTACCTACCTCCTTGGCTCAGACCCCTGTAGCCTTAGCTGCCACCATTCGGGACACACCTACCTCCTTATCAGACTCAAAACACCCCAGGGACCTTTTTGTACCCTCACTATGGAGTTTTGTTTCTATTTTAATATTTTATCAGCTCATCATTTACTGAAAAAGTACATTCTTTTTTTTTTTATTTATGATATGCACACAGTGAGAGAGAGAGAGGCAGAGACACAGGCAGAGGGAGAAGCAGGCTCCATGCACCGGGAGCCTGACGTGGGATTCGATCCCGGGTCTCCAGGATCGCGCTCTGGGCCAAAGGCAGGCGCCAAACCGCTGCGCCACCCAGGGATCCCTGAAAAAGTACATTCTTGCTGGATATATAAAAAATTCTTTTCCTAAGAGTTTTTTTCTGAAAGGTAATTAAAATATTTTATTTTTTATTTAAATTCAATTTGCCAACATATAGTATAACACCCAGTGCTCGTCCCATCAAGTGCCCTCCTTAGTGCCCAGTTACCCCATCCACCCACCCACCTCCCCTTCATCAATACTTTACTTCCTAGAGTTAGGAGTCTCTCATGGTTTGTCTTCCTCTCTAATTTTTCCACTCAGTTCCCCTCCTTCCCCTTACAATCCCTTTCACTATTTCTTATATTCCATGTATTAGTGAAATTATATGATGATTGTCCTTGTCCGACTGACTTATTTCACTCAGCAGAACACCCTCCAGTTCCATCCATGTTGAAGCAAATGGTGGGTATTCATCCTTTCTGATGCCTGAGTAATATTCCATTGTGTGCATATATATATATATATATATATGCACACAATGGCTATTGTTTGGCTACAGTTTGGCTATTGTGGACATCACTGCTATGTGGCTGATTGTGACATCACTGTGACATCACTGCTATGAACTGCTGATTGATTTTCACTCCCCTTCCTCCCTGAGAATTTGGCTCCATTGCCTTATCTTCTGTCTTGAAGCCCTCCCTCCTCCACTCAGGGAGAGAGAGCTCTTCCCACTTCTTTGGCCACAACTCTTGACCCATTCTCCTTGTCCCTTTCACTTCTCTTCACCCTGTGTCCCACCTCAACCTGGGTCATTCCTCCAAGTTCTTCCTTCTCCTTCTCCCTGCCTCACCTTGCTCATCAGGGACCTCACCAATGTCCATGGTCCCAGTTTATGCTTCTGGACAGATGCCCCCTAGCACTTCCAGAGCCCTATCGCTTCCTTGAGCTCAGGTCAGTAGTTTCCACTGTGAGTGGGCCTCTCTACCTGGAGGCCCCACCTGCATGTCACCCAAACTCGTCATCTTCCCACATGGAGTCTGCTCCCTGTCACCTGCTCTATCTGGTGGTTAGCACCATTATCTTCCTGGCTTGGATCTCCAGATGAGCCAGAACTCCTCCCTCCCTCTCACCTTCTCTCATCACCAATGCATATAGGCATCCATCCATCAATCCAAACACTCATACTTTCTGCTATTCAACAAGGAGTTGCAGAATGTCTGGCATATATGCCAGACTCAAGGCACAGAGAATACAGCAGTGACCAAGAGCAACAAGGTTCCTATGTGGCTTTAGCACACATCCTAGTAGATGGACGGGTGGAGGGAGGTAGATGATAAACACACACACAAGCCAACTTGAGCTATGAGAAGGGTGATGAAGGCAATCAAGCAGGGTAAGGCAGTGGTGACTGAGCACTTACTTTAATAGGATGTCCTCTCTGGGGAGGTGACATGTGAGCCAAGACTAGAGGGAGGAGAAGGAATCAGCCACGCAGAGATCTAAGAGGAGGAGTTCTGGGCAGAGGAAATCGCAGGTGCAAAGCACCTGGGGTGGAGACAAAGTTGGCATTTTCTGGGGGTGAGCAGCTGCTTAGTGTGGCTGGAATGCAGGTAGTAAGGGGAGGGTAGAAGGATATGGCATGGGAGAGGTAAGTAGAGGCCTAGATCATGTGGGACTAAAGGGGAGCTAGCTGACTGCTGTCAGATCTTCCTCCATGGTGTTTCCTGTATCTAGCCCAGTGTCTAAGGCACCCTGTTCACACTGCATGCCTTTTCACCCAGCCATTAGGAAGAGGCACTTACCTCATCTCTCTCTTCTCTCATCCATTGCCACCTATACTTAGCACCAGGTGAATCATTCAAATGTCAAGTATCATCCTAGGTTTCTCAGATTGTGGCATTCGGGACCCCACTATGTGGCCTTGGCTTGTCCACCAAATTTCTTCTTGTCACTTCCCATCTGCAGTCCTCAGCCAGGTGCCTGACAGGCTCCTTTTGTTACCTGTGCCATGAGCAGACACAGAACTGTCTTGGATTTAGAGGACCCAGACTTGAGTCTCAGCTCTGCCCCTTCTTAGTTTGTGGGACTGTACGCAAGTTATTTAACCTTCTGGGAGCCCGGCTTCCCCATACATGAAATGAGGCTTGGAGAGATGTGTGGATTACTTAGCAATGTCGTCTAATTATAACAAAGTGCTGTTACCTGCAAACTTCATCAGTCTGGCACCACCCAACTCTGGTATATCCCCACCATGAAACTGTCCCTGAAGTTTCCAGTGAGGTTTCTTGACTCTTCTGAGTTATCATTGCCCTTTGCATCTGTCTCTATGCTTCCATTCTACTTCTGTCTCCTCTTAGTGTTCTCTGGGTACCAGTCACATGACCCCCATTTGCGTGGGAGCACCTGGGATCAGGATCTTAGTGAGGTTCTCCTCTGAGTCCTTTATAGCAACCAGCCCGGAAATGCAGGAAGGACTGGTGGAGGGCATCTGGAGACACACAAAGGTGGGTTCAAGTCCTGGATCTGCCACTTCTTAGCAGTGTGATCTTGAGCAAGTCACTTTGCTCTCTGAGCCTCAGCTTTCTCAGCTGTAAAATGGGTGTTGAGAGAGGCCACATGGAAAGAGCACGTGACACCATTTATTTTGTTGGCTTGTTTACGCCAAGCCCTTTCTCTACAAGGTTCCCTCTGCCTGGCTTGCCCTCATTTATCTCCGCTACCAGTTCACAGCCTGGCAGCTTCATCCAGCCTTTTCTAACCAACCCACCCCCTGAGCTCCTGAAGCCTTTTTTGAGTGGATCACTCAAAAAGCACTTTTTGTTCCACAAAACTAAAACTAACCTCAAATAGACAAGGCCGTCTCTTTGCCTAGGCATCAAGGACAGGGAGCAAGTGAGAGTCATCTCTATAACTACAGTGTCCCCTGCACAGGGTCTCAGGGAGTGTGTGCTGAATGCAGGTACATATTTGTGTGTGGCAGCAGGGAGACATGAGAGAGCATGAGGCAGGGAGTGGGAGGGTGGGTGCACTGGAACCCAAAGGAGCCTCGTAGAGTGGGTGAGAACTGCATCCAACCCTTCTACTGCCTAAGATGGAACACATGGATATTGAATGGTCTACTGTATAGCAGGCACCATGACATGCATTTCCCCCTACAGGAACCTCAAAAGTCTCCTGTGAGATGTTAGCACTCCCCCTTCTTCTAGACAGAGATTTCAGAGTCTGAGAAAAAAGGTGAATTGCCCCAGAGTACATGGCAAGTAAGGGACTGAATGGGGGCTTTTGGCCAGACCGCTAAGCCTGTCTTCTTTCTACTGGAGCCCAGTACAAAAGGAGAGGACACCCCTACCTTCCACTGCTGGTTTCAGTATGTGTGGGGGGAGGGGAACAGTGAGAAGTGAACTGGGAGTGGTACGTATGAGAGCTGTTGGACAAAGGAGGAAGTGTGTTTGAGGAGCACTGGTAGAAAAGCAGTCAGGCCAGGAGAGAGGGAAGAGGGCCAGAGATGGTAGGATGAACAGTTATGTAGAGGCTGCCTTCATCTGCCCCAGCCCAACCTCACTGCCTGCTGGGAAATGGCCTGCTTTGCCCTGTCCTGCCTCCTGGATTCCAGCAGTGCTCCAGAGGGCCCTTAGGGTGGTGGCCTTGGACTGCTGCTGCACCTCTAAGATAAGTCAATGGTGCCTCAATTGATGGGAAAGGCCTGGGATTGAGCAGAGACCAAGGCTGCAGCTGGACTTTCATTGGCCCTTCCTTTATAAACAATATTTACAATGATATTTTAAAATATTATTTGGGCTGCACTATTGATTATATTTCATGTTATTATACTCCTTTTTTCTTCTGATGTTAAATTAAGATTAAAACATTTTCATGGGCCCTAGATGCTGGGCCTAATATGCCTAATGACAAGTTGGCCCTGGCAGAGGGCACCACAGAGACTGTATTAAAGTTAAAACATTGCTGCTCAGTGGGAGAAAGGCACTTGGGCCCGGGCAGCTGGATACCTGTCTCTACACTTCACCTCCTGCCTACCTTGTTGGAGGGTAGACAGCTCTACTCATTTTCTCTTTCTTTTTTCATGAGAGACATAGAGAGGCAGAGACATAGGCGAGGGAGAAGAAGCAGGCTCCCTGCAGGGAGCCCAATGCAGGACTTGATCCTGTGACCCCAGGATCAGGATCTGAGCCAAAGGCAGATGCTCAACCACTGAGCCATCAGGTGCCCCTGAATTCATTTGCTAACCCCATCCAGGTATGTTTCCTTGTCCAGGGAGGCACACAGATTTCTGTGAGGGTCTCTAACTGGCTTCTAATGGCCTTGGACAAATTCTTTGTTGCCAAATGAGAGCAACATAGCCCAGGGCTCATGACTAGGAGGCACAACCCTGGGGGTTCCCAACTTTCTCTCCTCTGAATCAGCAGCTGAATCAGTGGTTCTAGCTTGTCCATGGAGCAACCTCCTGTCTGTGGAAGACACATTGTCCAGGTCACAAACAAATGCCAGCATGAACAAGTGCAAAGTTAAATGAACATGTCCTGGCCTGTGACAGCTTTATGAGGAGAAAAGAAAGAGGAGGTGGGAGGAGGGTGAGTGAGATGGGGGTAAGGGGGCAGGGAGCTAAGAAGGGAGGCGGGGCCCAGAGCCTATAGCAAAGGAGGAAGAACCACAGAAATAAAAACCAACCAGTGTGGTTGACACAGGTCGCATTCCTCTTTTCTCATTAGCTACTCACAAAACCCTGAAGGTAGGTATAATTTTAAGATTTTTTTATTTATTCATAGAGAGAGAGAGAGAGAGAGCGACAGAGAGAGAGAGAGAGAGGCAGAGGGAGAAGCAGGTTCCACGCAGGGACCCCAACGTGGGAGTCCATCCCGGGTCTCCAGGATCACACCCCGGGCTGCAGGCGGCGCCAAGCCGCTGCGCTGCCACCGGGGCTGCCCGGTAGGTATAATTTTGATCCCCATTTTAGAGGTGCAAAAACGAAGGCCAAGAGAGGTGAAGGAAGATACTTCCGCAACGTTATACTCGGCTAGTTAGGACCGGAGCTAGATTTGAACACATTGGGTCTGTGTGACTCAGTGTTGGGTGAGTGGAAAAAGATTAGTCAGTGAGGTGGATGGGGAGAATGAGCGAGGCAGGATTCCTTTTTCTCGTGGTTTCACTTGTCTGGGGGGCCAGGTCAGTATCCTTACTACCTCCAGTAAAGTAAACTTGATTCCTGCCAAAAGATCTTCAGGGGGGATATCAGCATAACAGTTGCTAACATTTATTCAGTGCCTACTGTATGCCAAGCGCCACTTACACAGTTTACTATGCCTTTCCTCCCCTAATGCGTAGTGTGCAATTATGATGCCAGGCAGTGTTGAGCACTTTATGTGCATTAGCTCATTCACTTTTCACAACAATCCTATGATTAATAGCCCCATTTCATGGTTGAGAACAACTGCAACCCTAAGAGATGAAGGGACCTACCTGAGGTCACAGGGCTGGCAAGTGAGGGAGCCTGAATTTGAAGCTTGGGCAGTCAGACTCCAAAGACCAAAGAAAGGCTGTGGTCAGGCCCCATGGGATAAGCCTGGCGAGTGAGAAGGCTGAAAGTGGAGCTCAGCCAGAGAAGAAGCAACACATGACCAAGACATTCTTCACCCAAAGGGTGACAAATGGTTTCCTTGTCCATGGAGGAAAGAGAGGAAGTATACTGGTCTAAGGGAATAACTGGAGAGACTGGAGTTGGATGGTAAGGAGCATTTCCTCATTCTGTGGGTCACTAAAGTACTACTTATCTGGCAGCATCTTACTTAGAGACAGAGGTTGTCTAAAATGACTCCCGTGAGAGCTGGAGGTTGAATCAGAGTTTGGGGATTTACAAGAATTGTCTGGCAAACAGCAGGGCTGAGTTCCTTTTTGGAGGCCAGCTCACAGGGACAGGTGGGAGGAACATAAATGGGCCTGAGCCCCAAGCACCATATTTCTCCCACCACCTGCCCCCTCCCAGGTCAGGTCTGCTCCTGGTAGTATATTTGATTATTTACACCTGAGTGGCAAACTTACTTCCTACTCCGAGGATGAGAGACCCAGCCTCCTGGAAGGAGAAGGATTTGAACACCCCATCCCTCCCACAAGATGGGGAGCTGGAGGATAATGCACAGTACAGTAGCATCATTAAATAAGGGGAACCACTAGCTGAGGTCTCAGGTCACTGGGGATGGCATGATGAGGGGTAACAGGAGAGCACTGTCAAACACCTTCATGCTACAAAGGTTACTTTGATCTCAGTTCCACAGCAGGCCCATGTGCTGAAGGCTTAGAGACCCATTTTATAGGCCATGGAAGCTGAGACTAAGAGAATGCTAGGATGTGAGAGGAAACATGGGAGATGTGCCAAGGGGCAGAGGTTTAGAGAAGGCAGTAGCATTTGAAAGAAGCTAGAAGATTAGAGTGATTTTGGGAGGATGGGAGGAGGAGATACCATGGAGGAGAGAAGAATGTGAGCTAGCCTTGGCAGCTGGGAGACCACAGGGCCCACCTAGTGAACTTGGGGTATTGAGTTGGCATGTAAGTGCAGTGGAGGCAGGGAGAGAAGGGGGATGAGTCTGGAGAAGAGGCTCCCCAGAGGGAGACTTTGAATTGAATTCCCTAGGGCCTAGGCCATGGGGAGCCATTGAAGGTTTTTGAGCAGGAGAGGAGTATGATGAAAACTCTGCTTAAGGAAGATAAACCTGGCAGCATAGTGGGGTGAGGTTAGAAGGAGAAGCAGGAAACCCAAGGAGAAAGCTGTTTCTAAGACTCCTGGAAAGAGAAGTTAAGAGTTATGATGTTCAGCCATGGTGAGCAGGACAGGTAAGGTCTTAAAAAGGTCTTAAAAAGACTCAGCTAGGCTCTAAAAGGAAAGCAGCACATTGCCCTAGGGCTTGGCCTTGCAAACAAATGTCATTTCACTATTAATATACTGGCAAGTCCCTGTGTCCACCCCTAGCCACTGTCCTCTTCCCACCCTACCAGCTCTCATCTCCATCTACTTCCAAGTCCTCCCAACTTGTATGGATGAAGTGCTCAAGCCTAGCTCACAAGAATTGGCTCCTGGAGTTTGGTGTTCTGGGTTTTAGTGCCAGGCAGGCAAGGGGCCAGGCATGAAGAGAGCCTCATAGAGGTATGGTGAGCTTTGGAGCTCGTCTAGTTCATAGCCACACCACAGCCTTCCCAGGAAAGGGAGGCAGAGCCAAAATAGTTGCCTTCAGCCTAACCCAATGGTTCTCAACTAAAAGCAATTTTTCTTCCCAAGGGACATTTGACAATGCCTGGAAATGTTTGTGGTTTTTTTTTTTCTGTCACAACTGGGGGACAGTGGGGAAAAATGTGGTAGTGGCATGCCAAATGCCGTGTAAAGGCTAAGGATACTGCTGCTCAGGACATAGGACAGGCTCCACAACAAAGAATTTCCCTGCCCCAAATGTGAATAGTGTCAATGTTGAGAAATGCTGATCTAACCTAAATCCTTCCATTTGCAATTGGGGTTAACCAGCAAAGGCTATTGGTATAGAAGTCTGTAAACCCAGAAAATCAAAGCTGAGAAGATAAAGGAAGATGGAAAGAAGGGCTGCAGGGAACTTCTTCTAAGGGTAGGCCTTGCCAGGCTCTCAGCCTTGTTTTGTTCTGGTTCATTCAAACACAAGGGGTGACTGCCAGCAACCAAAGCATGAACTAGTCTCACTGTTTTACTGTTCATGAGTCAAACATGACTCATGAACATGAGTTGAGGCTGTGCAGTCAAGGCGAAAGGTGCCACCCAGGGAAGAGACCAGTATATGATTTGAGGTCATTGAGAATAGACCACACACACACACACACACACGCACGCACAAGGGTCAAGTGGCATAACTCTTACTTACAGCAGGAAAGGAGAAAGTGCACAATATCCAGCCCCTTTCAGAGTGTTGGATCCCTCATGCTAGAGGATCTGTTTTGCAGCTGTCAGGTGCCCTCATTTCATGCTTCAGTAGAAGGACATGATCCTTCCCCTTGTGTGTCTGAAATGCAGAAAGCTGGGGGCATGCCTGAGGGCCACTGATGTGGGAGCTTACGCAGAACACATGAGTATACATCAAGCCCAGAATAGGGAGAAATAATCCCTCACAAGGCTATAAACCCAGCACAATGTTCTAGGACCAAGGCCCAATGAAGGTGGGAGATTGGAGGGTGGGGGGATGGGATGGAAGACTGTAGGAGACTGCCTTTCCCAACACTCACTGAGCCTTTTTTGGACTCCTTTCCATCTCCTTCTCACTCCTATAAGGAAAGAAGTTACTCACAGACACTGCAGGAAAAGGTCCTGAAAGACCAAGGGAGGGGGGCACCACGAGGTCCCCAAAGGACAGAGCAGTGTCAGGGGCAAGGGCAGGACAGGACCTGGGGCTTACCTGGGTAGTTGGCATGCTGAAGAGTCAAGGAGGACTGACTTGAGTCAAAAAGCAAGCACCTAAGAGTGAATCTAATGTAGGTGAGGAATACATGGTGAATTCCTAGTTGGCCATGAAAGGCACAGGCGTTTTTCTCTGGTGGGTCTTCCCCAGATTTTATTTATTCATAAGACAGACAGAGAGAGAGAGAGAGAGAGAGAGAGAGAGAGAGGCAGAGACACAGGCAGAGGGAGAAGCAGGCTCCATGCAGGGAGCCTGACATGGGACTCAATCCTCGGTCTCCAGGATCAGGCCCTGGGCTGAAGGCGGTGCTAAACCACTGAGCCACCGGGCTGCCGAAAATAAAATCTTAAAAAAAAAAGAGGTGTACTATTGCTTCCTTATAACAACAGCTTCTCTAAAGAGGCCAGTCAGCTCACCAAATACCCAGGGTTGCCAAAGGAGCAAGTGACAATGGTGATGGTTCTGTGCAGCACATTACTTGCTGGGAGCACAAGTCATAGTCCTGGTCTTTAGACCAAGAGTGAGGATGAAAGTCTTGGGCACCTTTGTTAGGGAAGGACGTGGTAAGGTCTGGGACAGAAAGGTGTAAAAGATGTCCCTTTAGGCCTGACCAGTGATCCCTAGGATCAGAGACAAGTGTAATTCCTGGGCACAAGGTCACTTACAACCGGGGGATGAACACATTTCCCTTTCCTCTGGCCCCTGCCAAAGGCTAATAACTGGTGGCCAGTAGACATGGGCTCCAAACAATACCAAGGCAACCTCAACCTCAAATTTCTTTCTGGGCTGGGTTCCCAATCTACCCTCTTACTTAGCCAAACAGCTGAACATTTCCATCTTTCTCTAACTCCCAGCTCCATCAGCTCCATCCTTACACCCTAATCACCAGGATCTGACCAGCAAACGGGCACTCACAGATTTTTCAGTTCTGACAAACCTTTCAAAGCCTTGAGAGTGATTCGGTGGATTGAGTTGTCAAAAGAAAGCTGTTAAGCAAAGAAATGTGCTGGAGTACCTTATAGCATCCAATGCTCTCATGCCCCAGAGAAGCCTAGGGCTCAAGGGAAGAACCACATCCCCATGTGTTGACCCTGGCCCAACTGACTCTCCCAGATTCCAGCGTTTCTACCTGGGCCTGCCAGATATTTCATTCCCTTCTTTCCAGCAAAACACATGGGGCTTTGCTAAGTTTTTTTTTAAAAATATTTTATTTATTTATTCATAGAGACACACACAGAGAGAGAGTCAGAGACACAGGCAGAGGGAGAAGCAGGCTCCATGCAGGGAGCCCAACGTGGGACTCGATCCCGGGTCTCCAGGACCATGCCCTGGGCTACAGGCGGCGCTAAACCGCTGCACCACCGGGGCTGCCTAGGGCTTAGCTAAGTTAAGCAGGATCTGCAGTGGAGCCCTGAACTGAGGGGCGTTGTTAAGTGGACTTTGCAGGAACTTGGTTTGCTTTTACCATGTCCTGCAAATTGGTTTGATTATCTCCAGCAACTAGCAATAAATGGCAGCTCCATCTTCCGGCTGCTCAGGCCAAAAGTCTATCTTTCTTGCATACCCCACATTCAATCCAAGTTCTGTTGGTTCTCCTTTCATAATCCATCCAGAAACTTTCCACTCCCTACCACAACCACTGATCCCACCCTAGTCCTTGCTAACATCATCACTCTCCTGGGTGACTGCAGGAGGCTCTCACTGGCCTTCCTATTTCCACCCTAGCCTCCTACAATTCACTCTCGATATAGAAACCAGAAAGACCCTTTACTCAAAACTCCAATGGCATCAGATTTGCTCAAGTGTTTGTGAAGGTCTAAAAGGCCCTACCCAAATTTGCCCCCTTGTTACCTCTCTAACCAGATCTTCTACTAATTCTCCCTCATTTTATCTGAATTGGCCACATTGACCTCCTTGCTCTCCCTTGTCAGGCATACTCCTGCCTTGGTGTCCTTACATTGCCCATCTCCCCAGATATCAGCAAAGCTCTCTCACTTACCTCCTTGGAGTTCTTACTCAAATGTCAGTGAAGCTTTCTGTGACCACTTATTGGAGATGGCAGTGTATACCCTCACCCCTGGCCCAAAATTCCCTATGTCATTTCCCAGCTTTACCACCATCTGACACACTATGTCATTTATATATTTCATATATCATCTGTCCCTCCCCATTCAGCAGAACCCCCACTAAGAGCAGAGATATTCGACAGATTTGGTCTCTGCTATTATCACTAGAATCAGAACAGTAGCTAGTATAGACTCAATGAATAAGCATTGAATGAATTAGCAGTGAAACCCTTGAAATCAAGCTAGGAAACCTTACCCTTCTTCAGTTGGATTGGTGCCCAGTGGAAGCATCAACATAGGGTTGTGAGTACAACGGACCAAGGACTATGTCCACCTAATGCAGGATCTGGCACTTTGTATGTACCCAGGGCTTGTTAACAGATACTAGGGCAAATTGATAGGCAAATATGAATTGACTGAATACTGGTTTCTCCTCTTTGATAATATATTTGAATTTCAAGGGAGTGCTCTCAAAACACAATGCTTCAACACCAAGGGTGGAAACTCAGGCCCTGCAACCACCTCAAAGAGTCACTCTTTTGGAAAGAGTGAGGCTTGAAGTACTCCTTGAATTTCACTCCAGCCCCAAGCCTATATCCCCTGGCCTACATTCACTTATTTAACAAATATTCCTTTAGTACTTATTTTATATCAGGTTCTAGGAGGGCTAGGGTTCTGCCCACAAAGAAGCCCATCCAAACCTTAACCTTAGCCTTTCTTTCTAGTATCTTTCTTTTCCCCATTTCCAAATTCTGAGCCTCAGAAGGAAGGAGAAGGAAATGGATCCAGAGAGACAAGAGATATACCACCTGCGCGGAGGCCAGGATGCCCCAGTGCCCTTCTGTGGAGAAGGGGGAATCCTCAGGCCTTTCCTCTCATAGAGGCACTATAGCGGCCTGTGAGCAAGGCCCCAGTGGAGTAGAACCTAACACTGACACATGCTGCTTGAGGGCCAAATGGGGGTTACCTGACCAGGGGGATGGCCCTCGTAAGCTTTTTAGCAGACATTGTTTTTTCAAATTGAACACAGCTGAATTAGTAAGATGGACTTGACCAATGTATGGGCATCACTGTTGTGTGTGAGCTACAGCATCACTGGATACCAAAGCTGCATAGAGTAACTTATATAATGCACTGCTGTTCAATTTGAAGTCCATTAGCTTGACACATAGAACCTGGAGCATTCTAAAGGCTTTCTAACAAAAGCTTCCATGTAGTTGACATTTGAACATATGGGGATTAGGGGCATTGATCCGCCACATAGTTGAAAATTCATGTATATCTTTTGACTCCCCCAAAACTTTACTAATAGCCACTGTTGAGTGGAAGCCTTGCTGATAACATGTACAGTTAATTAACATATTTTGTATGTTATATGTATTATATACTATGTATTCTTACAGTAAGCTGGTGAAGAGAAAATGTTATTAAAAATCATATGGAAGAGGGGCACCTAGGTGGCCCAGTGGTCGAGCATCTGTCTTTGGCTCAGGTTGTGATCCTGGGGTCCTGGGATCAAGTCCTGCATCGGGTTCTCTGCAGGGAGCCTGTTTCTCTTTCTGCCTATGTCTTTGCCTCTCTCTGTGTCTCTCATGAATAAATAAATAAAATATTTTTTAAAAATCATAAGGAGAAAATACACTCATAGTATTATACTGTAAAAAAAATTCACATTTAAGTGGACCAATGCAGTTCAAATCCACGTTGTTCAAGGATAAACTGTGCTTGTTCTTGCTCCCTCATTCTCTCTTTCTAAGATCTCTTTCTCCTTCTTTCTCGTTCTTTTTGTCCCATCTCTCCATCTAGCATTCACTGAGAACTGGCAGGGCCTGTGCTGGGCTTTGGGCCCAGAGTTAAATAAAGCTGAGACTCTTCCTAGAAGGAGCTAAAAATCTCATGCAGGAAAGAAATATAGAAATTATTTCAATACACGGCCATTACTGACAAAGCAGAGATAGCCACAGTCTGGAGAGTGAGTGATGGGTAGTGGGTGGGGGTAGCCATGATAGATTTCCTAGAGGAGACACTATACTGTGGTGGACTATAAAGTGTGGAGGAGTGTGTGGAGGAGTGTGTGGAGGACTATAAAGTCCTCAAAGATAAGTAGGAGTTAGTCAGGCAATGGAAGGGCCAAGGAAGGCATTCCAGTTGAAGGGACAACATTAGTGAACACACAGGGGCTGGAAGTGCAGACAGGCCCCAGGTCTCAGAGATCTGTCAAGCCAGTGTTTCCCAAACTAGGTTCTGCTAAACACAATGTCCTGTGAGAAAGATAGGGTAGAGGAGGGTTTTGTTGAGCCTCAGTACATATTATCATAGTATAGGTACTGATCTGTCCTGCAGTAAAGACACCTGCTTTGCTTTGTTGAGCCCAGCATTCTTTTAACTTATTTATCCTTGGAGCCCTTTTTGTCACAAGATCTCAATGATAATTCCAGGCCACAGAGTTTGAGAAATGCTGCCATGGACATTAGGGAACCAGCAGAGGGTTTCAGTCTGGGGGTGATGAGGCTGAGCCTGTTTCAGAAGGCTCATTCTGGAGACTATGTGGGTCATGGACTGGAGAGGGAGAGAACTGCTGAGAGATCAGAAGAGACCACTGCAATCACCCAGGCAAGAGAATTGCAAGTCCCATCCATAGCAAGGGAGCAGCAGCGAGGATGGATGGCACTGAAGCCTATATCATCTTTGAATCTGGCCCAGTCTGTGTGCCCTAAAGCTTGCCCACAGATTGACAGAGGTCCCCCCAATCAGCCTAGTCCCACTGTAAGTCTGTCTGCACTTTCCCCACCTAGGCCTAGTCACCTTTCCAGCCCCAACTCCACTAGACTGCCAAGGATAGCAGTGTACTGGCAGTTAAGAAGGTCAGGTTCCTGGCTTCTCTCCACCCTAAAACCTTAAAAGGTTGGTGTCTCAAAAGACCTACAGTCCTCAATTCCATTTCTCCCTAATGGGATTTGCAGCCTGAGCATATCTGGCACCAACCTCACTTCTGTTTTATGAAGCATTTTAAGACTTTGAACTGGAGGTACTTTGTTAGGAAGGCAAGCTGGACTGATGGCAGCAATGAAAGAGTGAAGAGGGGGTGCACATAGCAGCTCTTCCCCCCATATATCAGTCTTACTTCCCCGCCCCCCCAGGCCAAATGCAAATTCAAGATCACAGATGGAAACACTCTGTCAGACTATTTCTGTGGGTAATGGTGATAGACACCTTTGCCCACATGGACACACACTATGTACACCAAACAAGGCCCCCAGGCCTCAAGGCACTAGGGCTAACCCAAATGTTCATAAAAGGAAGCATGTAGCCAGTGACCCTTATTTACTGACACAGAATGACTCTCTCCCTCTACCACCCCCCTACACACACATACACACACACACACACACACACACACACACACACACGGGTATATGACATTTTAACCTGGTTGCTTTGTTGCATCCATTTGGACACCAGGAACGTTTTGTTCTGACTGCTTTAATGCAAGTGGATTTGATATAAAGATTTTTTAAAGGACCTAAAATTAAACCATAAACCTTCAGCTTAAAAAAATATTATTATCAAGTATTATTTGAAAAGGACATCTGTGTAATTTGGTAATGGTGGAGAATAATTCACTTAAACTGTAGTTTAAAAGTTAAAAAAATGAGTGTAGTAAAAATTACTAATCTGCTATTAGTTACACAATATAAAAGCATGTAACGTTTAACAGCAATAACCTAAAATGTGAAGGGGAGAGAAATAAAAGTGTAAACTTTAGAGGCATTAGTCAAGTAGTTATCAATTTAAAATAGGAAGTTACAATTCTAAGATATTTTATGTAAGTCTCATGATAACCACAAAGGAAAAACCTGCAGCAAAAGAACATGATAAAGAATTCATTATACAAAAGAACATGTTAAAGAATTCAAAGTATATTAACACCAAAAGACACAAAAACATGAAAAAAGACAGGAGGACCTCTAATTGAAAGACATAGAAAGGCTGAATAGACTTTAATAAAAAATAAAAGATCTAAAGAAGTGCTTCTGGCAAGAAACTCACTTTTGCCTTAAAGACACACGTAGCCTGAGACTGAAGAGATGGGAAAAGTCACTTCAAGAAAATGGAACAACAATAAAATCAAAACAGAGGTACATATATCAGAAAAAAATGGACTTTAAAAATGATAAAAAGAGGGGAAAGGACCATTATGTAATAATAAAGGGATCAATACATCAAGAACATAAAAACAATTATAAATATTTATGAACTCAACATCAGAGCATCCAAATATAGAAAGCAAAAACTAGCAGAGCTAAAAGGAGAAATAAATACTAAAACAATAATAGTTGGAGATTTTAATACCACATTCTCAACATGGATAATCCAGACAAAGAATTAATGAGGAAACAGTGGATTTGAACACACTATAGATCATATGGACCTAACGGATCTATACAAAACATTCTATACAAAAACAGCAGAATACGCATTCTTCTCGAGTGCACGTGGGACATTACCTAGTACAGACCATACATTAGGCCACAAAACAAACAGGTCTTAGTAAATTCAAAAAGACAGGAATTATATCAGGTAGCTTCTCTGACCACAATGGCACGAAACTAGAAATCAATAATAAGAGGGAAACTAGAAAATTTATGAACACCTGAAAACTAAGCAACACTCTTCTGAACGACCAATGGGCCAAAAAAGAAATTAAAGAGGAAATAAAAAAGTTTCTGAGACAAATGAAAATGGCAATACAACATACCAGAAATTATGGAATGTAGCAAAAGCAGTTCCAAGAGGAAAGTTCAGAGTATCAACACCTATATTAAGAAGCAAGAAAGATCTCCCCAAAACCACCTAACTCTATCTGTTAAGGAATTCAAAAAAGAACAAATTGAGCCCAAGTTAGCAGAAGAATGAAAAGAATAAAGATTAAAGCAGAAATAAATAAAATAGAAAAAAAAAACAATAAAGATTAAACAAACAAACAGCTGGCTCTTTGAAAAGATGAACAAAATTGACCAACTCTTAGCTAGACTAACCAAGGGAAAAAAAGAGAAAATCCAAATCAACAAAATCTTAAATGAAAAAGGACACATTACAATTGATACCACTGAAATATAATGGATCATAAGAGAATACTATGAACAAATATATGTCAACAAACTGGAAAACCTAAAAGAAATGAAAAAATTCTTAGAAACATGTAACTTACAGGGTATCCCTGGGTGGCTCAGCGGTTTAGCGCCTGCCTTCAGCTCGGGGTGTGGTCCTGTAGTACCGGGATCGAGTCCCGCATCGGGCTCCTGGCATGGAGCTTGCTTCTCCCTCTGCCTGTGTCTCTGCCTCTCTTTCTCTGTGTCTCTCATGAATAAATAAATAAAATCTTTTAAAAAAAGAAACATGTAACTTACAAAGACTGAATCAGGAAGAAATAGAAAATCTGAATAGGCCAATTACTAGTAAGGAGATTGAATCAGTAATAAAATATCTCCCAACAAAGAAGAACCCAGGACCAGATAGCCTCACTGGTGAACTTTACATTTAAAGAATTAACACCCAATCTCAAACTCTTGCAAAAAATCAAAGAGGAGGAAACTCTCCCAAACTCATTTTACAAGGCCAGCATTACCCTGATTCCAAAACCAGAAGAGAAAACTACTAGAAAAAAAAAAACAAAATAAAACAACAAAACAGCAACCAAAACAAAACAAAAAACAATTATAGACCAATATCCCTAAGGAATATAAATGCAGAAATTCTCAACAAAATACTAGCAAACTAAATTCAACTTAATTAAAAGAATCATTGACCATGATCAAC
Source organism: Canis lupus dingo (assembly GCF_003254725.2). Classification (NCBI taxonomy): domain Eukaryota; kingdom Metazoa; phylum Chordata; class Mammalia; order Carnivora; family Canidae; genus Canis; species Canis lupus. The sequence continues at coordinate 53,127,314 of NC_064281.1, forward strand.
TTGGATTTATCCCTGGATGCAGCTTATGTAAATCAATTAATCACATTAATAGAATAAAAAAAATCATAGGATCATCTCAGTAGATACAGAAAAAGCATTTGACAAAATTCAACATCCATTCATATAAAAACTCTTCACCTGGGTGCCTGGATGACTCAGTCAGTTAAGCATCTGCCTTTAGTTCAGGTCATGATCCCAGGGTACTGGAATCCAGCCCCACATCCAGCTCAGCAGGAAGTCTGCTTCTCCCTCTCCCTCTGCTCCTCCCCTCCACACTTGCTCTCTCTCTCTCTCTCTCTCTCTCAAATAAATTAATTTTTTTAAAAACCTCTTCACCAATTAGTCGTGGAAGGAACATATATTAACATAATAAAGGCCGTATGTGACAAGCCCACAGCTAACATCATACTCAATAGTGAAAATTTGAAAGCTTTTCCTCTAAGATCAGTTTTAAGACAAAGATGCTCTTACCACTCCTATTCAACATAGTACTGGAAGTCTTAGCTAGAGCAATCAGTCAAGAAAAATGAATAAAAAGTATCAGAATAGGAAAGGAAGAAGTAACATTGTCTCTATTTGCAGATGACATACTTTTATATATAGAAAATCCTTAAAGACTTAACCAAAAAACCCTACAAACTTAGATCTAATAAATGAATTCAGTACAATTGTAGGATATAAAATTAACTTCAAAAGTCAGTAGCATTTCTGTACACTAGCAACATTTCTAAAAATGAAAGAAATTGACCCACTTACAATAGCATAAAAACCATAAAATAGAAATAAATCCAGCCAAAGAGGTGAAAGTTCTCTACTCTGAAAACTACAACACATTGATGAAAGAAATCAGAGAACACACAAATAAATGGAAATATATCCTGTGTTCATGGAATGGAAGAATTAATATTGTTAAAATGTCAATACTACCAAAAGCCATCTATAGATCCAATGCAATTTCTATCAAGTTTTCAATGGCATTTTTTACATAGATACCGCACTCCTAAAGTGTATATGGAACCATAAAAGATCCCTCAAACCAAATAAATCTTAAGAAAGAAGAACAAAGCTAGAGGCATTGCCATTTCCTGATTTAAAGCTGTAGTCATCAAAATAGTGTGGTATGGCATAAAAACAAACAAATGGACCAATAGAACAGAATCAAGATCCCAGAAATCAACCTAAGCATGCACAGCCAACTAATATCTGACAAGAACCAAAAATACTCAATGGAGAAAAGAAAATCTTTTCAATAAATGGTGCTAGAATAATTAGATATTCATATATTTAAAAAATGAAACTGGACCTTTATCTTACACCACTCACGAAAAGTAACTTGAAGTGGATTAAAGAAGTAAATGTAAGATCTGAAACCATGAAAGTCCTAGAAGAAAACTTAAGGCTCCTTGACATGGGTCTTGGTGATGATTTTTTGGATATGACACCTAAAGCACAAGAAACAAAATAAAAAATAAACATGTGGGACTACATCAAACTAAAAAGTTTCTGCACAGCAAGAAACCATCAAAAAAGTAAAATGACATTTGAATGGAATGGAAAAACAATATTTGCAAACCATATATCTGATAAGGGGTGAATATCCAAAATATATAAACTAATACAGAGCACTGAGTAATGTATAGAATTGTTGAATCACTATATGGTACACCTGAAAATAATATGACACTGTATGTTAACTATACTGGAATTAAAATTTTAAAAATTAAATTGAACTAAAAAAGAACTCATTCAACTCAATAGCTAAAAAAAAACAACTAAACAATGGGTAATGGATGTGAACAGACAATTTTTCAAAGAAGACATTAAAAAAGGCTAACAGGTACATGAAACAATGCTCAACATCACTAGTCATTAGGGAAATGCAAATTAAAACCACAGTGACATACCACCTCATGCTTGTTAGAATGGCCATCACCAAAAGGCAAGAGATAACAAATGCTGGCATAGATATTAAGCAAAGGGAACCATTGTGCACTATTGGTGCAGTCACTATGGAAAATAGTATGGAAGTTCGTCCATACTATTTTACAATAAATACAATTAAAAATAGAACTACCATATCATCCATCAATTCCACTTCTGGGAACATATCTAAAGGAAATAAAAACACTAACTCAAAAAAGTATCTGCACCTCCATGCTCATAGCAGCTTTACTTACAACAGCCAAGACATAGAAACAACCTAAGTGTCCATCAACAGATGAATGGATAAAGAAGGCATGGTATATATAGCTGCAATAGAACATCATTCAGCCACAAAAAAATGAAAAAATCCTATCATCTGTGACAATACGAATGGACCTTGAAGGCATTATGCTAAGTGAAGTACATCAGACAAAGAAAGACAAATATCGTAGGATCTCATTTATATAGAAAATCTAAAAAAAAAATAAAATAAAAACCTCATAAAAAAGAGATCAGACTTGCAATTAGACTAGCAGTAACCAGAGATGGGGGTAGGGGAGGGGCAAGTAGAAGAATGTGGTCAAAATGTACAAATGTCCAGATATAAGAAGGTTGCACTGTATGAACTTGTAATATGTTGGCCATAGCTAACACTGCCCTATGATATACAGGAAAGTTGTTAAGAGAGTTAATCCTAAGAGTTCTTATTACAAGGAAAAAAATTTTTTTCTTTTTTCTCTTATTTTTATTGTATCTATATGAGATGATGCATGTTAACTGGACCATTTGTGGTAATCACTTCACAATATATGTCAATCAAATTATCATGCTGTACATCTTAAAGGCATACAGTGATATATGTCGATTTTTCTCAATAAAACTGGGAAAAAAAGAAAAGTGATCAAAACTAAAAATGACAGAAGATGTATCATGGAGGCATGTTTTGTACCAAAAAGATGTTGTGTAAAATCAAATAAAAGTCTTGGCCTTGCAGTAAAGAAATAAGAAATAAATACAGATCAATGGTTTATTATTTTTTTTAAAGAAAAGGACATCCTCACCTCAGACCACTTCACCTTACTCCAATGATGACCCTGGCTCTGATGGGGATTGATAGAGGAATTCACAGGTAAAGGGAGACTCAGGGATGTTGGAGAAGTTCATTATCTGGTCATAAATTCATGGTGATTTTGTTTCGTAAATCTGGGTATAGTATGTTAATGGCTCTAGTAGAATGGCCCTCAAAATATTCTGTGTTAGGATATACTGACTATGCTGATGCATGGAGATGCAGGGTACACAGGCATATGTGCACACAGTGGCACAGAAGAACAATCCCAGGCACAAGACACACAGGGCCTGCACAAACACACAGGAGTCTCTAACACACATCATTTCCCTTTCTCATTTACTTATTCATGCAACTCTGGGTTGTAGTGTGTCTTGGTGACACAACCTCTGCTGCAATCAGGGTATGTGATTGGCACACAGTCATAGGGCAAGGGCAGAGGCATGCAGGCATTTGTCGCCCTTCAAAATGTGAGTACTATATGAACTTCTTATCCAGGAGCTTGTGGGGCTGAAGGAGTGCTGGAGACCCAAGACTGGTTGCAGCCATTGACCACCCTATAGTCTTCCCCCAGGGATGAATCACACACACGTTCAGCCCCATCAACAGAGGTGACAGGGCATATGTAGGGTGCTGCTCTGTATGCCCCTTGTAGGTTCCTGGAAATGTCTTTGTCTTCAGACACCTGCCCTGTAAGGAAAGACGAGGGCCTGTTTGGGAGAGAGAAGGGAGGGAGCCTGGTCCTCTAACCAGCTGGAGGCTGTGGAAAGGAAGGAATTAAGAGGGCTATGATCTCCAGGCTGAAATGGGATACTGGTCCAGACAGCTCCCAGGCCAGGCCTTCTAAGCAGAACTGCATTAGCTGAGGACAGGGCTAGGGGTAAGCATTTAGCCTCATTCGGGCCAGGCCTACCTAGATTATATGGACAGGGTTCTCTTCCTGAAATTCAAAAGTCTTCATACAAGACCCTTCCATAGCCATTTTTCTACCCACAGGCCAAACTGGCTCTGCAGCTGGTGGGGATTGACCTGGTACAGGTACAATCTCTCATTCCTCTGAACATACGCACACACACACACACACACACACACATAGGTATCAATCACATCAGTCCAGCCAGAAACTTATGTTTCAAAGGGAGTGTCATACTGCCCCTGACCTTTCATGCTTATGAGAACTCTGTTCAGGTTTGGGTTGATTGCTGGCCTTATCAGTGTTATTTAAGAGGATTATGTAGCTCCTTATACCCAGACATCATAGAGTTGTTGTGAGTGTTAAATGAGTTAATATTTAGTTACTTAGAACAGTGCCTGGCATATAGTAAGAGCTTTATGTATGAAAGAAATAAAACATAATAGCTACTGTGTATCAAGTACTTTGTAGGTGCCTGATACTTCATATATATTATTTTATTTAATCCTCATAACTGTACTCCAAGATTGGTACTATGATTATCTGCATTTTATAGATAAAGAAACTGAGGCCAAGAGAGGTCTAGGAACTTGTCCAAGGTCACTTGTATCAAGTGGCAGAACAGGATTTCCAACCCAGGCAATCTGGCTCCAGAGCCCAGGTGTTTTATCGCTAGGCCATTCTGCCAAGTCAGCTGGATATGCAACTCTCAAGGGCACAGGCCTAGTTGGACCACTCACCCTCTCTGCCTGGGGACCAAAGTTAAAGGTCCATGAAATTGGTTCTTAAATGGCTCTCTCAGGCCTTCAGGATAAAAATCTCAGATTCCTGGAATGACATACCAGGCTTTCCACAACACACCCACCCCTACCTATGTACCTTATCCTCCACCACTACATTCCCTTACATTCTTTGCTCTGGCCACATTCAACCTCTTGCAGTTACCGGAATATGTCATGCTTTTATTTTCTTCCTAGACTTTGAATATGCAGTTTCCTTTGTCTGGAATGCCATTCCTTTTCCTTTGGTTAACTCTAATTCCTTCTTTAGGTCTCAAGTCAGACTTCCATGTCTTCCTGCAAACTTTCCTTGGTCTTCCTCCTCAATCCCAGTGTGTGATAGGTGCCTCTGTATTTACTTTACATGACACTGGCAATACTGCATTTTCATCACCTGTGTGTGTGCTCTCATCTCAACTAACTGTGGATCATCGGAAGGCAAGAACTATGACTCAATTCCTCAGAGACTCCAGCACTTTGCCTGGATTTGGCCTGAGCAGAGGTTAGCCCGTGCTTTTGAGCAAATGACTGGGAATATCATCTGTACAAGGCATAGATGTGACCCTGGAAGAAGGGGTGGAAACCAACCATTTGATCTGGGCTGTCCATTGAGGGAAGGAAAAGATACTAGGGAAAGCTTTGCCACCCCAGCTTTGGAAAGACTACCAGAAAGCACAAGTAGAAATGATGCTGTGCTTGTGGGTGGAAGGTGAGAAACAAAGTAGTTACTGAGGAGAGAGGTGATAATGAGGAGAGGGACAAAGGAGGGAGAGAGAGGAAAGAAATGTAAGAACTTCTACCAAATGGATATTCTTGTGGGTGTGAATAATGGTTAGTTATCATGCTCCATTTTGGCACTCGATGTGTGGGCATGCTTTCTCCTAGAGAGAAGACATTTCTGAGGTCATTGACTTGGGGAAGAGGCAGATCCTGATATAGAAACCCGAAGTGGCTATTTGGAAGGACAGAACTTCTTTAGCCTATTGGAACACTGGGCTAGACATGAGTTTCTGGGTGGCACCTGCACCGTGGTAGCAGGCCAGAAGCTGAGGTGTGACCGGCATGGGCCTCAGGGATGGGCTTTGTTGTAAGCTGGGTGATATAGTTTTTTGTCATTTCCCTGCTATTATCCATGCACCTATAGGGGAGCTTTGGCTATACAATTCCATACTAAGGGCAGGGAATGAAGGGAAATGCCCTAGGTCCTCCCCCAGGCCAAAAGTATTAAGTGGGTCCGGTCAATGTTTGTATGGAGTTGGGGAGAAGTGAGATAGCAGTAATAACTGAGAGGTCTTCAAGTTGAGTCTCCCTCCACTATTAAAGATGGGCCCGCTAAGCTGTCTTTGATTAAGAATGCCAAGGATGGGGCAGCCCTGGTGGCTCAGGGGTTTAGTGCTGTCTTCGGCCCAGGGTGTGATCCTGGGGACCCAGGATTGAGTCCCACGTTGGGCTCCCTGCATGGATCCTGCTTCTCCCTCTGCCTGTGTCTCTGCCTCTCTCTCTCTCTCTCTCTCTCGCTCTGTGTGTGTGTGTGTGTGTGTGTGTGTCTGAATAAATAAATAAATTTTTTAAAAAAAGAATGCCAAGGATGCAGCAGTGGCGGCAGGTCTCATTTTGCAAACACACCACCATATATACCTTGTTAAAATGCACTCCACCTTTGCTGGGGACCAAACACTGTCCACAATAAGCAAAAAGAACCTCTGCAGAAAACTGGACTAAAGGATAAAGAGGCCAAGACTCAACAGCAGAGCATACACAACACAAATAGCAGACACTCCCAGAAGTGCCAAATCCTGGGGAACAAGGGACACTGCACTTTGGGGCAGTATAGGACCTTTTCTACATGAGACTATTATCATTGAGAGCAAGAGAAGTAGCTGATTTTCCTAACACACAGAAACAGACACAGAAAGCCAGACAAAATGAAGAAACAGAGAAATATGTCCCAAATGAAAGAACAGGACCAAGCTACAGCAAGAGACATAAGAAAAATGGATATAAGTAATATGCCTGATAGAGGATTTAAAGTAATGATCATAAAGATACTCACTGGACTTGAGAAGAGTGGAGGACACCAGTGAGACCTTAAACACAGAGATAAAAAAGAACAAATCACAGATGAAAAACACAATAAATGAAATTAAAAACACACCTGATGGAGTAAATAGCAGACTAAATGAAGTAGAGGAATGAATTAATAATCTGGAAGACAGAGTAGTGGAAAGTAAACAAGCTGGGGAAAAGAGAAGAAATAAAATTATGCAAACTGGGGGCACCTGGGTGGTTCAATTGGTTAGTGTCTGCCTTTGGTTCAGGTCATGATCCCAGGGACTTAGGATCAAGCCCCATGTCGGGCTCCCTGCTCAATGAGGAGCCTGCTTCTCCCTCGCCTTCCCTTTAGTGCTCTCTCTCACTATCTCTGTCTCTCTCTCTCAAATAAATAAGTAAAATCTTAAAAAAAGAAAATTTGCGAATTGAGAATACTTTCAGGAAACTCAGTGACTCCATCAAGCATAATAACATTCACACTATAGGGATCTCAGAAGAAGGAGAAAGAGAAAAGGGGCCAGAAAATTTATTTAATGAAATAATAGATTAAAACATCCCTAAATCTGGAGAAGGAAATAGATATCTACATCCAAGAGGCACAGTTCCCCACAAAAATTCAACCCAAGGAGGTCCACACCAAGATATATAGTAATAAAATGGCAAAAAGTAGCGATAAAGAAAATGTTTTAAAAGCAGCATGAGAAAAGAAGATAGTTTCATACAAGGGAAACCTCATACAGCAATGGGCATATTTTTCAGCAGAAACTTGGTAAGCCATAAAGGAAAAGCATGATATAGTCAAAGTGCTGAATGAGAAAAATTTGCAGCCAATAATACTCTATCCAGCAACGCTATCATTTAAAATGGAAACAGAGATAGAGAGTTTCTCAGACAAACAAAAACTAAAGGAGTTTATGACCATTAGGCAAGCCCACAAGAAATATTAAGGGAGACTCTTTCAGTGGAAAGGAAAGATCATAAGTGAGAGTGTGAAAAATTGATGCAGTGAAACGCCGGGACACCTGCACCCCGATGTTTCTAGCAGCAATGTCCACAATAGCCAAACTGTGGAAGGAGCCTTGGTGTCCATCGAAAGATGAGTGGATAAAGAAGCTGTGGTATATGTATACAATGGAATATTACTCAGCCATTAGAAATGACAAATACCCACCATTTGCTTCGACGTGGATGGAACTGGAGGGTATTATGCTGAGTGAAATAAGTCAATCAGAGAAGGACAAACATTATATGGTCTCATTCATTTGGGGAATATAAAAAATAGTGAAAGAGAATAAAGGGGAAAGGAGAAAAAATGAGTGGGAAATATCAGAAAGGGAGACAGAACATGAGAGACTCCTAACTCTGGGAAACAAACTAGGGGTGGTGGAAGGCGAGGTGGGCAGAGGGTGGGGGTGACTGGGTGATAGGCACTGAGGGGGGCACTTGATGGAATGAGCACAGGGTGTTATTCTATATGTTGGCAAACTGAACACCAATAAAAATAAATTTATTAAAAAAATAAAATAAAACATGCACTAACTTAATAAGCATTTACTGGACTTGTAACCAATGAGGGGAAATACAAGTAAAATAATTTTTGAGTCTGGCTTAAAAAAAAGAGAGTGTGAAAAATAAAACACAAAAGCAGTAAAAATAAATATTTCTGTAAAAGTCAAGAGATTCATAAAATAAAAGGATAGAAGATGTGGTATCATGTACCTAAAATGTAGAGGGGGGATAAAGAATGGGTTTAAACATAGGCAATCCTCTGGGATCCCTGGGTGACGCAGCGGTTTGGCGCCTGCCTTTGGCCCAGGGCGTGATCCTGGAGACCCGGGATCGAATCCCACATCAGGCTCCCGGTGCATGGAGCCTGCTTCTCCCTCTGCCTGTGTCTCTGCCTCTCTCTCTCTCTCTCTCTGTGACTATCATAATAAATAAATAAATAAATAAATAAATAAATAAATAAATAAATAAAATTTAAACATAGGCAATCCTCAACTTAATATAGACTGCTATATGCAGAAAATGTTATATACAAATCTTAGGGTAAGCACAAATCAAAAACTAGTAATAGATATGCAAAGAATAAAGAGAAAGGAATCCAAGTATATCACTAAAGAAACCTAATGAGCCATGAAAAAGAGCAAGAAAAGAAAGTATCAAAGAAAATCTACAGAAAGAAGCAAGAAACAAGTCACAAAATAGAAATAAATACATATCTATCAATAATTACTTTGAATGTAAATTGACTAAATGCTCTAATCAAAGCACATAAGGTGACTAAATAGATAAAGTGATGGGGCATCCCGGGTGGCTCAGCGATTTAGTGCTTCCTTCAGCCCAGGGCATGATCCTGGGGGCCCGGGATTGAGTCCCACATTGGGCTCCCTGCACGGAGCCTGCTTCTCCCTCTGCCTGTGTCTCTGCCTCTCTCTCTCTCTCGTGTCTCTCATGAATAAATAAATAAAATCTTTTTTTGAAAAAGTAAAAAAATAAAGTGATAGAGTGGATAAAAAAAAAACAAGACTCATTGATATACATGAATCTAATATATCACTGTATGCTAACTGGAAATTTAAATAAACCCTTAAAAACAAGACCTATCTTTATGCTGCCTACTAGAAATCCATTTCAGACAGGAAGACACCTGCAGATTGAAAGTGAGGGGATGGAGAAACATTTATCATGCAAATCGATGTTAAAAGAAAGCCAGAGTACCAATACTTATATTGGACACAATAGATTTTTTTAAGTAAGCTCCACACTCAGTGTGAAGCCAAACATGGGGCTTGAACTCACAACCCTGAGATTGTGACCTGAGCTGAGATCAAAAGTTGTACACTTAACAGACTAAGCCACTCATGCACCCCATGACAAAATAGATTTTAAAACAAAGACTAAGGAGAGACAAAGAAGAAAAAAAAAAAAAGGAGAGACAAAGAAGGACACTATATATTAGAAGGAACAATCCAACAAGAAGATATAACAACTATAAATATTAATGCATTCAACATAAAATAGTTAATAACAGAAAGGAAGCAAGAGATAGTTAATACAATAATAGTACGGGACTTAACACCTTATTTATATCAATGGACAGATTATCCAGACAGAAAATCAGCAAGGGGAAACAGTTTTGAATGACACACTGGAATAGATGGATTTAACAAACATATTCAGAACATTCCATTCTAAAACAGAATACACATTCTTTTCAAGTGCACATGGAACATTCTCCAGAATAGACCACGTATTAGGCAACAAAACAAGCCTCAACAAATTCAAAAAGTCTAAGTCATACCACAAATCTTTTCTGCATCTTTTCTGACCACAAATCTAGGATACAAGAAAGTCAACCACACACACACACACACACACACACACACACACACACACACAAATCTTAAAGGGCTTGAATACATGGAGGTTAAGTAACATGCTACTAAACAATAAATGGGTGAACCAGGAAATCAAAGAAGAAATTAAAAAGTACATGGAAGTGGGGCAGGGCAAGATGGTGGAAGAGTAGGGGTCCTCAAGTCATGGTCCCACCAGCTTTTTAAAGAGAGAACAGTCCGAATGCTACAAAGAGAAAAGTTTTCACTTCTAGCAAGGTAGGAAGATGGAAATAACTAACTAAGAATAAAGTCTGGGAGGGGCACCGCGAGGAGCCAGGCTAAAGTGGAGCATCAAAAGCCTCCAGGACAGGAAAGCCCAGCCCTGGAGAAGCGGGAACGTTAAAAATCGACACCACGGGATCCCTGGGTGGCTCAGCGGTTTGGCGCCTGCCTTTGGCCCAGGGCGCAATCCTGGGGTCCCGGGATCAAGTCCCGCATCGGGCTCCCGGCATGGAGCCTGCTTCTCCCTCTGCCTGTGTCCCTGCCTCTCTCTGTCTGTCTGTCGGTCTATCATGAATAAATAAATAAATAAATCTTTAAAAGAAAAATCGACACCAGATTTTTCCTAGATGGAAAAGTGCTTAGCAGGGAAATCTGGCAGAATCTCAGGAGTGGCGGTGAAGCCTCCAGATTCCCAGAGTCACTATTAGAGGAAGCATGCCCCAGGTAAAGTGCACCACAAACTGCGGACAGATCTGAGGAAAGGACTGGAGTGCCACAGCCTTCAGGGCATTTGGGACAAGCCAGTTGGTTACACAGGCCAGCTCTGAATGGAGGTGTCTGCACCCTGTTGCCTTCGGGAACCACGGCCCCTGGGAGCGCAGTTCCAGCAGCACAGAGCCCAGGATCACTGGGCACCCAAGCGGACAAAGCTGGCGACCCTGTATTCCCCCGGGACAGGCGGAAATGGGGAGGGCACAGGGCAGCAAGAACTCTCCTGCCGCTGGGCGCACCACAAGCTGTGCAAATCAGTGCTCCCTCGCCAGGCCCGGCAACATCTAGGCCAGTGCAGAGTAGGAGATTGCGGTTAGTTACTAGCAGGGAGCTGACTCCAGATCTGGAAATCTGGCTGCTGCCATTGTTGTTTTTCCTCCTTGTTTCACCTTATGCCTGGGGAGAGGCAGGGCTGCCAGGCAACAAAGGCATAAATAGCTCACACTGAGTCCAGGACCTGGCAGGGGTCGGGGCATCTCCCCCAGTCACACACATCTGAGAATCAGCACAGCAGGCCCCTCCCCCAGAAGAACTGCTAGAAGAACAGGAGGAGAGCAAGTTCTTGACCAAGCAGTGCTGGACCAAGGGAAACTCGAGGGAATATAGTATATAGAACTAGAAGGTCCCCCACTTTTTCTTTTTTAAATTATTTTTTCATTTTCCATTACAACTCATTTTTATATCAGACTATTTCCAATATTTCCAATATTTTGTGCCTTTTCCCACCTTAACTACAATATTTTATAAGCTCTTCAGTTTTAAGTTTCTTCCTTTTTGACTTTCATATTTCTACAATTACATGTCTTAGATATATTTTTAACTTCTGGATTCCCTTCAACTCACTCAATTTAATTTTGGGAGATATATGATATTTGGGTTTTTGTTTTGTGGTTTTTGTTTTCTCTGCCTCATTTTGTTCTACAATGGTGGAAGTTAATATCTCCTAAACCATGACCAGAATACACCCAAAACCAAGTGGAATACCATACTGGTTCATTCTGTGAGATTATATTCTCTCTTCCTTCCCATTCTGCCCCCCTCTTCTATCTTGTTTTGTTTTGGTGGTCAATGTTGGGGCCCTCTACAAGTATTTCTGGTTTATATAATTTTGGGACTGAGCATCTTCTAACATACATAATTTAATACACCCAGAACCAAGATTATCACCCTCTAGGATCCCTCAGGTAGACTACATTCTCCCTCCACTAAAACTTTTTCAATACCACCATCTCTCCCAGTCTGCCCCCTTTATAAGTTTTATTTCCCTTATTTTCTCTTTTCACTCTTTTGTTTTCTTCTTTTTTTCTTCTACTTTGGGATTTTTAGCTTTTTATTTTTTACTACTTTATTTTGGTATTTTTTTCACTTTTGTTTTATATTGTTCTGACATTCTTTTTCATTTTCTGGTCTCTCAGAATCATCTAGGGTGGAATTTACTTAGGTCACGGTTGATATTCTTGACTCAGCCCATTCATACAGCCACTCTACACTGAACAAAATGACTAGAAGGAAGAATTCATCACGAAAGAAAATATCAGAAACAGTATTCTTTGCCACAGAGTTACAGAATATAGATTTCAATTTGATGTCAGAAAGCCAATTCAGAAGCACAATTATAAAGCTAATGCTAGCTCTGGAAAAAAAAAAAAAACATTAAAGACTCCAGAGACTTTGTTACTGCAGAATTGAGATCTAATCAGGCCGAAAATAAAAATAAATTAAATGAGATGCAATCCAAACTGTATGTCCTACCGGCTAAGGTTAATGAGAGGGAAGAAAGAGTGAGTAACATGGAAGACAAGCTGATGGTAAGGAAGGAAGCTGAAAAAGAAAGAGAAAAACAATTAAGAGACCATGAGGAAAGGCTAAGGGAAATAAATGATAGCCTGAGAAGGAAGAATCTACATGTAACAGGGGTTCCAGAAGATGCTGAGAGGGACAGAGGGCCAAAAGCATATTTGAACAAATCATAGCTGAGAACTTCCCTACCTTGGGAAGGAAAACAGGCATTCAGATCCAGGAGATAGAAAGGATTCCCCCCCCCCCAAATTGATAAAAACCATTCAACATCTCGACATTTAATAGTGAAATTGCAAATTCCAAAGATAAAGAGAAAATCCTTAAAGCAGCAAGAGACAAGAGATTCTTAACTTATAGGGAGAGAAATATGAGATTAACAGCAGACCTCTCCACAGAGACCTGGCAGACCAGAAAGGGCTGACATTATACTTTCAGGGTACCAAATGAGAACATGCTGCCAAGTATACTTTATCCAGCAAGGTTCTCATTCAGAATAGAAGGAGAGATAAAGAGCTTCCAAGATAGGCAGAAACTGAAAGAATATGTGACCACCAAACCAGCTCTGCAAGAAATATTAAGGGGGACCCTGTAAAAGAAAGAGGACACCCAAAGAAATAATCTACAAAAACAGTGACTGAATAGGTATTATGAGGACACTAAATTCGTATCTTTCAATAGTTCCTCTGAAAGTGAATGGGCTAAATGATCCCATCAAAAGACACAGAGTATTGGACTAGATAAAAAAGCAAGATCCATCTATTTGCTGTCTACAAGAGACTCATTTTAGACTTAAGGACACCTCCCACCTGAACATGAAAGGGTGGAAAACCATTTACCATTCAAATAAATGGTCCTCAAAAGAAAGTTGGGTAGCAATCCTCATATCAGATAAAAAGTTTATCCCAAAGACTGTAGTAAGAGATGAAGAGGGACACTATATCATACTTAAAGGCTCTATCCAACAAGAAGACCTAACAATAATGAATATTTATGCCCCCAATGTAGGAGCTGCCAAGTATATCAATCAACAACCAAAGTAAAGATATACTTAGATAATAATACACTAAGACTGGGAGACTTCAATACGGCACTTTCTGCAAAGGACAGATATTCTAAGCAGAACATCTCCAAAGAAACAAGGGCCTTAAATGATACACTGGACCAGATGGATTTTACAAATATATACAGAACTTTCCATATGAATGCAACTGAATACACATTCTTCTCAAGTGCACATGGAACTTTCTCCAGAATAGACCACATACAGAGTCACAAATCACTTCTCGATGGATACCAAAAGATTGGGATTTTCCCCTGCATATTTTCATACCACAAAGCTTTGAAACTAGAACTCAATTACAAGAAGAAATTTGGAAGAAACTCAAACATGTCGAATGGGTCAACCAGGAAATTAGAGAAGAATTAAAAAGATTCCTTGAAACTAATGAAAATGAAGATACAACCGTTCAAAAGCTTTGGGATACAGCAAAAGCAGTCCTAAGAGGGAAATACATCACAATAGAAGGCTCACTCCAAAAATTTGAAAAAACTCAAATACACAAGCTAACCTTGCACCTAAAGGAACTGGAGAAAGAACAGCAAGTAAAACCTACACCAAGCAGAAGAAGACATATAAGAAAGATGTGAGTAGAACTCAATGGAATAGAGACAAGAAGAACTGTAGAACAGATCAATAAAGCCAGGAGTTGGTTCTTTGAAAGGGTTAATAGGATAGATAAAACCCTAGCCAGGCTTATTAAAAATAAAAAAGACTCAAATTAATAAAATCATGAATGAAAGAGGAGAGAACACCACCAATACCAAGGAAATTCAAATTATTTTAAAAACTTATTATATGCCAAAAAATTAGGCAATCTAGGAGAAATGGATGCATTTCTGGAAAGCCACAAACAACCAAAACTAGAACTGGAAGAAATAGAAAACCTGAACAGGTCAATAACCAGTGAGGAAATTGAAGCAGTCATCAAAAACCTCCCAAGACACAAAAGTCCAGGGCCAGATGGCTTCAGAGAGGATGTCTATCAAACGTTTCAATAAGAAATTATACCTATTCTTCTAAAGCTGTTTCAGAGGATAGAAAGGGACGGAATACTTCCAATCTCGTTTTATGAGGCCAGCATCACCTTGATTCTAAAACCAGACAAAGACCCCACCAAAAAGGAAAAATATAGACCAATTTCCCTAGTGAACTTGGATGCAAAAATTCTCAACAAGACACTAGCCAATAGGAACCAATAGTACATTAAAAAGATTATTCACCATGACCAAGTGGCATTTATCCCCAGGATGCAAGGATGGTTCCACACTCCTAAAACAATCAACAAGATAGATAACATCAACAAGAGAAAAAAAAAGAATGTATGATTGTCTCAATAGATGCAGAGAAAGCATTTGACAAAATACAGCATCACACCCCAAGGGCCCTTCTCTCAGTCTCAGGAGGATCACTCCAGTCCCTACACACTCTGGCACACTTGTTCACAGTTACCACCCTGGCAGCCAAACTCCAGGCCATAACAGGCCCGGGCGCCAGTGTGCCTTTGTCTGTACTCTGCTCTCAGCCTGCCAGGCCCAGGGGGAAATAAAAGCACCCCAGTTTCTGCTCTCTCTAAAAAAAAAAAAAATACAGCATCCATTCCTTTTTTTTTCTTTCCAAGTTTTATTACCAACATAGAGAGGGACGTGCATGTCCACGATGACTGATTGTCATTACAAGACTCAACTGGACAGAGACGGTAGGGCCCCAAGCTGGTGCCCGCCCTAGTCTGTCTACCAGATGAGGGGAGCTGAGCATAGGCACAAGGCCCAGGAGCCGCCAAGCCCATGGTTCCCCTTCTATTTCTCCTTCTCTTTCTGATCTTTTTCTTTCTTCTTCCACTCCGTTTCGCTTCTTCCTCCTCGTGGTTCTTGATCGGCTGCTCCACTTCCTTCTGCTTCAGGACCCTGATGACCATCTTCCTGTTCTCTCTCATCAGGGAAGCGATTTCCACTTTTTCATCAGAGAGTTCACTCATATCCATGGTCTTGTTTAGGATTTTGATAGCTAAAGCAAGTGCGGACTTCAGAGTCATTTCTCCTTTGTAATCTTCTTTTAACATTGGACACAGCTGCAGCTCTATTGTTTCCAATGCACGTGGCCTCCGTCCTCCATAATACTCTGATAGAGCATATACTCTGACAGGGCTGAAAGTCACAGTGCTTATCCCAGCCGATGTAAAGCAATGAAACAACAAAGGGACATTTTCCTCCAAACTGTGTATAGGCTTGTTTGATATCACACAGTGCTGTGACCAACTGCTCACAAGGAATTGGTTCCTGATACTGTAAAAAATACCTTTGAGCAATGAGTCTCAGTTCATTTGTGAGAAGGTTAACATCAGAAGTTATATCCGCCATGCTGCAAGCCATGTCCTCATTCAGTTTATAAATTTTTTCAGAAAAAAAGGCTTCTTCAAGAAGCCTGTGGATGTTGCATCTTTCTGCTGTAAGCAAAAAACCATCATTTGCTAGAATTCTCAAGCAGGTGCCTGCATTTCCAATGGCTTCCATGGCATCTTCAACTTGGTACAAGCGACCTTCTGGAGAAAATATGGTGGTTGGTCCTGGAGTCATACCTTCGAGATATGTTTTCTGAGCTTTATATGGGATCCCTGGGTGGCGCAGTGGTTTAGCGCCTGTCTTTGGCCCAGGGAGTGATCCTGGAGACCCGGGATCGAATCCCACGTCTGGCTCCCGGTGCATGGAGCCTGCTTCTCCCTCTGCCTGTGTCTCTGCCTCTCTCTCTCTCTCTCTGTGACTATCATAAATTTAAAAAAATTAAAAAAAATTTAATTCCTGCGGGACACACGGAAGAGGAGAGACTGACATGGAGACGTTTCTTGCAGAAGAAACCTCATGGCTACTACTGCTGTTAAGCAGCCGCTACCAATAAGGCGCCCACGCATGCTTACAGCATACATTCCTTATCTAAACTCTTCAGAGTGTAGGGATAGAGGGAACATTCCTCAACATCTTAAAAGCCATCTATGAAAAGCACACAGCAAATATCATTCTCAATGGGGAAACACTGGGAGCCTTTCCCCTAAGATCAGGAACAAGACAGGGATGTCCACTCTCACCACTGCTATTCAACATAGTACTAGAAGTCCTAGCCTCAGCAATCAGGCAACAAAAAGAAATAAAAGGCATTCAAATTGGCAAAGAAGAAGTCAAACTCTCCCTCTTCACAGATGCCATGATACAGTCCATAGAAAACCCCAAAGACTCCACCCCAAGATTGCTAGAACTCATTACAGCAATTCGGCAATGTGGCAGGATACAAAATCAATGCCCAGAAATCAGTGGCATTTCTATTCACTAACAATGAGACTGAAGACAGAGAAATTAAGGAGTCAATCCCATTGACAATTTCACCCAAAAGCATAAGATACCTAGGAATAAATGTAACCAAAGAACCAGATAAAGACAACACAAAAAAACGAGAACTACAGGCCAATATCTATCATAAAGGTAGATGCAAAAATCTTCAACAAAATGTTAGCAAGCCGGGCAGCCCAGGTGGCTCAGTGGTTTAGCACTGCCTTCAGCCCAGGGCCTGATCCGGGAGATCCAGGATCGAGTCCCATGTCGGGCATCCTGCATGGAGCCTGCTTCTTCCTCTCCCTGTGTCTCTGCCTTTCTCTCTGTGTCTGTCATGAATAAATAAATATAATGTTTAAAAATATATATTAGCAAGCGAAACCCAACAATACATTTAAAAAACCAGACACATTTGGGGCACCTGGCTGGCTTATCAGTGTAGCATGTGACTCTTGATCTCAGGGTCATGAGTTCCAGCCCCACATTAGGCATGGAGCCTACTCAAAAAAATAAAAAAATAAACTATACACTAAGATCAAGGGGGATTTATTCCTGGGATGCAAAGGAATAAATTCAATATTAGATAACAATCCGTGTGATACATCACATCAATAAGAGAAAGGAAAAAATCATATGATCATTTCAATAGATAAAGAAAAGGCATTTGACAAAGTACAAGACCCATTCATGATAAAAACCCTCTGCACAGTAGGGCTAGAGGAAAAATACCTGAACATAATAAAGGCCTTATCTGAAAAACCCACAGCCAACATCATACCTACTGGTGAAAAACTGATAGCTTTCCCCCTAAGGTGAAGAAGTAGACAAGGATGCTCATTTTCCACTTTTATTCAACATAGTAATGAAGTTCTAGCCATAGCAATCAAGCAATAAAAAGAATTTGGATCCTCAAAAGGCATCCAAATTTGTAAGGAAGAAGTAAAACTCTCTGCAAGTGATATGATAATGTATATAGAAAAACCTAAAGACTCCACCAAAAAACTACTGCTAATAATAAATGAATTCAGTAATGTTGCAGGATACAAAATCAATGTACAGAAATCTATTGCATTCCTATATGCTAATAATGAATCATCAGAAAGTGAAATTTAGAAAACAATCTCATTTATAATTGTACAAAAATAATAAAATATCTAGTAATAAACTTAACCAAAGAGGTGAAAGACCTATACTCTGAAAACTATAAAATACTGATGAAATAAATTCAAGATGATGCAAAGAAATGGAAAGATGTTCCATGCTCATGTGTTGGAAGAACAAATATTTCTCAAATGTCTATACTACCTAAAGCAATATGCATATTTAATACAATCCCTATCAAAATACTGAGAGCATTTTTCACAGAACTAGAATAAACAACCCTAAAATTTGTTTGGAACCAAAAAGATCTTGAATAGCAAAGTAACCTCGAAAACAAAACTGGAGATATCACAATTCTAGATTTCAAATTATATTATAAAGCTGTAGTTAATTAAAAGTATGGCTCTAGCACAAAAAATGACACATATGTCAGTGGATTATAACAGAAAACCCAGAAATAACCCACAATTTTCTGGTCAATTAATCTTCAAAAAAGGAGGAGAGAATATGAAATGGGAAAAAGACAGTCTCTTCAACAAATGATGTTGGGAAAATTGGATAGCCATATGCAAAAGAATGAAACTGGACCACTTTCTTTCACCATACACAAAAATAAACTTAAAAGGGATTAAGACCTACATATGAGGCCTGAAACTCTACAAATCCTTGAAGAGAGCATAGGCAGTAATCTCTTTCTCATCAGCCATAGCTACATTTTTCTAGATGTCTCCTGAGGCAAGGGAAATAAAAACAAAAATAAACTATTAGGACTACATCAAAATAAAGTATTTCTGCACAGTGAAGGAAACAATAAGACTAAAAGGCAGCATATAGAATGGGAGAAGATATGTGTAAATGTCATATCTGATAAAATGTTAGTGTCTAAAAAATACAAAGAACTGACTGATATAATCCAATACCCTCCCCCAAAACAAATAATCCAATTAAAAATGGGCAGAAGACATGAGCAAACATTTCTCCAATGAAGACTTACAGATGGCTAACAGAGAACATCAAAAGATGTTTGTCATCACTTATAATCAGGGAAATGCAAATTAAAACTACAATGAGATATCATCTCATACTTGTCAGAATGACTAAAATTGAAAAAACAAGAAACAAGTGTTGGCAAGGATGTGGAGAAAAAGGAACCCTCTTGCTCTGTTGGTGGGAATGTGGATTGGTGCAGCTACTGTGGTAAACAGTATGGGAAATCCTCAAAAAATTAAAAATAGGGAATCCTGGGTGGCTCAGTGGTTGAACGTCTGCCTTTGGCTCAGGTCGTGATCCCAGGGTCCTGGGATCGAGTCCCACATCAGGCTCCACACAGGGAGCCTGCTTCTCCTTCTGCCTATGTCTCTGCCTGTCTCTGTGTGTCTCTCATGAATAAATAAAATCTTTTTTAAAAAATTAAAAATAGAACTACCTTATAATCCAGTAATCACACTACCCCAAAAATACAAAAACACTAATTCAAAGGGCACATACACCCCTGTTTATTGCAGCACTTTCTACAATAGCCAAACTATGGAAGTAACCCAAGTTTTCCTCGAGAGAGGAAAGGATAAAGATGTGATGTACACACACACACACGCACACACACACACACACACACAAAATGGAATATTACTTAGCCATCGAAAAGAATTAAATCTTGCCTTTTGCAGCCACAAGGATAGAGGCAGAAAGTAGAATGCTAAGTGAAACAAGTTAGAGAAAGATAAATACCATATGATCTCATTCATATGTGGAGCTTTAGAACACAACAAAAGAGCACAGGAAAGAAGAAATGGGTTGAGAGAGAGAGAGAGAGAGACCAAGAAATAGACTCTTTTTGTTCCAGACATAAGTACAAGCGCAACAAACAGTATTTTATTCCAACCTACCCCTTGGAACAATGACTTACAGAAGGAAGAACATATGATCCTAGAGAGCTCATTAGAGTTGTCATCTTTTTTTAAATAATTTTTTTATCAGAGTTCAATTTGACAACATATAGCATAACACCCAGTGCTCAACCTGCCGAGTGTTCCCTTCAGTGTCAGTCACCCAGTCACCCCAACCCTCCGCCCACCTCCACTTCCACTACCCCTTGCTAATTTCCCAGAGTTAGGTGTCTCTCATGTTTTGTCACCCTCACTGATATTTGAGTCTTCTCTCTCTTCTTTTTAATAATGCTGGCTAATGGTTTATCTATCTTATTAATTCTTTCAAAGAACCAACTCCTGGTTTTGTTGATCTCTTCCACAGTTCTTCTGGTCTCGATTTCGTTGAGTTCTGCTCAAATCTTTATTAACTCTCTTCTTCTGCCGGGTGTAGGATCTATTTGCTGTTTTTTTCTCCAGCTCCTTTAGGTGTAAGGGTAGCTTTTGTATTTGAGTTCTTTCCAGTTTTTGGATGGATGTTTGTATTGCAATGTATTTCCCCCTCAGGACTGCTTTTGCTGTATCCCAAAGATTTTGAACGGTTGTATCTTCATTCTCATTATTTTCCATGAATCTTTTTAACTCTTCCCTAATTTCCTGGTTGACCCTTTCATCTTTGAGCAGGATGGTCCTTAACCTCCACGTGTTTGAGGTCCTTCCAAACTTCTTGTGATTTAGTTCTAGTTTCAAAGCATTATGGTCTGAAAATATGCAGGTATGATCCCAATCTTTTGGTATTGGTTAAAATCTGATTTGTGACCCAGTATGTGATCTATTCTGGAGAAAGTTCCATGTGCACTTGAGAAGAATGTGTATTCAGTTGCATTTGAACGTAAAGTTTTGTAAATATCTGTGAAATCCATCTGGTCCAGTGTATCATTTAAAGCTCTTGTTTCTTTGGAGATGTGCTTAGAAGATCTGTCGATTGTAGAAAGCGCTAGATTGAAGTCACCACGAATAAGTGTATTATTATCTAAGTATGTCTTTACTTTGGTTATTAAGTGATTGATATACTTGACAGCTCCCACGTTAGATGTATAAATATTCATGACTGTTAGGTCCTCTTGTTGAATAGATCCTTTAAGTATGATATAGTGTCTCTCTTCATCTCTTACTACAGTCTTCGGGATAAACTTTAATTTATCTGATATGAGGATGGCTACCCCTGCTTTCTTTTGAGGACCATCTGAATGGTAAATGGTTCCCCAACCTTTTATTTTCAGGCTGTAGGTGTCCTTTGGTCTAAAATGTGTCTCTTGTATACAGCAAATAGATGAGTCTTGCTTTTTTATCCAGTCTGAAACCCTGCGTCTTTCGATGGGGTCATTAAGCCCTTTCACGTTCAGAGTTACTATTGAAAAATATGAATTTAGTGTCATCATGATACCTCTTCATTCCTGTCTTTGTGGATTATTTCTTTGAGCTTCCTATTTCTTTTACAGAGTCCCCCTTAATATTTCTTGCAGAGCTGGTTTGGTGGTCACATATTCTTTCAGTTTCTGCCTATCTTGGAAGCTCTTTATCTCTCCTTCTATTCTGAATGAGAACCTTGCTGGATAAATTATTCTTGGCTGCATGTTCTTTTCCTTTAGGACCCTGAATATATCCTGCCAGCCCTTTCTGGCCTGCCAGGTCTCTGTGGAGAGGTCTGCTGTTACCCTAATACTTCTCCTCATAAAGGTTAAGGATCTCTTGTCTCTTGCTGCTTTAAGGATCTTCTCTTTATCTTTGGAATTTGCAAGTTTCACTATTAAATGTCAAGGTGCTGAGTGGTTTTTATTGATTTTAGGGAGGGATCTCTGTATCTCCTGGATCTGAATGCTTGTTTCCCTTCCCAAGGTAGGGAAGTTCTCAGCTATGATTTGTTCAAACACACTTTCTGGTCCTCTGTCTCTTTCGGAGCCCTCTGGAACCCCAATTAAACATAGATTTTTCCTTCTGAGGCTGTCATTTATTTCCCTTAGCCTATCCTCATGATCTTATAATTGTTTTTCTCTTTTTTCCTCAGCTTCCTTCCTTGCCATCAATTTGTCTTCTATGTCACTCACTCGTTCTTCTACCTCGTTAACCCTCGTCGTTAGGACCTCCAGTTTGGATTGCAACTCATTTAATTGATTTTTAATTTCGGCCTGGTTAGATCTAAATTCTGCAGTCATGAAGTCTCTTGAATCATTTATGCCTTTTTCTAGAGCCACCAGTAGCTTTATAATTTTGCTTCTGAATTTGCTTTCTGACATTGAATTGTAATCCAAATTTTGTAACTCTGTGGGAGAGAGGATTGTTTCTGATTCTTTCTTTTGGTGAGTTTTCCCTTCTAGTCATTTTGCTCAGTGCAGAGTGGCCAAAAACAAGTTGTACTTGATAGAAGCGGGAACTCTTCTCTCTGTAGCGTTCCAGCTGTTTTCTCTTTAAATCTCAGGCCGAATTCATAGGTTTTCAGGATGATTTGTAAGTTATCTTGTTCTCCTTATTCTTTAACCATGATTGGAAACAAACATCAACAGGTGAGTCTGTACTTGTTCCAGTGGTGAAATCCTATCAAAAGGATCTTAGCTCTGCAAGGTTTTTGCAGTTGTAGCTTGCTCCTCTCTTGTTTTTGTTGTATCATTTTGCAAAGAAGACTGTCCAAGAGCAGCATCTGACAAATGTTGACTTTCTATATGATTTCTTTTACTTAGAGATAGAATGGCCTCCACCGAAACAGGGTGTGCTCCGACCCCGCCGCTGCTGCTTTCCCGACCCCGGGGGAAACGGTGACAAGGACCCTCCCGCCTCGACCAAAGGCACTCACGGCGAGGCCCCTGTGGCTGGACCGTCTCCAGCGCTGGGCGGGCTCTGCCGGGCTTCCCCAAAGTGGTGGCCCTGCTCTGCGCCGGCTGGGGCTTCAGTCAAGAAAGACTCTTTACCATAGAGAGTAAGATGATGGTTACCAGAAGGGAGGTTGGTGGGGCAGATGTGTTAAATAGGGGATGAGGACTAAAGACTACACCGACCATGATGAAATAAAATGATAAAATATTTAAAAAAATTTTTAATGTAGAATGGCTGGACTAGATTATTAAGCCGTCACACACAACTCATCTAGCTCTAAAATACTTTTGTCCTATGATTTTGCAGCATCCAGGGATTTCAAGAGACAGAAGTAATGTCATTCTCCCATAAACAAGATGTCTAAGAGATTTAGTGCCATTGAAATAATATGTAATCTTGCCACAGATGGCCTCCAAGAATTTCCCAAACAACCTGGGTTGTTTAGTGAGTCTAGGTGTTCCTGGGCTTGAATAACAGATGTTATGCTAAAAAAAAAAAGCATGCAAATTAAACATGGCCTCACAGAGTTATGCTTCAATACAGGAGTGAGTAGGGGTAAAGGGTCATTTGATGCCAAAGAATCCTATAGCAAGCCCCTTCCTAGAATATAATTACCTCCTGTGTTGTATGGGATTCCATTTTCACATCAGGTCTGGAAAGCTCTGGAAAGGGTCCCTGCCTCTGACATAAAATAGTACCCAGCTCTGTGAAAGAGCTACTGTGAAGCCACAGAAAAAGTACAGCTTCAGGACACCTGGATGGCTCCAAGGTTGAGCGTCTGCCTTTCGCTCAGGGCGTAGTCCCAGAGTCCCAGGATTGAGCCCCACATTGGGCTCCCTGCATGGAGCCTGCTTCTCCCTCTGCCTATGTCTCTGACTCTCTTTCTGTGTCTCTCATGAATAAATAAATAAAATCTTTTTAAAAAAATAAGTACAGCTTCATATAGTGGGAAAAGAGGAGATGAGAAAGAGATCAATGGTCATTTTCAAATTAATAAACAAGGATACATTTGAAAGTCAAAATCAAAGGTTGTATAAATTCACTAAGAATCCAACACTTCAGAGTAGTTCTGGCCTATAGTCATGCAGTGGTCATCCTCAGATTTCCAGGACTAGGTCTGTAGTCTCCTCTGCCATTAAAGCCTTATGGGAGCCCTGGGTCCAGGCACCTGATGAAGAGTACACTGGTGCCAGAAAGAAAACACACAGGAGTCTCCACACTCTGGATGCTACTCAGCCACAGACCCACAGGGTTTAGATGTTTAGGGAGGGGCCTGACTACAAGGGAGCATTTTGGGGGTAATGGAGCTGTTCTATATCTTGTGTAATTGAGGTACTGCATATTAAAACTACAATTTTTTAAAAAGGATACCAAAAATGGCTTTTACAAAGGACAGAGGAGAGGACCCAGGAAAAAAGAGAAAGGGGGAGAAAGATTGAGAAAAAGTGAAGGAGAAGAGCAGAGTGTTATAAATACCTCCAAAGCTCTTGGAATCCAGATCCTGGGATCTGGGTATTCAACAAATAATGTCTCTTTAATTAAGAAACAGCCCAGAACAAGTATTGGCAATCAGAAGCTAATAACAACTTTGCATTAAGCTGCCTGGAAATTCTATTCAGAGTTATGAGAGTCAAATTAAGAGGCTGGACTATCTAGTTGATTCTGGATGATGGGGCTGAGAAAATCTCTGAAAAGTTAGTGATGAGGTGGGGAAGAAAAAGAAGGGAAGAGAAAGAGAGATTGATGGATTGACTTGGAGAACAGAACTGCCTTTTTATAAAACCCAAATTAGAACCATGCCCTAGTAGCTGGAGCTTAAAGAGATCTGTGACCCAGGCCCTGGTAGATGGTTTCATAAAGGGGATCTTTGATTCTACTGTGGAAATGACTCTTCCCTTTCTATGGGTCAATATCTCTTAGGTTCCTAGAATGACCCAGTTTTCCTTGGCTCTCCTTCTTACTGTACTCACTGTACAATTGACCCAGCTCAGGCTACTCAGTGATATAGTAATAGAGGAGGCACCAGATGCCAAAAATCCAGACGCCTTCCTTCAAAACGTTTTTGCTCTACCGGGGGGGAAAAAGTCTCTCTTTTAGGGGTGGAGAGGTAGAAGCCCTCAACTATTACAGATTTACCATAGTCTTATGACTGGATGCATCAACAGCCTAGCAAAATGGCAGAACAGGTATTTCCCATCTTTACAAACCAATCTACTGAGGCCAACAATGAACAGTGAATGACTTACCGAGTGACCATAGCAGAGTAGTGATAGAGTCAGGATTTGAACAGATCTCCTGATTCCAAATTCTGGGACTGCCAATGTGGAAGGAACTCTATGTCTTGGAGGAAATGGGTGACAGGTTATTAGGGTATTAGATTTGTCCAGAGAAACAGAACAAATAGGATAAATAGATAAATAGGTCAATTTATTATAAGGAATTAACTCACACAATAATGGAGGCTGAAAAGTCTCAAGCTCTGCCATCAGCAAGCTGGAAACCCAAGAGAGCCCATGTGTAGTTCTAGTTCAAGTTTAAAGGTCTGAGAACAAGGAGAGCTTATGATATATGTTCCAGTCCAAAAGCTGGCAGGCTTGAGACTCAAGAAGAGCCAGTGTTTCAGTTTAAGGATGAAGGCTGGAAAAGACGGATATCCCAGGTTACACACAGTCAAGCAGGAGTTCCCTCTTACTCCTGGGAAGGTCAGCCTTTTTGTTCTATTCAGGCCTTCACCTGATTGGATAAGCCTCTCCCACATCAAGGAGGGCAATCTTCTTTATTCAGTCTTCTATTCAAATGTTAATCTTATCTAAAAACACCCTGACAGACACTCACAGAATAATGTTTGACCAAACATCTGGGCACCTCATGGCTCAGTCAGGTTGACACATAAAATTAACTAATACACCCAGGGAGAGAGTGAAGGTGAACTTATGGCTCCCTTCCTGTTGATAGCTATTCACTTAATGGCTGGTCCTCTTTAACCCACTTTCATACTTATTTCACTTTTTGAATCAAGTCTAAAAGCTGGACCCATACACTAATGTTCACTGGGAAGGAGACAGGAGAGAAGAGAGCTGGGGCAAGGGGAATGGACAGGCAGATCCTCTTTGCCTCCGCAGTGTAAGGGTTCTCATGTGCCAAGAGGCTCCATGGAACTGGCACTTGACTGGGGACTTGGTGGACAGAAACTTGAATGTTCTCTGTTGATACCACCCTGGGAGGAGGTGGAACTGAACCAACATGAGTTTGCTCTCTGGTGAGTCACAGATATACCAGGTGGAGTTGTTATACAAAGTAAACTTTATTTGCAGCAAAGAAGGAGCTCACGGGAAATAACTTCCAAAGTCATGACATTCCAAGCAAGGGTGAATGGGTTCCTTTTATTTAGGGTTAGGATGAATAGTGAAGACTCGTTATCATATGTAGGAGTGGGCATGAGGCCTTGTATGTGCCTTAAGCAAACATGCCTATACATACATTGTATGTTATGTAAATGAAGCCTGTGCTCCTCCTTGGGTGCAGATTTTAGTATTATAATGAGTTAAAGGTACTTGTTAGTCATTCTAGAGGTCGCTACATGGTCCATTTGTGTAAGTCAAGAATTACACTCAAATTAGTCTGGGTGTTCTGGGCTGGCAGGACGTCTTATCAGGGTAGTTGCTCTTGCTTGAGGGGTTGTTTTGGTTTCCATTTGCCTGAGTTAAGAGATAAGCTGGAAAGAAGAGTTTAAGGAAAACTGTGGTACAAAGATCAATAGTTTCAAGCAGATGGTCAGTAAAGGTCAGGTCTTGGGCCTAACTGATGACCTAAGGAAACCCAGTAGGTCACTCATTTGGAACCTAAACACCTAAACAAGGCATCTGAATAACAAAAGACTTGTTATAAGGGGTTATTTTAAATGGACATCAATTTTTCTTAAGAAACAAAATCATAATAATGCAATGATGATTTTTTGAGCACCATAGTTCATCACAAGATGATGGTATATAACGTTGGTTGAGGTCAATGGCCCAATTCATGCAATATGGATAGAATGGTGGGGATGGCACCAGAGTCCAGTAATACCACAATGACATTCTCACTGGTAATACATATTTAGTAATAACAGTGACAAGTTATTTATTTGTCTTCATGGTTAACAGAAATTATGCATATATAAATACATTTGTTTTCACAAAGCATTAAAAAATTATTGCTCTATTTTGGGGTAAACATTCCAAACTTTGGAAATATTATGAATGCAGAAAGTGAAGGATCAGCTACTGTAGATAAAAAATCTTTTACAATATTGTTATCCCCATTTTTAGAGAGGTTAGGGAACTGGCCTGCAATTATACAGCTGCTAAGTAGGGGAAGTGGGATTTATTTTGCTCCATGCAGGGTGCCTGATGGGGGACTCGATCCCGGTTCTCCAGGACCACGACCTGGGCCTAAGGTGGCACTAAACCGCTGAGCCACCCGGGCTGCCTGGAAGTGGGATTTAAACTCTATATCTGCCTGACTCCCCAGTTGTCATGTGCCTGATGAGGAGCCAGGGACCAAGAAAAGGGAGGTGATAGATTTGTGTGGTGAAGGCAGACCACTCCTACTTCTCTCCTCACCCTCAGAACCCGCCTCTTGTGTATAGCACCTCCTTGGTAGTACTGAACATTAGTGTATAGTACTGGTAGTATTGGTAGTAGTATTGGTAGACAGGATCAATTCTTGGGATATGATGAGATGTGTCTCTGGGAAGGCAGCTTTTGGGGTGGGGACAGAGTGAGAATGGAGGAGAAGTCCTCTGAGAAGGAATAAGGATAGCCTATGGGTCAGGTGCCAGGAAGCTAATGGGAGGCCATGGAAAGCCAAAAGTTAAGTATGTTTGAATGCTTAGAGTGGGGTCACCAGGCGCTTCTGGGGTGAGTGAGTTGCCTAAGGGTGGAGAAATAGGAAGATAAGATTCACCACAACACTTCTCATCAGTACCAGTTGGCACACCCAGCTCACCATAGCAGCATAGGAGCTGGGGGAGGCATCCACAGGAAAATTGGCCCAGGGAACAGGGCAGATTGGGGGGTACCTCCACTAAAACTGGAATGGATCAGCTAGGAATCTGCCCAAGGGAAGCACAGGGTATATATTAGTTTCTTAGGGCTGCTGTAATAAATTACTACAAACTCGGTTGTTTAAACCAACAAGATATATTCACTGGAGGGAAGAAGTCTAAAGTCAAAGTGTTGGTAGTGCCACACTCTCTCTTGAGGCTCTAGGGGAGAATTGTTCCATGCCTCTACCCTAGCTTCTGGTGATTTCTAGGCAATTGTTTCCATTCCTTGGCTTGCAGTTGCATCAGTTCAATCTCTGTCTCTGTCTTCACATTGCCTTCTCCTTTGTGTATCTCCCAAAACCTTTCTCTTATACATGTGATTGCACTTACAGCCTACATGGATAAGCCAGGGTAATCACCTCATCTCAAAATCCTTAACTTACTTACATATGCAAAGACTCCTTTTCTAATGATTAGGACTTGATACCTGTGGATAGCCATTACTACAGGGGATGAGGATGTGTGTCAAGATGAATACAGGATTTACTTCCCTGTGGTTCCTCCCTGATCCATATGATGGCTTCAATCTGAGTCTGGTTCCAAGATGGCTGCCACTATTCTGAATATACTTTCCAGCTGAATAACATCCCACAAAAGATGGGAGAGACCATCTATTAGATGATCTACTAGATCTACTAGAAAGCAAGGGAAACTTTCCCAGAAGGGCAACCAGTAAGATTCCCCAAGTATCTCATTAGTCTGAACTGTGTCACATGCCCATGCCTAAGCCAATCACAGGCCAGGCATCAATGGCTCTACAATAGTTTTAAATCAATCAGGACTCATCTTTTGAATCACATGACCATGCAGAGGAAGGTGGATACCTGAACAAAATCAGGGTTCCAAGAAGAAAGGGAAAGGCATGAGGGAGCTCTAGTTTTCAAACTTTGAATTGGCTGTAACCAGATTGATTAGCTAGAGAATGCTATTTGCATCTTTGAGCTGCTATTGGTTATCAGGCTAAGCTTTGAGTGTATAGAAAATTGTTGCTCGTGCGACAGAAGGCCACATGATACTAGATCTGAGGAGCTAAATGTTCATATGGCATGTCTTCTATGTATGGATGCTGTGATCTTTAATTTTTTTATTGAGGTGGAATTCACACAACATACAATGAACTATTTTAAAGTATACAATTCAGTGGCATTTAGTGCATGCACAATGTTGTGCAACCACTACCTCTCCCTAGTTTCAAAACTTTCTCACACCCCCAGAAGTACACCCTGTATGTATTAAGCAGTCACTCCTTAATCACCCCTCCTCCATTCCCTGGCAGCCATTAATCTGCTTTTTGTCCCTATGGATTTGCCTATTCTGGATAGTTCATATAAAAGGAATCATACATTATTATGAATTCATATTTGATGTATGGGTAAACCACAATTTGTTTATTCATTCATTTGTTTATAGACATTTGGGTTGTTTCCACCTTTTAGCTATTATGGGTCCTGTTGGCTATGAACATTTGTGAACAAGAATTTATTTCAATTCTTCTGGGTATATATCTGGAGCCAAATTGCTGGGTCATATGTTAACTAATTTTTGAGGCAGTTCCAAAGTGTTTTATTTTTTAAAGATTTTGTTTATTTATTCATGAAAGACACAGAGAGAGAGAGGCAGAGACATAGGCAAAGGGAGAAGCAGGCTCCATGCAGGAAGCCCGACGTGGGACTTGATCCCAGGACTCCAGGATCATGCCCTCAACTGCTGAGCCACCCAGGCATCCCTCCAAAGTGTTTTCTATAGAAACTACACCATTTTACATTCCCACCCGCACTGTATGAGGGTTCTTATTTCTCCACATCCTTGTCAACGCTTGGTGTTTTCTTTTTTAAATATATATATAATATGTATTATACATATATTATATATATATATATATATATATATATCCATTATAGTGGGTGTGAAGTTATATCTCACTGTAATTTTGATTTACATTTCCTTAATGGTTAATGACGTTGACTGACATTTTATGTGCTTGTTGGCCATTTGTATCTCTTCTTTGGGGAGATATCTGTTCAAGTCCTTTGCCCATTTTTTGAATTGGGTTGTGTGACTGTTTGTCATTGAGTTGTAGGAGTTGTAACAAGTCTGTTCTAAATATTAAATCCTTATCAGATATATGATTTGCAAGTATTTTTTCCCATTCTATAGGGTATCTGTTAATTTACTTAATAATGTTCTTTGATGCATGAAGATTTTAAATTTTGATGAAGTCCAAATTACCTGTCCACAGATTATTTATTTGTCCACAGATGCTCAGGGATCCTGACTCTTATCCATCACAAGAGAGATATCTTCAAGTGCCCAAACCATTGCAGAGTTCAGCCCAGGCCCCCTTCAGGGACTAAGTTTGATATATTTTTTTCAAGTTTGAGTTTTTTCCCTCAGTCTCACCTTGCTTCACCCTCATTCACCTTGCTTCACCTTCATTCTAGTCATATTCTACCCAGATAATTGTTGCTCTTTAAGAAATCCCTGGTTTTTGAATGCTCCCTGCTCTCCCAATCCACTTCTTTTAGAACACACAGTGTGGCAAGCTCTTCTTTTCTTCCTTACCTTCCTCTTTTCTTTCCTTCTGTCATTCCCCCCCCCCCCAATTTCATAAAATAGACTGAAGATGAAGGAATAGAAGTCTGAGGTGAGGGAGGCCTGGCATGGTGAAAATGACCCTCAGACAGCTTTGGGAACCCTGAATCCTAGACTTCAGACAGCTGTGGCCCAAGCTCCTGTTCTGTCATTGACTGTATGCGACCAAGGCACATCTCTTCTCTCTTCCAAGCCTCAATTTCCTTGTATCTGTAATATGAAAATATTGGAACCATCTGTGGATTCTGCATTTAAAAATAATTTTAAAATTCTATGTTCCAATGAAATCTAACTCAGAAAAAAATATATGAAACAAATAAAAGACTGGCTCTGGTGAAAAGAGTATCCACTTAGCTCAGCCAGTTTGCCTCTCAATAGCTGCTCTAGAGGCATGTCCTTAGGACCTGAAAACTTGGCATTACTCATTTATTGAACAAATATTTTTTGAGAGTCTACTATGGTTAAGCTTAATGTTTCTACTCTGCAGCTTTCTGTGACACTGGATATTAAAGGGATTATGTTACAGGTTTAGGCACTGGCATTTGTGCCAGCGTCTCTGGCTCCGTGTCTCTGATGCCTGCCCTGTGGGGGAATACTCCATTGCCCATTCAGTACCTTGGACCTACCCCTTCTTTTCCTGCTTCCTATTTCTTGCTTCTTTCCCTCTACACTCAATCTCTTGTTTATCTGCCCAAAATGATCTCTTCCAAGGCAGGAAGGGAAAGCTATCATTCAGAGCTCTATTCCAGGGATCCCTGGGTGGCTCAGCGGTTTAGCGCCTGCCTTAGGCCCAGGGTGTGATCCTGGAGTCCTGGGATTGAGTCCCATGTCAGGCTCCCTGCATGGAGCCTGCTTCTCCCTCTGCCTATGTCTCTGCCTCTCTTTCTCTCTCTCTAATAAATTAATAAAATCTTCTTTAAAAAAAAAGGAGCTCCCTTATTTTTCTGCCTGGATCATTCTGGATTTTGCGGCCACTAAAAAAAAGTGAAGAGGGGCATCCCCTAGGGCTGAGGCTCATTTACACTTAGGGTTGAAGTTTTGAGTGTCTGTTTGTTGCTCAATACACATGCTAACATATAACAGTCCAGGGCAAATGGCTCTATGAAAGGCCTCCAACTCCAACTTTTCATCTAGAACCTGCACACAGTTTCCCCTGAGGCTTATCTCTGTGGGTAGGAAGAAAAGGAGCAGGAGGGAATTATCCACATGCTGGGAATCCTGCTCCTAAGTCTAGTCAGAAAGAAGGTCATCTAGATTTTTAGGTAGAGCCCAGAAATGTGTAGGTTTAACAAGTACCCCAGGTGGTTCTTACCATCAGGGATGTTTAAGAAATCTTGAATTGGTAGTCATCAGACCTGGCTGTGAGCCAATCACCAGATGCCCAGGCCGCACCCTAGACCAATTATATCAGAGTCTCTGGGGACAAAAGCCAGGCATCGCATCGGTATTTTTTACTCTTTTCCAGGTGATTTTAATGTGTAGGCAGAGCAGAGAACCACTATCCTAGATGGTCCGTGAACCCCCTTCCAGTACTAAATTCCATGGCATAGAGACTGTGTGCAGCTGATAAGGCTCCTGATGGAGGGTAGAGGACACTGCAGGGGGAGAGGAGCAGGCCTCTCTGGAAAGGCAGTATGTTGAAGTGGAGAGACCATTGAAGTGTCTCTGGCCACCTGCTGAGAGGGTGGAGGAGGAGGGTGGCAGTGATGCCTGCCTGTGCACAGGCAAAGTCCAAATACCCAGCTCAAAAGCCCAAGGTCTGGAGTGATCAGTAACTCAGATGAAGTCCCCAAGAGAAGAAAAAGCTAATGTGGGAGTCTGATGGATTTTGCTCGGGGCTCCATCCCCTGGAACTCTCATCCTCTAATGAAGCCCAGGCCCTGATGTCCACACCTCCAGCAGACAAGGACCCAGGCAGAGAGAAGAGCTCTGTGGAGGCTAACATCTTCCTAAGCACTGCATGTACTAGATACCCCCCACCAATGAAATACATCTATGGCTTCTCTTCACCTTCAAAACCAGGCTGGAGTTATAGGCCCTTCACTATCTGGTCTCAGCATATCTTTACAGCCTCTTCTCTCACTCTCTTTCCTTCCTCACTGTTGGTTGGCAGAACACAGCCACACCAGATTACCTCTGGATTTCTCTCAAATTCCGGGTTCTTTCAGGCCAGCACTCCTTTGCTCCCACTGTGCTCTGCCAGTGCTGCACTCCTACCCCAGACTCTGCCTGGAAACTCTTCACCTTCCTTCAAGGCCAGGTCAAACATCACCTCTTCTGAGAAGCTTTCTCTAATATATACCACCCTCAATTCAGGCCCAATTGCTTAGGCACTTTCATGTTTCATGTTTCAGCTATGACAGAAATGGACTCATGAGTGAACATGGACACTCACAAAAAAAGGCTCTCGCTGAGATTCAATGGAGGAAAGGACAGACTTTTCAGTAAATGGTGCTAGAGCAATTAGCTATCTGTATGGGAAATTTGTGTACCTGTTGTATTCTATGTACATTATACTTCACAAGGAAAAAAAGATAAAAATATTAGCTCTATATAAAGCCTTCTGGGACCATCCTGTTTAAAACAGCACACCCATCACTCTGAGCAAATGACCCTGCCTCACCTTTCATCAAAGTACTTATCACAACCTAACACAGTGTTAACCATTCACTGGTTTACTGTCCATCTCCCACACTAGACTTGAAGCCCATTAGGGCAGGGATTTTATCTTGTTCACTGCTTAGAACAGTGCCTAGAAAAGAGTAGAAGCTTGATTACTTACTTGTTGAGAGCCCTTAGTACAGCTGTCCCATGTGATGGCAAGAGGTGTGGGAGCAAGCACACAGGCTCTGGAATCGTATTATCTGAGATCATATTCAGGTTCTGTTACCTAGTAGCTGAAGGGCCTCAGGCAAGTTATTTCACCTTATTGTGCCTAAGTCTTCCCATCTCTAAAATGAACAAAACCCCAGTTCTGACCTAGCTGCAACCCAGAGCAAGGAGCTGCACTCTGCCATCCCTCTCATGAGAGGACAGTGGGCTCATATGGCCTGGGACTCATTCCGCAAGCAGCTCCCTGCCCCTCTTCATACCTTCTCCTGAGAGAGAAGAACATACCGTGCACAATGCTGTTTCCCAACCTCTGCTTCTAAAGTATATATCTCAGGCAGACTGTCTGCAGTTTATAAGACAGCTGGTTCAAGCTCCTTGGTTTCCCCTGGCAGCATTTCCTCTTTCTCCAAATTGTTCTATGCCGGGATAAAAAGGCCCATCCAAGAGCCTACAGTTGCTCTCAGCTCACTTGGGCTTTAGACACTTCACCCTAGCTTCAGATGCAGGTGCCCAAAGAAGGCAAGGAAGTTACCTTAGGTCTCATGACAGACCAGGAATAGAAGGGAATTTCTGTCTCCCAGTCCAGTATTCTTTTGATTATGAAATCTCATTCCCTTTCCCATCTAAACCCTCTCCCCTAAACCCAGGTAGAGCTTCAAATCATAGTGAGTGATATATTTCTCAGAAAGACTCAAAGGCAAGCTGGAAGAAAAATGGTTATGGCAAGATGGAATTGGCTGTGAGGCCCTGCCTGGAGCTCGGCTTTGTGTAGAGGAACTGGATTTTCAATAAAAGCACAAGTATGTATCTTTGGGGCTGGCTCAAAGCAAGCTACATGTCGCTCCTCCCGGCTGTTTTCTGCCCAGACACTGCAGCTTCCAAAGATCCTTCCACCCAAGAATGCAGATGCATATATATGTTCTAAATCAAAAGGTTCCCTATCACGGTAGCTGGATGGCTCAGATGGGTTAAGCATCTGCCCTCAGCTCAGGTCATGATCCCAGGGCCCTGGAATCAAGCCCTGCATCAGGCTTTTTGCTCAGCAAGGCATCTGCTTCTCCTTCTCCCTCTCTCTCTTCGCTTCCCCCTGCTCATGCTTGCAAGCTCTCTCTTTCTGAAATAAATAAATAACATCTAATAAAAATAAAGTTAAAAAAACAAATTGTTCCCTATCAAATGTTCAAGTTTCTGCATACTTCAAGTTTAGGTATGCACGGAAATGTGGGTCTATATAAAGACGTTCATTCCTCTAGTCAACAACCATGTTTCCCTGCAAGGCAGACCCTGGGAGCTACTGTGAGCATTATTACTGTATCTTACCATACTCAGATTTACCTGGTGATTTATTGTTTTAGAGATACTGCCTCATTCATTTTATGCTTTCTTCTTTATAAAACCCACTTGAGGCCTACCAGGTGATACCTGGTGATTTCACTGTTATAAGTGGGAAAACTGAGGCTCAAAAGCCAGAATATTCTTTCTGAAGATGAGAGTTAGTGGCAAAACCTAGAAGCCAGGTTTCCTGGCTCCTGGTTCTGTGTGAATTCCATAGCACCAGGCCACCGCCTCTAGTAGGCATAGGCTCCTACACCCTCTCATGGGCAAGTGTTTTAGTGTTTGAATATCTCACCTTCCTTAAATGTCTGATCCCAAACTCTGCAGCTGGCATATGCAGCTCCTCTGGTTCTGTCACCATGTAACATCTGAGATTTCAGAGTGTTTTGCCAAGAGAGGCCCAGGGTTTTCCCTGAAAGTATAGAAGAAAGAAGTAGGTGGGGAAGAGAATGGAATGGTCTAGAAAGGACTTCAGTGCTGGGGCAGCAAAGAGAAAATGAATGTACTTGCTGTATCTGTATCCTCACCTCTCTGGCTGGCATTCTATGGGTTTGCTAAGATCTCTAGAAGATGTTTTTATTCAGACAGAGAGAGAGCAATCCTTATGGAGCTCCACAGTCCCCACTCAGATGATCTGGTCTGATCACTACAGAATGTTCAATTCTCGGAAACAGTTGAGGCCCAGCCTACCCTGATGGAAGGAGCTGTCCACCCAATTTCACAGCTCCACCTACCTTCCTGGATGTCCTCCACTCTGCAAAGTGACCAGAACTTTCCTCAAGAAAAATATAACTTCAGTGTCTCGTTTATTAACCTCTACATAACCTTGACCAGAGATAAGCCAAAGGCACACCCTTTCGTTTTTGTTCAGCCCCCCCAATTTGAACCTGACTGCTAGCCCTCGGAGGCTGGGCTCTCTAACCTTTCCTCACTTCTTCCAGAGGGCCTTCGTTGGTTAGCTCCGTTTTGCCATTCACTCCCTCCCCCAGCTTCATTTTTTTTCCCTCTCTCTACCCTGCTCTTTACCCCATGTGGGCATGAGGCAGCTGATCCTTAGGGACAGGTTCACTTGGCTATCCTTGCCCTCTGGCTTCCTGTTCATTCAATGGGAGGTACCTGAAAAGGTTGGGGGAAATAGAGAAAAATCAAGATGTTTCTTTTATACATTTCCCCAGGTGCCCCATGGTAACACCTACTTCTGATAGAACTACACTTCCTGTTGGTGGCCACCTTTCTATAGCTAAAACTCTCTGTGACAGCAAACAGATCAGCCTCTCACCCATCCATCTGCCCCCCTGGGGACCACCTCTTCTGGGGTTGTGGACTAGGGAAACCACTCTCTGCTTCCCTGGGAGGGAAGGAAAGCAGAAGGGAACAAGCAGGCTGTTATTGATAAAGGCTTAGAAGAGGGCTGTGAGCAGACAGGAGGTGCTCCTGAGGTTGTTGTGACTAGGAGGGCAAGCATAGGGAGAAGGAAATCTCTGGCAGAACTTGCTCATCTCCAAGGGCCCTTGAATGGCTGAGGTAGACTCTACTCTCTTTTTTCTCCCTCTCTTCCTTCCTTTCTCCCTTACCCTCCTGCCCACCTCCCTCCCTCCCAACTCCCTTGATCTCACATAGTCACTCATGTACTCATTCACATAGTATATCACACACACACACACACACACACACACACACACACACACACACAGAGTCTGGCTCCCCCCATGCACTGGCACTCACATAAACACATTCACATGCAGCTGCCAACACCATATGGCACATGCTCATACTCCCTTTCCCTTCAGCCTCATCCTCGAACCTCAGAGACACAAGAATTCACACAGAGATACACAGGGGCTGATGCACAGACTCACAATTACAGTCTCTCTTCCTGTGTCACATACACATACACACATACATGCAATCAGCAGCCAGCCCTATCTGAATTGCTCTAAAAGTCCAGTTTTCTTCCTCTGTCCTCCTCCAGGTAGTCCTAACTACCTCTCCAGCCTGGAGAAGAACTTGGGAAGTCAGGCCTGGCTATGGCCCCATAGTCTCATTTGCACCCCAGTACACTGCCAGCTTATTCATTCCCTGGAAAGTCAGAAAATAGTTACTCCTGAGAGAGAGAAAGAGGTGTTAGAGGGCTTTCCTGTCCTCAAGTGCCAGGCACTCACCCTGTCTTCCCCAGGACTCAGCAGGCAGGGTAAAGTCAAATAGTTGGAAAGGGCTTGGCCGGCTCAGCTATCATCTGGCCCCTGACTCCCCAGCCTGACCTCACTAGGAGAGTTAGAGGTAGGAGGTCACTTTTTTCATCCAATAAATATTTTTGAGCTGAGAGGCCAAACAGGATGGTGAGGCAGCCCACAGTTTAATAGCAAGAGGAGGCCACCGTCTCCCTTAGGCTAGAGGAACAATAGGAAGAGGTAATGTTGCTGGGTCCCAGAAGCTGGGTAATTCAATAGGAACTAGAACCACAGAGAATTGCCTGGTGAGATGGAGCACAGAAGAGACACAGCTGCTGCCAGAGCCAGCCCCCAAAGCAGGACCAGAGATGGAGAAAGACTTCCCCTTACCTTCTAATCTTCCACCAGAGCCTCCTATTAGCCAAAACCAACACAGAACAGAGGAAGAGAAGGGCCAGAAACAAGATCTGAATATAAACTGACAAATGACAGACACGAAAAGGCTGGTATTATCACCCAGATAAAGAATGCTGGTGGCCTGAGCTAGGTGGACTAAGTCATTGCTTGCAACTCTCTGCACCCAAACATCATGACATTTCCAGCAGCCCATCCCAGGGATAAGCCTTCTTGAGTATCTGATGGTCAGGGAAGGTGTGATAGGATTAAAGAATGGAGCAAAAAGAGCCTCCAGTCACAGGCTGTCACATTTATAAACCAAATCTTAGAGCAGAGGTTTCAGGTATTCATTCAGGCTGCCACTGCTTCCTTTCCACCAAATCTCCAAAGTACTAATTGTTTCCATAGCTGCTGGACATCAGGAAAATCCCAAAATTCTCAGTCCTTTGTAGGAGAGTCTGTACTATGACTTTGTTAATCTGATTTTCCTAGAACATAGCTCTAGCTCATGACACTCCTTGACTCGAGAACCATCAACAAGTCCTCATTGCCAGCAGGAGAAAGCCTAAATTTAGCCTGTAGACATCCATGATTGTCTAGGAACTGGCTCAAATCTGCTTCCCCAACTGATGTCCCCCTTTCTATTAAAGAGTTGTATCAATTACTATTTATTGAAATGTCTACTATTAACTAGATGTTATTTTAAGAGCCCTGTATGTATTATCTCATAAAATTCTCATAATATCCCTATATAGAAGGTCTTATAACTATTCTTATTTTGCAGATAAAGAAATTGAGGCTCAGAGAAGTAACATAAAATTTCCATGATTGCATAGTTGTAAGAGACAGAGTTGTAGCTTACCTATATCCCTAACTGATGCTTTACTCAGTTTGAACCCACTATGCTAGCAACTTTGGATTGTCTTTTTTGCCTCCTTTCCCTTGTTTGACTTAGCTGAAATACTATGGGATCCAATGTCTGATGGAAAGGCTTTCTTGATCTTCTCCATTCATAGTGCTTTGAACATTGCAGCTCTGTGAGCAGGAACTTTCTTGACTCATGCCGCATCATAAACAAAGCCTAGTCTTCCAAGACAGACAGACTTCACTGTGAAAGTTATGACCTTGGGTAAGCCATTTCACCTTGCTAGACATCTGTTTCCTCATTCCTAATATGGAGCTAATGATAATTTAGAGCTCCCAAGGTGGCTGGAGACATTAAGCAAGGCAGTGAATAAAAATGAGGCCTCTGACAGTGGAATTAAAATCTCTTGGTTGGCTTCTTTCTTTATCATGTTCATTGGTCTGCTGTCTCAGTTAGGCTGCAGGTTAGGAAGGCAAAGGCCCTTCTTTGAATGGCTCTTCCTGAAGAAAGGAACTGAAGTAGTCAATTACTATGGCCCCTCCACATGCAGCCCTGTGTTCTGTGTTCCTTGCCTTCTCTTCTGCATTTTGACTGCTACCCTTGGGGCAGCGTCATTATTCTCCTGTCACAGATGAGAATGCAAAGGCCTTATAAAAAGAATTGAGAGCAAAAAACAGGCCAGGCTCCTGCTATGAAGAAGTGCATTGTGGGAAAAGCTGTCCTATAGCCACAGAAAGGTCCAGTCCTTTCTGCTTTCCAGAGTCTTGGGCTAGAAGGGGAATCTTCTGCCAGCCATGGATGGTGGTACCCACTGTGTCAGGTGAGCTTTGCTCTATAGACTGCACATGTCTTTGAAGCACCTCCTAGAATTCAACCACTTATCGAACACTTCCTAGAGGAGACCACCCATGATATCACCAAAGCTCTCCTTGCAGACAGATACTCACAAACCATAAAGATGTTTCAAAACAATTAAAGGAATAGTACATCCAGCTCAGGATAAATGGGGTTGGCCTTGGATGTAGGGCCCAAAGTGTGAGCCACTACAAATCTGGCAGGCATAGTTGGGCTATGTATTCATCTCTTTGGTCCTATCCACATTCTCTAACTTCTAATTTGTATATAATTGGTGAGTTTTTACTTCCTGCAGCAGATATTTCTAGAACTACAGCCTGTGGCAGCTGTAACCATGAAAAGCTGAGACAGAACACAAAGAAACAAAATAGGGAAAAAAACAAATTCCCACCTTCTACCAGATTTCTTTCAGAGCCTAGACCTGTGGGCTAGTGTTTATTTGCATGTCTGGAAGCTGTTTTTACTGGCCAAGCTTGTGCTCAGCTTCTTTCCTAGAATAATGCGTTCTTCTGTGTGTTTCTCTCTTATCCTCCAGGAAGTCTCACATAGCCTAGACGCTTGAAATATGTATGGACTGATAAATCACCCTGTGTGTAACGGTCTTCTATTGCCTACATATACGTACTGAATTTAATAGTTTGGAAAGTGCTTGCACATAAATTATCTTATTTGACCCCACCTCCACCCACCCAAATATACAAAGAGGTATCATAAGAGGGAGATGGTGAGTGGAATGCATGCTGGACAAGGATGCAGGAGTCCCAGGTGTAAGTCCTGGCATGGCTACTTACTCATTCTATGGACTTAAGAAACTTTTATCTTTAACTATAAAATGAGGGAATTGGATCAGATTGGGAATATAAATTTACACAATAAGCAATGGCTACTTGGATCACTACCTGGAGGTGGACTGTGAGGGCACCTGGGCTAAATGAGAAAGAGTGAATCAGTGATGTCTGCCATAGATGAGGGAAAGGGCAGCAATAGCATACATACTACGTATTTACCCTCTTTGGATTAGAGAGTATTTGATTTAAGCATTCATTCCAGTTCTGAGAGTTTTGGGTTTTCAAGTCCTTTGTTCCAGAGGTCACTCGGTGAGCTAAAGGCAGAGCTGGGGCTAGACCCATTCCCTACCCAGTAGGCTTTTCATCTTCCCCTCCAAGCTCCTTTGGGGCACCGAATTCATAATTGACTTCAGTCCTAGGTGTCAAATTGAGATGTGCCGAGTATTCACTCTGTAGCTTGGGGAAAGCCATTTCCCCAAATGTTGTTTTCAAGATACATTAATATTTTAGCCTTGACCAGTACTTTAATTAGTTACATGTATTTAACGGATAACATTTGATAAGAACTGACAGTATAGTGAAGAAAAGAAAAAATCATATATAATTCCACCCAGGGGAACCAGTGTTCACATTTTGGTGTACTTCTTTCCAGTCTTATATGTATATAATTATATATATATATATATATATATATATATAATTTAAGCATTTTATTTATATATCTTTTATATATGTATAGTTTTAAAATATATGTATATTTTCATATATATCTATATTGCATTTTTTTCATATATATATATATATATATATATATATATATATATATGCTGCATCCTGTGGGTGAGCTGTAATTTATTTAAACAATCCTCTATTGTTAGGTGTTTTAAAACTGCCAAATTTTAAACAATGCAGAGTCTCTAAGGAGATGTGAGATGGTCTCAGGGTAGTCCAGCACAGAGGCAGGGGAATGATTAAGATGTATTCTTAAAGTTCCTCTTGTGCTAAATACCCTTTCTGAGGGAATGTCTTCTTTTCCGTTCTCCCAGCAATAGTTGGGATTATTTTTGTTTGCTTTCTGAGCTGACAGACTATTCCTCCAAGTTCTCAAGTGGCTCTTCAAAGAAATCCAGGCTGCTTATAGTTTTGGCCTTCTTGGTGATAAATCCCCATTCCTGGCTTATCCACCCACTGTGGCAGCTGCCAAGAAGCAGTCTTTGCTAGGGCCCACAAAATTAGCTTTAGGGGTACCTTCCATGGTCCAGTGGGCAACCAGAACAGCCAAGATCTTTCTAGAGATGGTGTGGGAGGAGCGTGGGGATAGCTGAAGCCAGGGACTATGGGGCAAGAATACCTGAAGGGTACCTGTGAGATGGATGGCCTCACCCGTGGAGTCTTTTGTTCATGAGCAGGGCACCCCTGTGAGCTTCTGGTGGAGAAAAATGAGGGGAGGCAGTGACAGGAGAACCAGTCAAGAGAGATGGATGTTCCTCCACAAGGTGGAAATAAAAGGTGCAAACAAGGACAGAGAATACCAATGATTTCTCGCACTGTTTCTGAAGTACATCACCTAGCATTGCCTTCCCCCTCCCATCAGGCATAAGGAAAATGAAGTTCAGAGAAGTGAAATAACTTCCCAGGAAGGAGAACCCATCCACCCATTCACTTGATGAACAGGTCAAGCACAGTGCTGGTCACAAAGATGAATATAGCTCAATCCTTATCCTTTACTGGGCAATAGCCATGTGACAGAAATGGTAAACCAGAGAGATGTGGTCCGCACCCTTAAGAAGCTCTTTTTGCCTATAAGCACCTTGCCTGTTAGGTTAGCTGCTTGTACAGGCTTTTCTGCCGAGTCTCTGGCATGGACTATATATGAGGGTACTAAACAGGGTCCCTAGTACTTTTGGAGGCCTGAAAGATGATTCTAGCCCTGCATGCCTCTATGTTCCCAGGCTGAGTGACAGACCATTCCCCTCCCCTTTGAGATGGGATCTGAGCTGTGATAGCACAGTCCAGTGGACAAGGGTACTCAAATGATATAGCAGAGAGTTCAGGTTTTCCCCCCTTCAGAAGTAGTAAGCCCCCTGTGGTTGGAGTGTGCATGGCAAATAAGCACCCTCTCTGTTTGCTCAATATCTTAAGCAGCCCTTTTTGTGCTAGGAAGAATCCACTGTATGCACTCAAGTACCAGCCTGGGGTGCAGAGGTACCAGATTCTCCTAACAAGTATGAACTCACTGTATGACCTTCTTGACAACTCACTTACCCTCTCTTGGCTTCACATTATAAGGGTATTTCTATTTAGTAGTTCAAAAGCCTCTGATCAGATGATGCTATGTCAAGAGTTAATGTATATATCTGCAATTAAAAATTCACTATGGGGAAGAAATTGACTGATGGAAAATAGAATAATGCATTAATCAGAGATATGCAGCTATATTCAGATGTACTTAGGGATATTTAGTTGGGATGGAACAGAGAAGAACACAATGGGATGGAAGTGAGCAGACAAACTGATGGCCTCAGAAAGAAGATTGAAGAGAGGTATGGACATACAGATCTAGTAAAAATGACAAGGCAAAGGGATGAAAATCATGATGAAAATCATGAAGAGTATGGAGAATCCAAAGATGGGCAGGACTGAGCTATTTGAGAAAAAAATGTTAGCATTTATATCTATCTGCCTACTGGACTTCTTCCCTTGGGAGTCTCACTAGCAACTCAAAGCCACCATGGCTTTGGTTGGCCCCAACCCAACTCAGCATCTCTCTCCTCCTGAATCAGATCCTCCAGTGAACCAGTCTCTAAGTCCAGTGTTGTTGTTGTTCTTGTTGTTGTTCTTGTTGTTGTTGTCTCCTCCCTACATCTCAAGTTTGAGTCTGCCCCGTCCTCCATATCTGCACTACTACCACAAGGTCATCATCATCTTTCATCACTCACCTGGAATACCATCGTGCCTCCTAACTGATCTGATTTCCTGAATTCACTCGTCCCTCTCCAACCCTTGCTCCACATCTCTGAAATATCTTTCATTGGTTCCCCATTGCTATTTAGATAAAATCCAAACTCCTCACCATGGCCTACAAGACCCCCCACAGTCTGACACATGCTTTCTTCCCAGCTTCATCTCTCCCACTTCCTAGTAGATGGCAACACTTCTATCTTATAAACCACTCTTGCCCATCTCCAGACTTTGGCACACACTTATTCCTCTGCCTGAAACATCTTCCTTCCTA
The DNA here is from genome assembly GCF_003254725.2 of Canis lupus dingo. Classification (NCBI taxonomy): domain Eukaryota; kingdom Metazoa; phylum Chordata; class Mammalia; order Carnivora; family Canidae; genus Canis; species Canis lupus. Next base: position 53,170,340 of record NC_064281.1, read on the forward strand.
CTTCATCACTTGGCAAACTCCTCACCCTTTTAGCCTCAGCTTACACAACTTCTTTTTTTAAAAGCCAGTCTTGGTTGGAAGTTCCCTTTCTGGGCTCCCACAACCTCTGGCTTCTCTTTGTCACAAAACTGCTCATACTAATTAGTATGAATCTAGTTACATTTTAGACTCCCCTACTCAACTGGCATCAATTTGAGGATAGGGATCAAGACTTATTTGTCCTCATATGACATCTTGTAGGTATTTAATAATTGCATGTTTAATGAACATTCTGGGAATAGTCTGGTATCTCACATGGTAAGCCAATGTTTATTGGATTGCATTACTATCCAGGAAAGAGGTGGTAGATATAGATGTCAATGAAAGTGGATAGGATTGGGGCAGAGTTTGATGTCATCAGGCAGTTTTGGCTGAACCTGGGGATTCTGCTAGGAAGGGCCAGGAAAGTTGAGAGAAGGAGAAGTCTGTCCAGGCTGCAGGGATGGATGTGAGATGCATGCCATGACATGGAAACCAGAAGAAAAGATACTAGCTTTAGCCCTTCAAAGGAACCAAGCAGTTCTCTGTAATCACACTGTCCATTCCATACTTCATGGGCTTGTAGGATGTTGTGCATACTACAATGTTTTGTAGGCTGGATGGCTGATAGTGGAAGATTTGGACTGTGAAACCCTATCCATCCCACAAATATTTACTGAGCACCCATGATGTACCAGGCACTGTTCTTGATGCTGAGGAACACAGCAGTGACTATGAGAGGCAAAAACATATGAAAATCCCTTCCTTCATGGAGCTCATATTTGTGAAGGGAGACAGACAATGAACAAAATGAATAAAATGTATAAAATGTTGGAAGAAAACGTAAGGATCAAAGGGAACTAAGAAGTTGCTAGAGGGGGTGTATGTTTCAATTACAAGTAGGGAGGTCAAAGGCCTGCAGGAGGTAAGAAGACTCTCCTGAAGGGGGATATTATGCAGTGGAAGGCCAAGGCCAGGGAGAGGTGAGCTCCCTACCAGGCCTATAAGTAGAAGCCACAGTGAGGGGTTAGAGACCTAAGTGAGCACCCTGGAGATTTCCACCATTTGGCTATTATGAATAATGCTGCTATAAACAAGTTAATAAGTTTAAACAATTTGATGAATTAAAATTTATCTATTTGAATTGTTTTTCTTATGTTTTGGTGTCATATATGAGAATCCATTACCAAATACAAGGTTATTATTAGGGGATGTCAGGAAGAGAACATAACCACCAATTGACTGGTGAGCTGGACCAGGGCAATCAGAGGTTCCTCACCCACTCCTCTGTCCTTGGAATGTGGATACTGTTTGCCTTTCCTGCTCTTAGAAGCTGTCCCAAAGATATAGCCTTGAGATAGTAATGTGGTATTGAGACCATCCTGAATGGCATCAGATCCCCAAATATATGAAGCAAAAACTGACAAAATTAAAGGGAGTAATAAATGATTTTACAATAATTTTTGGAGATTCTAATATCCCACTTTCAATAATAGAATAACCAGACAAAAGATCAATAAGAAGATAGAGAACCTAAATGACACTGTGAACCAACTGGATTTAACAGACATATACAGAATCTTCCACCCAGCAACAGTAGAATACAAAAAAGCTATATAAGAAAGGGAAATGGGGGCACCAAACTACTTAGCTATAAAAGGAACAAAATGTACAAGTCACAATAATTAATGCAACCATTATTTATTTGGAATCAACCTATAGAGAAAGCATGGAAGATTTAATTAAGCTTATAGAACAGAATGCAAATATTATCAATCTTGACAATGCAAAATTAAAAATACAGGTGACAGGAAATAGGATGTAGAAAGGAGAGGAGAGCATTAAGGAAAAGCAGGACCACTAATATCTCGCAGAATGGGTCAAGGAATACTATCTAGTGTTGATAAAACAAGAAATACAGGTACAAGTATATTGTCTAAAGCTACACAGAAAAGCAAGGGGGTGATTGAAGCTCTTATACACTGCCAGAGGGGTGTAAAATGGTGTGGTGTCCATTGAAAGATGGGAGCACATAGATAGGAGTATGATATACAAAGATAGCATGCATATTGCAAAGATAAAAGTGGAGGGGTTGTGTGTTAAATTGATAGATCAAGAAATAGCAGCTTATGCATATCATTAGGAATAAATGAGGAAACTAATTATCAGGAGAAACAAAAGAAGAGAGGGTCTGACATGGGACAGATGGAGCAAGAGACTGCTGGTTATTATAATAAACACTTCTGCTCCTTGATTTTTAACCGTAAAAATGTATACTATTATGATTTTAAAATACTTTTTAAAAAGATTGTTTGTTTGCTTATTTATTTATTTATTTATTTATGAAAGCGTGTGCATGAGCAGGGGGTGGGGTGGGAAGGGACAGAAGGAGAGGGAGAAGTAGGCTCCGCCAACCCAGGGCTCCATCCCAGGACCCTGAGATCATAACCTGAGCCAAAGGCAGACGCTTAGTCAACTGAGCCACTCAGGTGCCCCTTAAAAGTACTTTTTAAACTCTGTAATTCTAACTATGCCATATCCTGACCTTATATCTTTCTAAGGCTCTCCAATGATACAGGTTAAATTATGAGTTCTTTACATGTCATTCAAAGCCCTTCAAAATCTGGCCCTGACCTACATTACCAGTATCGTCACTGCTCTGGGACTCTGACCACACCAATCTATTTGTAGCATCTTGGGTGCCATTTTCTTTCATGCTTACATACTTTTTCACATTTTGTTGCCTCTGCTTGGCATTCTCCCCCTCTTCATCCTCTGTCTCCTCCTTTCCTTCCTCCTCATTAACCTCATGAACCCATACTCATCTTTCCAGACTCTGCAAATGTCACCTCCCCCAGGAAACCTTCCCTACCACCCCACAGGAAGAGTTTTGCTCTCTTTCCAACAAGCTTTCTCAGCAGTTTGTAAATCTCTCTCTACTATAGCACCTACCACATGGAATTTAACCTGATGTGTCTGCTTTTCCTACTAGATTGTGGGCTCATTGACAATAATGAGTAACTTTTATTTATGTTTGTGTTCCCAGGGCTTAGCCCATGCCTTATTGACTCAAAAACTAGGGGAAGAAATAAAGTCTCAGAAAGCTAATACTGGTGATTGTATTACAGTATCACCATAACATGAAGAAAGAAACACTGATAGCCTGGTGGTTCCTCAAAATGTTAAACAGTTACCATAAGATCCAGCACACCCACTTCTAGGTATAATAATCAAGAAAAAATAATAATCAAGAAAAAATAAAATATGTGTCCACATAAAAACTGATGAGTAGGATTATTCATTATAGCAAAAAATGGAAATAAGTCAAAAGCCTATCAACTAAAGAATGTATAAACAAAATGTGGTATATCCATACAACAAAATGTTGTTTGTTGGAACAAGGAATTCATAAGGAATGAATTACTGATACATACTACAACGTGGATGAACCTTGAAATCAAGGCAGACGCAAAAGACTTCATTTTTATAAAATTTTCAGAATAGGCAGGAGTATAGAGACAAAAAGTTAAGTAATGGTTAGTTAGGATTCGAGATGGGGTAGGGGCAAATAGGAGTGACTGCTAATGAGTCCAAAGTTTCTTTTTGGAGTTATGAAATGTTCCAAAATAAGATAGTGATGATTATCACACAACTTTGGGAATATGCTAATAAATTCTACCATACACTTCAAAGAAGTGAACTTTATGGTAGCCAAATTTATCTCAATAAATCTGTTTTTTTTTTTTTTTAAAGAGAAATCTAGAAAAAAGAATCCTGGGAAAAATACACCAAAAGGTTAAATGGTTATTACCTTTGAGTCATGGGAAATTTGTGAGGGTGATTGCTATTCTTTTCTTTTCTTCTTCACAGTGTCTTTCATTTATTTTATGATGAACACATAAAATTAAAAACACACTTCATGTTTGAAAATATCAAGGAGGGGGGAAAGAAAAGAATTAATATGTTCTGAGTACCTACTCTGTATTAGGTAGGACAATCCCCAGAGCATTCCTGTCAGATTACTACTTTTATTATGAGTTCACCAGTGTGACAGGGAAAAATGAAGCATAAAGATTAATCGATTAGGGGCCTTTTGGTTTGTTGAATTGGTACTAAATAAAGGAAAATTGAAAGAGGCTTTGACAGACTGGAGCGATTAACAGTAAAAGGAGTAGAATGTGGCCAGAGGAAGCAAGGAAAGGCTCTGGAGAAAGATCAGAGGACAGAGAAAGAAAGAAGTGGCAAGGGCTGGATGCAGGGGAAATGAGCCTCATGTGTAGAACTGGAATCTGGGTGCCCGGATTTTTTTTTTAAATCATTCTGATCTTAGCTCAGACATGGTCTCTTCAAAGACTCCTGATTACCTACCTCTACAGGAACCCCACCCACTTCTATGTCCATCTCTTTCCATACCAGTATCCTGCATTATCCTCTCTATAGTATTGGTTACTATCTGAAAGGGTCCTGTCTCCTTTTACTGCAATGTGAGTGCCATTCCAAAGCCAGGGTCTCCTCTGGCTTGTTCACTGCTTTACTGCAGGGCTGAGAAACAGGTATGTTACCAAAGTGGTATTCAGAAAATAAGAACTGCTGTTGCTGTTGTTATTCATTGACTCCTCTCTCTTCATTTACCTCCACTTTTTCAAGGGCTATTCATCCTTCAAAGCCTCACTCAAGACCCAACAACTCCTAGAACTCATACCTCTCGAATGGAAGTGGCCTGCTGATCTTGACACACGAGCCCTCAACTACTCTTACACCTGTATCATAAGCTCTCTGATGAGGGTCCATTCCCTGTACAACATAGCAACAAATTTTACTGAGCTTGTGTATGTGTGTGTGTGTGTGTGTGTGTGTGCATGCCAGAAAGCAAGGACATAAGAAAAATGGTAATTTTGGACTGCGATAAACATTATGAAAAAATAAAACAGGGGATCCCTGGATGGCTCAGGGGTTTGGCGCCTGCCTTCGGCCCAGGGCGTGATCCTGGGGACCTGGGATCGAGTCCCACATCGGGCTCCCTGCATGGAGCCTGCCTCTCTCTCTGCCTCTCTCTTTCTGTGTCTCTCGTGAATAAATAAATAAAATTCGCCCTAGAGATAGAAACAAGGGAGCAGGAGCCTGGGGCTTCTCTGGGAGTCTCTGAGCCAGTCTGTTGTAAGAATCATACGCCCTCGTGTGTTCACCTCATGTAAATTCAGACTGAGATGACAAACTTTTTTGTTGTTGTTTATTGAAGTTTGATTTGCCAACATATAGTAAAACACCCAGTGCTCATCCCGTCAAGTGCCCTCCTCAGTGCCCATCATCTAGTCTCCCCAACCCCCCGCCCGCCTCCCCTTCCATTACCCCTTGTTTGTTTTCCAGAATTAGGAGTCTCTCATGTTTTGTCACCCTCTCTAATTTTTCCCACTCATTTTCCCTCCTTTCCCCCTATAATCCCTTTCACTATTTCTTATATTCCTCGTATGAGTGAAACCATATAATGATTGTCCTTCTCTGATCGACTTACTTCACTCAGCATATTACCCTCCAGCTCCATCCACGTCGATGCAAATGGTGGGTATTCGTTGTTTCTAATGGCTGAGTAATATTCCATTGTATGCATAAACCACATCTTCTTTATCCATCGATCTTTCGATGGACATCAAGGCTCCTTCCACAGTTAGGCTACTGTGGACATTGCTGCTATAAACATCGGGGTGCAGGTGTCCCGGCGTTTCATTGCATCTGAATCTTTGGGGTAAATCCCCAACAGTGCAATTGCTGGGTCATAGGGCAGATCTATTTTTAACTCTTTGAAGAACCTCCACACAGTTCTCCAGAGTGGCTGCACCAGTTCACATTCCCACCAACAGTGTAAGAGGGTTCCCTTTTCTCCACATCCTCTCCAACATTTGTGGTTTCCTGCCTTGTTAATTTTCCCCATTCTCACAGGTGTGAGGTGGTATCTCATTGTAGTTTTGATTTGTATTTCCCTGATGGCAAGTGATCTCCCGGCAGTCTTACATTCTCCAGGGTCTAGCTAAGCGTCCTAGCCTTTTTCTACCTGTTTGTACCATTGCCTTCCTGGCATTTGAATCAGCCTAGGTCTTGGGGACTCCATCTGGTCTCACTTCAAATGTAACACCTTCTGGTCATTTCTCCCTCTTTCTCTCTCTCTCAAAGCTGTACATACAATAATAATAATAGCCACTATTTGCTAAGCCTGTAGTATGTGCCAAGATATTTATATATATGAACTCATTTGATTTGCACAGCTTGCTGATAGGTGTTATTTTCTTGGCACATAGTGGGTATTTAATGAATGAATAAATGGTTACTCCCCAGTTTATCACTGGCTCAACAGAAGCAGCAGAAACAGAAAGGAAACCCAAGACTATTCGACCTCAGAGCCCAGGCTCCCAAAAATCATGAGGATGCTTCTAAAACCACTGCCAGTGCATTGAATGCCAATCCCCAGGCCTGTCTGAGGGGGGAGCTAAGGGCTGTTAGGGATACTGGATATGAAGTCAGGCAGCTAGTAAGCAGGCACACAATTTCCTGGCTATGTGATGTGTTCAAGTTGCTTAACTTCCTCTTACCACAGCTCCCTCATTGGCAAATGGGGGTGATAATAGTAACAGCTCAGAGGGTTGGGCCACTTTAATAAAATAATGTACATAAAGTGCTTAGCATGGAGCTTGATACATGGTTATCACTCAAATGTTTGTGGTGGTGATGATGGCGCCTGAGACAAACACAACATGGCAGTCCCTTTTTATACCTTCTCTGCACTTGGCCCTCCATTCCCTGCACCCCTTTATCTGCTGTGCTGGCCAGAATGGTAGCCTTAAAAAATATATGCCCATGCCCTAATACTATGTAAACTACAAATGTTATCTTATTTGGAAAAGAGATCTAACTCTGCAGGTATGATTAAGTTAATGAGCTTGAGAGGAGATCATCCTGGATTATCTGGGTGCATTCTAAATTCAGTGACAAGTGTTTTTATAAGAGAAAGAAAGAGGAAGGTTTGAGTATCAGTATTTAAGTATTTCTAACTTTGCATCATATTATTTAAGTTACGGGAATATCATGGGGACAGTAAACATCACTCAAGGACTTAACCCCCTCATCTGGGAAAGGGGTTAATGTGCTTTTGGTTGTAGACAGGATAATTGTATCATGCTGGTAGAATTATAACCTTGTTATTGTCTTTATTTGGAGATAAAGTGTGGTTTAAGGAGATGGGTATGGGTGCCAAGTTAGTAAGGGGTGGACTTGTGATAGATAATTTTATGTGCCAGCTCTATTGGGTCATGGGATACCTAGATATTTGGTCATTTTTCTGGGAATGTCTGTGAAGGTGTTTTTGGATGATATTAACATTTAAATTGGCAGACTGAGTAAAGCAGATTGCCTTCCATAATATGAGTGGGCCTCATCCAATCAGTTGAAGACCTGAATAGAATAAAAGGCTGATCTCCCCAGCCTCATTGATTTTGCCCCAAATAAAAGAATTTTCCTGCCTGCCAGCCTTCAACCTAGAATATCATCTCTTCCTGCCTGAAGGCCTTTGAACTGGGATATTAGCACTTCCTGGTTCTACAGCAGCTGCCAACCTCCCAAATTGAATTGGCACATCAGCTCTGCAGATTTTGGACTCACCAGTCTCCATTATTGCACAGGTGAATAAGCCAATTCTTTATATACTATTGGTTCTATTTCTTTGGGGAATCCTAATGCCAGAAGAGAATACTTTTCAACTCAATGAAGTAAATATTATTAATATTAAAACTAGACAAAGACATCATAAGAAAATTACAGACCAAACCATATCCAGTAACATATCAATAAACACGATTAAGCACTATGAATCTGTGGAATTTATCCCTGGAATAAAACGTTTATTTAATACCTTATTAATTAATTAAAACGCCATATTAATTAAGGACAAAAACTACATGATCTCAATAGACACAGAGTGCTTGATAAAATTTGTCATTCTGTCATGATAAATAAAATCCCCCAAACTCAACAAACTAGGATGAGAAGGGAACTTTTTCAACCAGATTAAGAACATTTACCAAAAAAACTCACAGCTAACATCTTGCTTAATTGTGAAAGGCTGAGTTCTTCTTCCTTAAGTTCAGGAATAAGACAAGGATGTCTGCTTTTGCCACTTCTTCTCAACATTTTACTGGAGGCTCTAACCAAGGCAATATAGCAAGAAAAATAAATAAAAGGTATCCAGGTAATGAGAGAAAAACTAAATATTTATCGCTATTTGCAGAGTACATAGTCTTATGTACAAAAAAATATAACAAATCTACTAAAAGCCTATAAAAGTAACAAATGAATTAAGCAACGTTTCAGGAAAGGAGATCAATGTACAAAAATGTGTATTTCTCTGTACTGGCAACAAACAATCTGAAATAAAATTAAGAAAACAATCACATGTATGATAACTTCAAAAGAATAATACAGGAATAAAGTTAACAGAAGTAGTGCAAGACTTGTAATCTGAAAACTAGAAGTTAAAGATATAATTATGTGGAAAGTTATATTCTGTGTTCAGGAATTGGAAAAGTTGATATTTTAAATTCAATTCTTAAGCTAATCTATAGTTTCAATGTAATTCCCATGAAAATCCCAGGTGGCTTTGTTTTGCAGATTTGACAGGCAGATCATGAAATTCATATGGAATGCAAGGCACCTTGGGTAGGCAAAACAATCTTGAAAGAGAAAAACAAAGTTAGAGGATTCACACTTTCCAATTTCAAAACTCACTCCAAAGCTATAGTAATAAAGACAGTATAATATGGGCATAAGAATAGACATGTAGATCAATGGAATGACAGAACTCCCAAATAAATATTCCGACATATGATTAATTGAATTTCAGCAAGGGTGTCAGGACAATTCAATGAGGACAGAAAAGTCTTTTCAACAAAAGTGCTAGGATACCTGAATATCCACTTGAAAAAGAAAGAAAGAAAGAAAGAAAGAAAGAAAGAAAGAAAGAAAGAAAGAAAGAAAGAAAATTAGGTTGGATTCCTACCACATATCAGACACCAAAATGAACTCAAAATGGATCAAAGATCTAAATGTAAGAGCTAAAACTATAAAACCCTTAGAAGTAACTTAGGAGTAAACCTTTGAGACCTTGGGTTATACAGTGGTTTCTTGACGTGACGTCAAAAACATAAGCAACAAAAGAAAACAATGTGCTTTAAGGACAATATCAAGAAAGTGAAATGACAACCCACAGAATGGGAGAAAATATTTGCAAATCATATACCTGATAAGGGACTTGTCTCCATAATATATAAAGTATATTTAGAACTCAACATTAAAAAGACAGATAACCCCCCCCCAAAAAAAGGACAGATAACCCAAGTAAAAATGAGTAAAGTATCTGAATAGACATTTCTCCAGATAAGATGTACAAATTTCCAATAAGCACATGAAAATGTTGAGATGCCACTTCACACACTAACCTAACTATAATCAAAAAGAAAGGAAATATAAAAAGTCACAGATAGGGACGCCTGGGTGGCTCAGTGGTTGAACATCTGCCTTCGGCCCAGGGTGTGATCCTGGGGTCTCAGGATCGAGTCCCACATCGGGCTCCTGCATGGAGCCTGCTTCTCCCTCTGCCTGTGTCTCTGCCTCTTTCTCTGTCTCTCATGAATAAATAAATAAAAAATCTTTTAAAAAATATTTTTTTAAAAAAGTCACATAGAATTACCACATGACCCAGGAATTCCACTCCCAGGTATATGAGACCAAGAAAAATGTAAATATATATGTCCACACAAAAGCCTGTGCATGTATGTTCATAGCAGCATTATTCAAAATATCTAAAATGTAGAAATAACCCAAATGTCCATCAACTGATGAATGCCTAAACATTGTGTGATATATCCATGCAATGAAATATTATGTGGCAATAAAAACGGAGAAGCTACTGACATGTACTACAGTATGGACAAACTTCAAATACATTATGCCAGGGTGCCTAGGTGTCATCTACCTTTGGCTCAGGTCATGGTCCTGGGGTCCTGGGATTGAGCCCCCCATCGGGCTCCCTGCTCAGCGAGGAGTCTGTTCCTCTCTATCCCTCCGCCCCTCCGCCCACTTGTGCTCTCTCTCTCTCTCTCAAATAAATAAGATCTTTAAAAACAAAAACAAAAAAAACCCATTATGCTAACGTGAAAGGAGCCAGTCACAAAAGATGGCATATTTTATTATTCCATTTATATGAAATGTTTAGAGTGGGCAAGTCCACTAAGATAAAACGTAGATTAGTAGTAGTTAGGAGCTGAGAGGAGAAAGGTATGTGGAATGGGGAGTGGGTGTTAATGTATATGGAATTTTAGGGCATGATGAAATACTCTGAAATTAGATAATAATGATGTTTGCACAACTATACAAATATACTAAAGCCTACTGATTTGTACATTCTAAAGGGGTGAATTTTATGGTATGTAAATTATATCTCAATAAAGCTGTTATAAGAAATAATCTTAAAGGCAAAAACATAATAAAAATAATTTGGGCTCCAAGTCCAAGAGAATTTGAAGAAATAATTAATATTCTTAATACTTATTCTTTTTTTTTAAACATTACACCAAGCATTGCTTTAAATCCTTATCAAGCTACTATTTTTGGAACAAAGTAGGAAATATTCCATTTCTTTTTTTTAAAGATTTATTTATTTATTCATGAGAGAGTGAAAGAGAGAGAGAGAGAGGCAGAGACACAGGCAGAGGGAGAAGCAGGCCCCACACAGGGAGCCCGCCGCGGGACTCGATCCCGGGACTCCAGGACCGCGCCCTGGGCCAAAGGCAGGCGCTACTGCCCTTACAAGTTAATTTAAGAAAAAAAAACCCAAAAGGCAAAAGAGAGGAATATGTAAAGCTGAGAAGAAATACAAATTGGCTAATAAATATTTGAAGAAGGCAAAAAGACCATTAGTAAGGGCTAACACATCCATGGTGCATGCTGTATACATGGTTCACATATATTACCCATTTAACTCTCACAATAGCTCTATGAAGTAGGCTCCCACCCCTTACAGTGAATGTCACCAGGCTACCCAATACTGTTTGACATCCTTGCCCCGCCCATGGTGATCTACTGACTTATGTGCAGTGATTTGCGCTCCCACGATCTCCAACAAGCACCACTGACCCCAGGGATCTGATTTTATCCCTGGGATCATTTAGGGTGTCAGGATAGCTTGCTGGACTGCACGCCTTCAGGCAAGGCTCTTGGAGTCATTATTTCTGGAGGTACACATTTTACTAAGGGCTAGGTGGCAGTGTGTGAGCCCGACTTCCCTAATGAGCTCCAGGAGTGCAAATATTCTGTGTGGCAGGGTATGTGCACATCCATCAGTCTTAGCAATCAGCGAGGCTGGGAGTGAGGATGTTTGCTGCTGATGGAAGGTGGGTTGCCCGGTGAGGGCACATACGCTCCTAGAGGAAGATCACTATGCTTCTGCCCGGCAGTGGCCCTGGGAGGCCCTGCTAGCAGGGCTGAGTTTTCTTGTGGGAAATAGTTCTGTTTTGCACCCGTCTGAGAAAAAACAGGTTTCAGAGTCAGAGGCATGTGCTCTATTGCCTAGCTTTGGTCATTTCAGACTGGACATTTTTATCTTTTTTAGAGATTTAATTAATAATTAATTTCTGTATTTATTTATTTGAGGGTGAGACAGAGCACAAGTGGGGGGAGAGGCAGAAGGAGAAGGAGATGGAAAAGCAGGCTCCCCACTGGAACAAAAGCCAGACACAGGGCTCGATCCCAGGACTCTGAAATGACCTGAGCCAAAGTCAGACACAACCAACTGAGCCACCTTGGTGCCCATATTGGACATTTTTATTTTTATTTATTTTAAAAGATGTTATTCATTTATTCATGAGAGAGAGAGAGAGAGAGGCAGAGACAGGCAGAGGGAGAAGCAGGCTCCATGCAGGAAGCCCGATGTGGGACTCGATCTGGGTCCCCAGGATCACGCCCTAGGCTGAAGGCAGGCGCCAAACTGCTGAGCCACCCAGGAATCCCCATTGGACATTTTTAAAATGTCATCCACTTAGGCAAGAAAAAAAGAAAGAAAGAAAGAAAGAAAGAAAGAAAGAAAGAAAGAAAGAAAGAAAAGAGAAAAGAAAAGAAAAGAAAAGAAAAGAAAAGAAAAGAAAAGAAAAGAAAAGAAAAGAAAAGAAAAGAAATCCCTTAATAAACTGTGGAAAGTCCAACCTGAAACCTGAAAGCTCTGCTCCTTGCAGAATGTGCTTGGGAAACTAAGACTCCTGCTTGCCAGGGTTGCCCACTCTCAGCCAGGGCCTTGTTGGAACCCTAGTGGTGGAGGCAGGCAAGGGAAGAGAAGCTTGAACCACCTCAGACACCCACAATGGGCTCTTTTCCTTGTCAGCCCCAGCAGGTACTCTTTGCATGAAGGACTGCTAGGAAAATGGAGTGACTTAAGGAGTTTCATGCAAACAGTTTACTTCAGGAAGGAGGGAGGGCAGGAGTGAGATGACTCGGTTTCTTCTTAGGTCACCGGGCTGGAGAAAGGCAAAATAGCTCAGGGAAATCATGGAAAAGAGGAAAGTTCAGATCAGTGGGTGCTCTACTCAGTGGTGCTTGGTGGCCTAAGACTGTTAGCTAACTGGGCACAGCATGCAGAGAAGGGAAGTAACTCATATATCTCTCTCATCTCTTTAATTCTCAGATTCCAGCTCCCATCAGACTCAGAGAAGGCCCAGCAGTGTTTGTGTACTGAACTGACCCATGCTGGTTCTTGGGATGAGTCTGAGTATTCTACTGCTAGCAATGCCTGATGGACTCTTCCTCTGCGGCAATGGGTTCTTGACTTTTTTAAGCAGTCACTGTTCATAGAAGTGTCCTTTTTGGCCCCAGTCTCCTTGTGTGATGGGACCTGGGAGACTTGCATCTGGGCTTGGCAATCTGCTCTGTCAAATGAGCAAACTAGAGAACAATTGGAAGGATGCAGAGCCAGTTCCTCCATGCTCTGTGGAACATACCGTCTTTGCTGTGGCTCACACTATGCCTTGTTGTCAGGAACTGAGTTGTAGTCATCCCCATGTCCCTTCCAAGGGTAAAGGTAGTGTATGGTATGTAGGAGATGGAGATATCAATATCTTGGTGCCAGAGAAACCGGCATCATGCCTTGGAGTCTGCCACTTACTATATGTGAGGTGTTGCTTAGGTCAATTGACTTCTGATAACATTAGTCGCCTGGTCTGTACATAAAATGACTTTTATATGAGAAAATGGGTACAAAGTACATGGAATTTAGTAGATGGCAGCTGTCACCAACATCATCATCATCATCATCACCATTAACGTTTATTGCACACCTCCTACATGCCCATCCTCGTGCTTGACCTTGATGCAGAGGGTAAAGAATAAGCAGTTAGTGATTTCTGCCCCAGGTTAGTATTTAGTGGGAGAGTTGGGATGTACACAAATAATGAAAATTCAAGTGCCAGTCACAGGCAGTACAGTCATGATATAGAGCTCAAAGGAAGGAAAGTTTTCTAAGACTTAACAATAAGGCTGACCAGAGGAGGTGGGTGCTAAGGTAGGCCTGGATAGATTGGATTTAGAGTACTGGGAAGGAGGATGGGGAGGAGAAGGAAGGATGTTCTTGGCTTAGCCTAGCCCAGGCCAGCACCCAAAGCTGGCAGTGTCCCCTGCTTCCCATTGGGCCCGCAGTGGCCAGATTTAGTGCTAGGTCAGCTTTGGGAATGCATATACTGGGCTGGCCACTGGGGGTCGACAGAGATTGAAAACTAGGGAAACTATCGCAGAGAGGGAGGATTTCCTTGGGGACTCTATCCCTTTCATTCAACAACCTACCTAATGCCTTATTTCCCCACCTCTGAAATCCCACCACCTCCCTCCCATGTCTTTAGAGCTTCAATCCCCTATGACACTCTTCAGAAGCGTCAGAAGCCCCCCAGCTTCCCGACTTCCCCATCCTTTCCCAGGACACCAGTCCAAGGAACAAAATTCCTCTTGAGGTTGGGGGCTGCTGTAGGGCTCTATTTTGTGTTTCAGAGAGGGTCTGTGAAAGAAAAACGAGCCAGACCCAGGAAATTTATGTTCCCCCAAGAAGCTGACTTCCTATACGGAAGCTGCTGGGTCGTTCCTTAATTGGAGTCTTATCCTAACCCTGAGTCAGGCAGCCCTCTGGGGAGGTAGAGGCATGGTGGGGGCAGGATGGAAAAAGGCTAGGTGGAGAGACCAATGGCTTAGAAGGAAACCGTGTGCTGACTGGTAGATACACTGTGCCCAGGAGGAAGCACTGGGACCCTCCTGACTGGACCGAAGGTAGGATGGAAGGTCTCTAAAGCAAGCAGGACTAAGTTGTGAGTAGGGAGGGGAGATGTCAGAGATCCTGGCTGGGTTGGCTAAGGGGCAGCTGGGGGCCGACGGGCCTGTGTGCCATGTATCTGTCAATGACTATGTGTCCTCAGGATGTTCCCAGGGGCTCATGACCTCTCTGCCAGTTGACCTGGGTTTATCAGTCAAGGAAGCCCAGGACTTGACCTTTTAACCTTCATGAGAAGTTACCTCATAGGCTGCTGAGAGGTCAGATCTAGTGGGACTGGAGAGATAAGGAAGCAGCTACCCTTCCCTGTGCTCCTTGGGTTGTCCAGAGTTTGCTCTGCTTGGAGCAGGACTGGGCAAAGATGCTATTTCTCCAGCCAGCATCATCCATCCCAAGGCCTACTGGCTTTCTGAGATGGGGAGGTAGGATGGGGTCAAAGACAGGTGAGGACAGCTACTGCTTCCCTTCCCCCAAATTCCTGAGACTTTGACAGTTGACAAATGGCCCAGCCTTGCTTTGCATACTCTCCAGGTAACAGGAGTGTGGTGGGATTTCCTTCCCTCCCTAGACTGCCCCCTGCTGGACCAGAGAACACAAGACAGGAGGGAGGCTAGAGGAAGCTGAGTCCAGATCAGTGCCACACAGGAGGGCAAGGATGTCAAAAGTGAGGCTTCTAAGGAACCCAAGGTATCAGCTGCAGTTCAGATCCATGCTCTGTCTCTCAGATGTGCTGTTCTAGGCTCTTCTCAGGGACAGGGGCAGGTCATTTGCCTATATAGGGCCTGAAGGTTTGCGACAGATTTCTAGAAGTCCACAGTAGGGTAAAGTGGAATAAGGAGAGGATAAAGAGAGAGGGAGGGAGGGGGCAGGGCCATCTCAAGAAGACAGCTCCTCCTATTCCCAGTATCCTGTGGATAGCGTGAGCAGGGGCCAGGCTGACACCTGGAAGATCAAGGTGATCCCAAGGCAAACACCTGTAAACCAGGTGTGAAACTGGGGCAGGGACTGGGCATTGAGAGTCTGGTCGAACCGTCGGCATTGGGGACCACCTCCTCCTTCACCGGCCACTGAAAATTTTTATGGCTGCAGTGAAACTAGACTTGCAAGGTTTGTCTACCGGGGGCTTGGTCTGACCTAGTCCTGGGATGTGGTGCATCCAGGAGAGGGCAGGAGGAAGAGCAGGAGGGCTCCAACCCCATCCTGGGTTTGCCCTGACACTAACCCAGTGAAAGAGTGATTTGGGAGAAACTAGGTATTGGTAGGGGAGGGAGGACAGCCTGGGTCCAACATAGACTCCAGCAGATCTCAGATAGGAGAGCACTGAAGGCAGAGGGCAGAACAGGAGAGAAATGGATGGTGGGAATGAACCAGCCGGGTAAGAGAGGGCATGGAAGAGGCAGACAGTTGGAGCCTGGGGCCTGTTTGTCTCATCTCCAGAGTAGGCCTATCAATGTCTATGTCAGGGATGTTGTGAGAATTAAACTAAGATAATATAGCACCAAAGGTGAAAGTACCCAGCTACAGTGCCTGGCATATAGTGGGTGTTCAAGAAATTCAGCTCTCCCTCTCCCTGTAGGGACTGGCTGTGTGTGTCTGTGAGGAGGGTACCTGCAGAGGCTGTGGGTCTTTGAGGGAACAGACAGGAGACCTAGGGCAGGCCGGGGATGACTATAGATACAACAGAGTGTTGCCAGCCTCACTGGTTGTTCCAGCTTACATTGCCCTGGGCCTCAGCAGTAGGCTTCCTTTTCCCTGACCTTTTGGTGTACAAGACTCACCCCTTGACACACACTCCTTTCCAGAGCCCTGGGGATAGCAGTGTAGACTCCTGAGAGTCTACAGGAGTTACATCAGTTACATCACAAACTGTGTAGCTCAATTGCCTAGGCTAAAATCCTGACTTTTCTACTTCCTGGCTGTGTGGCCTTAGGTAAATCAGTTCACATCTCTTATCTCAGAGTGCAAGGTGGGCAAGGACAGGGGCCACAGAATATGAGGGCTTGTATATGTAACAGTGATATGAGAAAATGTCAGGGTTAGACTCTAGGCTCCACGGGAGCAGAAACCAGGCCTGCCACCTGGTGTTGACATGAATTGCCAAGTGTTCTTGTATGACTATGTACTTTTGTGTGAAAACACAAGAGAGGCTAAAAAACTGTGCTTTTGCACACACAATGTGAGTGAACAGGCAAAAGCAAGAACCTGTGTGAGTAGGAATGAGAATGAGGGTGTCTCTGTGGAAGAATGAGTTTCCATAGAATGAGCACCATGATGGGCCAGGCATGGTGCTAAGCCCTTGCTGTACATTATTTCATCCACCCCTCACCACAGCTCTGTGCAGGAGGGATGATCTCCAAATTATAGATGGATTAACTGGAGCACACAGAAACAAAGTGACTTGCCCAAGGAGATATAGCTAGTAAGCGGTGAAATCTGTGGCTTTGAAGTTTATACCTCCCTGCCTCCCATGGGTGTGGGAAGCCAAGCTCAGAAGGAACTTCTCTGTAGTTCTCTGGGGGCTGCATGGTCTGGGAAGTCCCCACGTATAGATTTTGGTATGCTTGGAGCTCCTCAGAGGCAGGGTGTGATGGGGCTCTTCTTTGGGTCACCAGGGTAGGCCTGGCTCAGAGGCTAGCACCAGTACTCAGGAAACACTGGTAGACTTGAACCTTGAAGAGTATGTGTGTGTGTGTGTGTGTATGTGTGTATGTGTTTGGTGATACTGATCTGGGAGGCTTGGATAAAAGAGGACCCACGTGACCCACAGATCCCAAATTCTTCTCTGGCTCCCGTGGAGAGTCATTTTTCCCTACCACAGGGGCCTGCATTGTTACACCTGAGGCCCAGCTGGGGTGGGACAGGAGGTGGGGACCTGGAGTCACTGGCCCTGGCTGTGGCAGAGTAGGCCCAGTCCTGCTATTGAGGCCCCTATAGTTTGAATGGACAGATTGAGGCAGAAAGGTTGTGCTGTGATCAGGGGTGACCAGCAAGTAGAGCAGGCCTAGACATAAAGAGTCTTCTCCTCTTTCCTCTGCTGCCCTCCTCACCCAGAGCTAGGTGTGCAAACACACACTCAGGAATTGCTGGGACCATAGCCTCATCTCCCCCATCCCCTACTTGGTCCTGAGCTTGCCTCC
This sequence comes from Canis lupus dingo, assembly GCF_003254725.2. Classification (NCBI taxonomy): domain Eukaryota; kingdom Metazoa; phylum Chordata; class Mammalia; order Carnivora; family Canidae; genus Canis; species Canis lupus. Next base: position 53,187,839 of record NC_064281.1, read on the forward strand.
CAAGGGGAACTGAGGCACGCTGGTGGCAGAATCTGAGGCTGGTTCTGGGGTCGGTGGGGTGCTTTTAGGTGGGAATTTGGAGATGTCACCAGGAACACAGATGAACTTTCCAGGCCTAGAAACCTGTGGACAGAGTAGAGTCCTGGCCATCCTGAAGGCTGCTGCCTTCCAAGCATGAACTAGCTTCTAATCAATTATGCAAGCAAGTAAATGAGAAGGAGCTGAACATGTGGCAAGTCAGTATGGTACAGGTGTTGGAACTGGTATAGGCTTTGGAGACAGATAAGCCTGGGGGAGGGGAACACCCTGCTTCTGCCACTGATTAGCTCAATGACCTCAGTGGAGCTCCTTCTCCTCCTAGAGCCTTATCCTCCCTCTTATGTGAAATGGGGGGAGTGGGACTTATCTCAAGGTACTATGTGAGGAAACTCATCTAACTTGGTTCTTAGTACAGAGTAGGCACTCGGTAAGCAGCAGGCTTTTTTCCATACTCAGGTGCCATGTACACACTTCAAGGAATCCTAGTTTCCAAGCTGTATTATTGATGTGCCCTTTTACCTTGTTCTCATCTCTCTGTTCACACCCCGATAAGGGGTCCAGCTGTCAGCCGAGAGACCCGTCATAGTTCCTCCTGGTCCCTAGCCACCCAGATCCCTTTCACCCTGTAGACTTGTCCCTAAAAGTAGGAAGGGTCTAGTTCCTTATTCCCCCCTCCCCAAATACAGGAAGAGATCATTATAGGACCCAGGGAGAAACTCCTACTTGAGTGGGATAAGAACATGAAGCAGTGTAAATGGCAGAGCACTTTGGGAATGTTGCTCATCTAATTATCTCCATCAAAAAGCAGCAAGGAAACTCTATCCTTGGCAGTCCCAAAGCCAACTCCAAAGCCTGATCTTCCTCCTAGTGCTCTCCCTCCCTCCCCATACCAGAACGCGGTCCTTGCCAAGGCCACCACGTCTGTCCCACGTCTTGTGTTCAAGTCAAGCGCTGGGTTTATGTGTGCCAGGCTCCTGGGTGAGAGCTTCCAATTTCTCCAGGGCTCCCGCAGTGCTATGGAAGATCAGTAGGGGGAGACATTAGCACGTGGGTGTATGCCTGTTGGGGTCGGACCACGAGAGCGGGCCGGGCCGGGAGGGTCTGAGCTATGGGATGGAGCCAAAGTTGTAAGCAAGGAAGCGAGGAGGGGCGGGGAGAATGGGCCCGGGCTGGGAGACAAAGACCCAGATGGCAAGGCCGGGAGGGGCTGGAATCTGGCGTCCTGGGGCCAGGATGCCCGCTTCTGCTTTTTCAAAAGGCGTCTGCCTGTGCCTTTTCCTCTTTGCCCTCGAGATGTCTTTCGTTATCGAGGTGTCCTCTCATCCCCGCTGGCCTATTCTGAGGCCTTGCCTGATCCTTTAGACAGGACAAGACTCTAAATTTGCGCTCCCGGGCCTCACAAGGCTCTCCCCCAAAGCTGAGATTCCGATGGCCTGGTCCTCAGAAGCGAATAACTCACCTCCCACCCACCTCCATCCCGTACTTGACCTCTCTGAGTCTCCAGCACCTACCGCTATCCGTATGTTTAGGACTCCAGGTCCAAGTGCAAGCAGACACTGCATGGCGAGACAAGAAGGAGGATCCTCTGTGGGATGGGACGGGGAGCAAACAGGCTACTTTTGCCACAGAGGTGGGCATAGAGGAGGACTTCAGGGCTCCTGTGTAAAGAGAATGGGAGTAGTTTCCTGGGATACTTGTGACAAAGCCTGTCTGTCCCAGGTCAGTGGGCCAGAGTGTTGACTAGGCGCGCGGGAGGAGAGCAGGAGAGCAGGAGAGCAGGCCGACAGCCCTAGAAGAACGCCAACTTCCCACGGGCTGAGCGCTCTGGGAACAGGACTAAACCGGACCCACCCCTAACCGCAGGAGCCGCACTCTCAGATTGGTGCCATCTAGAGCACGGCGTCCTTAAGAGCTCCCAGAAGCCCCGCCCCCTTCCCGTTCGGGGGCGTGGCATGGGACAAGGACCCCGAGACGGAGCTTACTATTGGCCGGGAGGAGTAGGGTTGGCCTTGCGTTCGCCTGAGCAGGGGAGTAGACAGCTCAGCGGCAGCCGACGGAGTCTATGCGCGCTGGACAGCAGTGGGAGGTGTGTGAGGCTCGCACTGGCTCGCACTGGACCTTCGGGCGCAATCGCTGGGGAGCTGGGACTCGGCGACGGGGCTGCGGGGCTACCCGGCCGAGGCTTCAGAAGCATAAACTGATGGGACTAGCTCTCTTGGTTGCGTCTTCTCGCTCTTCTAAGTACGGTAAACGGGGCCCCCGCTGAAGTAGAAGCTGTCGGGGGGCTCGCAGCCCAGAGTCCCAGTGTGGCCTGGAGGAACGGAGACCGTGACAGGGCGACCCAGCCGGGGGCCGCCGGACTGAGTTTGCGTTGTGGGGAGACTGCCACTTCTTCCGAGGGGCGTCGATCCTGGGACGGTCGAGGCGTCGGGGCGGCCACCGAGTCCTCGGCGGGGAGACCCAGTCAAGGAGGGGGCACGCAGTCCCGAACAGTCTCGGGGAGCCAAGCGGAATTGGGCCGGATCACCCGGGGGCGCAGAGCCCCCGTCGCGCCTCGTGCGGCGGAGAGACCAGGGGAGCGAACCCTCGGAGACCACGGCCCATGCCCGGGTTGGGGACGGCTGCCCAGTGAGTCGTCTTGGCCCGCCGGGCAGAGAAGAGCGACGTGGGAGCCGGCGGGAGGGGAGCACTTCAAGGCCGGCGACAGCGGAGGATGGGCGCCTGAGCGGTTCAGAGCGCAGCGCAGCACAGGAAGGCGAGGCCGCTTTGCTGAGGAGGCGCCAGGGGATTCTAAGTGCAGCCTGCTCCCGGGAAGATGGCCCGGCCTGGGCAGCGTTGGCTCAGCAAGTGGCTTGTGGCGATGGTCGTGTTGGCGCTGTGCCGGCTCGCCACGCCGCTGGCCAAGAACCTGGAACCCGTGTCCTGGAGCTCCCTCAACCCCAAGTGAGTAACTTATTGGCTCTAGTCCCTGGGGTGGGAGGCAGTCCTGCTGGGTAAGGCCACGCGCCCCCGAGTGCGTGTGGGGAGGTGTTCCAAAGAGGAGCTGCGCCCCATTTTGTCTCTGGCGTTTTCGAGTGTGTTTTCCTGCGGGCGGGCGGGGCAGGGTGCGGCAGGGTGGAGCGGGGGCATTCGGCTGGGTTGCGACCCCTTGGCTTCCCCACCCTCTCCTCCGCATGTCCCGGATCGAGTCGGGACGGTCGCGCCGGGCGGAGCTGGGAGTCCAGGCGCTCGAGGGCGCACCCGAGAGCGGGGTGGGAGAGAGAACGCATTCCCCCATGGGGCCCCTGGGAACGTGGCGGTTTTCTCTGAGAGCCGCTGGAGGAGCGAGCTTGATATGGGTGGGGGACGAGACCGGAACGCAGGCTTCTCGTTCGTTTAGCTGTGAAGGGACCGCGGCGCGGGACTCTGCGCTTGGGGAGGGTGGCAGCGCCCGTACCCCCATTCGGGCTTCTCCCATTTTCATTTCTCTTTCTTCCCTCTTTGCCTCCCTAGCTTTTCGCTTTGCCGTCTCTTCTAGCCGCTCTTTTCTCCCTGCCGGGGCCGCGGAAAGGCGGGCGTCGCTCCCGGGCTCACAAAGGCGGCGGGTGGAGAGGGGCGGAGTGGGAGGGGGATTTGTTTGGGGGGGGGGTTCGATCCAGCGCCTGTCGGGGGTCCAGTGGAGCAGCGGCAGAGCTTCGAGGGCCAGCCCAGGCAGAGAGTGGCGTCCGAGCTGGCGAGCTAGTGACGGAGGTGGGTGGGGGTCCAAGGATTCCTGCCCAGGCGGGTCTGGTGGCCCCCCACCCTATGTCCCTCAGATTGGGGAGCTATGCATAGCTTTTCCCAAGGGGATGGGGATGTAGCTCTGTAAAGGAGATCCTTTCTTTTCTTCCTCCTCCTTTGCCTTCACAATTCCCCCCACCCCCAAACAACACACACACCTTTTAGGGCGGTGGCTCAGTGGTTTCTGGGCTGTTCGTGAAAAGGTGAAGAGTCGTTGGGGCTGTGAAGTGACCCATGGACCTTTTACTCTTTTGGCATTCGGCACTGGGGTTGGAATCCAGGGTCAAGATTGCTCTTCCTGTTTTGTGGAGATCCTGGCAATGTGTAAATACCCCTACTTGGAAAACTGGGGGGCTTTGGCCTGCCCTCTGTGCTCTGATTTTTGTATCTGGGATCTCTTTCTGTTCAGTCTCCTGGGCTCCTGGGCTAACTTCCTGGGCTCCTGCCTGCCTTGGCCTCTTAGGTTCCAGGGACAGTGCTCCTCTCAGCCTTGGAGTGGGAGATGGCAGTGTCTCTAGTTCTATTCTCCTTGGGTTAAGATAGGGTCCTATTTATGGGTTTGTAGGATGGCTAAAACAAGGTCAGTGTTGAGGGTTCCAGAAAGGGAACAAGGTACAAGGAAAGGGATTGACAAGAATTTCTCCCCCACCCAGAAGCCAAACGGATCACAGCTCTCTTCTAACAGCAGGGAGTTGAGATAGTCTGGGTGCCCTGAGCTGCTTAACCCAAGGGGAAAGGTTGTTCCTCCCCTGCTTACAGGGGATGTAGAGGCTGGAAATGCTCTCTCTTGAGCCAGGATAGCTGAAATTTGCCTGGGGTAGCCCATTATAGGGGCTCATGGGAGTGACCTAATTGCTCTCTCAGGTCTCTAACCAGAGATAGCAGGCAGCTCCGCAGCTGGAAAGGAGCCCTCCTGCAGAGTTGGGGGGAGGTGCTGGGAGAAATAACATCTCTCTGAGCTTCTCCCATTTTGTGTCTTGAGCCTTAAGTGCTCTGGACCAGTTTATAGGTTTTTGGGTTCTACCCACCTCACCGTCCACTTCAGGCCGAGGGCAGGCATCTGGGGGCACAGGGGTGCTGGTGGCTGAGGACTCAGTAGGACCTGCACAAATTCCATCCTGTAATTGAGCAGATCCTGAGAATAGTGGAGGACTGATCCTGGTGTCCCAGCATACAACCTCCCCAGTTCCATCCATGCCCCAGGGTCTGTGTGTGTTGGTGCATGGGGGGGGGGGGCAAGGAAGCCAGGAGGGAGGCACTGTCCTCAGCTCCACTGGAGCTCTGGGGGCTGCCTTTACCACAGCATCCAACCCTCAGGCTGCCACAGCCTTTCAAATAAACAATCTCTCCCTGTCTGTCTCCTCTTTGCCTCCTGGCAGAGTTCTTCCTCTCCAGTCCAGTCTGTGGTGTCTGCTCGCCCTCTCACACCCTCTTCTAGCTGTGCTCACCTTCCCTCTCCAGCTAGGTTCATCTGCTCTCTCTCTTTTTCACACTCCCTCTCACTTAGTCACTCTCTGCCTCTTTTGCTCAAGTCCTTTTGTTTCTCGCACATGCCCATGCTCTCCCTCACAGGCTTATTTTTCTCGTCCCTCCCCTCTTCCTCTCTGCTTTTTGGTCTCTTTCCTCAGCCTTGTCAGAAGCTGGCACTACACCCCCCCCCTCCCGAATCTCCCAGTGCCTATAAACCTTGCTTAATTGCTTCCTTCTTGGGGAAAAAATCAAAATAAAGAAGTGGTGGGGCTGGGGGTATGTTTCCAGGTTCTAGGGTGCTTGCAGCCCTAGCCCTGATGGGGAGAGGGGATCCGGAAGGGCTAGCTTAAGACTTCCAGGCTCTTTCCCCAAATTGGTGCTGGGGTCTTTCAGCATGGAGGTCCCTGTGTGGCAAAAGCTTCTGCCTCCTTGGCCCCTCTTGTCAGATTTGCCTGATGAGTACTGGGTGGGGAAGCAGGTTGAGTCCCACTACAGGTTGGGAAAAACTGGAGTGTATGCACATGCTTGGGTGGGTTGGGGACTGTGATGGAAGGTCCCGGAGCGGCCCCCTCCCCCAGCCTCTTCCCCTGAGAGCTTGGGGCAGCCGGCAGGCCTCACACTTGAGTCCTCAGCCAAGTCCAGCTGCTGCAGTTCAGTCTCTCAGTCCCATTCTGACCCCTTCCTGCCCCCCACTCAGGTTCCCCCACCTCCAGGGAGTGGGAATGTGCCGGAGATCACATTACACCTTCCCTATAAGGGGGTGGGGGTGGGGGGTTCAGCTTGGTGTCCAGACCCTTGACTCCATCCAGCATGGGTGGGGGCAGCTGCAGACCCCAACCCAGGCTTGCCTGCTACAAGCCAAAATGTTGGCCCCAGCCCCCTCACAGCTGTTCCAACTCACAGTCCTGGGGAGGCCAGCTCTGGGGGCCCTTTTCTGGGGCGGCTAGGGACCTGACCTCTTCTACTCTGTGGCTGATTGGCCACAGGTGGGGGCTTGAGAGTGATAGGAACCCAGCAGCTCCTAAAGTTTCCTGTTCCCCTCCCTCTCCACCCCCACCCCAGGCAGCCAGGCCAGGGCAAGAAGGGCCTGTGAGGCTGGGGTGGGGGCTAACTCAAGGACTCCCTGTGTCTCTTCAGGCTCTCCACCGCCTCATCAGCTCAGGTGGATGGGGATGGGTAAAGCCCTGGATACCACCATTTTCTGGGATTGGGACCTTGGAAGGGGTAGGCCATCCAGGAGCTGCTGGTTGCCATGAGAACACCAGGTGTGTGGGAGGGTCCACTCTGTGATCATTAGGGGGGCTGAGGTGGGGGGATGCTCACCAGCCACATTCTGGACTCCTGGCCCTGGGAACCGTAGAAGCCTCTCCTGTGTGTGTTTTCATGGTGGTCATTTGGGTGGAGGTGCTAGCAGCCAGGATCAGAAGCTCCTGTAGCTTCTTACTTCTAAATGGTACTGTTTGGTAGGCTAACCAACAACAGTCAGGTGGCACCTTGCTACTTCCAAAGCATCCTCCTGCGTAAGTTCATTGGTTGTTCCCAACAGCCCTCGGGAGTGCAAATTGTCCCCATTTCCAGATTAGAAGGCCCGGCGTAGAAGACGGAAGCAACTTGTCTAAACTCAGCACATAGGGGGTAGAGCTTGCCATGTACCATTCTTTCCATGCCATCCTGCTACCTTGGAATCTAAGAGAGATAGGAATTCAAGGTGGGGTTTGGAAAAGAGGTGCCAGCTCCCTGCCCCTGGGTTCCCCTCTTACCTCACAGGTGTGTGTGCATCTGTCCTTGTGACTCAGGCCCTACTTGCGTGGGATGAGTGGTACTCTGGCTTCCTCATTTGATTTTGCTAGGTCTGCCTCTGAGGGCAGGCAGCCTGCTTGGATGATCTGAACTAGAAGTCAGCTCACTGCCTGGCACTCTCTCCTGGGCTCTGAACAGCACCTTTGGTTCCTCTCTGGGCCAAGAATCTCACTCCCTCTCAGGGATCCCACAGAAAGCAAACAAGGAAAGGGATGTTAAGTCCCCACCCCCCAGTGGACCCAAGTATTAGCCTGATGGGGCAGAGGGGAGGGCATAGTGCAGTGTAGGTGGGGAGGGTGACTTCCTCTACGACTCTCCTGGCTTCCCTGCCTCTGACAGTGCTGTGTGTGCCAGGACCCAGCCACTGTTCCTGCCCACCCACGCCTGGGCGGGCACTGCTGGGACACGCCAGGCCTGCTCCTGCCGCCTCAGGGGCCTGGGTGGAGCTGGGGGAATGAAAGAGGAGCCTTTAATTTGGGGGCTCCCCACCCTTGCTGGGATGAGAGCAGACTTGAGCTCTGGCTTGGGGGTCCGTCTTTTACTTGTCCTGCCACTCTGCAGGTGCAGGCACAGTGCTGCTGGGGTCACTGAATCAAGGCCATGGCTCAGCTAGAGTCTTCTACCAAACTTGGACTGGCGTGACCTGGGACCAGGCTCTCCCTTCAGCCACCCTCTGACCACAGGTTCCTAGAGCCTGTGGGAAGGGTGAAAGGGAAGGGAGTGTGGGCCTCGTAGAACATGGGCACCTTTCTGGAGGTGACCCCCACAGCTGCAGGCTGGGCCCATTGCAGACTGTATGTGTTTGGGTAGAGAGGGGCTCAGCTGGACAAAAGAAGCAGGAGGGCTGTAAGCCTCTGACCAGGCTACTGCCCCAGACCCTTCAGGCTCCTCACATACAGAGATTTTTATTAGCAGTCATGGCCGCATTTCTTGGCTCAGTAGAAAGGCTGAGAGAGAGACTTGGGCTAGGGTGGAAGGGAAGAGGTAGGCCATAAGACAGGAGGTGGAATGCTTGGGCTGCCTCCCCCAAGTCTCTTTACTCCCTGGGGTGGCTCACTGGGGTCCCGGGGCTATCAGGAGCTAAGGAGGGAAGGCCTCAGGGGTTACCATAGCGACCTGCTTCAGGCTTCCTGCTGGGCCTTGTCAATCCCCTTATTTTCCAGAAAAGGGCTTTGTCTGGGGGTGGCCCCAGGCAAGAAAGCTTGGCTAGATAATGGGGGGAAGTAGTAGTTTTTGAGAAGTAGGGTATAAAGAGTTTTAACTTGGGGACAATCTCTCCCTGCTCCTCAGTTGTCCCTACTCCTAACCTGATATGTATTAAGGGAAACCTGCAGGGTCTCCCACCCTTCTGTAAGGTATGACTGGTGTTGTACCTGGTTTCAGGCTGTGCTCTCACAGGCTATATACCCACCCATTAGGTCCCCTTGCCCCTTTCCTGGGCTTCTCACAGGCCAAGAAGCAGTTTTCCTGGTGTTGGAGAAAATGCTGAGAAGGCACCATTATGGGGGATCAGGGTCAGGGAAGGCAGGTTTCATCAGGCTTCTCTCCCTTCTGCACTTTAGGGGAAGGTGAGTTTCCCCTCTGCCAGCTGCTATGCAAATGACCTTATGAATATTTATGAAGCCATCGCTGAGGTTGAAGAGAGTCTGAGGGGTGTTAGGGGCAATAGTCCTCTTTCTTCCTCCTCCTCCATACACTATATAAACATCTGTTTCCTCAACATCTCTGGATTCAAGGTAGAACCCCAAGTAGCTGAAAGCCCTGTGTTTCAGTTGCAGAGCTCCAGGGCCAGAGTGGCCATAGATGTGCTCAGAACAGCTAACACTCCCTGGTGAGAAAGCCAGGGCCAAGTGTTGAGAAAAGTGAGCTGGCCTGTACCCCTTTACAAGCCCTCTGTGTACCTGCTGTCACTTCCATGTAGGGTCTTGTTGACAGCTATACAAGGATTCAGCCAATGCCTTAGGTCTTCTTAGACCCCTAGGGATTAACATCCTGGATGGGGATAGCCTCCTCTGGTTGGCTTTGAGCACCTCTCTTCAATAGGAGCATTCATCTGATCACTCACCGCCTCACATGAGGAGCCTGGACTGAGTGGATCTGAAAGGCTCCTCTGGCTCTCAAGAAGTTAGAAGTTATCTGATCCTGGTGTCTGGGTAGAACCAGTGTGAGGATTGGAAAATGAAAAAAACAAATGCCTCAGGAACTATTTGGTGAAACTTCTCACCTTTTTGTGGTGCGTAGGCTGACGGCGTTCCCTCTTAAATGTTTGTAAGGGCTTCATCCCATGCCTGCCTCCTTTCTGGACCTCTGGAGCGCACTAAAGCTAGGTACTGAGGGAAAGACCTTCTTGTGCTTTTTATCCTTCTGTATAGCAAGGTGGCAGGCCCCAGCTTGTTGAAGCCTCATTAAACATAGAGGGAGGGCTGCCTTTCTTCATTGGCTTGGTCTAGACTCACCTCCTGGTGTATCATTTGCCTCCCATGAGTGAGGGCACTGAGCTCCCAGTAGGTCCATGTGCCTTGTAGTCCCTCCTGTGCCAATGGGCCCCCAGGAAGTAGAGCCATGCTCTTCTCCTGTCAACTTTGTTCTCTTGAAGCCCTGCTTTCAACCCATCATTGTCTTTGCCAGAAGGTCTGTCTCCAGCGGGATGAAACCCACACTGCTTGTTGTGACCCTCAAGGCCTTCCAGTCTGGCCCTAGCTGAGCTTTTCCTCCTCTTTGTCTGCTTCTCTCTACTAACAGTGGGGTCAGTCACTGGCCTGGGGGTAGTGTTCCAGCCACTCTTGTCCACTCTCTCTGTGTTAACATCTTATTCCTCACCCAGGACCCACTTTATTCCATTCCTTCTGAGGAACCATCTCTGACCATTCCTCTCACTGCCTCCAGCCCTTGTGGTTTGAACCACTATCCTTCCGCATAACCTGCAGATGGCCTAGCCTGGTACTTTCTATTGCTAAAGCGTGCACCATTTTTACTTTTCTGACATCACAGCAGACAATCCTTGAGGATGGGGCCATAACTTATCTTCCTCTTCCCCCTGCCTCCCCCACCCCACCAGAAAACCCCAAGACTGGACTCATTAGGTACTTGCTGTTAGTATCTGGCCTCTTGCCTCTTGGTAGACCAGGCTGTTTCTAAGCAGGAGTCAAACCCGTTGAGTACCTACTCTGTGCTAGGCACTCTGCATGCACCATTGTTCCCCCTCCAGAGTCCTAGGGGCATGGGGCTCTTACCAATGCCAGTGTATAAGTGAGGAAGCTGAAACTCAGGGAGATTGGGTAGCTCATCCAGTGTTGCGGAGCTAGGAAGGGCTGGATCTGTCTGATTCCAAAGTCTGTCTGCTTTCTTCTTCCTGTATGTTATTGCCTTGCTCCAAGCTTCAACCTGCCCAGGCTCAGAAATGGCCAAGATAGCACCACTGTTTTACTGTGTGCTTAGGCAAGGATGGAGTGATATGGCTAGGTGGGCTTCAGTGGCTGCCCTCCCCCTGCTATTCCCTATGCCTGGCCTTCAAGATTGGAAGATGAACCTGGATCAGGAGGCATTGTCCATCTCTCTCAGGATCTGGAACAGAGGCAGTGTGGAGGTGGGGGTTTGGAACGCAGATGTGTGAGGTTCCTGGGGCCCTATCTTACGTGATCTATTGTCCATGCTTGAGTCCCATCTCCCCTCCCTCTGTTCTTTTTAGGACTGAGACTGGTCAAGTCTGAGGACTCGGGTTCTTGCATTCTGGGGGTTAGATGGGTTCCCCTATGAGATGTTGGGCTGTGGGTGTGGGGAGTGGAGGGGAGAGCTGTGTGGAGGAGTCATACCTGGCCAGAGACTGTGCCCATTACCCCTTGGTTCCAGGTGATGCCTATTCCTATCTTTCCATCATGTCCAAGATTAGCAAGGATGGGAGAGAAAGCATGGGTCCTAGACAGGTTGAGCTCCCCCAGTTGTTGTCTGGGAGCCACAGGGTGGTGGCTAAGGCATGTGTGGGCTTGTGTGCATATGGGTGTGTGTGTACGTGTATGTGTGCATGCACATGTGTGCACACACACATATATGTGCTGGGGAGATGGTAGCAGTGGCTCTGAAGGAATGTGAGTGTGATGGGGGTGGGAAGGGGACAGGGCTGCCACCTCCAGGCAGAGGGCCACATCACCCCCTGTGGAAATGCCACATTAGGACAAAGGGCTCCCCCAGCTAGGCATTGCCCCACCCTGCCAAGCAGTCAAAGCCTGGCAGCCTTGCCCATGGGCCACCCCTTCCACACCTTCCTGGCAGTGTGATTCTCTCTCATCACCCCCAGCCTGAGGATGACGGAAGGACAGAATGCCTATTTTTACCATCTCCATCCAGTAGGCTCAGCCTGGCCCTCATCGCTTGTGCCCCTGATTCGGGAGATGGCTCAGGACCCCTGACCCTGAGGCTGACCATGTCTTCCCTTCTGGGCAGGTTCCTGAGTGGGAAGGGCCTGGTGATCTACCCAAAGATTGGAGACAAGCTGGACATCATCTGCCCCCGAGCAGAAGCAGGGCGGCCCTACGAGTACTACAAGCTGTACCTGGTGCGGCCTGAGCAGGCAGCTGCTTGCAGCACTGTGCTTGACCCCAACGTGCTAGTCACCTGCAATAGGCCAGAGCAGGAAATCCGCTTCACCATTAAGTTCCAAGAGTTCAGCCCCAACTACATGGGCCTGGAGTTTAAGAAGCACCATGATTACTACATTACCTGTGAGTCCCTTCCCATCATATGGTTCTTTCTTACCTTGTAGCAGTAGGAGCTTCTAGGTAGTGCAGTGAGTCAGCACACGGCCTATCCTGGTCTGGTCCCCTCTAATACCTGGCGTGCTCTCCTTCCAGCCTGGCTTTAGAATTCTGGCCCTAACATTCACCAGGGGATGGCTGTCAGTTCACCTTAGCTCTAGGAGGTGGGTGGGAAAAGACTCCAATTCCCGGTGCCCTTTCTCATTTTCTTGGCTTACGTAAGGTCTGATCTTGAGAATGGCAGAGTTGGCAGAGAACCCCTTGGGATTGGCTGGCTATTCAGCCTTTCTCTTCCTGGGACACTGACCCCAAGAGACAAAGGAGCCTCTTGCCCTATGTCACTCAGGGAGTTAGGAACTCCAGCCATTGGGACTCCAGCTCAGTTCACCTGACTGGATTCCTTCCAGTCTGTATAGAAGCCTCCCCCATGATTCCAGTTCTAATGGTTTTGCCTCTAAGCAACATCGCCCAATGAGAAGATACCTTAGTGTCCACTGAGAAAGAAGGGTAAAGGCCTGGTCACGATAAAGGAGCAGCACCCTTGGGCGAAGCGCTGGTTTCTGACACGGGCTGGGCCTGGCTAGCTACTCTTTTCCCAGCGCGAGGAAGATAAGCAGAAGTTCACAGGTGGGTGGGGGCTCCTCATCACTCCCCCCACTCCAGGTTCTGTTCTTCCGGGCTGAGACAGCACTCGGATTTCTAGGTAGTGTGGACAGACGTTTCTCTCCCCCTGACTTCTCTGGCCTCTTGCTACAGCTACATCTAATGGGAGCCTGGAAGGACTGGAAAACCGGGAGGGAGGTGTGTGCCGTACACGCACCATGAAGATTGTCATGAAGGTGGGGCAAGGTGAGTGACCAGTGCGAGGGCTCCCATTAAGCCTTGGCACCAGATATCCCTGGCCGGGTATGGGTGTGTTTGGGAGTAGGGGAGGGACAATAGGGTCAGAGTGTCTGAGGTCTGATAATACAGGTCACTGTTGGCTTGTGCTAGATGACTGAGGCACCTATGCTAGTGGGGTCTTCCCCTCACCTTACCTCTCCCCACCCCCCAGACCCCAATGCTGTGACGCCTGAGCAGCTGACCACCAGCCGGCCCAGCAAGGATGCGGACAACACTATCAAGACGGCCACACAGGCCCCCAGCGGCCGGGGCTCCCTGGGTGACTCTGACGGCAAGCACGGTGAGTGTATAGGTGTCTGCCAGAGGGCAGAAGCCATTGCTTAGCTGCCTTTTCAGGCCCTGTCTCTAAAGAAAGGCGGAAAAGAACGCAGGCTGAAATGGGCCTTGTGGCCCGGGGACCCCTGGCTGATCATTTCTCTCCTCCTGTCTCCTTCCTCAGAGACTGTGAACCAGGAAGAGAAAAGCGGCCCAGGTGCGAGCGGAGGTGGCAGTGGGGACCCTGATAGCTTCTTCAACTCCAAGGTAGCTTTGTTCGCTGCCGTCGGTGCTGGCTGTGTCATCTTCCTGCTCATCATCATCTTCCTGACGGTTCTGCTACTAAAGCTGCGCAAGCGGCATCGGAAGCACACCCAGCAGCGGGCGCCTGCCCTCTCACTCAGTACCCTGGCCAGTCCCAAGGGGGGCAGTGGCACAGCAGGCACAGAGCCCAGCGACATCATCATCCCCTTACGGACTACAGAGAACAACTACTGCCCCCACTACGAGAAGGTGAGTGGGGACTACGGGCACCCCGTCTACATCGTCCAAGAGATGCCACCGCAGAGCCCAGCGAACATCTACTACAAGGTCTGAGAGCCCAGGGCGGCCTCGGGCCCCCAAGGGACAGTCAGCCAGGACTGCACCTCTTCTTTCTCCCCCACACTCCCTTCCCTGACCAGCTGTGCCCACCTTTGTATTTAGTTTTGTAGTTTCTTGGCTTTTATAATCCCCCCTTTCACCCTGCCCCCCTGGGCTTCGGAGGGGGGCGCTTGTGCCCCCGGCCCCCATGCTCTCGTGCCTTCCCCCTCCGGCCAGGCCTCTGGGCTCTGCAGGGGCGCCCCTTGGAGGGCAGGGTTGGATGCTGATGGACAGTGGGTAGGAAAATGCCCCTCTGGCCCTGCCCCCCACCATTCCCTCTCCCCACTTCCCAGGACTGTTCGTCCGCTATCATCACTGTTTTTAATGTTTTTGTCTTCATTTTGTAGCTGTCAACTCATTTTCATCTGTTTTTTAAAGAAAAATGTAAAAGGCAGCCCCTCCTTAGGCTTTCTGGGCCTGGCCCAGCCCAGTTTAAGGGAACTGGGGTGGGACATGGCCAGCCAGGAAGTATAGGATGGCATTTCTTTTATAAACTCCTTGGTATTTAGGAGAGGGGTGGCAGGCCAGAGCTGTTCTTGCCCATGAGGGAAGACGAGAGTACCACTGGGCAAAGCTCTCACCCTACCCTCCTGACCCTCCTTCTACAAAGCTGATCTTGGCAATGGGGTACTGGCTGCCACCCTTCCACCAAAAAAAAAAAAAAAATCTCTTCCTTGTGGGATTCTTGGGCTTCTCCTGCCTCCCTCACTCTCACGGTAATTAACGTCTTAATTGGCTGTTGCCTGGGGAACAGGAGAGCTGCTGCAGGCAGATGACCTCATGGGGGTGGAGGGAGGTGAGGTGCCCAGGTGGCTATTTGCCCTGCAGAGCTGGGAGTTCCCCCTCCCCCTCCCCACCCTATTCTCTCCTCATCTTTGGCATCTCTTGGCCTGGTGGGGAAACAGAGGCCCAGGGCAGAGACCTAAGCGGGTATAAGGCCAGGTGGCCTGCTCCTTTTCTGGGCTCTAGCACGGGTGGGTGCCCCCTCAACCCAGCTTCTGCTGGTCCCTCCAATCTTAGGCTGGGACTTGGAAAGAGGAAGAGGCTGCCCAGGGCTGGGCCAGCACGCCGTGCACTTTGACCCTGGCTCCTTGCCAGCACGGCTGCTAACAGACTGCCACTTGAGTGAGCTTTGCAGGCACTCCCAGAGTGGCCAAGGAAGGAGCTGGGCCTTACACCATCCACCTCCACGCTGCCTCCTGGCCAGCTGCCCACCCCAGTGCCAGGTGGGAGAGGGAGCAAAACAGCCAGCCCCTTCCAGGTGGCAGTTGGGAGGGTTTTTTTGTTTTTGTTTCTGTTGCCATTTGTGTAAATACTAGTCTTTTTGGAAAAAAATAATGTAAAGATGTTTTGTATAAACTCTGAATTATTTTCCTGTTGCTTTTTTCTTAGAAAAAATGAGAACTAAAAAAAAAAATTAACCACATGGAGAAATGGGTGTAAAATGGTGTCATGATGTTGGGGAATGAGGTGTGTGTGAGTGTGTGTATGTGTGTGTGTGTGTGTGTGTGTGTGTATATGTGTATGAGAGAGAGAGAGGGAGGGAGGGAGAGAGAGATTTCCTGTACTCAAACCACTGAAGATCTGGACAGGTATGGGAAGAGGATGGTTTTCCTAGTGGAACAAGATGTTTCAAGTGTCCTATGCCTTTCCTGTTCTCCCCCTATCCTCTTGTTTGGCTGGAGCCAGTGACCATTTCCCCTTCCCTGTCCACCCTGTGACCTCTGTAGCATAGGCCATGAGCATCTGCCCAGTCTGTCATTAGGCCCAGCTAGAGAGAGTTGATGGGGGAGGGGAGTTCCCATGGGGACCTGGGTGTGTCTGCCGGTACTGCCACCACCTGGCTGGAACTACATCTGGAACCTGCTGGCAGGCCCAGCCCTGCTCTGCTTCAAGACACCTAAAAGTGGATAGAAATAACTTTCCAAGAGCTGGGCCTCAGATGTGGCCCACTAAGTACTGGGGTTGCTTCAGGCTGCCCAGTTCCCTTCTTAGCCAGAAGAATCTTCCTCTCCTGTCTTCTCCAGAGGTGGGCCACACCAGAATCCTCACCGTGGCATACTTAGGAGCTTCTGGCTAGCAGATGAAGCCCTAGAGCTGGGCAGCCATGAGCAGCCATGAGCCCCTGGTCTCCCTTCCCCAGGCTGATGGTCCAGGAACGTGGAGGGGCTGGGTTGGGGGAAGGTAAAGAGGATCTGGCCTCAGACACAGAGATGCCGGCTGACAGGGCCTGGGGCCTTCCTGCTCCAGTTTGGTAGGGTGGGGGGTGCTCCCAGTAGAGATGACTAAGGCAGATGTCAGGTGAGGAGACAAGTGAGATCCCAGTAGCTAGAAATGGGTAAGAAGGCTAGAGGAAAGAAGAAAGAGGAAGGAAGGGGAGGGTTAGTTAATGATCCAGAGGAGGAAGCTTCAGAGAACCAGCCAAGGAGCAGGCAGGGCTATGAGGAAAGTGGGAAGCCCATGGAGAAGGAAGGGGGAGGAGAGCCACGGGACCTGTAGGGCTGTAGGGCGAAGGGAAGGGAAGGCTGGGCTGGGCCTGGCTGGGGTGCTCCCAGAGCCAGCTGGGGCAGAGGCTGTTTATTTGGTTTCTCATTAACCAAAGGAAGTGCCTGGATCAGATGGGGCCTCTGCTACTTGACTGGCTGCCCAGAGTGGGGCCCACAGCCTGGGTCTGGGGTCTTTAACCCGGGCTGTTTCAGGCCAGGTTGATGTCACTGAGGTGGAGCTTGACCCGGGTTGGGTGATCCTTTCATGCACTCCTGCAACTGAGTGTCCTTGGGTGGTCCCCCCCACCCAGCCCATGATATTAGTTGCCCTCACTCTACCCATGGCGGCAGAGGCAGGGGGTGGAGTTCCTGGGGCCCCTTGGGAATAGCTGTGGGGGTGTGAAGTAAAATCTGTAGGAGAAAGCAGAGTCTCTGACAGTCTCTCTGACAGCCCAGATTTGTGATTGGCTCTTCCCACTTGCCTTGGCCTGGGTGCTATGGCTGGCGCTGGTTTGAGCTCAGTGCCCAAGCTGTGCTGGCCACAGAGTGGTGCCCAGTAGCTCCTTGTGGCAGAGTGTCCTTCACCTGGACAGTGCCTGCCATGTGTTTCAAACACTTAGCTTACTTACACTGAGTCTCATAAACTTTCCTGTGAGGGTGGACAGTGGGGAATCATTAGCCTCATATTTGAGATGAGGAAACAGAGACCCTCTTGGGGGCAGTGACTTGCCCAGGAATGCACATCAAGTGATCCCCAGAGTGCTAGGATTGGAGCAAATAGAAGTTCCTTGAAGGTGATTGGCCTTCTCTCCACCCCTCGCCCCTTGCCCAGTGTCAGGTGAGACCGAGCAAGCGTGCTTTAGGGACCTCAGAGAACAGGAGCCCTCCCCCACCTTCCCTTCAGTTTGTGTGTGTCAGAGAGAGACCAAACTTAGCTAGGTGGAGGCAGGAGGTGTGAGCCTCCTGTGGTAGGGCCCCAGACGGGCCCCACCCTCAGCTCTCCTTCCTGTCCCAGCTGGGCCCCAGCTCCTAGTGAGTCAGGGATAGAATAGGGATGCTTTCCAGGTGAGGGTGGGGCTGCCTGGCTTCCTCAGCAGGCTGAACCCAGATTACCAATGTGGCAAGCTGGGCGGGTGCTAACCAGGCCTCAGTTTCCCTGAAGGGACAAGCCTTGTGGAGCTGGAAAACCAGAGCCCTTGTGATTTATTGCACTGTTCCATTTTATGCTTGCAGGAGACCTCCCTGAGGATGCGGCTGGCCTGGCACACTCTAGGCAGGGATCTGAGGGTGGGCCAAAGAACCCAGGCCCATCTGGGACTCTCCTAGGTTTGCCCCTGCTGAGCAAGCAGCCCTTTGGCCACCTGGCATCAGTCACTCTCAGAAATCCAGCCTTCCTGCCTAGCCTCCCATCCTGCCCAGGCATGTCACAGTCCCACTGACACCCCAGCTGAGTCAGCCCCAGCTGGCCTGGAGACCCTCTTTGCCCATCTGCTGTTGGTCTCCCGTACAGCTGGCTGTGAGATCTGGGGGGCTGGGGCCCCAGCTGGTGCTTATTAGGTTGGCTTCTCTTTTGAGAGGCTGCTGAGGGAGAGATCAACCTCTACCTAGGACAGGGGATCCCAAACTGAAAGCAACTTTAAGGTCATGGGGGAGATAGTAATTATAGGTTCTGTTTCCAATGGTTAGTCACCCAGCTGGCAAAGAGAAAGAAAAGAGGAAAAGCAAGGGGGTTGGGGGGAATAAGGAGTATGTGAAGGGATATGGGAGGGTGGGAGGAGTTTGCTGCAGGGCCCCTTGATACAAGGGGAAAGGGCCCTGGCCCGAAAGGCTTGAGACTGAGGACCTGTCTCAGCTCCGACATGACTGTGTTTGACCAGAGGCAGGCAAATCCCTGCTTATTTGGGCCACAGTTTCCCTGTCTGGGTAATGAGGAGTGGAATAAGATTTCTTCATGCAGTCAGAAAATATTTACTGAGCACCTACTATATGCCAGCTGCTGGTCTGGGCACTAGGGTATGGTGATGAACAGAACAGACAAGGTCCCTGCTACCAGGGACCTCACATTTTAGAAAGGCCTTTAAGTGCCTGGTTAGCTCTTCGCTGTTTGTGTGATGATGGGTAGTGGGAATGGGAAAGGCAGAATAGAATCCGAAAGTTGGGTTCTGAAGTTAGCCCTCATGCATTCATTCATCCATTTCCCCCCCATAAAGTGTTGAATGCCTGGCACGTAGTAAGCACCAATAAATGGAACCTGTTGCTTTTATCATGAGGCAGGGAATGGGCAGTTCAGCTGGGCTTCCTGGGGACCCCAAGCTCCAGCTGTTCCCATCATCACTGACCAAAGCTGGCCTTCTGCAAAGTCCCTGAACATCCTCATCAGAAGTTATCCTGAGGCTCCAGTCTCCAGGCTGCCTCCCCTCGCCCCTGTCCTGAGTTCCTGGGCTGGGGGCTGGGCAAAATATACCCATGATAAACACTTCCAAAGCCAAAATAGAAGAGATGTGTGCTCTTAGCCCTTGCCTACCGCTGTGGCTCTGTGGGCTCACCTCTCCCAGCCTCCATAGAGGCTCAGAGGAACTGGCTTCTGAGAGAGGAGCTTCCCCCTTTTCTCTGGCCAGGGCCCTAGGGAGAGACTCCAGGTGGCTCCTTAGTTTCCATATTAGCAGGGGAAGCCAAGGAGATCCTGGAATCCACCCTGCATCACAGGGATTTCACGCTGTCTGGATTCTGCTGGGCAGCTCTCAGGGGGACTAGCCAGATTTTCCTGGCTGCCCTCATGCCTGTTCAGTAGAATCTGAGAAGTCAGAGGCCAGGAAATTGTAGAGCTAGGACCTTCCCGAGAGCTTCTTTGCAAGACCAATCCCCTTAGGGGGAAACTGAGGCCCAGACACCAGAAGGGACTTACCCAAGGGGGCACACAGGGAGTACTGGCAGAGCCAGGCATTGGAACCAGCTCCTCTGCCTCCTAGGCCACAGTTGTGTGCTTTTCTTACACGTTGTTGCTTTTTCTCTCAGAATCCCCAGAAGTTTGTGCCTGTGAGTGAAGGAAACAAATCTATACATACACAGTATTTATATCCACAAACTGTGTAAGTTTACACAAGGCAATTACCGAAGCGACACATTATGGCCCTGGGAGGTGGAGGCCCAGTCAGAGCAGACCTAGAAAAGGCCCTGATAGTTGGCTCCACTCCCTGGGGAGCCCCCCTCTCCTGTGGCACTTTACACAGCTCTGAAGTCACTCGGTACAACAGTTTGGGGGCAACTGTAGAGGACAGACCCAGAACTGGGCATCTCAGCTGGGCAGGGCCTTAAAGGGCAGATGGTTCGCCCTTCCCTGGGAGACCAGGGAGGCCGTGCAGCCTCCTGTGCACACCTCCAGGACTGGCCTCCCTCCCTCCCCCACCTCCCTCCCTCCCCCACCAAGGCAGCCAGCCTGACAGTTAGCTGTCCTCACCACTGCTTCAGCCCCCCTGCACACACTAATAGCCATGGCAGTAACATGCTTTCACATGCAAATTGCTATGGAATTCTCAGCCCCTGCTGGTGCCCCAGCCCCCAAGGCCTCCCCCTGGGCAGATCAGAGAAGTGAATGGAATCTTTCAAGTTGTTATGGCGTTTGGAGACCTTCATGTCCATCCCTTGTGGGATGGATGAGAAAACTGAGGCCAGAGCAGGGAGGAATGAACTGCCCACAGTCACGCAGAAGGTTCACCAGGACTGGCCCTCACCCAGGTCTTCTGACTCGCAGCCTGCTGCCCCTTCAAACCAGCACACAGCCTCCCAAGCCCTGCCCCCACCCCGGCTTATTTATTGTGGGCTCTGGGATTCCTTCCTCTAGCACACTCAACTGAGGCACCTCCCCGTGGGGCCTGGGAGTATCAAATCCAGAGAAGAAATGGCCAGAGGTATCTATGACTTAGGGGCACTTTCTGTGGAAGGGAGCCACTCTCCATCGAAACAGTCAATAGGCGATATTTGCTCATTTATAGCTTTATACAATAGCCCACCCACTCCCATCCTCTGATCGAGGCCAAACTGCTCTCACTACCCCCTTCCAGCCCCTCACTGCCCCCTTCATTGGCCCCAGCAGGCCTGCCAAGCCATGCCAAACCTTCTCCTGGGCCCTAGCCTTGCCAGATCTTCCTAGCTTTGTGTACAATTGCCCTGCTGGGGTTGCCACCAGTAAAACCTGGGAACCCAGCTGAGGTCTGGAAAAATCTCCCTTTTTTTTCAGCTCAGCTGAAACAAGGTCAGAATTTTCTGAAATGAACTTTACAAGGAAACAAAAATAAACACCAAAGGGGAAAAAGAACAGTTTACAGAGCACAGGTGTCTGCTCCCACTTCAGACCTGGTCGTGCCACAGACAAGCCTATGCTAGAAACTTCAGGGTTAATCCCCCAGTTCTGCCTCTGAAACACCTCTTGGCCCTGCCCATTACTGACCACCTCTAATGCCACCACTCTGGTTCCAGCTGCCTTCATCTCTTGCCTGGACTATGGCAATAGCTTCCTCAGGGGTCTCCCTGCTTCCATCCTGTCCCCTTCTTATACAAAACGGCAGCCAAAATGATCTTTCCCAAACTCACTTCTGATATTGTCAATCTCTGTTTACCTTTCAAATGTATCAATAATCCGTCAACTCCTTGGCATAGCTATCAGGGCCCCCGGGTCATCCGGCCCCTGTCCATATTTTAAGTTTTGAACCTGTCATCCTTCCACCCCATACTCACTTTACATCCCAACAACACAAAACTACTCACTGGTCCCTGACCAGGACAGGCACTCTTGAACCTCTGAGCCATTCTGGATGCACTTCCATCAGCCAGAAATGCCCACCCACTTGCCCTTGGCCTGGCAAACTCCTATTGATCTTCATGAACACTCCTGACCTACAAATCCAGGCAAAGGTAGAGTTTTCTTCTCTAGAGTGCTTCTGCTCATGCTGTGTGGCCTGTGTCTGTTTCTCCCACTAGATTGTGAGCTTCTGGAGGGCTGAAACTCTGTCTAGTTCATCTCTGCATTTCACCTAGAATGAGGACCAGAACAGAGTTTAGTACAGAGGCAGTATCAATAAACTTTTGAAATGTTTGTCGGATAAAGGGGTTTGGATGGGCTGGGACAGTCATCCCAGGGCCCTGGCTCTGGCCCTCTACATGTTAATGTTACTGTCCAGCCAATCTAGAGTGTCAGCATCTAATTATATTACCCTACAATAATAGCATTTATTGAATACTTATTATGGACCAGACACTATGCTCAACACTTCACAAACATTACTCCATTGACATGTCAGGTCTCAATGAGGCTTCAGAGAGGGCCTTATCTGAGGCAGGACTATGATTAGCCCTGTCCTACAGATATGGAGAGAGAGGCTCAGAAAGGGAAAGTACCTGGCCCATGAGCACATGGCTAGGAGGTTGTAGAGCAAGGATTTGAACTCAAGAGGCCTGATTCCAGAGTCCAAATGCTCGAGTACGTTGCCATGCTAGTGAGGTGAGGTGGTAGTGTGCTAGCCAGAGGAGACAGCGAAGTTGTGCTCTGCAGCCTGCACCACTGATGTTCAGCCACATGGCTTCAGACTCTGGTTGCTGTGGTAGTTAAGAGCCTAGATTCTGGAGTCAGGCTGCCAGGGTTTGCACCCCAGCTTTACCACTCTCTAGCTATGAATTCTCTAGCAAGTTACTGAAACCCCTCTGTGCTTTTGGTTTTTTCTCAGTAAGACGGGCCTGAGAGTAATAGCTATCTTCACGAGGTTGCAGTGAGGATTACATGAATGCACACATAGCAATCCCTGAGAACAGAGCCCTGGTAACTGCTCAATGCATGCCATCTACTAGCCTTCAAGTCCTGAAGCAGCCTTCGGTTCTCCTCACCCAGCTGTAGGCAGTCTGCTCCAGGCTGGTCTCTGTAGCCACTGGAATCGGAGGCTCAGTAGCCAGAGATTCTCTGGTCTCAGCCTCAGCCTAGGTCATTATGGTTCCAGTGGGAATCCAGCAGTGGTGGCTGCAAGTGCCTCCAGGCCCTGGTCCCAGGGCTTAGCTGGCCCCTTAGCTCCCAAAGGCCCAGAGAAAGGAACACCCAGTCTGTTGTGCTCTCCCCCTACCCAGGAACTCAGACTCTGGGTCAGGATGCCTGCATTTGAGACCTGAGTGTCCCACTAATACTTGAATAATTTAGCTCTTGGGGCCTGGGTTTCTTCATCTGTTTGGAATGGAATGATGTAAGCAAAACTGCTTGGGAAAAAGCACCAACTGAACTTTGATGTAAAGAGCCACCACTTCCCATTAAAATGTGGGTTCCTTTGGGCCAGTGAAGCTGGCATTCAGCACAGAGTTGATGAATGGATTAATGAGTGTCTCTCGACCCGGAGTCTACACCCATCCCCTGCCAGTCTACACCCATCCCCTGCTGTCTCCAGCAGCAGAGATCCAGTTCCAAAGCAGGAGTGCTCTTGTAGTTGTCTGTAGTGCTTATGGGAAATCAAGAAACATGTGTTGCCCTGTTCAGGAGAAGCCCATGAACCAAAACCTGAGATCTGGAGACTATTCTTGTTCACATCCTCATCAGGGTGACCGAAGCTTCCAGGGACCATTGAAAAAAAGACGCTATGCTAAATAGCTTCTATCTACACTTAGTAGGCTGGTGAAAGGCAAGCTGGTGCAGCCATTCTGGAGGCTGGTTATTTAATAATATGCATATCAAAAGCCCTAAAAGGTGCAGACCCTCTGACCTAACAATTCCACTGTGGATTAAGAGCCCGTGTAAAGGATTTTCATTGCAATTGTACATAGTTTTAGGGTTTTTCTAATATCAAAGAATTGGAGAAACCTCAAAAGCCACCTTTTCTGGTAAGTGTTCATCATCTATACCACACACACCTACACACACACACAACACACACACACCCCCGCTTCAGTAATGATGCAAATATTTTGAGGTAGCATATATTAGCTTCCCAGCTCCTTTTCTGAGGTCTATGAGTGTCCTTGGGCTCCAACACGTTGGATCACAATTACTGAGTTCCTCACCTCTCAGTAATTCAGTTTTCTCATCTGTAAAATGGGCCTGCTGATACCACCAATAGTGTTGGGTTGTTAAAGAGATGCCATGTATAGCCCTCAGCATGGGGTCTGGCAGGCCATCATCACTCAATTCATTTTACTATGACGATTACTATCTCAGTGTGAGATAGTTGCGTGACTCCCTCTGTCATTATACCATGATGTCTTCGAGGGTGAAGCCTGTGCTATGTTTTCTTCTCTCTGAATCTACAGGCCCAGGACAGAGCTTGGCACATAGTAGGTGCTGAGTGAATTTGATGAACAGAGAAATTTAGTCCAATGCCCTCAACATGGAGAAGAGGCAGATGAGGCCCAAGGAGGGGGCAAGTCAAAGGTTAGGCCTAGAACTTGGGTCTTCTGGCCACAGGTTGTGATGCCCCAGGGATTTGGGGGTGAGGGTGGGGAGTAAGGGGCAAACTTCTGGATTACTTGAGCTGAATTGCCTGGGCTCTTTTCATGCTTTGGGTCTGGGATCCTGTGATCAGAGAGTCTCCAACACTGGCTCTCTGTGCTGACTGTCCTTCCCATTCTTGCCCTCATTCTCTGCATCTCAGGCTCTAGCCTGGCCCAGCCAAACAGGAAGATTCATTAACCGTCTAAATATACAGAGCCCAGGGGCCATGTGCAGCCTGCAACAGAGCTGGGGTCCCAGCAGGGCCAGAGCCTGAGGCAGTTGTGGAGGCAGAAGGCTGGCTGGGAGGGGTCCAGCAAGGGGGAAGGCGCTGGAACAGCTAATGTGATGATTGATGGGGAGGTGAGTGAAGCCAGGCCAGCGCCAGGCCCATGGAACTCCCAGTCTCTAGTTCTGCTTGTAGCTATCTAATCCTGCACCACCACCACCCCCGCCCCGGTCCAATCCTGGTCCCCATGCCAGATTTGGTACCATCCCCCTCTTCATACCCCCCTAACCCCTCTGTCCAGATTTCTGAGCCCCTGAAGTATGGAGCTTGAGAGGTGAGCCACCAGGAATGGGGGTGGCTCCTGCCTGCTTATTATTGTAAGGGCTATTTCTCTAATCAAAACTCCCCAATTACCCAAGGGCCCCTCTGATTAATATTCCATGATAACAGGAACAGGTCACATCTGGCTGCAGGAGCTGGAATTTGACACTCCAGGAGCCCTGTGATTGGTCCGCAGGAAGAATAATAAACTTCCTCTATCTTGCCCCCCCTTTGCCTTCCTTCCCATTCAGAGGCTTTGCTTCTACCTTCCTTTCCCCAGCCCCTTTCTGGCCCTCTCCACTCCCATCCAACTTCCCAGCTTTGCCCCCTGCCCCCTGTGGAGGTAGAATTCACCTTCCCAGCTTTGGTCAGGGCCCCCAGTCATTCTCAACCCCAGCTGTGCTAGGGCTGGCTCTCTGGCCTGAGAGCATCTTATGCTGGGGTATGGTGGGCTGAGCAGGGAGGGCAATTTCTGAGTGATTGTGGGTGCTCTGAATGTATCATGTCATCAAATTCTCATTACCACCTCCGACAAGTTGGTTGTATTATCCCAGTTTATTGCCGGGGCACTGCACATCTGAGAAGCCTCTGGACTTGCCCACATCACACAGGCTGTACGTGACAGAGCTGCGATTTCAAACTCAGAGCTTTCTGCTTCCAAGGCCCTTCTTCTCTCTGCACCCCATGCTGATCTGCAGAGGATGGTTGCAGTCTCCAGATGCTTGGATTCAGATGGGACCCACTAACATGACACAGAGTCAGTGCCCATGACACCAGTCCCCCCAGGCTTCCATTGGGTTAGAGTTGGGTTCTTAGGAAAATAATGAGCTGAGACCTTTTAGTAGAATTCCACAGGCCAGACAGGAGAAAACACTCGCCTTCATTCATGCGGGAAGGTGGTGGTAAATCTGGGACTTGGCCCCCAGGTCTTCTAACATGTGGGTGAAAACCCCTTCCATTTGCCATTCTGTGGAGGGCTCCGAGATAGTGATTTCTCATCACACCTACATGCAAGCATTTTCCAGATGCCACCATCCTCTGACCTGACCCATAGACACCCAGACAAGAACAGAGCTGCTTGGGTTTGTTCCGTCTTCACCAAGGAGCCTGAGCAGAAAACAATCTCTGCTTGGAGTGGGGTAGGAGCACAGGGGAGGGGGTTGTGGTCGTTATCAAAGGCCAGGAAGGATTTGCTTTCAGCCAACTCTCCACTAGAGTGTGTGTCCTTCTAGCGGCTGCACCCTCTTTTCCCACCAGGATTCCTAGGAGCCAGGAGAAGAGGTAGGCCCTTGTGTGTCCGGGGGCGCTATTCTCCCCTGTTCTCCCCTCTCCCTCAGTGGTGAGGTGTACACCGGCTTTATTGGTGCCTATCGGCCAGATAGCAATTTGATTTTGCTAAGGAAGGGCAGGGCAGTAGACTGTGCTTTCCATCCCCCACACTCTCGCCTGGCACTTTCCTCTGTCTCTCACCTTGTTGTCACCTCCTCTGTGTGCTCCTTTTGCTCAACACTATTCAGAAACACCCTGGATCCACCTCCCTGAATCATAATTGGGTAAGCCGAGAGCCCCAGATGAGGAGACTGACTAAGGCTTGACTGTCAGTGGCCCTGGCCCCAGTGGCTCTTCCCACTCCCTCCAATATGTGGCTGGAATGGTCTTGGCCAAGGGGCTAAAACATGAGGCTGCTCAGTCCTTGCATCCTGCTCTTTGGTGACACCTGAGACCCCCTGCGCTTCATAGGAAGCCATGAGGCTTCTGGGACACAACTACCTCAAGGTTAATGGAGATCCACAGAGGCCTTATGGGGTCTTGATCCCTGCCTGGGGAGCTGAGGCCCAGGTCTCCCTTGGCCCTGTGTTTTTGTCCTGCTACTGTTCTTATTGCCCTGTCCCCACAGCCTGTCACTTGAACCCCTGCCCCTGCCCCCTTCCTGGTCCCATTTTACCTTCCAGTTGCCCTCATAATTCACCGTCTATGCACTGAAACCAGGCTGACCTCCTTTTTTTTTGTTTTTTAAAGATTTCTATTTATTTATTCATAAGAGACAGAGAGGCAGAGGGACAAGTAGGCTCCCCATGGGGAGCCCAATGTAGGACTCGAACCCAGGACCCCAGGATCGTGCACTGAGCTGAAGGCAGACACTCAACCACTGAGCCACCCAGGTACCCCTAGGCTGACCTTCTTAAACTCCAGACCTGGGCTATGCCTCAGCTTCCTCCTCTGCAAAGTGAGAATAAAAAGTGACCCAGCTCATAGGTTTGTGGGGATGAATGGATAGTATAATGTAAAGCACTTAGATCAATGCCTGGAATAGAGGAAGCACTCAGTATCATCACCTCATCTGCTAAGAACGAAAAAGGCTAATGCCAAGTGAGTGGTTATTATGTGCCAGGCACCGTTCTAAGTACTTCATATGTGATAGTTTCTTTAATCTCCACAACAGTTTTACATGGAATCACTGTTAGCATTCTCATATCACAGATGGGTACACTGAGGCACAGCAATATTATGCAACTTGCCAAACCTCACACTGCTAATAGCCTACTGATCAAGCATTTGAATCCACATAGTTTGATACCAGAGTTTGGCCTCTTAACTGCTCAGCTATTTTGCCTCCCTAGAAATAGTCTATGACTCCTTTGTACCTATAAGATAAAGTCTAACTTCTTTAAGTTGTCACTCAATGCTCTCTTACCCCTCCTTCTCCTCATGCCACAAATCACAAATTGTGAACTGAGTGACTGCTTCCAGAACATCAAGGGCACTTACCTGCTCCCCAGGCCTGACTTAGGCAGTTTCTTCAGCTTGGAATGATCCTCTCTCCCCATCCCTACCCAAAGAATCCATGTGTATATGAACACAAGCCTTGTCTTTCCAGGTATTTATTCTGAATCCATCTCCAAAGCCAGTGGTTCAAAGCAAGCACCTAGAAAGGCAGGGTTCAGGGAGGGGGATATTTTTGCAGGGAGGGGAGACTTAGAGGGACACTTCAGGTGACCATCCTCATGAAGCTATATAGGGTACTCAGTGCCAGTGGTCCCTAACCATTTCACCACCTAGAGCTGTCCTTTGGAAATATTCCTCCCCACTCCTCTCCTCTCCCTGCCCTCAATACCAAAGCTTTGAAAGGTCTCATCTACCAAACACTCTGCATTTAAAAAATATAAAGCAGGGTTAGGGAATGCAGGTCTCCTGGGAAATCAGATACCACATTTGAGAGGTGTATGGATTTTGCCTTCTCCACACCCCCCACTTATGCTGAACTTGAGTTTGAATGACTCCATGGGAGTTCTGGGCAAAGCAGAGGCCGGGGCTGGTCCCCCTGCAAATGAGAATAGAAAGATCAATGTTTTTCTCTCTGCTGTTGATATGGCTTTATTGTCATGCTGTAGGACTGACTGCAACAGACAATTGATCCTACTGCCCAATTATTATCAGAAAACAGACCTTAAGATCAACTACCCCAAAACCCAGATGATCAATGTTGGCAAACAGCCCCCAGCATTCACTTGGTTTCTCTCCAACAATTTAATACAGCAGGTCAAATCATTTAGTTACCTGGGGGTGCAATTTGCAACTAATTCATCTTGGAGGGTTCACCAGGAAGCTATATTGCCTAAATTAGATGTTCTAGGGGTGTTTTATTGAGTTTTTAAATGGCCACAGTGGCAATTGGTAACGCCTGCTTTGAAAGCATTCCAGACAGAAATGGCTGCAGGCCTGACTTGATGGCAGAGAACTTCGCACATTGGAGGGGATTCAGAACTGTTTTCAGGAGAACACTGGCTTTGCATATGGGTACCCCTCCAGGCCTCTCTGTGAGAATTGCTCCTAGGCCCTTTTGATCCATGTAAGCCCTCCCCTCTGCCTAGGCCTCCAGTGTGGGCCTCTGCCCTGCATTAGTGACTCACAATTGTACCACTCCAGAATCTTCCTCCAGATAGCTCAGCCTTGAAGCCCCTGATGCCCCAGCCTTATCAAGAGCTCCGTTGGGAGAACTAATATTTATGGTGGACATTGTGCAGAGCAGAGTGTCCAGCATATTTCCTGGAGTCTCCTATTATCCTTAGCTTAAGGCAGTTCTTCTTCAGAAGGCCAGGTATTTGGAGCACAGCACCTTCTGGAAGCAGGAGAGTAGAGTGATTACATACTCTGGTGACAGACTGGTCTGGGTTTGCATCCAGCCCTACCATCCTTGTAGTAGGTGGCTATAGGGAACACTGTGATAAAGTCAGCCTGGAACTCATTGGCTGCAAGGATGCTGAAGACATTGTGTGGTCATTTCTCCCGAGGTCCTCTTTGGAAAAGGCCAAGGAAGAGATGCGATTTCTTTTCTGACTAGGGAAAGCCATGCTTCTCTGGAATACTTGCTTTATTTTTATGTTACAGATGCCACTAAGCTTATAATTGATGATGCTTCTATCTCTTATGAGGCTACTAGAGGAGCAGGCTACAGTATCTGTATAGAACTTCAGAGAAGGCAGCGTGTGTGTGTGTGTGTGTGTGAATCTCACATCTGGCTTTATTATTTTCCTTATCTCGACTTCTCTCAAGTAAATATTTTATCATTTTATATTTTATAGCATTTGTTTAGTTGTCTCAAATCCTTTGATGAATAACTTGTGATATAAGTGACTGCTGTAAGAGCACCAAGGCAGGGGAGACCAGGGCACGACAGAGAAGCTGCAGATCATCTGTTGTGGCTGAAGGGCGGGGGATGTGTTGCATGGCCTATGAGCTGAAGAGGGACAAGGAGGACAATTCATGAAGGGCCAAAGCATTTGGAGTTCATCATACAGCAGATGAGGAGTCCTGGAGATGTCGAAGGCAGGGCAAGGACCTGGTCAGCTTGGTGTTTTGAAAAGTCATCTACATTGTTAGAGCAGTGTGGAGTGTGGAGGCAAGGACACCAGGTAAGAGGAAGTTTCCACCACCCAGTTCTGAGCTGCTTACCGCATGTGTCACTGCTTCAACAAATATCTATCCAGCTCTGATTAAGCACCAGGCACAAGGAAACGTGGCAATAAACAACACGGATGAAGCTCCTTGCCCTCGGAGACACACAATAAACAATAGACATAATAAATAAGTAATTTCTATATTACGTTAGAATGGGATAGGAGGTACAGAAAAAGACACAATAGAGCACAATATGCAGAGTTGGAATTGTGAGGTTAGGGTTGGCTTGAGACGTTTTTGAGAAGGTGACATTTAAGCCAAAAATATGAAGAAAGCAGAGGCAATATGAAGGACTCTTTCCATGTCTGATTCCTACAGACTTTCACAAGCCCAGGCAAGTGGACTTGGGATTTGACAGTCCTGGGTTCAAGTCCTAGTACCTTGGGTAGGAAACTGCCCCTCTGAGTCTCTATTTCTCTTGTGCACCCTGCCTCCTGAGGTTGTGGTAAGAGGATGAAAACAATGGTGCTTTCTAATCTGACAGGGAGGGCCTGGACATAAAGGGGTTATTAGGAATCTTCTCTCTGGCAACCCTTTCCTGGCCTCTTGCAGCCCCAAGGCTCTTCGCACCTGAGGAACCAGTAGAAGAGAAGGCCGTGGGAGACTTGCTGACAGCCTCTTGCTCAAGGAGGGTGAGCAGCTTCTCTCAGCTCCAGTGACAATGAAACTGGGCCATGGGCTGGGCCTGTGGCATTGTGGCTGTTGCCTCTGCCATGCACCACTGGGCATGAACCCACAATGTGGCAGAGCTGGAAGAAAGCCCTGACAAACAATCCAGCTTAGCCCCTATGGGATATATGGGGATGCTGAGCACAGGACTGACCCACGGACACACAGTAAGTCAGAAACACTGTGCTCTAGATCTCCTGCCTCCCAAGCTGGGGTTGAGCTGAGAGGCTGCTTTGACCTAAGTGAATTTGTTAATAGGGCCTGCCCCAGCTACGTCCACCCCACTGAGGCTTCCTTTGGGGATGTAGAGCCCACTGCTAAAAATTAGAAGAAGAGCTGACATTTAGCATTCTTCCAAGAGATTTCCATTCATTATCTCACTGAGTCACTAACCCTGTGAAGTATTATTAATCCTATTTTTATTGATGAGGAAGCCAAAGCTCAGAGCAGTTAAGTGACTTGTCTAAGGTGATGTGTTAGAAGTGGGGGAGCTACCCAATTTTGAAAGATTTGTTTTTTTGGCAGCTTAGCTGCTAGGTTATCCAGCTGTGAGATGAGTGTGTGTGCATGATGATTTTGTGTGTGTACATATATGTGTGCACACATGATGGTTGTGTGTGGTTTGTTGTGAGTTGGAAGGATTCTTGGTTAACTCCCAATTGCTCTTTCATACTCTGCACAGGGGCTGTCTGGAGCACAGGGCAAGCTATCTAAGACCAGGGGTTGGGTGCCCGTGGTTCCAAATAGCTGTGACCTCATGTCCAGATCCCCTTATGCCTGTTATAAGAAGAGCAGCCCAGGGCAGCCCCGGTGGCGCAGCGGTTTAGTGCCGCCTGCAGCCCAGGGCGTGATCCTGGAGACCCTGGATCGAGTCCCACGTCGGGCTCTCTGCATGGAGCCTGCTTCTCCCTCTGCCTGTGTCTCTCCCTCTCATTCTCTCTGTGTCTCTATGAATAAATAAATTAAAAATCTTTAAAAAAAAAGAGCAGCCCACATTAGCAAGAACGTGCACAGATAGCAAGGTGGATGTGATGCCCTTTGCATGCGGTTCTCCTGGGACCAGCAGCATCAGCGTCACCTGGGAATTTGTTAGAACTATCAATGGGGGCACCTGGGTAACTCAGTCAGTTAAGCGTCTGACTCTTGGTTTTGGCTCAGGTCACGATCTCACAATCATGGATTGAGCACCCCGTTGGGCTCTGTGTTCAGTAAGAGGTCTGCTTCAGATCTCTCTTCCTCTCGTGTTCTCTCTCTCTCTCTCAAATAAATAAATAAATAAATAAATAAATAAATAAATAAATAAAATCTTTTAAAAAAAGAATGCAAATTCCTGGGCCCTACCCCAGTCCTACTGAATCAGCGACTCTGGGTGGGGCCCAGCAATCTGTGTTTTAACAAGCCCTCCAGGTGATTCTGAGGCAGCTCAAGTGTAAGCATTAGATACAGGTGGGAGGGGCTCAAATCCTGCTGGGATGCACGCTCCCATGTACATGTACACATGTGCCCAGAGCACAGCACTTTATAGTTTACCAAGGGCCTTCTTGCCTACAACCTCCTCTGATCCTCTTAACAACGGGGATCCCGCCCACTTCCCAGATGAGTAAACTGACTTCCAGGGAGATGAGGTCATACAGCAGCTAGTCTTTGACAGATGCCAAGCATGGCAGTCCTCTCCTTTCACCCAGTGCCAGTCTTGGATGCTTCTACCCTTGCCTCTCATGCTGGTCCACGGCTCTTCCTGCCCACAGCAACCTGGCAGAGGAAAGAGAGTAGAGAGACAGAGACGGCCGTTGGCTTTCTGCCCATCATGCCCCACCCCCCTCCTCCTGTCAGCAGCACCTGTAGAACAAGTTCCCTCTTCCCCAGGTGAGTTCACCTGGCAAGGAAGTAGGGCCATGTCCCCAGAAATAAAAGGGGCTCCAGGGGCCCACTGGCTATTTTCTAGGGGGTACCTAAAAGTGAATCTGGGGACAGCAGAAAGTTTGAGCTCAGAGTCCCTTCTCCATTTCTTCCTGTGGAAATGGGAGCTCATTGGGGTTGCCCCAGCCCCAGTAGAGGGTGAAAGGTAGGGCCTCAGGCTGATTTCTGCTCAGGCCCGTCTCTCATTCTGACCACACGGCTGCTCTGCCTATCTAGTCTGCCAGAGGGGCTAGGGTAACAAGAAGAGGCAGAGAGAGGGGGCATGTCTGGGTCTGTGGAATTAAGGTACATACACAGCCAAGAGACCATAAAAATAGGCATAGGTCCAGAGCATGTTGGCAAACATCTGGCCCAGTGATTCTCAGCCTTGGATTTGTGCGATTTGGGGATGGGAGGTGTGGAGGAGGTGGTCTATTCTCAGGGGTCATGAGTTCTTTGAGAATTCAACTTTTATTTTCTTATTTTGATGGTAATCTAAACATGATTTTTTTACACTTATGACAACAGCTATAATTCACACTGGAAGACATTTTCATAGCCTCTGTTCAATTCTGAAGACATTTCTCAAATAAGGGACATGCAGATCTGGGGGTGGGAGTTGTAGTGGTTCAAAGATATCATTTCAGGGGCTGGTTCTGCTGGAATTTTTGTCCTGTAAAGGGAAGATCTGTGGATTCCACTCAAAGGCTGAGAAGCACTGATTTGGTTCAGCCCCTTCACGTTTCAGTTGAGGACACTGGAGCCTAGAAAGGGCTGAGCACTTGCTTGAAGTCTTCCAGGAAGTCAGGAGCAGGGCTGAGACTGGAGGGCTGTGCTCCCACAGTCTGGCCCAGATCTCTTCCTGTCACACTTGCTGGGGTAATGGCTCAGGTCACAGCAGGGGCAGACAGGGTGGCAGAAGTGTGTGCCTCCAATAGTTCCATTAGGATTTGTCTGGTCCTGGGGATGCCTGGGTGGCTCAGCGGTTTAGCGCCTGCCTTTGGCCCAGGGCGCCATCCTGGAATCCCGGGATCGAGTCCTGCGTCGGGCTCCTGGCATGGAGCCTGCTTCTCCCTCCTCCTGTGTCTCTGCCTCTCTCTCTCTCCATGTCTATCATAAATAAATAAATAAATCTTAAAAAAAAGGATTTGTCTGGTCCTCCTTCTGTTCATGGGACCTGCTCAGAATTGTCCAGATCTCTTTAAGAGATCCAGCCAGCCAGAGGGTAAATGGGTGAGAAGGACTCAAATTTCCATGGCACAGTGACTGTTGTGTCTCCACTCTGTGAGACACACAGGGATGGCAAAGTGTAGCCCATGCTTTTTCCCTGCTCCTGCACTGTCTGGAGAGGCAGATGTAAAGATAGGCAGTGCCTCACAAATCTTCAAAGTGGACTTTCCCATCCATCTTGCTAACAGACATTTATTGAGCATTTATGTTGTGCCAGGTACTTACAGGTAACTGTAAGATGTCAAGATGTCATCAAAGAAGGTGTGGCCCCATTTTGTAGATGGGGAAAATGAGCTCCAGGAAGGGTAGGTAAACTGCTTCTAGGTGGCAGAGCCAGGAGGACTGATTCCTGGGTATATTTTCTTAACATTGTCCTGTCTCATGTAATCCTTGCAGTAATAGCCCTGGAAATGGGCCTAGATGGGTCATTTCTCCCATTTCACAGAAGAAGAATCTGTGGCTCAGAGCAGGGGAGCAGTTGGACCCCTGGGTATGAGGATGGGAAGTGTTCTGTCTGCTTCCTGATGTAGTATCTACTCACTAGCCTTATACTGCCCCATTGGAGACCTAAGACAGTAAGATCTTTGAGGATCTGGTAGCATGTCTGAAACAAACTAGTGAAAAACCAGTGGTGACAGCAAATTAGTTAAGATTAATAAATTAGTTGAAAATAAATATGTCTAGCCAAAGGTTTTCCATGTAATAATCCTTTCCAGGCACTGTGGTGAAATTTTTTTGCACTTTGAGCATGGTTGCCTATTTTCTGGATTTTTCTATTTTTATTTTTCAGGGGAGAATAATTTGGGGATTCATTTTCAACTAATTCTTCCTGCTCTGGTTGTTCAACAATATTTGCATGGACTTTGAAATCTTATCTCTGATTCTAAATAAATTGCCCCAAAAGCAAGTAAGTTGATACTGAAATGTTTCCATCTGCTAGTTCCAGCTTCCATAAGTTTGTGTGAGCTAGGAGGAAAATATACAACCTTTCAATGCAATACAAATTTGCAAAACAAATTTGCAAAACAAATTCTTTCAAATTAATTTTTTTTCTGGTGATGCTCACGTTCTTTATATTTAACCTGCACTCTTACCAGGCTTAACCTACCCCTTCTCAACTGAAGCGGCTTTTGCTGAGCATCTTCTCAACTGTGTCATGGTAATCATTTGTTCCCATTGGGAATGCCGTTTATTGTCAGGAGTGAAGTGCTGGATGGTTCCTGGGACAGGGACAGACTTAGACTGAGCTTTTTGGTATAATGGTGCTTGAAAGTATTGGAGAGGAAAACATCAGCAGGCGTATTGTCCACACACACAGCACACCAGGCGGGGTGGGAGTTAAGGAAACCATTTGAAGCCAGTGAAAAGATCAGGGCCTATGGTTCATTGCAGCCCACATACCACTGCCTCAGTTATTGGTCTACACTGCCTGAGCCTTGGTACTCCCAACTTTGGCTCTCCCTCAAAAGCGATTTGGGCTCCCTTCCTGGGCAGCAGCAGCATCATATCTAGGCTCAGAGTAGTTGCCCCACTGGTCCTGCATATGTTGATCCTTCCTCCAAAATGAAACAAATATCCTTCAGCACATCTGACTAGGAAGAATAGGAGTTTAAATGAATTAGAAATAATGCCCCACAAGCAAAGAACAGGCTCCTCCCCTCAATGTCCACAATGCAGGAAAAATGCTTAAAATTGTCAAAAAATATGCTGAAACATCTCACACTATGTCAAAATGACCAATAACTGGAAAAACAATCACTAAAGGAATACGATTTTTTTCTCTAGTTTATCATTTAGAACCAACTTTTTTTTCATCATTTCACTTGGAGACAGACCAGATGGGTTGGAACAAAGGTCCTCCTCTCGTTCTCCCTGGAGTTGCCTACAGCACCACTGGGTCCATGCTTGAATTGCATTCAGCTGGGCCTCATGCCTCCTTTTTCTGCCCACTTGTGCTGCAGTATCTATCTTGACGTAAATCCTCTGGCTTCAGAATTCAGAGAAGAGATGCATGTGGACAAATCCATGTCAAATCAACCCTACAGCTAGAATGGATTCAAAGTCGATTTCTTCCTTTTGGTTATGGGTTTTTCTGTGTTTTCTAAATTTCCTACAATTACCATGTATTGCCTTTGTAATTAACAAACATAAATCCCACAATAAGAAGTTGAAAGCAAATATTCAAAATGCAGAACCAAACCATGTCCCAAACACAGTGATGGAGACTTTGGGGTTGGGACCGTTGGTCCCTGTCCTGTGCAGTCTGATCCTGTTGGAGGCTTCCTCTCTCAGCTAATAACTGGGCTCCTCTCAAACTTCCATGGTGGCTTCATCTGCCAAGAGAGCCAAGGAAGGAGGTGGGGTACTCAGGTCTCTGTCACCAGAGGAGTGAAGTGATTAATATAAGGAGACACATAATAAATTGAGACTAGGTTGGGACAGCACAGCAACATTTAAGACAGGCAAGTATTTACACCCCCAAAACTAATGACCTCTCCAGGCAAGTATCTCTTCTCTTGTATCCAGCGTCCTTGACCCTCAGGCAGACCCAGAGCACCCCCCCTTCTCCTTACCCCCTCCCTCAGTCCAGGGAAGACTTCTTCTGCCCCCTCCCCACAGTCTGTCTGGGCCAGTCTGTCTCCCCAACCCCAGCAAAGCATTAAAAATTGAAAGCTCCTTTGAAGAGAAAACAGTTTAATAAAAGCTCTATCCATTTTTCATGAGGGGATCAGAAGAAGGATGGTGCAGAGAGGAGAGACAGGATGGAGGAGACAAGCAAGGGTGGGGACAGAGGGCTGTGAGGTGCTTGGGGAAATCCCTCATGGGGGTTCAGCACAGCAGGGACTAAGAAGTGCCACCTCCCCTGACCCGAAGCTCTGATGGCCTCTTCTTTGCTCACTTCCTCTTAGCAGGATCCATGCCAGGTCTGTCAATACTGAGAAATATGGCTTCCCCTCTGAGGAAGCCTCCTGCCTTCTCTTCGGGGCAGGCCTCAGAGGACCTGGGCTGTACTCCATCAGAGGAGTGGGAGCATTGGATAACCTCTGGCCTGAGGGCTCTCTTCCACAACCAGCTTCCCAGGTTGGGCAAGATGAGGCCTGTTACTTGAGCACTGGCCACATATTTTGCACCCAGAAGACTGGGCAGGGAAGGGCCAAGCTGGACCACTAGACTGGTCATTGGGCAGAGGACTGAGTTTTGGGAAGAAGTGGAACAGAGTGGTTGGGGCATGGGGAGCCTAGGGGAATTGGGTCCAAACCCTGGCTTGTGTTCTTTGGCCCCAGATCCTTTTCCAAATACAAGAACCACAAGTGCATTCACTGTTCTGCTTAGCCTCCACCTTTTCTTATCAGTTTCAGCTCAACAAAGATAGGTCAACCCAGGAAAAAGACCTCACCGACTAGCCCTGGCAGGAGAGACCTAGGTGTCATAGGGTCTATCTCTGGCACAAGTTTCTGTGTGTGCATGAGTGGCGTGTGCCAGTATGTACAGTGGCATACGCATGAGTGTCCATAACCAGGACGTGTGTGTGTGTGTGTGTGTGTGTGTGTGTGTGTGTGTAAGCAAGGATGCGGGGTGGTGACCACATGTGACAGTACTTGCTCCTACTGCTCCTTGTTTCTAAACAAAAACAAGCCCTACACTGAGCAAGTGCCAGAGGGCAAGCACAACAGCTAAGGTGAGTAAGAGGGAAATGGGGAGCATGGAAAGGAGGGCAGGCCCCAGAGAACTGAACAGGCTCTGGGGCCTGGAAGTCATTAGGCCAGATGTGCCAGCCCCAGCCCACAAAGCTATTCCCTGTGGGCCCTGGGTACCAAGCAGGAGCTTGCTTCTTTAGTGTCCCCAACTCAGGAGGACAGGAGAGTGTGTGCATGTGTGTTTGTACAGGAGTGAGGGCTTCTGCTTCATCAGCATGGTCAAGAGCGGTTTCAGGGGACATTCCTGGAGTGATGGTTGGGGAGGAGAATGAGAGGCTAATCATTGGTACCTCCATGGGTTTTAGGGTCCAACTTTCAATGAAAGACCCAGGCCAGTTTTGGCAGAGCTTCTTCTCCACTCTTCTCTGCCCCAGCAGGAGTCAGGTCCCCAGGGCCCAGGCTCCAATGTGGCTGGGGTAATGAGTGAGGTCATGGATTTGGGAGAGAAGTTAGGACCAGTGTTGGATATCCTGCCTGGGCCTTCTTCTGGGTTTGCTCCAAATGTATATCTACCTAGCCATTCTTCCATCTATCCACTCAACACATATTTACTGAGCTTTGACTCTCGTGCCAGGGATTTTATCAGGATGTTGATCAGGCAGATAGGTCCCTGCCCTCCAAGACTGCTGAACCTAGTGCATTCTTAGCTATACTTCTCCATAACTTCACATATGTTGCCTCCTTCATGTCTCTGTGAGGCAGGTGGCCAGCCCTTGTATTGGCAGTTCACTTCAGTAGCTTGACAAGCCAGGGAGCCAGAAGACACCAAACCTGACTTTCATTCACCATGTGACCTTGCCACTGTCCCTGCCAGATCCTTTGTTTTCCCATTCACACTGGGACTGGTGCCCTATGATGGGCTCAGAGGGCCTTTCCTACTTCGGTGACTGTTCTTGCCTTTGGACACATGCTATAAAATCTAGCACTGACAACTCCTGGGGAATTCTTCCCTCGGCCATTGGTTCTGGGTGGCCTTAGGCAATTGAGGATATCTCAGCATCTCTTTAAGCTTAGTTTCCTCAACTATAAAGAGGGCATAATAAAACTACCTTCCTCATAAGATTTTTGGAGGCATTAATTGTAGGTGCTCACGTATATAGAAGTCCTGACACAGTCTATGGGCCTAGAGCATCATGAAACCATTGGGCTGGGACTGGTAGTGGCATCTCTGACAGTGTTCCCAGTCTCCCAGGGCCATGCTTAGTTCCCCCTGCACATTGAGGCAAGAGTGGGATTGTTAAGCTGGTGGGCACAGGAATTGGGAGTTGAGGGAGCTGGTCTGAGTCTTGCGGAAATCTGGTGAGGGAGCCAAGGAGAGAAGCCATACCAGGTATGAGCTCCACTTGTCCTGTTCACCTGAACCCAGTGTTGGGAGGTTTCCATAGCCCCCAGGGCAGATCAAAGGGTTGGTTGCAATACCCCATTTCATTGCTCTTCCTGCCTCAGCCTCTACCAGTCATCCCTTAAATATGAAGGCCAGAGCTGAAGAACAGCTATTGGCATTGTCCTTGGTGGGTAAGGCACAGCCAAACAGGGAAATAGAGCAGGAGACTGATGGTCACAGGCTTAGATCTTCTTTCCCCACTTCCCTCTTCTCAATGGCCCTCCTCCATTCCTCACCTGTACCTTCCTCAAAGGAAGGAGTGGCCCTTCTCTGAAGTCCTAGGATCCCATCCCTTAGGGGATTAAACCCCAGTCATTATCTACCCACTGCTGCTCCCCTGCCCTCAGCCTCCAAAAACAGTCTAGTACTTCTCATCTGAAAATATCCTCTCCTCCATGCTATATCCCCTGTCGAGCTCCCACACTCCTGCTTGTCTACCTGATCATAGCCAAGCATCTTACATGTACTGTCTCCTGGCCTGGACTGCCCCTCACTCTACTCTCACCACAAAAGCCAGTGATATCTGTAAGACTCAAGGTCATCCCCTCCCAACTTGGCCTTCATAACACTCATTCGGTTTTGACACCATTGTCCAGCCTCTCTTTGCTTCCTGGCTTTCTTTGGATGTATGGTCTCTGAATCCTCCTTTCTCTCTACTAGTCCTCCTCAGGATTCTGCATGCTTTCCCTTGGATTCCTTTTTTTCTTCTAATATCATACCTTGGGGAACTCATCTATTCCTGTGTCCTCAACTTTCTTCCCTGACAGAGG
Organism: Canis lupus dingo; assembly: GCF_003254725.2. NCBI lineage: Eukaryota > Metazoa > Chordata > Mammalia > Carnivora > Canidae > Canis > Canis lupus. The sequence continues at coordinate 53,226,559 of NC_064281.1, forward strand.
AAGAATGTGCATGTGAGGCTGGACCAGGAAGGGGATTCCTCTTGCCTGAGGAAGGAGAGATGAGTGCTGGAGAGGAGACTGACTCTGAGCTCCTCCAGGGCAGGGTCTGTGATGTCAGTGAAGTGCTGTATCGGAGTTTCCAGTGCCTCTCCTCCCCCTCTCTTTCTTCCCTGCCCCGTCTACCTCCGTTCTCCTTCTTTTGACCCACTGCCTAACATTTTCTGAGTACTCACTATATTCTAAGAGCTTTGTCATGTTGGAGGGCTCAGGAAGGAGGAGGTTGGTGGCATTGGAGGTGAGTGAGCAAGGGGAAGAACAGTGAGGAGTGAGTGGAACAGCCACTTCCTGCTCTGGCAGGAAGGCCATGGGGAGGACTTGGAGCTTTATTCCAAAGCCAAATGAGAGGTCAGTGGGGGTTGTGAGCATGAGAGAGACTCACTCTGGTCTCTGTGTTGAGAATAGACTATGGAGGTGAAAGGAGGTCCACTGAGGTGAACTAAGATGGTGGCTTGAGTCAGGCTGGTGAAAGGGGAGGTGCTGAAGAGTGGATGGATTAAGATATATTCTGGGGGTAGGGCTGCTAGGGCTGATGGAATGGAGTTAGGAGGTGAGAAAAAGAAAAGATTCAAGCCGCTGGGGCTGGAGCAACTGGCTGGATAGTGATACCATCTCTGCAGCTGGGGAACATGGGGGAAAGGAATATTTGGGGGAAACTCAAGAACTCTGCCGTGACTATGTTAACTTCAAGATCCTATTGGGCATCTAAGTGGAGGTGTTAAGTGGGCAGTTGTCTGGAGCTCAGGGGAATGGAGAGGGCAAGAGATATAAATGTGGAAGTGATCAGAGTTTTTACCTTGGGCCTTTGAACTTGCTCTTCTCTCTGTCTAACACTGTCCTCATTTAGGTCTCAGCTCAAACATTGCCTCTCACCCCAGGTATGCTTGATCCCACACTCTATTTCATTTCCTTCCCTGCACTCATCACTTACTGAAGTAGTCTTACTCACTTACTTATTTACATGCTTCTCCACTATGCCAAACTGTAAGTTCCATGAAGGTGAGGGTTGTCATCTGTTTTTACTTACTGCTGGATCCCTGTGGCCTAGAACAGTGCCTGGCATATAGTAGATGCTAACCAGGTATTTGTGGACTGAATGAAAAGGCGCTTTGTAATGCATCAGCTTCCTTTATCCTGACAACAGCACTGTGAGAGTGGTAGCTGCTACCCCCAGCTTTCAGAACAGAAAGCTGAGGCTTAGGGAGCTCACTGAAAGTTCTAGGCCACCCCTTAGTAGGTGGTGCAACTAGAATTCAATCCTGGGTCTCCAGCTCCAAATCTTGAAAGTGCTTTTGAGAGAAGGCCTGAGTTAGAGTCCTCCTCTGCCACAGTTCTGACTCTCAATCTCTTCTCTCAGCTGGGCATAGTAAGTATCCCTTACTCTCAGGATTATTCCAAGTACCTATGTGGAAACATGTGCTAAGGAGCTTTGTCCACTCTGTCAATGTATACCTATATAAGGGGTTAATAACATATTTGGGGTTCAATTCCTTTATCTGAATAGTGGGTGGGAGTTCAGGAGAGTGTAGAGGGGACTAGATGATCTCTGATCATCTTTCTAGCTCTGACATCCCAGGAATCCTGGGTCTCCAAGTTTTGTAGAGGTGAATTGCATTTACACATTCCAACAGTGAGCATTGTGAACACAGGGGCCTCTACTTTGGCCGCAGAAGCTTCCGCTCTGTGGCTGTGGGAGGCCTCTTTGAAGCTTGAGGGAGGTAAATTGAGGACAAATCAAAGAAAGTCCTTCCTCACCCCAACTTAATGAGCTTATGGCTTTCATTACACACAGGAGTGGTCTAGGCAGGAAACAGGATTGGCTTTGGATGGAATGATGAATGCCAGAGACATGGATGGTTCTGAGCAGGAGCTGGCAGCCCTGACCTCCAAGGTGAATGGGGGGAAAGTGGCCCCTTAGGGCCCAGAGACCAGCCTCAGGCTTCCAGGGTGGCAGTTATATGGGTGGTGGGAATTGGGGGTGGGGAAGGCACTGAGACCATCTATCTGGATTCCCTCCCCCCAGGTCCCTTAGCTTAGCCCCTGGCTTGAGGTTGGTAGGTAGACTAGGGGTGCAAATTATAGGAGAGGCAGTAGGATGCAGAGATTCCAACTCTGAACCTCTACCCACCTTCTCAGGAGGGGTTGGCTATGCCAACACTCACCAGTTGCTCTAAGGAATGTCTGGTATAGGATCTCCCTTTCCTTCTGCCTCACCCCCACCTGTACCTGGCAACGTCAACTGGAAGGAAGGGCTCCGTTCCTTCCAAACACTGCAGGGCAGGGGGGGATTGGTAGCACTGGGAAGTTGGTGGGATTTGGCCCTGGTGCCTTGCTCCTGACCCTATCAACGCCCCTCTATTTCTCCTATTTATGTCCTCCTTCTTGCAAAAGCCAGTACTGTAAGGTCTTGCTCTTAGCTGGCTGTCAACTAAGGTGTTAGCTGTCAGCTAAGGTGTTAGCTGTCAACTAAGGTGTTAACTGATATCTAAGGTGTTACTTGATAACTAAGGTGTTAGTTGACAACTAAGGTGTTAGTTGATAAGGCTTAACGCCCCCCAAGGGGTATGTGCATTTTAATAGGGGATTGTTGAAAAGGACTGGCCTTCAAGACTCAAATGATATATGCTGTATTGGTGGAATTTCAGGCAACAGTGTTGATTATGGGTGGAGGTGTGAGTAGTCCCCTCTAAATCATACCACTTAGATAATCATTCATTCATAAGGTCACATATTCACACACATACATGCACACACACACACACACACACACACACACACATCTCTATCACTCTTGCAGAAAGGTCCTGAGTTGTGTGTATATGGATGTACGTTTTATGACATGTAATAACAAACACATAACACTATGATAGGCACTGTTCCTCTAAGTACTTTACACATATTAACTTACTTTATCTGTGCAGAAGCCTCATGAAGTACATACTATCATTATCCTGATTTTACAGTTGAAGAATTGGAGGCTTAGAGGGGGGACATAACTTGCGACCAGGCCACATGGCTAGCTGGAGTCAGACCATGTAGATAGACTGCATTCAAGGTCTTCACTACTGTACCAAACACTTCTTACCCTGGTACACAGTAGGGTGCATTCACTGTAGTGTGGGTATATTCTGGAAGGTGAGGGTGGTGTTCTTGTTTGCAAATATGCACCCCGAGTTTTTAAATCCTAAAGTGTAGGGCTCAGGAGAGGTTTCTTTGAATAGAGAGAATGTATGCATTGGGTGAGGTGTATAGTAGGTCTGCGCACTCACTGTGTAATGCGAGGGCTCCATGGGCTAAAGGAGGTGCAGGTTGACTACTATGGAGGCATATACAGACACTGCAGGGCTGCATGTACAACTGTATTCTGAGCTCACTAGTCACATGAGATAGTCCTGTGATCTCTCTGCCCCACACCCAGCTCCTACTTTGCAACTCAGACTGCTTGCTGCCCTTTGGAATTCTCTGTTAGGAGACTGGGCTCTACCAGAGTCTACTACGGAACAAGAATCAGTCTCTGGTTGGCCAGGGGGGAAGATGATCCCAGCACCCAAATAAGGGCAGACAAGAGAAATGGCTTAGAAGTGAATAAAGGGAATGTGTGTAGGGAGGGCGGTATGGGTTAAGTTTTGGTAGGGCTTCTGCCAAGTAGGGGTGGGATGATAGGAGCAAAGGTGGGAAGTGTGTGTGTCTGTGCACACACATGCATGTGTGGGTGCATGCATGCTTGTGTGTGTATGGGTGTGTTTTCCTCCTCCTTGGGGGAGGGGACTCTGGGAAATGAAGTTCTCAGAGAGGCTGACAGCCCATAGCTCTTTTCCTATGGGCACTTGGGAACCACTGACTTGTTTTACAGGTGGGAGAGACATGATTGGATGAACCTTTTAACAAAAGTTGTCCAGATTGCAGGAAGGTGGGGTAGAGGGGGTCAGGCCAGAGGTTGCAGAAGCTTGAGCTGGACATGGCTGTATGGCTGGGTGGCTGTGGGGAAGCTGGGAAGAGCATGGGGTCAAGACTATCGAATTAAAGTTGCTGCAGCTATGAGAGGGGGAGAAGCCTATGGCTCTGTGGAAACCAATGGTAGGGTTTGTAGCCTGGAGATCAGGAGAGAAGTCTGAGTTGGAGATGAAGATTTTTTAAAAATATTTTACATGTAACTTTCTTATTGCTTTTTTCTTATTACAAAAGCAATACCTGCTTATTTAAAAATACATGGCAGATGTAGACAAGCAAAAATAAGATAACAATAATTTCCAACATCCCTGCCAGAGATAATAAGTGTTAGCATTTTGGTGTATTTCCTCCTTCTAGTCACCGCCCCCCCCCCATATGTATTCACTGGTTTGGTTTTTATGAAGTGTTCTTTAAGGTAGGTTGTAAACATTTTCCAGCACTAAATTTAATCTACAAGTTCTTTTTGTTACAAGGTGTTCAACACACTCTGGGTAAACTAGAATGTATATACTCAGTCCCCTATTGTTGGACCTTTATGTTGTTGTTTTTAATTTTATGTATTTATTCATGAGAGAGGCAGAGACACAAGCAGCAGAAGAAGCAGGCTCCCTGTGGAGAGCCTGATGCAGCACTCGATCCCAGGACCCCAGGATCATGACCTGAGCTGAAGGCAGATGCTCAACCACTGAACCACCCAGGTGCCCTCTTTATGTTGTTTTTACAGTGTCTCCATTTTAATTATTATTGTCGTGAATATCGTTGTGGCCAGTGAGACAGAGATTTGGAGGCTGTCAACTCTATCCCTCTTGGCCCCCTCCCTTCCCAGGACCCTTCAGCTGAGGTGGGGTGTGATTATCTGGGTTTGGGTGTTTAGAACTCTGCTAAGGACAGGCTGTGAGCTCTTGAGCAAGTCTCTTTCTCTCTCTGGGGCCTTAATCTCCCCATCTATTCAATGGAGGAGATTAGACTTGGGGAAGTTCTTGGACTTTCCTAGGTGATACAAGCAATGTCCTCTCTGAGCACTTTCTTTGCTTTCATTCTCTTTAGCAGCTTTCTCTGGCCCTTGTCTCCTTCCCCTTCTGAGCTCCCTATTTCCTTTTATTCACTTCCTTGCTTCCCCCGACCTGTTTTTTGGTCTACTTCTTGACTCTCCTACTGGGTCAAACTGCCAATTTTGAGCTGGCCTGCTGGCCAGATTCCTCTGTTTCACACTAGCCCTGCCTGTCAGAGACCTGCCATAAATGTCAGGGCCCCTGGGGCAGTTCTTGCTACCCCCGTGGCTACAGTGATACTAGGCTTTCCTGGCACTGGTTGTCAGATAACTGGGTGGGCAGGTGAGACATTCCTGAAGTGAAAAATGAGGCTCTGGGAAAGGGTAAGGAAGGTTGAGGATTTGAGTTTATCCTAAAGGGGTAATCTTTCCCAAGCAGGGTGATACCATGTAGGGAAAAGCCACTGGATCAGAGTTTCTGGATCCATGTTCATGACCAGGATCTCCAGGCAACTTCCAGGGATCTGGCGATCAATTCTTTGAAATGAATTGCAAACAGATGTGGGTGTGTGTTCCCACAGTCTGGGTTTTCTATCAAGATGCTCAAGAGGCACATGACTTCAGAAGAAGATGAAGAAGGCCTGTCCTGGAGGTCTTCTAGTTCCTACCCGTGTCTTCAGGCAGGATTTATCCTCTGGTACCCAACACAGACATGCACACAGAGACATACAGGTCCAGGCACTGGGGATTTACTCCAGTGATGTCACATCACTGGGAAGGTGACATCAGTGTTGCTTAGGGATGTGCTCCCCACATAGGCTTTTGGGAATTGCTGTCCTTCTAGCCACCATTCAGTGCCTTCTGCCTCTTCCAAGGTTTTCTTTGATGGGCAGATGTTCTTCAGCCAGGAGGCCAGGCTTGGGGCATCTGCAAGGAGGTAACAAGGGCCAGTGCATCTGCTGCCTGGAGCCTCTGAAAGTGCCTGAGGACACGAATGTGTGGAGCAATGCAGAGCTGGAATGGAGAGGATTAGATAATTGACCTCATAATTGACCTAATTAGTGAGTGGCTGTGTGAAGAGCCCTTGGGGATGCCGGGCCTGCAGGTGGCACAAAGGCCAGGCAGAAACACATAGAAGCTGCAAAAGCCAAAGCCTGGGCATTTGCCAACAGTGGAAAAGGGATTGCCTTGCAGGCAGAGGGGCAGGACCCAGGGGCACCAAGATCAGAAGGGCAGGGGCAGATGGGGGTCACTGAAAGGGAGAGGAGGCAGGAGAGACCTTGAGAGCAGAGGGATGGCAGCCAGCCAGCTGGCAAGGGAAAGGATCAAGATCTGGCAACACCAAGGGGAGGGAAGCAGGGACTGTGTGTGGGGCAAGGGCTGGGGACATGGGGAAGAGGGTCAGAGGAGGGACAGGGAAGACCTCGAGGGCAGAGAGACAGAGGCTGGGGGATCTGGCCAGGAAAGGGGAGTTAATAGGAGCAGCAGGGGAGAGAAACTTAGGAGGGGATGGGCAGGGCCTGAGGGTTCTCTGGAGTATGGTAGGCTACAGGTGGAACCAAAGAATCTGACCCCAGTGCCCACATTTGGGCAGTGCGTGCATGTGTATCTGTACATACACACACATGCACACATGTGCGCGCACACACACACACACACACACACACACTTGTGCATGCAGTAACTCTAATCTCATTTGGAGCTGTGAGGAAATTAATGGCATTTTGGTAGGAAGAGAGGTGGTTGGGTCATTTGGAAATGAGGACTGGAACTCCTAGATTCCAAAACAAACTTTCAGAAGAACTTCGCTTTGGGGTTGCCTCCCCAGGATGCATTCTTCCCTTCCAGTATGCATATTCATTGTGTGCCTACTAGATGCCAGGAAATGTTTTAGGAACTGGGATACATAAGTGATTAGACCTGACAAAGATCTCATGGAGCTTACTTTCTAGCGAGAGGATACAAATAAAAAACATAATAGATGAGTAAATCATAACAGTGTGTCAGAACATGATTAAGTACTATGGAGAGAAAAAGGACCGGATTATGGAAAGTAGGGAGTTCCAGAGTGGGGTGGACAGTGATCTGCAATTTTGTTTTTTTTTTTATTTATTTATTCATGAGTGAGAGAGAGAGAGAAAGAGAGAGAGAGACAGAGAGAGAGAGGCAGAGACACAGGCAGAGGGAGAAGCAGGCTCCATGCAGGCTCCTGACGCGGGACTCAATCTTGGGACTCCAGGATCACACCCTGGGCCGAAAGCAGGCACCAAACTGCTGAGCCACCCAGGGATCCCCATGATTTGCAATTTTGAATGGAGTGGTCCTAGTGGACCCCATTGAGAGGGTAACAAGAGGCATATGAGTACATAATAAAGGGAAGGGAGGGAGCCTTGTGTAAATCTGGGAGAAGAACCCTCCAGGCAGAAAGCAGATACAAAGGCCCTGAGGCAGGAGAGCAAAGGAGAGAGTTAGAAGAGGAGGTCAGAGAAGTAATGGCAGGGCAGGGGAGGGCATATCCTGTAGCGCCATGGTAAGGATGATGGAAAGCATGGTGGCTTTTACTCTGAGTGAGATAGGAGCTACTACAGGGTTTGCAGCAGAGGAACAGCTGGACCTGACCTCATTTTAACAGATCCCTCTGATTGGTTTGTAGAAATTATGCTTTGGCAGGGTCCAGGGAGAAGGCAGAGAGCAGTGAGGAGTCTTTGTAGTAATCTTGGTGAGACAGAAAGGAGGCTCAGCCAGGATGGCAGTGGATAGATGAGTAGAAGACCCCATCACTACCAGCCTCCTTTGCTTGCCTGGCCCTGGCTAGTGTTTGTCAGGGCAGGGTAGAGATCCCTAAGGTGAGAATATGAATCCAGGTCCAAGAGTTCTCGCTCATCAGGAATCAGGCATAGTTGATGGAGAGCCATGTCTAGGAATGCTGTGTTGGAAGCTGCTGATGTACAGGGCTTGGTCCTTGGCACTTGATGGCAAGTGGCAAGTAATTTCCAAGAGAAATGGTATCCACAGTCCCTGTCCTCGGGGTGCTGGCAGTGTGGTCGAGGAGACCAAACATATACATGGACACGCCACTAAGGAAGATCCTGTCCCCAGCCCTAATGTCTGCTGGGAGCAGAGAGGGCAGGGAGAAAGAGGGCTTTTGGAGATGGCTTAGGAGATCACAGGGAAACTTTCTTGAGGAGGTGGCTTTGGGCCCTCCTGCCTACAAATGTGCACACACAGAAGCACACATTCAGAAACAAATGCCCATCACAAAAGTGGCCGCCACTGCATATGCACACAAGCAGAGATGTACACTCAACTCATGCCTATAGGGATGTGCACACACAGACACTAGTGAAAGCTCACACTTTCACGTACACATGCAAAATCTTCACCATGGGCCACAACTCACTCCCAGCCACATCTTTCACCAGCCTCTGCCTCTCCCCATTCCCACCTCAACAGGCTCAACCTCAACCTTCCTCAAACATCAAATGATGTAGGGTTTTCACACTACATCATTAAGCTTTTGCATATTTCCTCTGCCTGGAATGATCATCTTCTTTTTCTCTGACCTTCTTCAAAAACAGTCGGTGGGCCCTCTGCTGCAGTGTGGAGCACACAGAGTGTCAGTACCTGGGCATTTATTTTTCTTTTACCTTGTATTGGATACCCCCCAGGGCCTTGTCTGTCTTCACCACTAGACTCCAAGATCAGTGCCTGCCACACGCTAAGTGCTCGATCACTTGTTGAATGAATGCAGGTCTTGATGGAATAGAGGTCTGTGGTGGGTTAAGGTGGAAGGTAGACCCAAGGTAAGGTGGCCAGAGCAGACTATACACCTTTCTCTAAGGGGCAGCAGCGATGGCAACCAGGGAGGCTGTCTGGTGCCCCTGCTACAGCTCCACGAGTCCCAGAGCCTGGTCTCCCTCCATCTCCAGGCTTGAGGGAACTTCTTGGGGCTGGAGGAGGAGGAGGTGCAGGAGAGGGGACACGGAGGAGGAACGGATTAATCTGAGGATTAATTGAGGGACTTGGCAGCCTGGCAGCACATGCTTGGGGTATCATCTCTAATGGCTTAATCAGATTACAGGCCTCAGCACTTGGTCTGTCCCAGCAGTGCCCAGCTCACCCTCAAGAGCATCCCCATTCCAGGGAAGTCCAGAATGGAGTCCACACCCTGTGGGCAGAACCCACTCTGAAGGTTGGCATCTTGAGCATCCACTGTGGAGACCCCTTATCTGTCCAGTCTATCCGGGTCCAGGCCCACTAAATGAGCTGATTTGAAGGACAAATATTTGCAGTTGAGAGAAAAATGGGTTTAAAGCCAAGCCCTGCCACTTCTTAGCTGTGTGGTCCTGAGAAAGCCATATAACCTCTCTGAGTCTCAGTTTTCTCATTTGTGAAAGGAGATGAGAATATCTTCCTCAAAGTACTGCTGTGAGATTAAATGAGATGTAAGTGAAAGCAAGTGTTCCTTACCGCTGGTAGAGCTGGTCAACCCTTTCCTCCCACTGGTTCAGTCTAGCTGAGGCCAGAGGTGAAGGATACAAAAAGGGCAAGAATGAATAATGATAAAAGCAACAATAATCTGGAGCCATCCCCCAAACCAACCTGTGTCTGGTACTTCAAAGTCAAAGAAGCACTTTTCTCTCCACAACCTGATTTAACACCTAGGATAGCCCTAGGAGTCAGGTGATGGGTGATGGACAGCCTCCTCCATGTCAATATAAGAAAGCAAGCATGGCCAAGAAGATAAATGATTTGTCTCGGTCAGGGGCCAGAGCTGGGCCCACAGGGAGAATCCTGCCTGCACAAATGCTTAGAGGACGGCCAGGTACCAAGTAAGTTGGGAGCCTCCAGCCTGAGCTCCTGGACCAGACAGCTTTGCGGGATGTCGGCGAGGGGTGGGGGGGAGCACTTGGCCTTGCCACATCTCCTTCCACTCCAGGCAGAGTCCCTGGGGTTCAGTGAATATGACAGCCTCTGGCCCTCATGGCTCTAAGGCCAGGGGATACTCAGATCCCAGGGCTAGGGCTGGGGCATGGGGTGGGGGGGCTTGAGATAGACTGTCTGTAGGCCTGGAAAGCCTATGGCTGTCCTGGGAGTGGCCAGGCCCGCCAGGGCATGGACAGAGGTATGGCTTTGGGACCAGGCTGGCTTCCAGCCTCCCTTCCTCTAGTCTCCAGTAGTTTATTAGGAGTAATTTGTTAAGCTATTCCAACTTGTCAGCAGTCACTTCAATGCCTCTGCTTCCTGCTTGCTTTTTGGGAGGGTACACAGATGTCAAGAGCTGAGGGGCAGGCTAGAAAAGAGGAGGTCAAGTGAAAAATAGGCCTTTTGAGGAAGAGGGTACCCAGGCCTCTCTCCATCTTGAGGCCTTACCTCCACAGGACACCATGTCTGAAGGGACGAGAGATGGGGTAATTAATCTCTAGCCCTCACACTCCTGCCTCCTCCAGTTGTGCTCCTGTCCCAGGAGAAGAGATATCCAGAGAGGAGCTGGTGGCTGGGGTGGGGCAGGCAGGCAGGGTGGCCTCTGGTGGATAGGGATGGCTACTGGACCTGGAAAGGAGGTGGAGATGGCTAGGCTCTTTTGTGGTGCTCGGCCTCAGGTGGGACCTCAGTTAGGAACCTGCGTGAGTAGAAAGCTACATAGGATCCCATTGTGCAAGGCACTGGGTTCTCAGTCTCACTGGCATTAACTTGGCCTTTTATAACCTTGTCATTTTACAGCTGACAAAACTGAGGCTCAGAAAAGGAAAGCGACTTGCCCAAAGTCACACAGCTTGAAAGTGGTAGGGTCAAACTTGAACACAGATCTGGCTGCCTCCGAGGCCTTCAGAGTATCTAGGACTGCTTTGGAGGAAAAAGAAACAAAAAGCTCATCATCAGGCAGGGGAGAGAGTAGCTCCCCAGTGTGCCAGGACTCTGGCCCTGACATGGTTTCTTGCCCCTATGAGAAGCAGGAGCTACCATGGAGTAGGCTGGAGAATTTTGCCAGCCTTGATGGTTAAGGATTTCCCCAATCTGTCTTTAACTCCTTGTGATGGCCAGTCTGCTAGCCAGTCAGGGCCGGAGACAGAAAGGCAAACCTAGAAGCACTCAAGCCACCCTGGGATGAGGGAGGTGTGTGGGGGGGAGATTTTTCATGAGACAGCCAGGCTCATAGTACCCGACCAGGTGCAGCTTTGAGCAAGACTTGGCAAGAGGAGACAGGTCTGAGGCGAGTTTTGGCTCTTAATCACTTCTCCCCTCCCTCCCGCACACCCTGCCACCCTCCCAGGAGCTGGGCGCTATGGGGGGCTGGGAATGGGAAGGGCCTGCCTGCCACATCCTCTGCCCTGGTCCTGCCCCATGGACTCTGGGGGAAAGCTCATTAGCTTGGGGGGTGCCCTGGCCCTCCCCTCACAGCTTGTCACACAATTAGCCACCCTCTCTGTACAAGTTGCTGTATAATTATTGGGTCTTGGCGGGCTCAGGGCCATGTAATTAGCCTGCCCCAGACTCCAACCAGCTCTCAGGGTCATTAGTGGGCCCACTGGGAGTGGGTGGGTGGACAAAACATCTGCATGACAATGCACACATTGTGGTGCCTCTGCCTGCACACAGGGCAGAGGGGGCAGCTGGTGCCACTGTGTGGCCACACTCCTGGACACATCTATCCCTACCCTAACTGCCTGCTCAGAAGCATTCCCAACAAGCCCCTTACCATCCTGTCTCATCTGTGAGCCTCACCACAACCCTGGAGGTGGGTCCTCTGCTTCTCCCCATTTCACTGATAAGGTAACAGAGGCTTAGAGAGGGACCAGGGCTCCTCACAGGTGGTGTAGGCAGGTTTGGTACTCAGATCTGTGTTACTCATTCACTTTTTCCCCATGGTAAGCCTGGGAACAGACTGGCTCCTGAGGGCAAGTGCTTGATGCTGAGCCAGAGGCTGCCTAAGCAGCCTCATTCACTCCCTGGGGCCTTTGTGGGGGGCCTTTTTTCTGGGCCCTGGAGCCCTCTGCCAACTCTTTGGCCACCTTGGCCACCCCAGCCTCTTCCGGGACCCTCCTTCGGGAGTTCTTGGAATCTTCCCCCAAGCCAGCATGACAAGGTGACTTCCCTAAGCATTCAGACTTCCGAGGGCAGGGCCGCCAAGACCCTCAGAACCTCTGACTGTTTGGAAATGTCTCTTCTATCTGTAGCCAGTTGTGTCCTTGGAGGGCTAAGAGTGGGCACTCCCAATTTCACAAGAATATTCCTTCACTGAGACACAGTCTCCCGTTCCCCTTCCCAATCTGCTTCTCCCTGCCTTGAAAGGTCTTTCAGCAGCTCCTGCCCTCATCTGCTGTCTAAAGGCCTGGGTCATCCTGTCCTCCATTAGGATGCTCTGCATGGTTGACAGAGGTGGGTAGGGATGTGGCAAGGGCTCCTGGATGCTTAAGCCACTGGCTCTGTTCTGCAAAGGTCTGAAGGTACATTTAACCAGGCAAGGTATCCAGGTACCTTACTCTTACTACTGGCTCCTTACTCCTTACTCTGGCTCCTTACTCCTTACTCTGGCTACTCGGAGCTGTGTGATCTTGAGCAGGTTCTCTAACCTCTCTGACCTGCAGGAGTTATTGGGAAGACTCACTGACATAGCTTTGGCAAGTGCCTGGCTCTACTGCTGCAGGGCACGAAGTAAGAAAGTGAGGTCTCTTCTCAGTTCATCACAGCTATTGCCCTCTGAAACCGATCCCACCTTCCATTTCTCCCGGGACTCTGAACAAAGTGTCCACAGAGCCCCAGTGCTCAGCACCTTGTCCCCCCTCCCCTGATGCTTGCCCCTGGCAACCCCCAGCCACCTTCTAGCTCCCCCTGAACCCTTTCCCCTGTTTGAAGGCTGCATTATCCTGGCTGCAGGGAAATTAGTTGTTCCCTTGAAACCCCCTGCCCCACCCTCCCTGCCCCCCTTCCCAGGGCTGGTGACAAGTATGCGGGACTTAATTGGCTGGCATGAAAGGCAGCACTGACATTAATTGGCTACATTTGGCAGGCAGGCCCCCAGCCTCCCCCTTCTCTCTCCAAACCCCTACCGCTTCCCAGGAACCTTATCAATCCCACCACAGGGACCAAGAGCTTCGAGGCCCCTGCCAATTAGGCACTTTTTGCTTCTTTTCTTCCCCTGATGGGGTTTCGTTAGAATTTATGACACTCTATAGGGCTGGGGGTGAGGAGGGTGGGAAGCAGGAGATGGGAAGGCTGGGGGAGGCCCATTCCTTTGGAGAACAGGCTCGGGGGGAGGGGGCGGGGTGCGGATGTGAAAAGGACACTTGGGATTAGGCCCCAAAGCTGGAGGGGAGGGAGTTCTATGGTGCAGGATGTAGGGCTTGGGGGAAGGGCTCTGGCCAGGCCAAGAAGACTGATTTAATAGGCACCGCGTGCACACTTGAAGGAAGGTTTAAGAAAGTCTGAAGCAACCCAGTGAGATGGCTAGGGGACAGAGCCAGAAGGCCCGAGACCTGGCTTTTCTTCCGGGCAATCTGTGCGGGCCCTCGCATCAGTCATTGGTGGTTTCCGGAACATGATGGGTTGGGGGAAGTCTGTGGTCCCTAGCCCCAGCCAATGTCCATGAAGAGAAACAGCTGGAGGGCCATCTCAAAGTCAGCCACACTGCTTCCAAAAGCCTGTTCTAGGTTTGGGCAGTTGTGCCAATGACCGATTGACCTTGGCCAATTTCATGCTGGCCAGAAGCTTCAATTTGGCAGCCCAGGATGTCTATATAACAAAACTGGGAAGACAGATGAATTATTGCTCTACAAATTCTGCACAGGGGAGAATACATCTTTCCAAGCCTGCAGAAGGTGATAAAAGCAATTCTCGGTGACTTTGGGGGAGACCCACTGGCCTGGGGAGGCAGGCCCAGTCAGGGAGGAGGCAGAGACTAGGGGCCACCTCTTGTCACACTCTGAAATCATCCTTAAAGCCAACATTGCTGCCCTGTGGGTGAGGTTCTGCTGATTCAGGGCTCCCAAGGACATCTAAATACAGATGTGTTTTCTCAAAACAGGAGGGCCACAGGCATTTTGGATCCATACTAGCATGTTGGTGTTGACTAGTGAGTCTGACACCATTCTTATAAGGCCTCTGTTGTTCTCTGCTTCCATTTTTCTTTGCCCCTGTCTTCAGGCCACGAACCTCTCATTCTAAGAGTCTCAGAATCACCTCTCTCCTCCCCATGGTGCTGTCCCCCAGTCTTTTCTCTGGCTTCTCTGAGCTCTGTACCCTTGGTGTCCTGGGGCCCATGTCTGGGCCCCATCCTCTGTCACATTGGGAGCCAGCCCTGCACTACCTGCTTACTTCCTCCTACGGGACCCACCACTTCCTCTTCCCTAAGGTCCTTCTTGTGGGTCAGATATAGGTCCAGAGAAGCCGCTGGCCCCAGCTTCCCCTCTATCAGCTGAGAGGCTGACGGTCATCAAGGACCATCAAGGATAGGGCAGCCAATCTCCTTCTAGCAGCAGGGACCTGACCCTGGCAGTGGTCTGGAGAGGGAATGCCAAACCACAAACCCCCATTACTGCTCTGTTTTAACAAGGGATGGCTTCCAACTAAAAAAAAAAAAAAAAAAAAAAAAAAAGGTAAAAATAAGCCCTGTGTCCCCAAGGTTTTCAGTTCTGTCACCAGGATTTCCAGGCCACTTAGGACCCACTCTGGGCTTTGTCTGATAGTCTCATTGGCCTCTGCATGACATGTCAGGACTGGAAAGTGGGAGGTGGCCCTGAGGAATCTTGGCAGGCTCCTGCAGACACAACTTGAACACAACACACCTCTCACATGTTTCAAGGATGATTCCTTTGTCTCCTGGAATACATGTTTCCCATTGCCCAAACTCATCTCTGTTCCTACTGACGACTATTAACTAGATGATTACAGTAACCGCAATTTGGGGGAATACACTAGGGCCAGGCATTATTCTAGGCACCTTATTTATATAGTAAGTATAACTCATTGAATTCTTACTCCCATTTTGCAGATGAAGAACCCAAGGAAAAAGTCATTTGTCCTGGGTTACATAGCTAAGAAAAGGTAGAGCTGGGCTTTACATTCAGATCTGTGTGACTTCATATCCTGGGCTTCTTTGCCTTTGGTAAGGCCGGGGGTACAGCTCACTCTTCAAGGGAGCAAGTGCTTCTGGTATGTATGCGTGTTGATTGGAGAATATGGAAAACACGTGCCTTTCCCGTGTTCCTCAATCCTGTGACACAGATGCCCTTCCAGGTCCTCAGACCCTTTCTATTTTTGTATGACATCTTGTATCCCATCTAAGAAAATGGAATCACATCTGCAGATCCTTGCGGGGAGGGGGAGAGCCTACAGAACACACACTTGGCCACGGCCTCAGGTCCCAAAGCTCAAGGACGAAGACTTCAGTGGCCACCAGGATTGAGTTTTAAGACCTTTAGAGGCCTTAAGTTCTAAACAGCCTGCACAGCCCCCACCCCCCACTGGCCATATATAATTAAAATTAAAAACAATACTAACCCATAAAATACGTGTAAGGAAGTCCAACAAAGTTTCAATTTTTCCCAAGATACTACTTTGATGCTTGAAAAAATATATCAAATTCTTTCAAAAAATTTTTTTACTTTCCCTCTCATGTGCATGCATGGACGCATGTGCACTGCTGTTAATGCCTTAAATGCATGCCGGCCACCTGCCATTCCTGGAATCCTGTACTCTCGCCCTCACTGGGGTCTTCACCCCACCAGGAAAAGACTGCATTCTCACCTCCTCTTGGATGTTGCCTTTTTGCCGAACTTTTGATTCCTGAGCCCTGTACTCTCTTCCGCTGGTTCATTCACTTCTGCTAAATCACCAACCTGTTGGTTGGGAAGGGCTGGTGATTAACTGTAAACCACTCTTCTAAGCCTTGCTACCCAAAGTGTAGTAGGTAGAGAGCAGCAGCAACATCTGGGAGCTTCTTACAAATTCAGAATCCCAGGCCCCTCCCCAGACCCACTCAATCAGAATCCACAGTTACACAACTTACCCTGGAATTCATGTGCATGTTAATAGTTACTTTGCTAAGGCAGTCATTCTCCAAGTGTGCTCCCCAGACGAGTAGCATCAGCACCCTTGGAACTTGTTAGAAATCCAAATTCTCAGGCCCCACCCCAGTCCTACTGAATCAGTAACTCTAGGGGTGGGGCCTGGCAATCTGTGTTTTAACAAGCTCTCCAGGTGATTCTGGTAGCCTCTAGAGTTTAAGAGGCACTGCTGCTCTAACATACATAAAGCAGGAAGCTCTCACAGAAAAGTGTCAGGCCCTCAAATTTCCCTAACCCTGACAAAGATGAGTACCAGGCAGGCCTCAGCATCTGAAGAGGGTCCTGCACTGGGCTGATAATTATTCAGGCATCTGGGATAGTCTCTGGGAAATGATGCTTGGCATTTGGGAGATTTCAGAAGGCCATCACTTCCTGAGCACTGACTATGTGCTAAAGATAGCCAGACACAGTCATAGACATTTCTTCATCTAACCTATACACCATCCTGTGGGCTAAGACTTAGTCCACCACCCGCTTTAAAGATGAGGAATCTGAGGCTCAGAGAGGTCAAATGAGAAATGAAGGGTCTGTGCCCAGATCTGTGAGAACCCAAGTTTAATGTCTTGTCCATAGAACCGTTGCTGCCCAGACTTGGTGCTCTAGAAACACTGAGTGCTGACCGTAGGCTGAACACCATTCCCAACTGCTTTATCAATATTAAGCCATTTATTCCCACAACACCCCCATTTTACAAATGAGGAGATTGAGGCCTGAGGAGGTTAACTTAATTGTCCATGGTCTTGCAGCTAATAAGTGGTAGAGCTGAGATTCCAACCCAGGCAGAGTGGCACCAGAGGCCTTGCCTAAAAACCAGAGTTAATTTGTTGTCCCTTTAGAAGCCAAGTACAGGTCAGGCAATGGGAACAAAAGAGGGAGTTTGTTGGCCTTGACAGGTTTATTGAGGTGGTTTATGTTTGATTTCCCCAATTTCCAGCTCAGCTGTTTCACTCACATCCCCTCCCTCCAGGGCAGAATCAGCCAGGGGCTACAGGCCACTCCCCCGCTCTGTCTATTGCTTCTCCCACCTCATTCTCCAGGCCCCTTAGGGTCCCCTGTAGCAATCACGCTCAGCTCAGGCTGGTTTTTTGGGCTTCCTGCCTAGCATCCAGTTGGCCAACCTGAGGCCCGCAAAATAGAAATCGTACAGGTTCTGGAGTCCCCAGGGGGAAGGGGTAGATGATAGCCAGATGAATGTGTCTTCATGGATCCTCTTCATGCTTCCTCTACCTCAGCATTCTGGTTTCCCACCCTTTTTCCACTGGACTACCACCTGCCAGCCACAGCATTTCCCCCAGTTTGGCACAAGTTCAAGGCTGCCAGCTTCCTGTACTGACAAATGGGCAGGTGGGCCTCTGGATGGGCAGACAAGCTGGTAGGACAAAGTGTCTTGAGGCCATGGCTGTCCTTCCAGGGATAATGAGTTTTTCCCGGCTGACATCTTTGTAATGATTGACAGTTTACAAAGGCTTCTTAGAGCATTGTCTTAGTTAATCATCACAAGTACCTTGTGATGAAAGCTTTTTTACACGATTTCTCAGGTGAGGGAACTGAAGTGGTTTCAGAGAACAAAGCAACAGGACAGAACTCACACGGACCTGCTTATGCTGCCTTGAGCCAGTATGGTTCTATGGTGCTCCAATGATGCCACCGAAGACCTGACCTCAATTCTATTAGGGCCACTTCTTGACAAATGAAATGGAGTGACTGGACCAGCTGAGAAAACTCTAGGAAAAGTTGGGAGACTTGACATGCTTTGTGCTGGTCAGCTTCAGGGATGCAGGCAGCCTTACTCTCTTGTCTCTTACAACTGGCTCTGCTGGGAAGAGGTGGACGAGCTGCTGCAGTCATGCTCCCAGAGGACTGCTCCAAGGACAAAAGGCTCTCTCGGGCGCCACCCCAGTCCCTTATCCTTCTTTCCCAAGTCTGACTTCACCCTATCACCACTCTGAGTGTTCTCCATGAATGCCTATTGTACTGGGAACAAAGCTACCAGCCTCCAGATTTTCTCCAAGTACATTCTCCCTTTACTCTCATATCAGAGCTGAAACCAGGTATCTGCCTTTAGCAATTCTCTCCAGTGGATACCCTGCTTTTACCTTTGCCCAGGTTGGCTTCTAGGAGCAGTAGGGAAACTGGTATAGTCCATGTTTGCAGTTGTTTATGGCCCAAGGCTCCTGTTCCTAATTCCAATTCCCTGTCTCCCATAGAAACCCGTGCTATTAACTAGAAGACCCTCTCCCCTTGCTCAGCCCCACTGCCCTACAGAATATTGGTTGGTCTTCCATTCCCACAGCACCAGGTCCCAAGCCTTTTGCTCCAGCCTGGCCCCTGCTGTCTTCCCTACTGGCTTTAGCATCCTCATGGACATCTCCTTAGCCTGACCCCCAACCATCCCACCTCCATGGCATCATCTACTTCCCCTTCTGTTGAAGTTTCCAACTGGCTTGGCCACATCCAGAGCCTTGTCATTACTTGGGTTGGACTCCAGCTCCAAAATTTCCTATTTTGGCTCCTCTACACCAGTCCCTCAGATGACTGGCTGCTTTATTCTTCCTGAACCTTGTCTTGGATCCAGTGCTTGGTACTGAGCAAAGCAACCATTTGTTGGATAAATGAAAAAAAGTGAATTGATCCCTCCACTCATGAGCACTTTAGTCTCTCATCCCCATCCCCTATCCCATTCTTCCAGCCCTCAGTTCTCTTTAATTCCCCTCACGTCCCCACTTTGTCTCCTCTGGACCCTGGTGCCAGCCATGACCTTCATGACTTGAAACCATTCAAGCTTTGCTATTTCTTGCCTTCTCCTGTCCCTTGTGCTGGCCAGTTAAATCATAGCACTTGTAACTTTGCAGCCTCAACAGGAGACCCCTGCTATGCTGTCGTTCTACAGTTCTTTGGCTCATCCCATGGGGACTGCTATTCCCATCTTCCATTTTTCTTACATTCCAGCCTCAACTACACCCCCCAACACTTGGCTTCCAATTTTGCTAAGATAAAGGCTGTCCATCTCAGAATTTCTCTGTATTCCCCCATCCCTCCCAGTCTCTCTTATTCCTTAACCTCCCTTCTTTCCTCCCCTCCTCTCTTCCTCCCTCTTGCTTTTGTCTCCTGGGAAGACATGTCTATCCACCTCTCCATACCTAACCTCTAACTCCATCAATTATTCCCTTTCTCTTATATCTCCATCTCTCCCTCTTTTTTGAGTGCTATTTCCTCCACAACCTTTAAGGATCTTCACTTCTCCCCCATCCTTCAAAGAAACACTCTCTTGACCCTTCTTCCTCCCTCTTAAGCTATCATCTTCTCTCTTTTGCCTTCATTTCTCATCCAAACTTCTTAGAAGCATTGTCTACACTCACTGTCACTGTTTCCTCACCTCCCACTCTCTCCTCAGCCTATTGCATCATGTCCTCTCTCCCTCTCCCCTGAAATTGTTTTTTTAAACGTCACCAATGATTTTCTTATCTCCAAATTAAATGGCCTTTATCCATCCTCATATCTGACCCCTCTACATGTCCCGTCCTACTTGACATTCTCTCTTCCCCTGGCTTTGGAGACACTGAATGCCTCCAGGTCTCTTGAACATTGAAGCTCCTTTACTCTCCTCTCATGTCATGTATGAGTCAGTGTTGCTCTAGCTTTTGTCTCAGGTCTTCTTTCTCTTATGTGCTCTCCAGAGCAGTAATGTCTACTCTCCTGCTTAGCCATTCTGATCCCATCCCATTATTTATCACTAGTCCTGGTCATTCATTCAGTCTCAAACTCAAGTCCAAAAAATATACTTACTGGGCATGTTCATTTTATAACGGGCAGGGACCTTGAACTCAATGCATCAAACTGAGGTCATCATTTTTTCCCCAAGCTGGCCCCTTCCCATATTGTTCAGTTTTATCAGTTTCATAAATGGCCCAACTATCCACTTGGTTGATAAAGCCCAAAACCTGGAAGTCATCCTTGCCTCATTTCTTCTTCTCCCCACATCCAATACATCACCAAGTCTTATTATGTCTGCTTCCTCAATCTCTACAGTTCGTCTCCTTTTTTTCCAGGCTTATGTTCTGTTTTGCCTCATTTATCCATTCATTCAGCAGTTATTGAATTATTTGTAATAGTCGCTGTGTCAGACTCAGGGGGACACCTGGTGAACAAGACAGCCAAAGTGTCTGGCCTCATGACACTTACATTCTGGTGAGGGAAACAGATAGTGAACAAACAAACAAATATATAAAAAGAAATGAAGGGAGTAAATAGATGGCTGTGACAGAGAACAACAAGGGGACCTATTTTAGATATGGTGTTCAGGGAAGGACTTTTAAAGGAAGCCTTATTTAAGCTAACGCCTGAAGGCTGACAAAGAGCCAGCAATGGGAAGAGTCAATGAGTAAAGGTTTTACGCAGAGGGAACAACAATTGCAGGGATCCTGAAGCCAGAAAGAACTCAAACATACTAAGAAGCCAAAAAGATGCCAGTATGGCTGAAGTGGACAGAACAAGGGGGCCAGTGGGACAAGATGTGGTCAGAGAGGGAGACAGGGGCCACATCTCCAGGGAAACTGTAGCCAGAGTAAGAAGCTTGCATTCTATTCCAAGCACAATCCAAAATCACTGCAAGGTTGTCATTTAGGGAGAGACACAGTTTGATATGCATTTTGTAAAACAATTGTTCTGGCCACTGTGAGGAGACCAGACTGTAGCAGGGTGAGACAGGAAGCAGGTTGGTGGAGAAGAGGTCTGTGCTATCATCCATGAGAGAGAAGATGGTGATGGTGGGACAGGTGAAGAGGCATGGATGGACAATATATGCTGGAGATAGAAAAGAACCTATTTGTAGGTTGAACGTGGAGAGTGAGGAAAAGGAAAGAATTAAATATAACTCCTGGGGTTTGGGCTTGAGCAACAAGTAAATGGTCCCATTTACTGAGGTGGAAAGACTGGGGGAAGAACAGGTTTAAGGGTGAATTCAGACTTTTCCTTTGGATATAGTGGATTTGGATTTTTCTGTAGGCATTCAAGTAAAGATACCAGGTAGGTAGTTGGTTAAATGAGACTGGAGATCAAAGAGGTTTGTGATGGACGTAGACATTTGGGAGTTACAAGCATATAAATGGGAATGGTTGCAGTCACCCAGGGAGAGAATGAAGAGAGGAATGAAGATATCCCAGAATGGGTCTCAGGGATTTCAGTACTTTGAGGTTGGATAGAGTGGGACTGAATACAGGGACCAGTGAGGTGGTGGAAAGAACTGGGAGAGTATGTGGTCGGTCACAGGGTAGAGAGAAGAGACATTTTACAGAAAGTGGAAGTTGACCAACACTGGTGAAGTCTCGTGAGAAGTCAGGTCAGATAGAAGCCACTGATGGAGCTAGCCTATATGGATGTGCGCCAAGCACTGTGTGAATGTACTCAACCTGTATTACCTTATTGAATCTTCACATCAACCCTATGATGTAGATGCTCTTATTATCACCTCCACTTTACAGATTAGGAAATTGAGTCCCAGAGAGGTTAAGTATCTTTCTCAAGGTCACAGTCACATAGTTTGTTAGTGGTAGATCTGGTGTTCAAACTTCAGCATGCTGGCTCCAGAAGCCCTGTCTTAACCACTACAC